>NC_044316.2:21800907-22425910 GCF_007474595.2 Lynx canadensis | reverse complement strand
CCATGCACACTAACCTATGTGTCTCTGTCCTCTTTACTGCCTAAAACTGTGCCTAGAAATGTCATCTGTCTTAAGAAATATATATACTTCATGCTGTTTATGCTATAGTTTCTCTACTGCTGTTCTATATTTGTTATTTTAAATACGTGCCATGTTTACTACTGAAATATGAATTCATGATATTGTGGATCATTGTTCTAACCATCCTCTGGGGAAACCTGCTTATCACTCCAGTGGCTTTGAATTTGCAGTTTCATGACTGCTTCTTCATTTCATGATTTTTGTAGCTGGTGTGAAGTTAACTATGTGGAAAAAAATTTTTAATGGTTTCATGGAAAAAAATGTTCAATACACATTCATGATAAAAACTCTTACCAAATAAGAAATATTAGCAAACTTTTGGAAATGGACAAAGAGGATTTACAACGAAACATACAGCAAACATTTTCCATAGTGGAACAAACCCAGAGATGTCCCCTTAAGGTCAAGAACATAATTAAAGTGACTACTGTCATTACTTCTATTTTCTGTTGCTTTAGAGGTCATAGCTAATCCATTTGTGTAAGAATCAATTCTTAAAAGGCATAAAGTTTTGAAAGGAAGATGATTTAACTGGCTATGGTAAAAAGTGCAGAAATCATAGTACAATGAGAAAACATGTCAATTTGTTGGAACCAGAGATCTATGAGTGGGAAGCAATTGTAGTTATATTATCAAACAGGTAGGAAAAAACGATTGTTTAAAGATACCACCTAAAACTGCTTTGAAAATTAAGGACACAGGAATATCTAGCAAAAGATTGTAAGATCTTTACAGAAAATTGTCTATAACTGCATTGTAAGACATTGCAGAAAATGTAAATAAATATGGAGACCTATATTATGTTGATGGGTTGAAAATCATAATCTCATGGAGATGTCATTGTATCTAAACTGATGTATAGATATTTGCAGCACTGTAACCAAAAAATTGTAAAAACTATAATGATTGAAAGAAATGTAGAAGTCTAAAGATATCAAATTTGGAAAGTCCTTAGAGAAGGAGAACGTGTATACATTCTGTGACACAATGTGGATCTGGGAGATGCTATTTGGGTTCAAAACGTTAGGTGCACCTCCCTACTGAATATGAATCTCAGGAACATAATGTTGATGGGAAAA
Source organism: Lynx canadensis (assembly GCF_007474595.2). NCBI lineage: Eukaryota > Metazoa > Chordata > Mammalia > Carnivora > Felidae > Lynx > Lynx canadensis. The sequence continues at coordinate 22,424,750 of NC_044316.2, read as the reverse complement.
GGCAACCTGAAAAAGGGTCGGAGAAGAATATACATGGTATTGTACCAGTCACTATAGGTTTATAACCAATTATCCTGAAATTCAAGTTGCATAAATAACCATTCTTTATAGTCATGGATCCAGAGGGTCTGGAATGTGGACGGGCCAGAGAGGGGAACACTTGTCTCTGCTTCATTCACTTTCAGCTTGGGGTGGCTTGAAAGTTGGGATTGGCATCATCTGGAGCTTCTCTCACAGGTCTGCAACTGAGGGTAGGGAGACTTCACTAGCTGAGGGTTCCTCAGGCATCTCTTTCTGTCTGTCTATCCGTCCCCAATCCCCCAGCACTCTCCCTCTCTCTTTCTTTCTCTCTGATTCTGTTTTTTTTATTATTATACTTTTATGTTTATTTACTTCTTTAGAGAGAGAGAGAGAGCACGCGGGAGAGGCGCAGAGAGACAGTAGAGAGAGTCCCAAGCGGTCTCCGCACTATCAGTGCAGAGTCCCACCAGGGGCTAGAACTCACCAACTGTGAGATAGATCATGACCTGAGCCAAAATAAAGAGTCTGGCACCTAATGGCTTGAGCCACCCAGGCGCTCCTCCCAGATCTTGTTTTAAAACATGACTTCCGTGCATTTCAAAGGCTGTGGGTTCTGGTGACAAGTCTTGGCTGTGTTGAGCTGAAGAAACTTGATTACCACAATACCACAAAAAGGGGACCTGCGACAAGCAAAGTGGTTGGAGTGCTGTATCCCCTGGGAGAAGCCATTGGAGTCTGGTCTGGACTAATCATCTCACACGGCCCCAAGGTGCTCCTTACACCCGGAGGGATGTGTGTGCCCGAATCTGCCTCCTCGAAGCAGCCCCTTCCTCACCCCTTCCTCCTCTCTGAGCATTCAGGGCAGATCTCATTCCTTCTCCAGACACATCTGAGTTTTTAGGGGAGGGAATGCAAAGGTCTGTGTAGAATCACCCCGCTAGGAGCCTGACACTTGGCAGATTCGTGAAACAAATAACACTGGTGCTAAAGCTCAGTGTGGCTCACTTCACTCGCAGGGCAAGCCTGTAAGGTCCATTGGCTAACAGACTGCAGGCTCTGCAAATTTCCACCAGCCGCCCAAGGGCGGGAAGGGCCAAACCCACCAGGCAAATGCGGATGAGCACGGGACCTCTGCCTGCAGGTCAGGAACACTGAGACAGGGAAGGTAGCGCCAGCCTCGCCAACTCTTTTTGTTTTGTTTTTTTACTGGCCTTTATTCTTACCATACACAACATAGAAAATACAGGGAAGCAAATAGAAAAGGAGAAATCTCCTGCTGCCTCTCAGATAGTCACACGCATCTTTTTTTTTTTTTTTTTTTTTTTAAGTAATCTCTTCACTCAACGTGGGGCTCGAATTGACAAGCCCAAGTCCGAGATCAAGAGTGGAGTGCTCATCTGACTAAGACACCCAGATGCCCCAGAGTCACACACCTTTTTAAATAACATTGCTTCCTCAACGTGGGTGGAACTAGAGTATATAATGCTAAGCGAAATAAGTCAGTCAGAGAAAGGCAAATACTATATGATTTCACTCCTAGGAAAAATTTAAGAAACAAAACAGAAGGGGAAGGGAAGCAAAAATAAGATAAAAACAGAGGGAGGCAAACCATAAGAGACTGTAAAATACAGGGAACAAACTGCCGGTTCCTGGAGGGGAGGAGAGGTGGGGGAGGAGCATAAATGGGATGTTGGGATGAACACTGGGTTTATATGGAAGTGATGAATCACTAAATTCTACTCCTGAAGCCATTATTGCACTATATGTCAACTAATCTGGAGTTAAATAAATAAATAACAGGGGCTCCTGGGTGGCTCAGTTGCTTAAGGGACAGACTTCTGCTCAGGTCATGATTCTGGGTTCAAGCCCCAAGTTGGGCTCTGTGCTGACAGCTCAGAGCCCAGAGCTTGCTTAGGTTTCTGTGTTTCCCTCTCTCTCTGCCCCTCCCCGCTGGCACTCTGTTTCTCTCTCTCAAAAATAAATAAACATTAAAAAAAATTTTAATGGCATAAAAACAGACACTCAGATCAGGGGAACAGAATAGAGAACCCAGAAATGGACCCACAAACCTATGGCCAACTAATCTTTGACAAAGCAGGAAAGAATATCCAATGGAATAAAGACAGTCTATTAAGCAAATGGCACTGGGAAAACTGGACAGCGATATGCAGAAAAATGAACCTGTACCACTTTCTTACACCACACACAAAAATAAACTCAAAATGGATGAAAAACCTAAACGTAAGACAGGAAGCCATCAAAATCCTCAAGGAGAAGGCAGGCAAAAACCTCTTTGACCTTGGCCACAGCAACTTCTTACTCAACATGTCTCCAGAGGCAAGGGAAACAAAAGCAAAAATGAACTATTGGGACCTTGGCTAAATAAAAAGCTTCTGCACAACAAAGGAAACAATCAGCAAAACTAAAAGGCAACTGAAGGAATGGGAGAAGATATTTGCAAATGACGTATCACATAAAGGGTTAGTATCCAAAATCTAGAAAGAACTTATCAAACTCAACAACCAAAAAACAAATAATCCAGCGAAGAAATGGGCAAAAGATATGAATAGACACTTCTCCAAAGAAGACATCCTGATGGTCAACCGACACATGAAAAAATGCTCAACATCACTCAGCATCAGGGAAATCCAAATCAAAACCACAATGAGATACCACCTCACACCTGTCAGAATGGCTCACATTAACAACTCAGGCAACAACAGATGTTGGCGAGGATGTGGAGAAAGAGGATCTCTTTTGCACTGCTGGTGGGAATGCAAATTCATCCATATTGCTGATTGTTTCTGGAAAACAGTATGGAGAGTCCTTTAAAAATTAAAAATAGAACTACTCTACAACCAAGCAATTGCACTACTAGGTATTTATCCAAGGGATACAGGTATGTTGTTTTGAAGGGGCACATGCATCCCAATGTGTACAGCAACACTATCGTCAATAGCCAAAGTACGGAAAGAGCCCAAAAATCCATCGACGGATGAATGGACAAAGATGTGGTATCTATATACAATGGAGTTTTACTCAGCCATCAGAAAGAATGAAATCTTGCCATTTTTAACTACGTGGATGGAACTAGAGGGTATTATGGTAAGCGAAGTTAGTCAGAGAAAGACAAATATCATATGATTTCACTCATATGAGGACTTTAAGATTCAAAACAAATGAACATAAGGGAAGGGAGACAAAAATAATACCAAAACAGGAAGGGGGACAAAGCATAAGAGACTCAAATATAGAGAACAAACAGAGGGTTGCTGGAGGGGTTGTGGGAGCGAGGATGGGCTATATGGGTAAGGGACATTAAGGAATCTACTCCTGAAATCATTGTTGCATAGATGCTAACTAACTGGGATGTGAATTTAAAAATTAATTAATTAAAAATAAAGACAGAAATGAATTAAATTAAAAATAAAAATAGAAAAGGAAAAAGCCACTCTCCTCTTCAATTTTTATAATTATTATTGTTCCCACAGAGCCTAAATGCCACAGTCACATGATTTCCCAGAGCCTTGCCCTCCACCTTCCTTCATCCTCCACCACTCCTGAGCGAATGGCGCCACCATGTGCATATGTAAAACTATTAACAGATAGCTTGAAAGGATGCCCACTGAAATCACGATGGCTTTTGCTGCTGGGGAAAGAGGAGAGAAATTAGATGGAAAAGAGAAGAAAGAGGAATTCAAAGTTTGTGAAGGCATTTTATTTCTTTTATTAAAAATAAATATTGAGGGGTGCCTTGTGGCTCAGTCAGTTGAGCGTCGGACTTCGGCTCAGGTCATGCTCTCACGGTCCGTGAGTTCAAGCCCCACGTCCGGCTCTGTGCTGACAGCGTGGAGCTTGGAGCCTGCTTCAGATTTTGTGTCTCCCTCTCTCTCTGACCCTCCCCTGTTCATGCTCTGTCTCTCTCTGTCTCAAAAATAAACATTAAAAAAATGTTTTAAAGATTGAAGCAATTATGAAAAAAAATGTTAATACTTACAAATCCTAGTTGGGAAAGCTTTATTATATTATTTTTAAACTTTTTGTATTTTTCCAAATTTATCCCTCCCCACTCCCTATATAAAACTAAGAAAGTAAGTCCGAATACTGTTACATCAAAAATTAACACGGACATACACACACACAAACACAAACACACAGGGCAAAATCACATCAGTAAATACCCAAAATTGTTACATTTGTATGAAAAAAAGCCGGACGCCTGGGTGGCTCAGTCAGTTAAGCTGCTGCCTTTGGCTCAGGTCACGATCTCGTGGGTTCATGAGTTCGAGCCCCACATTTGACTCTACCCTGGTGGTGCGGAGCCTGCTTGGGATTCTCTCTCTCCATCTGCCCCTTCTCCACTTGCGCTCTTTCTCTCTCTCAAAATAAATAAATAAACTTTTAAAAAACATCCAAAAGCCACACAATGCAAAAACTGTTGTTTACTCAACTGTGTCTCACTGATGCTCATTTGTCCTTCCTTAGAGCCAAACACTATTACCAATTTCTTAGTATGCCTGAAAAGATATTTAATGCATTTACAAGCACATACTTTACCAATTCTATAGGCAAAAGGGAGGCATTTTTCAACATGTTGCTTTGTTCAACATGCAATATAGAATTGGTCTTGTTAATACATATAGAGATCTCTGGTTCTGTATAGCTTCATAGTATTATAGTGTGTTGATATGCCCTAAGTTAATCAAGTTGATCCTGTAAGATGGGTATCTATTATTTTGCCATCTTCTGCTATTAGAAATAAAGTGAACTTGGGGTGCTGAGCTGGCTCAGTTGCTAGAGCATGTGACTCTAGATCTCAGGGTTTTGAAGTCAAGCCCCACATTGGGCGTGGAGCCTACTTAAAAAAAAAAAGAAATGAAATAAAGCAAACTTCAGTTAACTGTACAGAAATCATTTCACACATGTTTGAACATTATGTAGAATAAATTCCTAAAAGAGGAATGCTAGATAAAGGGATTTGAACATTAAAAATTTTCCGAGCTTTTACCAGATTCTTGATAGAAGTTGTACTACTTTATGGCAATGAGTGATAAGGCTTTCCCCCTGTCAAACAGTAAAACCATTAGGTTTGAATTCAATGATTTTTCAACCTAATGAGTGAAAATGAGTAATGGCTTGTGGTTTTTTTATTAAAGTTTTTTGAGAGAGAGCGAGCGTGTGTGTGTGTGTGTATGTGTGCGTGCGTGTGCCAGTGGGGGAGGGGCAGTGAGAGAGAGAGGAAGAGAGAGAGAATCCCAAGCAGGTTCTGCGCTCTCATCACAGAGCTCAGTGTGGGCTCATGAACCATGTGATCATGGCCAGAGCTGAACTCAAGCGTTGGATGCTCAACTGACTGGGACACCCAGGCTCCCCTGTCTTGTAGTTTTTAATTGATACTTTTATATCATGACTGAAGTTTCCAGATGTCACAGAATTGTTTTAAATCTCTTTTCTGTGTTCCACATTCACATCCTTTGCCCGTTTTCCTTTTAGGAGCTTAGAGTTTATTTTTCTCTTTAATTTGTAGACACTTTTTTAAAAATAAGGAGCTATTTGTCTTTGAATTTCATTGCAAATACCTTCCCAGTTGTTTGTTTCTTGACCTAGTTGTGGTGTTTTTGCTACAAAGATAATTCTGTTTAAAATAGTCAATATATGGAGCACCTGGGTGGCTCAGTTGGTTGAGCTTACGACTTCGGTTCAGGTCATGATCTCACAGTCGTGAGTTCGAGCCCCGTGTTGGGCTCTGTGCTGACAGCTCAGAGCCCGGAGCCTGCTTCAGAATCTATGGCTCCCTCTCTCACTCTTTGTCCCTCCCCTGCTCATGCTCTGTCTCTCTCTCTCTCTCTCAAAAATAAATAAACATTAAAAAAATTGTTTAAAAAAATAAATAAAATAAAATAAAAATAAAATAGTCAATATATTTGTTTAAAATGTATTTATTTCTAATCTCTATACCCAATGTGGGGCTCGAACTCATGGCCCCAAGATCAAGAATCACATGCTCTTCCGACTGAGCCAGCCAGGCACCTCTAAAATAATCAATATTTGTTTACAAAAATAGTCAAACATGTTCTCTGATGATTTCTGATTGATGGCCCTATTTAGTCCTTCCCTACACTAACATTTAAAGATAAATGTCCTACTTTTTCTCCATGTACATCTTTGATTCCATATTCCATAGGTAAGTATGAGTCCATCTGAAATTTATTTTGGTGTGAAGTACGACACAAACTTAGTGTTTTTCAGATAGGTCCCCAAGTCATTTAACATCATTTATTGAATAATCCATTCTTTCCCAGCTCATCTAAACACCACCTTTAGCATTTGCTACATTCCCACGCATATTTGAATTCATTTTTGGACATTCTAGTCTCTTCCATTGACCTGCCAAACAGTAGAACCACAATGTTTTAATCACTGTAGCTTTATAATATGCTTTAACATTTGGTAATGCTGATTACCCTCAGATTTCTTCTGTTTTAGAATTTTTCCTGGATATTCTTGCTTTTTATCTTTCAATGACTATAAAATCATTATGATGCTTCAGGGAAGGATCTATTAATATTTTACTGGAATGATATTGAATTTATAGATTACTTGGTGAAAATGGATATATTTATGGTTTTGAGTCTTTTTTTTTTTTTTAATTTTTTTTTTCAACGTTTTTATTTATTTTTGGGACAGAGAGAGACAGAGCATGAACGGGGGAGGGGCAGAGAGAGAGGGAGACACAGAATCGGAAACAGGCTCCAGGCTCTGAGCCATCAGCCCAGAGCCCGACGCGGGGCTCGAACTCACGGACCGCGAGATCGTGACCTGGCTGAAGTCGGACGCTTAACCGACTGTGCCACCCAGGCGCCCCGGTTTTGAGTCTTCTTATCCAAAAACAGTCTGCTTTTCATCAGTTCGAGTTCTCTTTTGGGTTCTTCAGTTTCATATGATGGCTTTATTCCTAGGGAGTTTGTATATTTCCTCCTGCAGTTATTTTTAATTGATCCTTTTTTGGAATTACTATAGGATTTTTTCCTTTCATTATATATTCTAATAGATGTAGTTTGCATATATGAAGGCTATTGAATTATTTGGCAATTAGAAAATAATACACATAGATTAACTTTATGTTTTACTGATTTATATGTTCCCTTCTTTCTTACACTGTCCAGGCCCTGGCTCTTCAGGACGCATTTTTTGGAGTGTGTTACTTGCTCTCTGTTGTTGTGACACTGGTTGCTTTATCTCCCTCCTCGTAGTTATGTTTTGGACCATCCACCAGGTGTACTTTGATTTGTTCGTTGATGTAGCTCTGGAAAAGAAAACAAACCAAAAACAGAAAAAGCAAAAACACCAGCTACAGCAGAATGATGGAGTGGGGGCATTGTTAATGGAAGAGGCTATATCCCATACAAAGAGAGAAATGACAGGAGTGGAGAAAAAGAAGGAATAAAAATTGACCAGAGAAACTATATGACTTAATCCAGAGAGAGAAAGAGGAAAATAAAGGGGTTATAGAACAGGTATAAAGAGAATAGAGTAAATATGTCTGCTTAAAGAAACCAACAAGCAGAGTACAAACCAACAAGCAGAGTAACCAGACTAGCAGAGGGAAGAAATAAGGAGAAAAGGAAGGAAAAAAAAAAATATATATATATATAATAAGAATTGTCCAAGAATTAAATCAGGAAATGCAAAACCGCTGGGTGACTTGGAACCGATGGCAGCACTGATCTGGAGGAGGGGCTGTCTGGTTCATCAATGTCAATCCCACTCCCCTAGATACCAGTTACCAGGTGTGGAGGGGCGTGGATTGGTGTAGGCAGGTCCTACCTCCACTGTGGGCCCACTGTCTGTTCCCTGAAGCCCCACCTTCTTGGTGATGGGGAGAAAAATGGCAACATCCCAGTCTCTCCTCCCCGGACCGGGTGTCCCAAACCACTCCGTTCAGGCTGTCCTTGCAGTGCCAGGAGTGGGAATGAGGTGGTTTGTTCCGCTCCCACGACTCCTGCACCTCCCTGGCTGTCAGCTGGGATTTAAACCCCCAAGTCCTAAAGGGTCCTGCTCTGTGCGCCCTGGTTCTGGGGAAGTGCTGCTCCCCACCACCGATATATGGCCTCTGGCTGGCGGGCGCAGGCAGGGTCTTTGTCCTTTAAGTGGTTATATACCTTCTTCCCACAGCACTTGAGGGAGAGGATTGTTTTCTCCCACTGTGGACTACACCCCTGAACTAGTTACCAAGACCGGGCTGGCTCCCCTTTCCCCTGGTGCCCAAACAGGGCACCAAGCCCCAGTCCAGAGAAAACTCCGCAGTTGGAGACTGGATCTTTGTCCATCCCAGTATGTGGTTTTTCTCTTGTCCAGATACAGTCCTATGCTTCCGCAGCCACTCTTTCTCTTCCCTTTGTCTCTCCACACAAGGGGATCCCTACCATCTGTGCCCCCATGGCCAGTTTTATCTCTCCCAGTTTGTGATCACGCACCTATGGCCCACCAGGTTGTCCCTGTGGGCCCCTGGAGATGTCTTTGTCACTCTGCAGCCTGGACTCTTGGAATTCAAAGTCCTTAGGCCTCAATCAACACTGCTGTGTTTGAGGGGCCAGGGAACATCTGGTCCCCCTACTTCTCCGCCATGTTGGATTTCCTTGTTCACCCTTCTTTCTTAAAACCACAACCTTCTCCTTAGTTCATTTTTCTTGTGCTGAGTACATTCTTCAGTATCCCTTTCAGATACGGGCCATGACTGATAAAAAAAAAAATCCCCAGTTGTTGCAAGTCTGAAGATGTATTTATTGTGCCTTCAACCTTGAATGATAATTTGGGGAGAGAAGTCTAAGTTCAAAATTGTTGTTCCATAGCAGTTTGAACCTACTGCCCATATTCTTTTTGCATCCAGTCTTGCTAATGAAATAGGTACTATAAACTTCATTCTTCTTTTAGTAAATGATCCCAAGTCTTTTCTCTTTTGGATTAAAAAGATCTTTAATGTTCTGAATCTTGACTGTAGTATGTTACTTGTTTGACTTGCATATTCTGCCCACACTTCTGGAAACTATTTTAGTCAAAGGAGGTATGGTGCCAGTGCTTTTGCCCCCCAGAGAACACTTGGCAATGTCTAGAGATGTTTCTGCTTATTGTAACTGGGGGTAGGTAAGTTGCGGCTAAACATGTTATAATCCCCAGAAAGCCCCCCACAGCAAAGAATTATCCAGCCCAAATTTCCAATAGTGCCAACAGCGAGAAAGCCTGAGTATAGCTATTTAAATTCTAGGCCTAGGTCTAACCAAGTGGGGACCAGACAGAATTGGCCTCAGCCTTCCAGCAACAATTTCTGGCTTGGAGATTCAACCCTGAGTTTGCAACAAGGCTTACCTGGCCTTGTGGTAGTGTCAGCCACTGTTCATTACTATAGTTTACCCCCTCTTTCCTCCTTCTGCAAATGCCTTATGGGTTGTTGTTGTGGGGTTTGTTTGTTTTTTGGTTTGTTTGGTTTTTTTTGGTCCAGAGAGAGGTGCATTACTTATTTTTGAGTGTGACTACATAGTAATATTTTATTTTTTTCTATAATTTATTTACTTTTTATAATTTACATCCAAGTCAGTTAGCACATGGTGCAACAATGATTTCAGGACTAGATTCCTTAAGCCCCTTACCCATTTAGCCCCATCGCCCTTCCCACAACCCCTCCAGCAACTATCTGTTTGTTCTCTATATTTAAGAGTCTCTTATGTTTTGTCCCATCATGTTTTTATATTATTTTTGCTTCCCTTCCCTTATGTTCATCTGTTTTGTATCTTAAAGTCCTCATATGAGTGAAGTCATATGATATTTGTCTTTGACTGACAACTTTCACTTAGCATAATACCCTTTAGTTCCATCCACATAGCTGCAAATGGCAAGATTTCATACTTTTGGATTACTAATACTCCATTGTGTGTATATATATATATATATATATACACCACATTTTCTTTTCTTTTTAATTTTTTCAATGTTTTATTTATTTTGAGGGAGAGAAAGACAGAGTGCGAGCAGGGGAGGGGCAGAGAGAGAGGGAGACACAGAATCCAAAGAAGGCTCCAGGCTCTGAGCTGGCAGTACAGAGCCTGACATGGGGTTTGAACTCATGAACCGCGAGATCGTGACCTAAGCCAAAGTCGGACACTCAATTGACTAAGCCACCCAGGTGCCCCCTATACCACATTTTCTTGATCCATTCATCCATCGATGGACATTTGGGGTCTTTCCATACTTTGGTTATTGTTGATAGTGCTGTTATACACATTAGAGTGCATGTGTCCCTTTGAAACAGGATATCTGTATCCCTGGATAAATACCTAGTAGTGCAATTGCTGGCTCATAGGGTAGTTCTATCTTTAATTTTTTGAGGAACCTCCATTCTGTTTTCCAGAATGGCTGCACCAGTTTGCATTCCCACCAGCAGTGCAAGAGAGATCCTCTTTCTCCACATCCTCGCCAACATCTGTTGTTGCCTGAGTTGTTAATGTGAGCCATTCTGACAGGTGTGAGGTGGTATCTCATTGTGGTTTTGATTTGGATTTCCCTGATGCTGAGTGATGTTGAGCATTTTTTCATGTGTCGGTTGACCATCAGGATGTCTTCTTTGGAGAAGTGTCTATTCATATCTTTTGCCCATTTCTTCGCTGGATTATTTGTTTTTTGGTTGTTGAGTTTGATAAGTTCTTTCTAGATTTTGGATACTAACCCTTTATGTGATACGTCATTTGCAAATATCTTCTCCCATTCCTTCAGTTGCCTTTTAGTTTTGCTGATTGTTTCCTTTGTTGTGCAGAAGCTTTTTATTTAGCCAAGGTCCCAATAGTTCATTTTTGCTTTTGTTTCCCTTGCCTCTGGAGACATGTTGAGTAAGAAGTTGCTGTGGCCAAGGTCAAAGAGGTTTTTGCCTGCCTTCTCCTTGAGGATTTTGATGGCTTCCTGTCTTACGTTTAGGTTTTTCATCCATTTTGAGTTTATTTTCGTGTGTGGTATAAGAAAGTGGTTGAGGTTCATTATTCTACATGTTGCTGTCCAGTTTTCCCAGCACCACTTGCTGAAGAGACTGCCTTTATTCCATTGGATATTCTTTCCTGCTTTGTCAAAGATTAGTTGGCCATACCTTTCTGGGTCCATATGCGGGTTCTCTATTCTGTTCCATTGATGTGAGTGTCTGTTTTTGTGCCAGTACCATACTATCTTGATGACTACAGCTTTGTAATACATACTGAAGCCTGGGATTGTAATGCCTTCAGCTTTTTCAAGCCCCTTCCAATCTTTTTCAAGATTGCTATGGCTATTTGGGGTCTTTTCTGGTTCCATACAAATTTTAGGATTGTTTGTTGTGCTCTGTGAAGAATGCTGGTGTTATTTTGATAGGTATTGCATTGAATATGTAGATTGCTTTGGGTAGTATTGGCATTTTAACAATATTTGTTCTTCCTATCCAGGAGCATGGAATATTTTTCCATTTTTTGTGTCTTCTTCCGTTTCTTTCATAAACTTTCTATAGGTTTCAGTGTATAGATTTTTCACCTCTTTGGTTATATATATTCCTAGGTATTTTATGGTTTTTGGTGCAATTGTAAATGGGATCGATTCCTTGATTTCTGTTTCTGTTGCTTCATATTGGTGTATAGGAATGCAAGCAATTTCTGTGCATTGGTTTTATATCCTGCCACTTTGCTGAATTCATGGATCGGTTATAGCAGCTTTTTGGTGGAATTTTTTGGGTTTTCCATATACAGTATCATGTCATCTGTGAAGAGTGAAAGTTTGACCTCCTCCTGGCCAATGTGGATGCCTGTTATTTCTTTGTGTTGTCTGATTGCTGAGGCTAAGACTTCCAATACTATATTGAATAACAGTGGCGAGAGTGGACATCCCTGTCTTGTTCCTGACCTTAGGGGGAAAGTTCTCAGTTTTTCCCCATTGAGGATGATATTAGTGGTGGGTCCTTTCATATATGGCTTTTATGATCTTGAGATATGATCCTTCTATCCCTACTTTCTGAGGTTTTATCACGAAAGGATGTTGTATTTGCCAAATGCTTTCTCTGCATGTATTGAGAGGATCATGTGGCTTTTTTTTCTTTTATTGATGTGCTGTATCACATTTATTGTTTTGCAGAATTGAATCAGCCCTGCATCCCAGTATAAATCCTACTTGGTCGTGGTGAATAATTTCTTAATTGATTCAGTTGGCTAGTATCTTGTTGAGGTTTTTGTGTTCCGTGTTCATCAGGGAATTGGTCTATAGTTCTTTTAGTGGGGTCTTTGTCTGGCTTTGGAATCAGAGGTAATGCTGGCTTCATAGAAAGAGTTTGGAAGTTTTCCTTCCATTTCCTGGTTTTTGGAACAGCTTCAAGAGAATAGGTTTTAACTCTTCTTTAAATGTTTGGTAGAATTCCTCTTGGAAAGCCATCTGGCCCTTGGACTCTTGGTTTTTTGGGATATCTTTGATTACTAACTTGATTTCTTTACTGGTTATGCAATCAGTCCAAATTTTTCTATTTCTTCCTGTTTCAGTTTTTGGTAGTTTATATGTTTCTAGGAATTTGTCCATTTCTTCCATATTGCCCATTTTATTGGTGTATATTGCTCTTAATATTCTCTTATTGTTTGTATTTTCTGTTGTGTTGGTTATGATCCCTCCTCTTTCATTCTTGATTTTATTTATTTGGGTCCTTTCCTTTTTCTTTTGACCGAAGTGGCTAGGGATTTATCAATTTTGTTATTTCTTTCAAAGGACCAGCTTTTGCTCTGTTCTACTGGTTTTTTTTTGTTTCAATAGCATTGATTTCTGCTCTAATATTTATTATTTCCTGTCTTCTGCTGGTTTGAGGTTTTATTTGCTGTTCTTTTTCCAGCTCCTTAAGGCATAAGTTTAGGTTGTGTATCTGAGATCTTTCATCCTTCTTTAGGAAGGCCTGGATTGCTATATACTTTCCTCTTATGATGGTCTTTGCTGCATCCCAGAGGTTTTGGGTTGTGGTATTATTATTTTCATTGAATTCCATATACTTTTTAATTTCCTCTTTAACTTCTTGGTTAGCCCATTCATTCTTTAGTAGGATGTTCTTTAGTCTCCAAGCATTTGCTACCTTTCCAAATTTTTTCTTGTGGTTGATTTCGAATTTCATAGCGTTGTAGTCTGAAAATATGCACGGTATGATCTCAATCTTTTTGTACTTGCTGAGGGCTGATTTGTGTCCCAGTATGTGGTCTATTCTGGACAACGTTCCATGTGCACTGGAGAAGAATGTATATTATGCTGCTTTAGGATGAAATGTTCTGAATATATCTGTTAAGTCCATATGGTTCAGTGTGTCATTCAAAGCCATTGTTTCCTTGTTGATGTTTTGATTAGATGACCTGTTCATTGCTGTGAGTGGGGTGTTGAAGTCCCCTACTATTATGGTATTATTACCAATGAGTTTCTTTATGTTTGTTAATTGATTTATGTATTTGGGTGCTACCACATTTGGTGCATAAATGTTTTCAATTGTTAGGACTTCTTGGTGGATAGAACCCTTAATTATGATATAATGCCCTTCTTCTTATTCGATACAGTCTTTATTTTAAAGTTTAGATTGTCTGATGTAAGTATGGCTACTTCGGCTTTCTTTTGGTGACTATTAGCATGATCATCCCCTTACTTTCAATCTGAAGGTGTCTTTAGGTCTAAAGTAGGTCTCTTGTAAACAGCATTTTTTATCCATTCTGTTACCCTATGTCTTTTAATTGGAGCATTTAGTCCATTGACACTTAGAGTGAGTATTGGAAGATATGAATTTATTGCCATTATGTTGCCTGTAGAGGTGGAGTTTCTGGTGGTGTTCTCTGGTCCTTTCTAGTCTTGTGGTTTTTGGTCTTTCTTCCTTGTCTTTTCTCCCCTCAAAGAGTCCCCCTTAAAATCTCTTGCAGGGTAGGTTTAGTGGTTATGAACTCCTTCAGTTTCTGTTTGGGAAACTTTTTATCTCTCCTTCTAGTTTGAATGGCAGCCTTGCTGGATAAAGAATTTTTGCCTGCATATTTTTCCAATTCAGCACATTGACAATATCCTGTCACTCATTTATGGCCTGCCATGTTTCTGTGGATAGGTCTGCTGCAAACCTGATCTGTCTTCCCTTGTAGGTTAAAGACTTTTTTCCCTTCCTGCTTTCATGAGTCTTTCCTTGCCTGAGTATTTTGTGAATTTGACTATGATATGCCTTGTTGACGGTCAGCTTTTGTTGAATCTAATGGGAGTCCTCTGTGCTTTCTGGATTTTGATGTCTGTGTCTTCCCCAGATTAGGAAAGTTTTCTGCTAGGATTTGCTCACCTAATCCTTCTACGCCCTTTGCTTTCTTCATCTTCTAGGACCCCTGTGATTATGATGTTGTTCCTTTTTAATGAGTTGCTGATTTCTCTAATTCCTAAATCGTGCTCTTTTGCCTTAGTCTCCCTCTTTTTTTATGCTTCATTGTTCTCCATAAGTTTGTCCTCTATATCTCGGATTCGCTGCTCTGCCTCATCTGTCCTTGCCACTGTGGCATCCATTCGAGATTATAGTTCACTTATAGCATTTTTTATTTCATCCTGACTCGGTTTTATCTCCGCAGAAAGGAATTCTAATCTGTTTTTAACCCCAGCTAGTATTATTATTAAAATTCTAAATTCTGGTTCAGACATCTTGCTTGTATCTGTGTTAAGACCCTGGCTGTCATTTCTTCCTGTTCTTTCTTTTGGGCTGAATTCCTTCATTTTGTCATTTTGAAAGAAGAAAAGGAATTAATAAGTTAAAAAAATTAAAATTAAAAAATTAAAAACAACACATAAAAAATCAAATAAAGGATGCTATATCTTAGGTGTGTTCTGGTTTGGTTGTTGAAAGGAGCTTGATTACAGAAAAAAGGGAAAGATGAGAAAAGAAAGGAAAAAAGGAAAATGATTGGAAATTTGAAAAATAATGAATACAATGAAATAGAATAAAATGAAAGGATGGAGAGACTTGTGGTGTTCCTGAATAGTGAGGTTGGCCCAGATGGGCAGGGCTTACTGTAATGGCTCCAATTCTCCACCAGATGGTGCTGCTTAGCTTACTGGGGTAGATTGTTGTGGAGTCTAGGGGTGTGTATGCACATGCACGGGACGGGTGAAAATGGCATCACCCAGCTTCCCAGTCTCTACTATTAGAACTCTGTGCTCTGACCAGCAATCACGTATCCCTCCTTTGTCTCCAGCTTCCATCCGCTCCCCACTTTTACTCTCCATGACTAAGTCATCAGCTTGCCAGGCAGAACATCCCTCCTGAGTTTTATCTCAGATGCAGTTGTTTCCCATCCCCTCACTTCTGAGGAACTGCAGTCTTGACCCGCTCAGACCTTTGGGGGGAGGGTCTCACTGAGCAAGGGCCAGGTGCCCACCTGTCCCCGGGAACATTCTCAAGACGATGCTGCTGCTGATGCCCAGAGACTGTGGCTGGGTGCCAACCCACCCCAGAGAAAGTTCACGTGATCGTGGAGTGGCAGCGATTCAGGGATTATGGTACATTACAACACACATCTGGCACCAGACTTGCCATTTAACGTCCTTGTTCCAGCACCACCAAATGTGGTTGTTCTCTGGGGTCCACTGGGAACTTTGTGGGTTGGCTACCCTACATCTACCATATGTCCTTCCATCAGGAGAACCACCTCTCCTCCATGAGGCCTGATGACCCTGAGGACCTTGCTCTCTGCTCCTGGGGATTTGCCCCTCCCATGACAACAACACCAGGTATTGAGTGGCAGAGTTTCAGGCTCTGCACTACCCCTGTTTTTAGAATCTTAATAGAATTTAAACCCTCTCCTTTCTCCTTTCTCCCTTTTTTGTTCAGTCCCTGCGGCTGTTTCCACTTTTCCACTTTCTCTCCAGCTGCTTTCGGGGGGGGGGGGGGAGTGCTTTTCCCGTATTCTTCTCCCACCCCATCTCTGTCCTCTTTCTGCATGCAAAAGCGGCTCCCTGCCCTCCATGGCTTCTCTTTCTCCCAGTTCACCTCTCTGCACCACATACCTGCTGAATTCTGTGGTTCAGATTGTGCAGATTATTGTGTTAATCCTCAGATAGTTTTCTAGGTGTGCAGGATGGTTTAGTGTTGGTCTGGCTGTATTTCATGGATGTGAGACACACAAAAAAACTTCCATGTGCCATTTTGGCTCCTTCACCAAGAAATTTATTAACTACCAAACATTATTATAATTAAATTGCTTAAACCAAGACTAAAGAGAAAATCTTAAGAGAAGTCAGAGAAAATACCACATTGTGTACAGAGGAACAAAGATGCGGATTACAGCGTATTTTTGGAAATGATGTAAGATGAAAGACAATGAAGGAATATATGTAAGTTACTGAAAGACAAAACTACCAACCTAGGCCTCTATCCAACAAAGCTATGTTTCAAAAGCAGAGGTGAAGTACTTTTTCCATGCGTACACAATTTGAACAAATTTATCAACAACTCACCTACGCTATAAAAAATGTTAAAGAAATTCCTTTGAGCAGAAGGAATATGATGCAAGACACAAAGGAATGAACACCACCGGGAATGGTAATGGCATGGGTAAGGATAAGGAATTTTCTTTTCATATTATTTAAACTTCTTTAAAGGACAAGTGGCTGTTTAAGGCAAAATAACATCAACATATTATGGTTTTTATAGAAGTACAATGTATCTGGACAAAGCACAAAGCCTGGAGAGAAATGGAAGGATAGTGTTGTAAAGTTCTGATACATCACATGAAATGGTATCATATCACTTGAAACAAGACTGTGATAAGTTAAAGATACATAATGTAAACCCTAAAGCTACCACTAAAATAACAATACAAAGAGTTAGAACCAATAAGCCAATAAAAGAGATCAAATGTAATTGAAATACAGCATGCCCATTGTCTTGTTGCTTTGAATATTGCTCCAGAGAAATCAGAAGCCAGAAGGATCAGACAATTGGATTTGTCTGCTGTGATTGTTAAGAAATCTTTCAATCTGAAGATATATTTTATAATTTTCCCATATTATATCTTAGAACATTTTTATTGTTCCACTTATTGATTTTTCTACTCCACATCCATTCTTACTGGATCCTCACACTCTAGATAGATCTCCTTGATAACTACAGTAATATTTGTCTAATTTCTCTCCATTTGTGTGATTATCTCAAGACTTCCTCTATGTCAGGTACGGGGTTTTCAATTTCTTGTTGCTTCTAATTTATTTTTTATTCTGTATTGTTTCACAATCTGTGTCCTTAGCAAGATCCCTCTTTGTCTCTTTTGGCTGCTTCCTCACTTTGTCTTTCAAGGCTTGTTTCATTGAATTTAAAGACTTCCTAAATTCTTCTATAGCAATAGCCTTTGAGAAACTAGCTGAAATCCTCAAGATTCTGCAGAATAAAGATATTGTATATTTACTTTATAATTTCATTGGCTATTAGATTAAATTAAAAGCAAAATGGACCTTTTAAGTCCAGTACATTCATCTTCTTAAGGCCCTTTTATTTTAAAATTAAGAAATAAAATACAATGTGTCTCCCTGGGGAATTGTGTCTCCCTGGGGAATAGGTTCATGCAGTAACCTATTTTCTCCACGGGAATAATATTAAAGCAGAGCTAAGGACTCAAGATCCCAAATAACCAAAAGGCACACAAAATGTTTTCAAAGATAGTGATCAGCATTACTACCATCACTAACAGAATACAAATGGAAAGGCATAGGGATGCCTGGTTGGCTCAGCCGGTTAAGCAGTGGACCTCAGCTCAGGTCACAATCTCACAGTTCACTAGTTCAAGCCCTGCATTGGGCTCTGTGCTGGCAGTTCAGACCCTGGAGCCTACTTCAGATGCTGTGTGTCGCTCTCTCTCTCTCTGCCCCTAGCCTGTGCTCTCTCTCTCTCTCTCTCTCTCAAAAATAAATAAACATTAAAAAAAACTTAATGGAAAAGAATCATGTAATGTGGTTTCTAAAAAATTGCAGTTTGTACTTTCTGAACTTATATTTTGAAATATTCCACAACCATTCCTGGCCCATAAAAGGCCAGACACATGACCTCTCTGTGTCCTTCATACTCTCCCAGTACATGATATCAAGCATTTCTGCACCATTGCTGTATTGAAAATAGTGAAAATATTTTTTTAAAAGTCACAATATCTGAGTCTGCCTGGCACATATGGCTCAAAGATATTCCTGTGACTCCTTCCCTCATTGAGTGCTTCCTCAGCCACCATGAATAACCAGCTCTTCCCTCTATACCTGCCTACGTGTTCACACACACACACACACACACACACACACACACACACCATGTCTGCATCTCAGGGCCCTCTAATTACTATTCTGATGACCCTAATTACTATCTGAAATTTCTTTTTTTATATTTATTTATTTATTTTGAAAGAGAGGAGTGGGGGAGAGCGAACATGAGGTAGGGGCAGAGAGAGGGAGAGAGAGAATCCCAAGCAGGCTCTGTGCTGTCATCATGGAGCCTGACAGGAGGGCTCCATCTCACAAACCATGACAACATGACCTGAGCCAAAATCAACAGTTGGAGACTTAACTGACTGAGCCAACCAGGTGCCCCTATCTGAAATGTCTTGTACTTGTATTTGTTTACTTGTCTGTGATTTACCTCTGCCCTAAAGAAGAAATCTTGTCTGCCTAGTTTGATACCCTACCCCTGATCCCCAGCATCTAGGAGAGTACATGGCTCAGAGTGAGTGCTCATAAAATACTCGATAATTCAATGTTTAGATCAAATAGTTTCATGGTTAACTAGAGATGAGAGCTACCTAATTGTTTCTTAGCCTGGGATCTTCCTGTCAAATAGGAACCTTCAGAATATAGAGATGTTTCTTTGCCCTGGAAGCCAGACAGAGCAGAAGATTATGGAAAATATCTGGCTCAGCTGTTAGGTTGAACCCAAACACGATGTTTCTTTCCAGGCCTGAAAATCGACGGACACTGTCCAACACAATGTGATTGGCCATGATATCCGATGCATCTTGGATCTGTACTAAAAGATCAGATTCCCCATCGAGCTGAGATGTATTTCTTTTCCTCATTGCTCTTAGAAGCTTATCTTTATATATTTCCACTTCACTTGCTTTGCTGAAAAGCACAGCAATGTCCTTGGGTGAATAACCATTCCTAAAGAGAAAGTGGCATTTCTTTGCTACTTGGAACACCATATCTTCCATGTCCAAGTACTCCATAATCTCCACGTAGCCCGGAATACCCTGAGCCCATTCAGCTTTATGAACCATCTCCAGGGACGCAGGCGGGATGTTACATGGAGGATTTTCTCTGACCTCCTGCATTACTTCTTGTAGGTATTTGGCTATTGGATCTGCATTACGGATCACTCTGGTGAGCTCTTCTCTTGGATACTGGGCTGTGAGAGCAGGGAGGCCACTGCAGCTCAAGTGGGTAGTCTGAAAGTAGTCTAGAAAGATCCAGAGAATTCCTGGGCAATCCTTTTTTCTCTGAGTGATGGCTTTTGCCTTCTCATACCAGTCTCCATCCTCAGTGCGAAAATTCTGAGCTTCATCGATGATGATGTGCTTAATCTTTTGGAAGTCATTTTTCATGAAGGTTTTCCGGGTCACTGCCTGGCAGACATGTCTCTGGCTGAAAATGTAGAGAAACACAGTCAAGTTACCCCACTCAAACAAAGGAAGCCAATTATACTCTTAAACACATCTGGACCTAGTCATTACAATATGACTTTTCACATGCGAACTTAAAACCACACCAGCCAAAATTTTTTTTTTTAATTTTTTTTCAACATTTTTATTTATTTTTGGGACAGAGAGAGACAGAGCATGAACGGGGGAGGGGCAGGGAGAGAGGGAGACACAGAATCGGAAACAGGCTCCAGGCTCCAAGCCATCCGCCCAGAGCCTGACGCGGGGCTCGAACTCACGGACCGCGAGATCGTGACCTGGCCGAAGTCGGACGCTCAACCGACTGCGCCACCCAGGCGCCCCCAAAATTATTTTTAAAAAATCATTATAGTTAGGCTGCATACCTCACAAAATTCTTCAGAGGCTGATTTTCACAGATGTAAAGAATATCATCTGGTTGACAGTGAAACACATTCCTGATCTTCTCCGTTATCCTAAGAGCCAGGATGGTCTTCCCTGATCCAGGTAAGCCATGAACAAACAGTTCTCTAGTTATGCGAATGTTCTTTGAAAGCAACTCATACTGTTTATCTGTGAGGAGGCTGAAAACCTCAGAGCCCAGCTCTTCACTTAAGAAAGATCGGAATCCAAGCAAGACTATCACAAGGGACCGTAACAGAGCTTCCATGTGGGGTGGTCCTAAGGTTATAGGAGTTGGGGTAAATTTGCAAATCCAAATCATGAAGAGTCGTTGCTGTATTATCAGGATTCAGTAGGAAGATCAAGGGAGTGACACACAATTTCCCAGTGTAGCCACCTGTGTTCACCAGCGTCTGTTTTAAGACGCGGGCGACTTTCCTAGAGTAGCCCTTCCAGCTTGGGTCCCACTCGCTGAGGATAGTGTAGAGGCGTGGGGTGTTGTTCTGGGAAAGCAGAAGAGCATCGCAGATGACTCCCTGCTTCTCTTGCAGACCCACGTCCACAGCCCAGCTTCGAGAGAATATCAATATTCCTTGAGAGAAAGAGCGCATTTCCTTATTTATTAAGTTTTTGAGTCCTTTATGTGTTGAGAACAGCTCCTTGTAGATGCTTTCTGGTGTATACACCATTCTGTCTGGTAATACTAAACAGGAAAAGAATTGGAATAAATTCGGGAATCTGCAAACAAGCTAGAATCATCATTATCCGTAATAGATTCAATCCACATTTGGGCCCAACCACGTGTCAGCATAAGGATGCATTAGTGATAGGAAATAAAGCAATTCCCAGTCCAATGGAGATGATAAGTGACTGGCATAACAGAGACAAACAATAATTATACAAAGTGGTAAATGCAATGGGCAAGAAGTGCACAGAGCATTATGCAATCACCAAGGAGAGGGAGCCCTCAGGAAAAAAGAAAATGTGAAAGTCTTTCTGAAGAAGGAAACACCGGAGCTGCTTAAGGGATGGCTGTGAGTTAGCCCTCTGAAGGATGCGAGAATGGAGAGATAGGCAACAGGGGACCCATGAGTAAAGCACAAGACAAGAAACTCATGCAAGCACCTCCAAGAAGTTTGTGTTGTGATGTCTAAAGTGAAAGGCACAAAGGAGGAAATGAGGATGGAGAAAAAGGCCTTATGGTGCCATCTTAGCACCTGGCAACGCTGACTAGGGTTAACAATACTGTGTGATATATGTGAAAGTTGCTAAGAGAGAACGTAAATGTTCTCAACACACACACACACACACACACACACACGTATGGTAATTATGTGAAGTGATGGGTATGTTAGCTAACTTTATTGTGGTCATCATTGTGTAATATGTACAGGTTTGAAAAAAATCATTTTGGGGGCTCCCAGCTGGCTCAGGTGGTGGAGCATGCAACTCTTGATCTTGGGAGTGTGAGTTTGAGCCCCGTGTGGGGTGTAGAGATTACTTTAAAAAATGAAAGATTTTTTTAAAAATAGGGGAAAAAACCCATGCTGTACACCTTATATAGATGATGTTATATGCCAATTATGTCTCCATAAATCAGGAAGAAACACCTATCATCGGTTATAGACTATATGAGGTGTCCTACATGACATTTTGTGAAAGGCAAAATTATAGGGATGAAAAATAGATCAACGGCTGCTAAGGGTTAGGGATTGGAGAATTTTGACCACAAAGGGGCAGAATGAAGGGGCCTTTTTTGGGTGATGGAACTATTCTGTGTCTTTACTCTGGTGGTGGTTACATGAATCTATACCTTTAAAAACCTTTAGAATTCTTTAAGAAAAAAGCCCAGTTTATATATGTAAATTTTAAAAATTAATTTTTATAAGTATTTTTTTAAAGAGATTTAGGTGTTTTATGTATAAAAAGGGTTCTTGAAACTTTTGGCATCACAAGCCCAAATCGGAACTCTAACAAAATCTATGAACCTTCTCCCCAGGAAAAAAATAAACACAAAATTTAAATTTTAAATTCAGGGTAGATGGAAGACACAAGCATGAATCCAGATTTCTGTGATTGGCTGGATGGAGTATGGACTCTCCAATTCATAGACACAATGTGGAAGAAATGGCAGAAAAAGAATACTTCATACAGATTAATATTCAGAATATACAGAACAAGTAGAAGATTGTCAGCATGGAAGACTGATTTTGGAAATGTTCAGTTTAAGATACCTGTGGTACATCAAGTATCCAGGAAGTAATCTGGACACACCAGTACCATTGGTCTGGGCTCAGACAAATACTAAAGTTATTTTCTATACAATGGACTAAACTAAGGGCTCCTCCTCCTCCTATTTTAATTTAACATCATTTACAAATTATTGAGCAACGATTTCAACTAAGTAAAGGAATAACATATAAACATAGGAAAGGTTAGTTCAAAACTACCTTTGGTTTTACATTAATACGATTATTAAGTAAAATGTTTGGAAATGGTATAAAGTATATTTTAAAGCTAAGAGCTTTCCTAAATGCCAGCAATTCACAATCAGAAATTATTATCATATAAGGATCTCCTTCTAGTAATAAATTTAAACTTTTTAATTCTAGGGTAGTTAGAATATAGTATTACACTAGTTTCGGGTGTGCAATACAGTGATTTCGCAATTCTATACATTACTCAATGCTCATCATGATAAGTGACTCTTAACGCCCATCACCTATTCCACCCATCCCCCACCCCTCCCCTCTCATAGTCACCAGTTTGTTCTCTATAGTTAAGAGTCTGTTTTTTGGTTTGCCTCTTTTTTTTTTCTTTGTTTGCTTTCTTGCTTAAATTCCACATAGGAGTGAAGTCATATGGTATTTGTCTTTCTCTGGCTGACTTATCATTCTAGGAATAAAATTTGACATATATGCAACATACAGATAAAACCGAAACAATCAAGAGATGTAACCTATTTCACTGATTATAAGTGTACTTTAATATCTCTGAAATCAAGATACATCTTCTAATTTAATTGGCAATATTTTCTTTATTCGTGGTAAATAAAATAATAAAACAATATTGTTTCCTTGGGTTTGATGAAATATAGTAAAAGAAGACTTTAATAAATGGCCAAACATCCCATGTTCACCTATGAGGAAATTCACTGTTGTAAAAATGATAATTCTTCCCAAAGTCATTTATCAATTTCATGTGGTTGCCATCAAAATAATCTCCACGTGTCCTTTTCTTTAGGTGGAACAAAATGATTCCAAGCTTCTTCTAGAAGAGAAATGCCATGATAATACCATTTGGTGGATTCTGGTCTATGTTTTGAATTACGATTTGGCAACGTTCACCGAAGGGTACCAGCAATTGTTACTACTTGGAATTTATCTTTAAGGAACACCTCAAGGCATTTTTAGAAAAATGTATATTGTAGCATTGTTGAAAATAGAAAAAAATTAGGTGTCATATAAAATTCCACCAAAGAAAGGACTGGTTAAAGAAGTGGTAGCAGGGTAGTTTGCAAAGTTCTATTTTTTGACCTAGGTGGTGGTTACACAGGTTTTGCTGCATACTAATTATTCTTTTTTAAAGTTTAAATTTAGTTAAGTAATCTCTACACCCAACGTACTTTCTGTACGTAGAGTATATTTTACAATAAAAGCAGCTAAAATTAGTAACATCTATGTTTAGGAATACTACGAAACACTACACAATCAATAAAAGAATTGGGTAAATCTATGAGTAAAGTCATGACAAGACATACTTATGTCACTCAGATTCAGCCTTATGCTTGCATATATTTGTAGTACATTCATTTTCACTGCTGAATAGTATTCCACTAGGTGAATATACTACAATACGAATAGTAACCTAGAGCAGTCACGGGGATCTCTCCAATTTTAGACATCTCTTGATGCATATGTACACATGCTTCCCTAGAAACTAGAAAAAGTTACTGACTGGTATAATATCCAAATGACCAATTTAGTCTAAAGGGATTAACCCAATTTAATTCATAGCAGCAATGTACAAAAATTCTGATTAGGGGCGCTGGAGTGTCTCAATTGGTTGAGCATCCAACTCTTGATTTCTGCTTGGGTCATGATCCCAGGGTGGTGGGACTGAGCCCCGCATTGGGCTACGTGCTGAGCATGGAGCCTGCTTGGGATTCTCTCTCTCCCTTTGCTCTTCTCCTCCCTCACGTTCTTTCTGTATCTCGCTAAAAAAAAAAGATTCTGATTACCCAGAACGTCTCCAACATCTGTTATTTCAATTAAATAGTGTAGGATGGTATCTACTTGTGGTTTTGAAGTGCGTTTCAAACTCATCCCGATAGCTTGAACAGCCCTTCCTAAGTTTATTGGACATGTGTGTTTCCTTTTCGGAGAAATACATCTTTATAGCTACTGTGTATTTGTCTACGAGGTGGTTTGTGCTTTTAACAAGTTTTGCAAATTCTTTATATATTCTTGATACCAGTCCTTTGTCAACTGCATGGATTTCATAATCTTCTTCAAGTTTGTCATGGATTCTTTCACTCTCTTTAAGGTATCTTTTGAGTAACATAAGTTCTTAATTTTAGTGTGGTGAAATTTATCAATCTTCTTGTTTAAGGTTAATATTTTTAGGTCTAGTGTAGGAAATCCTGTCCTACCTCAATGATGCAAAATTATTTGTGTACATCTACTAAAGTTTCAAGGGTTTGTTTCTGACATTTAAGTCCTTAAACCTCCTGGAATTGATTTTTTTTCTATAATATAAATAGGAGTCCAGGGTTTTTTTCATATGAATGAACAACCAACATGTTCCAAAGCAACCAGACATGAATTACCTGGAAAGTAACGTTTTTGCTGTGCTTCCAGACATTCAAAATTCTTATGAGTGCACACAGTCCTGCTGCGGGGTGTAGTGGATGACAAACTCAATGCAAGGACCATCTCAGAAAATCTGGAAAGATCTTAGGAAGTAAGAAGTAACAGTTCAATATGCAAAAATGCAGACTCCAAATTATAGCTAAGCTGTGTTGTAGTCTTTCACTTTGTCTTAGAACCCAAAGCCTTGGCCCACAGATCCTTGTGTATACATTCTGAGTCAACTCAAGAAAGTTTATTGATATCTTGGGCAGGGTGAGGTACTACATGGAGCAATAGTTTTCATTTAATTGTATTCTATTGAAACTCATGTTTTATTTTTTAGAATGCTTACATTTAAAAAATACAATTAGAAAGTATATAAGGTTTGGGGTGCTGGGTGACTCAGCTGGTTAAGCATCCAACTCTTGATTTCGACTCAGGCCATGATCTCATGGTCATGAGATTGAGCCCCACATTAGGCTTCACACTGAGCATGGAGCCTGCTTGAGATTCTCTCTCTCCCTCTCTCTCTCTCTCTCTCTCCCCCCACCTCACCTCTCTCCCCCGTTCATGTGCTCTCTCTATCCCTCTCAAAATAAATAAATAAAAATTTTTTAAAAAGAAGGAATAAAGTTCAATGGATACATATTTCTGAGAAGACTCTGAAATGTTATTTTTGTGGACTTTTGAAGATGTTACCATTAATTTATTTTGTCTCATTTCATCTTGGACTTTCTTTTTCCAAGTGGGATGTACATCACCAATACTACTCTGGCTTATCATTCTTGGTGAGTAGCACATGTTCACTTTGAAAAGGAAAAGTAGGAAAGGAGAGAGCTAGCCACGGACTAGTTGTGTTTGGGTTCAGAATGGAAGAGGGGCGATGAGAAAGGGAGAATATTTATTCCAGGGACCAAGAACGGAAAGGCAGGGAAAAGTGATGGTTGGGTTAAAGATGACACATATGTGCACGTGAAAAAGAATATCCTGAATAATTAAAGGAGTTCATATTCAGAAAGGTAAAGAAGAGACTTCAAAATGAACACAAGAAAGGGAGTGAAAATAAAAATTACTAGGTCAGACAGCCCCCTGCACCAACCTCTAGTAGGTCTATTAGCCCAGGGCAACATCTTTTTGCTGAATGCAGGGTATTCAAGATAGGCAGAGGGAGTGAAGTGCAGTGACCTACCAACTGTATCTATCGGAAATCACAAATCAGGCATGTGCAATTAAGACAGTGCTTTTCTTTGCCTAGATCTTGAAATAATACCCTAGTTCCT
The DNA here is from genome assembly GCF_007474595.2 of Lynx canadensis. NCBI lineage: Eukaryota > Metazoa > Chordata > Mammalia > Carnivora > Felidae > Lynx > Lynx canadensis. Next base: position 22,398,530 of record NC_044316.2, on the reverse strand, counting down.
CCCTCCTCACCTCTCCCCTTCTGTCTCCCCCAAATGAACATTATAATCATTGTGGATTCTGCTCCCTGACCTGGGTCGGCTTCCATCATCCAAGCTATCCATTGCTTCGTGTCCAGCTGTTTCACACAATTGTCCTTCACCTGCCAGGAACTGGGCATCTCAGAAAACACTGCACAGCAAAATTGTTCCACCTTGACTGCACAGACATATCCATGGAGGGTCCCCTGATTGTGTACTTCAAGGAATTTGACAGCATATTTTATCTCATGCTTCTGTGTACAGAAATGATGGACAGGGAGATTCCCAATACAGAAATCAATACAAGCCTTCAACATGTCAAAATCTATTTTCTCCTTTTCACATCCAATGACTTCATGGGTCTCATCATGCACACCAAAAAATATATACCCTCCTTCAGTGTTTGCAAATGCAGAAACACAACTGGGGAGACTCTCGTGAAAGCACTGTGACTCCTCTGTTGAGAACATTTTAAATTCAACGTGGAGGGAATTAGTAAAGTTGAGCTTTTCTAGGTACTGAAGCTGAGTTCTAGCGAATACAGCAGCAGCTGAGGCCCTTATGTTATACTCGTTTCGCACACCAACCTGAACTTTGTGTGGACTTAATGAACTGGAATCAGTATTCCTAAGAGTCTGAGTTTTCCCTTTGAGGAATGCCAATGCTTCCTTAGAATCCATGACATCAGTAGATGCTCTGTATCTATAGTACAAATTGGAGCACAAGGTAGCGATTCGTACACCAGAGGCATCTGCGTTCCAGGATCTCACAAAAATCAAAAAGAGTTCTCCCTGCTGCATCTCATCTAAATAGTCTTTAAAAATTGAAGGCATCGTCAGGCCTACTCCATGGATTTCATAATTGTAGTCTTTGTTCTCAATCTCAGCCTTGACCACTCCGCCACCAGAATTCAGCAGAGCACATATTGCTTTCAAGATGTTTTCCCTCTGTTTTTTCCGCAATTCAGGATTCATTTCTTTCCTTTGTGTATCCCCAAGGATGATCTTTCCTGCATTTAAGACACATTCGGCAAAGTTTGTTTCCAAATCAACCTTGAGACTCATCTTCTCAGCACAGGTCCTTTTCCTACCCTGAAATATAAGAAACAGGAAGACAGAACGATTAGAAGAGGACAAGCATAGGGGAGGTGGGAAAACTGACACTTTGAGGCCGCTCTTCTGAAGTTGGTCACTTCATTTATGCACACAGAGTTTGAAGCCACTTTCGTGCATGAAATAAGTGCAGAGGCCAAGGGGAGGAGCTAAGTCTACTGGAAGCCCACTGCCACTGAGAAATGATCAAGAGCCTATTTTGATGCTGTGATTTTAGTAACTGTTTGTGCCATAATCTCTGAGTGGCAAAGTCTCCCAGATCACCTGCAGAAAAGTAGAAATTGTGCAAAGATACATGAGGACGGGGGCTGCAATGCAACCAGAAAGTTTTCACTGTCAGTGGTGTCCCCGGGGTGTGCTGATGTGTATTGATTTTCTCGGTGCTCCTTCTCCTCTCACTGAGACTGGGCTATTCTTGGATTGTTGCTATGGAACAGATCTTTAAGCTTTCCCTCGTTCAAGAAGTTCTCATCTCATGAAAACTTACATATATATATGTAAGTTTTACATATATGTAAGTATATACATATACATATATAAGTATATACATATGTAAGTATATACATAGTGTAAGTATATACATGTATGTAAGTATATACATATACACACACATACATAATTTATTAGAAACGGACAAATTATTGACTGTTTGGATCAACCCAGCTGGCAGGTTGAGGTGGGCTTTTGGCATTTCCTAAACTTTAAGTGACAACAGGGAATCTCAGAAGAGGTAAAGCTGAGTGAAAGTGTGCACACACCATCTTGACAACCACACCTCATGATGGAAGGGCAGTGTGAGGGATGAACATTTCTGCAGCTGCTTATCTTTAACTCTTTGGTAGCAGTTGAGTAAAAAGAAGGAGTGACTAGACCAACTCACACATAATTACACAGGTCTCCATCAAGAGACAGTTCTTTGTGAACCAAGATGTCCTGCTATCTCCTCATCCAGCTTCCTTCCTTAAAAACAGGTTGCAGGAAACCAAAGACAGAACCCAAGAGAGAGAAGAAAACACAATCCATACTCTGAAAACTATAGAACACTAATGAAAGAATTTGAAGGGGACACAAAGAAATGGAAAAGTAACCCATGCTCATGGATTGGAAGAACAAACATTGTGAAAATGTCTATACTACCCAAAGTAATCTACACATTTAATGTAGTCCCTATCCAAATACCAACAGCATTTTTCATAGAGCTAGAACAAAAAGTCCTAAAATTTGTATGGAACCACAAAAGACCCCAAATAGCCAAAGCAATCCTGAAAAAGAAAATTAAAGCTGGAGGTATCACAATTCTGGATTTCAAGCTGTACTGCAAAGCTATAGTCATCAAGACAGTATGGTACTGGCACAAAAACAGACACATAGATTAATGGAACAGAATAGAAAACCCAGAAATGAACCCACAACTATATGGTCAACTCACCTTCGAGAAAGCAGGAAAGAATATCCAATGGAAAAAAAAGACAATCTCTTCAACAAATGGTGCTGGGAAAATTGGATGGCAGAATGCAGTAGAATGAAACTTCTTACACCATAAACAAAAATAAATTAAAAATGGATGAAAGTCCTAAATGTGAAACAGGAAAACATAAAAATTCTAGAGGAGAACACAGGCAGCAACGTCTTTGACCACAACTGTAGCATCTTCTTACAGACACATTGCTGGAGATAAGGGCAACAAAACCAAACATGAACTATCAGGATTTCACCAAGATAAAAAGCTTCTGCACAGCGAAGGAAACAATCAACAACTAAAAGGCAAGCCCTACCAAATGGGATAAGAAATTTACAAATGACATACCTGATAAACGGTTTAGTATCAAAATCTGTAAAGAACTTATCAAACCCAACCCCCAAAATACAAACAACCCCAGTAAGAAATGGGCAGAAGACATGAATAGACCTTTTTCCAAAGAAGACACACAGATGGCTAACAGACACATGAAAAGATGCTCAGCATCACTCATCATCAGGGAAACATCATCAGGGAAATACAAATCAAAACCATGATGAGATAGCAACTCACTCCTGTCAGAATGACTAAAATTAACAAGATTCAACAGGTGTTGGTGAGGATGTGGAGAAAGGGGAACCCTCTTGCACTGTTGGTAGCAATGCAAACTAGTGCAGCCACACTGGAGAACAGTAGGGAGTTTCCTCAAGAAACTAAATATAGAACTACCCTATGATCCAGCAATTGCACTATTAGGTATTTACCCAAAGGATACAAAAATACAGATTTGAAGGGCTACATGCACCCCAATGTTTGTAGCAATATGATCACAATAGCCAAACTACGGAGAGAGCCCAAATGTCCATCAGCTGATGAACGGATTAAGAAGATATATATATAGGGGCGCCTGGGTGGCTCAGTCGGTTGTGTCCAACTTCAGCTCAGGTCATGATCTCATGGTCCATGAGTTCAAGGCCCCATGTCAGGCTCTGTGCTGTTAGTTCAGAGCCTGGAGCTTGCTTCAGATTCTGTCTCCCTCTCTCTCTTCCCCTCCCCCACTCACTCTCTGTCTCTATCAAAAAAATGAATAACAGTAAAAAAAATTTAAATACATATGTATATGTATACATATATGTAATGGAATATTACTCAGCCATCAAAAGAATGAACTCCTGCCATTTGCAATGTCGTAGATGGAGCTAGAATGTATTACGCTAAGTGAAATAAGTCAATCACTGAAAGACAAATACCTATGATTTCCCTCAGATGTGGAATTTAAGGAAAAAACAGAAGAACATATGGGAAGGAAGGGGAAGAGAAGAGAGAGGAAACAAACCACAAGAGACCCTTAACTGTAGAGAACAAACTGAGGGTTGATGGACGCAGATGAGTAGGAGATGGGCTAGATGTTGGATGGAGATTAAGCAGGGCACCTGGTGATGAGTACTGCATGTTGTATGTAAGTGATGAATTCTACCCCTGAAACCAATATTGCACTGTATGCTGACTAACTAAAATTTAAATTAAAAAAAAAGAAGCCAACACAATCCTCTGGATGGGACCCAGAACGACAGTTGTTGGGGCAGGCCTAGAGGATCACTATCCAAAATGGGAACAAGATGCCTTCAGGCTTCAGTGGATGGACACTATACAACCAATGGGATGCTTCATGTGTTAGTCAGCTGAAGAGGTAGAGAGTTTGGGGCTGAATTAGTAATAGGGACTTGGGAAAACATGTAAATACAAATATAAGACAAGAACTCTAGAACAAATGAAAAATAGTATCAAAAACCATACCCGTAACTGATTACATGGCATAGTTATAAACAAAATGACAGTCATAATATTATCAACTCTGAATATTGTTCTGACCGGAAATGATGACGTAATCATACTGGCAGGATGTAGGGAGAAAAGGGATTGTGAAATGTGGAGGAGGGAGGTCATTATCTCCAGAAACAGACAGCATTTAAGGTGGTGGGGGGGGAGGTGTATAAACATAAGCATGTTGTTTAGAAATATATAAGTAATCCTGAACAAAAAAGCCAAAGAGGCAAGAGGATGCCTAGAGAGCAGAAAAAGGGGGCAGAGTAGAGGATAAGAGGCCACTGATTTTCTTATTATGTCTTATGAAACTATGACTCTCAAAACTACACACATGAGACTCCACTCCCAGACAGAATAGAGTACCAGGGACTAGATCACTCTCCTCTCTAAATAAGAAAAACATTTTAAAAGAAAAAATGTCTGAAAATTTTCCAAATTTGGTGTACTTGTAAAAAATTAAGATCAAGATCCACAATATTCAACAAGCTCCAAGCACTAAAAATACAAAGAAAACAATACCAAAGTGCATCTTCATTTAATTGACCAAAACCAATGATTACAAGAAAAATCTTAAAAGCAACCAGAGGAAAAAGATACATTACACACACAGAAGGACAAAGGATGACATTAGATTTTTTGTTGTTGTTGTTTGTTTTGTTCTTTTTCAGAAACAAAACAAGATAATGGATAAACGTCTTTAAACCAGTGAAAGAAAAACAAACTATGAACCTAGAGTTCTATACCCAGTGAAAATGTTTTCAAAAATTAGTTAACAACAAAAAGACAAACAATCCAATTTTTTAAATGGACAAAGGACTTGAATAGATGTTTCTCCAAAGAAGATTTACAAATTGCCAATAAGCATATGAAAAGATGCTCAACACCATTAGTCATTAGGCACACACAAACCCAAACCACATGAGATACCACTTCACACCTATCAGGATGGTGATGATGATGATGATGATAATGATGATGATGATGATGATAGAAGGAAAATAACAAGATTGGTGAGGAGGTAGAGAAACAGGAATCACATAACACTGCTGCTGGAATGTAAAAAGGAAGCAGTCATTGTGAAAAGCAGTTTGAAGAGTCTTCAAAAAGTTAAATGTAGAGGCACCTGCGTGCTCAGTTGGTTTGAATGTCCAACTCTGATTTCAGCTCAGGTCATGATCCCAGGGTCAGGGGATCGAGGTTAAGATTCTCTACATATCTATCTATCTATCTATCTATCTATCTATCTATCTATCTATCTATCTATCTTTCCTTCCTTCCTTCCTTCCTTCCTTCCTTCCTTCCTTCCTTCCATCTATCTATCTATCATCTATCTATCTCACTCTGCCCCTCCCCCATTCACCCTCTCTCTCTAAAACAACAAAAACAACAAAAGTTAAACATAGAATTAGCATCCGATCCAGCAAATCCTTTAGGCTCAAATAAGTCATAAATGTTCATACCAGAACTATTCACAAAGGCCAAAAGGTGGAAACAACTCAAATGGCCATCAGCACATGAATGGATAAACAAAATGTGCTACAAACCATACAATAGAACAGTATTCAGCCATAAAAAGGAGTTAAGTACTGACACATGCTTCAACATGGGAGAACCTTGAAAACATTATCCTAAGTGAAAGAAGCAAGACACAAAAGGTCACTCTATATTTATATCCCCCCCAGAATTCATATGTTGAAACCCTAATCCCCATGGGGATGGTCTTAGCTGCTGTGAACTCTGTGGAGGTAATTAGGCCATGAGGGTGGAAACCTAATGATGAGTCTAGTGCCATGATAAGAAGAAGTACAAGAGAGCTTGCTTCCTCTCTCTCTGCTCTCTCCACCATGGCAGTTATCTGCAAACCAGGAATTTTCCTCACCAGACCAGATCAGCCGATACCTTGATCTTGGACTTCCTAGCCTCCAGAATTGTGATGAATACATATTCACTGTTTAAGCCACCCAGTCTGTGGTATTTTTGTCATAGCAGCCTGAACTAAGACAGTCACATATTGTAAAATTTAATTTATGAGAAATACACAGAATGGGTAAAGTCATTGAAACAGAAAGAGGGTTGATTGCCAAGTGCTAGAGGAAGAGGGGGCTGGTGCATAGTCGTTCAATGAGGTTTTATCTTGGTGTGATGAAAATATTTTGAAGGTCAACGGAGGTGGCAGTTGTACAATACTGTGAATGTCCTAAATGCTGCTGATTTGTTCACTTTAAAATGATTAATTCTAGGGCACCTGGGGGCCTAGTCGGTTAAGCATCTGACTTCAGCTCAGGTCATGATCTCGCAGTTTGTGAGTTCAAGCCCCACATCGGGCTCTGTGCTAGAGCTCAGAGCCCAGACCCTGCTTTGGATTCTGGGTCCCCCTCTCACTTCTGCCCCTCCTCCACTCATGCTCTGTCTCTCAAAAATAAATAAACATTAAAATTTTAAGAAAATATAAAATAAATGATTAATTTTTATTATGAGTTTCATTTCATTTTAAAAAATTAATCGAAAAAGAAGGTGATATAAAACTTTCTCAAACTGATAAAAGCTGAAAGAATTTATTTGTAGTAGAACTCCAATGTAAGAAATGCAAAACCGGGGCGCCTGGGTGGCGCAGTCGGTTAAGCGTCCGACTTCAGCCAGGTCACGATCTCGCAGTCCGTGAGTTCGAGCCCCGCCTCAGGCTCTGGGCTGATGGCTCGGAGCCTGAACCTGTTTCCGATTCTGTGTCCTCCCTCTCTCTGCCCTCCCCGTTCATGCTCTGTCTCTCTCTGTCCCAAAAATAAATAAAACGTTGGAAAAAATAAATAAATAAATAAAAATAAAAAATAAATAAATAAAAAAAAGAAATGCAAAAGCCAGCCTTCAGGCAGCAGGTAATGATACTAGTTGGAAAATGAATATACACGAAGCAAGAAAGAACACTGGAAATACATAAGATATTTTAAACTTAAATCTCTCTAAAAGAAGAATAAATGGAAATACTAACATTAAATGATTTCAAGCCTTATAACACAGTTATAGTAAACAAGACAGTGTGGAACCAGTATAAAGACAAACAGATTCAGGGAAGAAAGGGTCTGGAAATAGACCCACATATATATGGACAACAAAGATGCCGAGTGGAGAAAGTGTAATTACTTTTTCAACAAAGAGGACTGGAACAGTTTGGATATCCACATACAACAGAAATGAACCTCAATTCATATTTGGTGCCGTTTACAAAAATTTATTTAAAATGTGTCACAGGTCTAAATGTAAAACGTGAAACTGTGGAAATAAATGAAGACTGCCCAAATGGGAATAATGAGAGGCTATTTATTCAGAGTGCACTGTGACAAGGGAGTCAGCCACTTGCGATGGCAGAGACTCAGAGGCAGGCAGGGGACTGGGGAAGCTTTATAGTGAGAGAGGAGGGGGGAGGCACTCGCCCGGGTAAGCCCTGATTTGAAGTTGTTTTTCTAGGGAAGCTGGAAGTGAGCTTACTAGAAATGGCACATCTTATGTGACTGGTTTGGAAGCCTGTTTAGCTTTCTTTGGTTCCTTCTGAGTTAGAAGTGGGGCCACACACCAGGGAATCTGGGAGTTGTTAACCAATCCTGAGCACTTTTGCTGCATGGGCTGTGGTTTAGCTTCTGGAGGTTGTTGCTCCAGTATTGTGGGTCAAGAGTTCTGTGTTCATATATGGTCTGGCCAGTGTCCATTTGTATGTTCAGTCTCTTGACCTCAAAACCTCTGGAGGACAACATCGGAGAAAATATTTTTACCTTGGGCTTGGCAGACATTTTTTTAGAGATGTCACTAAATGTACAGTACATAAAAGAAAAAATGAATATGTTGGACTTCAAGAACACCTTTTTGCAAGACACCTGTTAAGAGAATGAAAATACAAGCCCCTGACCAGAAGAAAATATTTCCAAATGATATATCTGATCACTTGTATCTAGATTAGATACAGAATTCTTGAAAGGCAATAATAAGAAAACAACCCGATTTAAAAATGGAGAATGGATGCAACAACGTGGATGGGAGTGGAGGGTATTATGCTAAGTGAAGTAAGTCAGTCAGAGAAAGACAGTTATCATATGTTTTCACTCATATGTGGAACTTGAGAAACTTAACAGAAGGCCATGGGGGAACGGAAGGGGGAAAATAATTTCAAACAGAGGGAAGCAAACCCAATACAGAGAACAAATGGAGGATTAATGGGGGTGGCGGGGGAGAGGAGAAAATGGATGATGGGCATTGAGATAGGCACTTGTTAGGATGAGCACTGGGTTTTGTATATAAGTAACAAATTACGGGAATCTACCCCTGAAACCAAGAGCACACTGTATATACTGTATGTTAGCTAACTTGAAAATAAATTATATTAAAAAAATTTTTAAAGTACAATGGGGTGCCTGGGTAGCTCAGTTGGTTAAGCATCCAATTCTTGGTCTCAGGTCAGGTCACGATCTCACCATTTGTAAGTTTGAGCCCTGTATCGGGCTTGCAGCTCTCAGAGCAGAGCCTGCTTGGGATTCTCTCTACCCCTCCCTCGCTCTCTCTCTCAAAAAGAAATAAACATTTAAAAACATTTTTTTAGGGGCACCTGAGTGGCTCAGTCGGTTGGGCATCCAACTTGGGCTCAGGTCATGATCTCGCAGTCCAATAGTTCAAGCCCCGTGTCAGGCTCTGCATTGACAGCTCAGAGCTTGGAGCTTGCTTCACATTCTGTTTCCCTCGCTCTCTGCCCCTCCCTGACTCGCACTCTGTCTCTCTCTCTCTCAAAAATAAAATAAAAACGTTAAAAAAATTTTTTTAATTTTTTTGATGGATAAAAGATTTGAACAGATATTTCACCAAAGAAGATATATGAAGAGCAAATAAGTACATGAAATATTGTTCAACATCATCAGTTATTAGGAAATGGCAAATAAAACTCCACTGAGATAGCACTACTCACTTATCAGAATAGCTAAAATGACTAACCATACAAGGTGTTGGCAAGCATATGGAGAAAAGGGAACTCTCGCACACTCCTGGCGGGAACATAAACACAACCATTTTAGAAAAGACTTTGATAGTTTCACACACTTACCATATGACTCAGCCATTTCACACCTAAGTATTTACCCATGAAAAATGAAAACATATTTCCATACAAAGACCTGTGCTGAATGTTCATAACAGTGGGGGAGGGGCAGAGAGAGGGGGCGAGAGGGAGAGAGGAGGAGGGAGAGAGAGAGAGAGAGAGAATCCCAAGCACGTTCCATGCTGTCACCCAGAGCCCGACACGGGGCTAGAACTCACCAACTGTGAGATCATGACCTGAGCTGAAATCAAGAGTCAGATGTTTAACTGACTGAACCACCCAGGTGCCCCAGCTTGTACACTTTAAATATGTGCAGTTGAGGGGCACCAGACGGCTTAATTAGTAGAACATGTTTTTGTTCTTGGGGTCTGAGTTCATGCCCCACATTGGGTGTAGAGCTTTACTTAAAAATATATATGTGTAGTTTATTTCGTGTCAACAACACCCCAATAAAGCTATTAAAAATTACATATCTGAGGGGCACCTGGGTGGCTCAGTCAGTTATATATCCAACTCTTGATTTCAGCTCAGATCAAGATCTCTCAGTTAGTGAGATCAGTTAGTGCCCTGTCAGCGCAGAGCCTGCTTGGGATTCTCTCTCTCTCTCTCTCTCTCTCTCTGCTCCTCCCCATGCTCTCTCTCTTCTCTCCAATAAGTAAATAAACTTAAAAAAATTACATGTATGAATGATGGTGAAAACAAAGTAAAACATATTTTGTTATAATATACTTAGCTCAAAAACCAGTAGAAATTGATGTGCCTGTTATTACTAATATTTTTTCATAGAAACTAAACCTTTGATAGGACTAGGGTATTGAAGCCCCAAATCGTGCATACTCCAAAAGGACACCTTGGCATGCCCCATATTCATTCGCTAGTAACCACCACCCCACCCTGTTCTTTCCCTTGCAAATTGTGAATTTACACTTTTCAGGCCTGCCAACTCCCTTCTCAGTGGAAATCTAGTGTTTGGCATGGAAAACAGCAGGGACTCCTAATTGCCAGTGAAAATTACCTCAGCAAAATAAGAGAAAATTCTGTCCCTTCCATTACGGGTGCATAAAAGCAGGAAGTATTCCATTTCATAAAATTCCCCTTGATTTTTTTTTTTCCCCTAGCAAAGGAATCCTCTTAAGACACCTGGTCTTCAGAGACTGTTGCTCTGGCCTGTGATCATGTGCATTAGCCTTGAGGGATACTATAACTATGAATGGTTGTAAACTTAACGTCCTGTTGCTATGACAATAATACTGCAAATGATTACTGTTTTCTTTCTTTCTTTCTTTCTTTCTTTCTTTCTTTCTTTCTTTTCTTTTTCTTTTTTTAAGTTTAGTTTTATTTTATTTTAGAGAGAGAAAGCACACGGGGGAGAGGGGCAGAGAGAGAATTTCAATCAGGTTCCAGGCTCAGCACTGAGCCAGCTGCAGGGCTGGATTCCACAACCCTGGGATCATGACCTGAGCCGAAATCAAGGGTTGTTGGCTTAACCAACTGAACCACCCAGGTGCCCCATTTCTGTTTTCTGGTAGGCATAAACACCTGTGCATTTCGTATTCCGACCAGGAGGCTATCATCACATTTCACTCTTCTTTGATTCGCAAAAGGTACTAAAACTTGTGATTGTCCATTTTCTTTTTTTTAATTTTTTAAAATGTTTATTTATTTTTGAGAGGGAGAGAGACAGAGCGTGACCAGAGAGAGGGAGACACAGAATCTGAAGCAGGCTCCAGGCTCTGAGCTGTCAGCACAGAGCCCGATGCAGGGCTCGAACCCACCAACCATGAGATCATGACCTGGGCCAAAATCGGATGCTCAACCGACTGAGCCACCCAGGTGTCCCCTTCTTTTTTCTTCCAATTTTTTAAAGTGATTTTTCATCTTCTTCTTTAAACAAAAGAAGAGTCTTGTGACACTTTCAAGAACACTTCTGACACAGGACGTTATCACGCTTAGCGGCTCATCTGGCCATAGGAGCTCTCACCTCTGCTCCCTGCAGACTGAAGAGGAACCAGTTTCTCTTTTCAAGGCAGCCATAGCCTCGCCAACATTAGCCAGAACCGCCATCTCCTTGTAGAGGCTTCGCTCTGAGACCTGCCATCAGTGGGCGGGGGGGCACCGTTAGGCATCCCCCTCTCTTAGGCACTCTACTGCAAGGAGTCCCTTCTGCGTCCTATGACAGTCATGTGCAAACGGGGAATGGAGTCATTCACCGCAGCTTAGCCTCTCTGGACAGAATCCACGGGAGTTCTTTTAGCCACTTGTTGGGGGATACAGGGCTTTGTGGACTGCCCTGGGAGTCCTCCTACCCTGCCCCACGCCGTTACTGTTTGAAGACTGACCTTGCAAGCCAGGGGCTTACAGGCATCCTGGGAACGCAGCTTCTTGTAATACAATGAACACTGACCCTATCTTGTCCCCGGGCCACAACCTCGCTGGCTTCACTTTCAGGAGCCCCGGTAACTGATGTGGTTCTTACCTCTAAAGTTCTTCGTGCTCCTGAACAGTGGGAAATTTTATCAAGCTCAGCGTGGTAAGACCTAGGCTGTGACGCTGCGCGCCTCCCGCTCCTCCCCTGTTCGCTCGGCGTTCCCAGCCTCCCGGCTCCCCGATCTCTCACTGTGCGCCTGTCGTTGGAAGTTGCTACCGACTGCAGGGCAAAAGCTCCCGAGCGGGAAAGGAGCGCAGGGGAGCTCGGGAGACGGGCGCAGACCTGGGGAGGGAAAGAAGCCCAGCTCTTGCAGGATTTGTGCAAAGGAGCGCGGGAGACGGCCTTACCCGCCAAGGTTTCTCCTCTGCAGAGCGCCTCCCTCCGGCAGAATGCGACGGAACCTCCCAAGTCCGCAACCAGGATTTTGACTGCAAGGCGCCCGCTTTACACCAGGGGAACTTAGGCGATACCTCACGGGGAGGGGCCCCGCGCGGGAGAGAGTGGGACAAACCAACAGTCCCAATTCTGTGTACCTGGGAACCCAGTTCTGCAAGGACAACAACCTTGGTTACTTTTGGTGGGTACACGTGGGGTTTGGGGGCAGGGAGAGGGGGATCTTTTTTGTTGCTTCTCTGTATTCTGATTAATTTTTTGAAGCTGGCAGGTCCCCCCCCCCCCCCGCCGCCAACAGGGACGGAGTTCCGGGAACAACCTCGCTCCCTCCAGTCCTCCCCCACCCCGCTCCAGCCCTTCCCCCCTACCTCTCAGGCTCTGGCGGCGCGCTCCGCAGGTGTTTCCTCGAAAGGCCTGCAGCCCCAGGATTCCAGCTCGACTAGCCCCGACCAGCCTCGAGCTCTGTCCTAGGGTTCTGAGGAGGTGGTTTAGCGGGAAACAGAAAATTAAGCTTCCGCTTTCTCGCTTCCCCCGCCCCGTCCCCGCCCCCGCCCCCGCCCTAAGGCGAGAAGTTGCATTCGGCCTCCTTTTGCTGGTGTTTTAATTTGTAAAGGGGTGATGACCGGGCCCCGAGACTGGCCGCGGGTGTCGCCGTTTGGGGGGACCCCGGAGGGCTCCGGCGATGGCATTTTGGTGAAAGAAAACAGAAATTGTCCTTTGGATTCGTCTGCTCCTGCAGACTTCACACCCAGGTCTTACGCGACACCGTCAGTTTTCAGGGCGTTCATCCTAATTTTATTACGAACGTGTTCTGGGCGCTCTCACGAAGGGTCTGGCTCAGTGCCGCGCTCCCGGGGGGAACGGGACCCGGCCGCGCGCACCGCCCTTCGGGGCATCCAAGGAACGGCGCAGCCGGGGGAAGGGGACGAGGAGTCAGCTGCCTGGGAACTGATCCGAGCCCGCGCCCCCAGGGGCATAAGTAGCATTTGGGGGCCCCTGGAGCATTCAGTTCCGTCTTGACTCCCAACTGCCCCTCTCCTGAGTGACCTCCTTCTGTCTTCCTCGGGCCTCTTAAATTTCTGGTGAACAGATGTTTGTTTCCCCATCTCCTCACTTCCAACTCCCGAGTCCAGCCCAAAGGACCGCTGGAGTCCTTCCAGCAAACACTCTCCTACCTTCTCCCCGGGAGCTCCAGGTCTCAGTGGATGTGGGGCTAAGGAAACTGAGGCCAACTATGGTGCCTGGGGCAGGCAGGGTCTGGGCTGTGGCAGTCTGGCCCCTTGGGCGCTCGCTGTCGCGCTCACTTCTCAAGACCGGTGCAGGGATGAGCTCCAACCAGACCCTTGGGCACGGGGAGAGTCCGCAGCTTTGAGCTAATGGGCTGGAAAAATGTCAATGTAGGACTACAGGTTTCTGATAAGTCTGCCTCATTGCCCAAGCGCGTTCAAATCCGTGCAGCGGAGGCGCCTGGCTGGCTCAGTGGGAGGAGCGTGAGACTCTTGATCTTAGGGTCATGGGATTGAGTCCCACATTGGGACTTTATAATTTATAATTGTAGATTATTAAACTAAGTAAATAAACCGAAAACAAACAAACAAACAAATCCATGCTCAGAAAGGATGTGGTCACTCCTGGCAGGAGACTCTGTAGAACCTGGGGCAGGCCAGGGAGACAAGGATGCTGACCAGTTACCAGAAAACCAAAGCGAAGAGAACAGTCTAGAGGACACCACCTGTAGTCATCTCTGGGGTTCTGCTTTTTGATTTTTAAACGTATTGTCAAATATCTAAGGTGTATGGAAAGTACGAAAATAATAATACATTGAACACTCATGTATTCACCACCCAGCTAAATGATAAAACATCAGCAATAATTTTGTGTACCTCTCGCTCATTCCCTCATCCCACCTGTCCCCTACTCACCTGATACCCAAGATGATTTTCTAGATTTGAAGTTACTACACTCATACAATTCTCTGTACTTTTATTACATGTGCACATGTCACTCATACATGAAATTGTTTCACACAGCGAGCACGTGCAGATAGTAGCATATTGTATATATTCTGCAGAACTTGCTTCCAACTCCTTAACATTTCATTTTAAAGATGTATCCACGTATCTAGATCATTCATTTCACTGCTGTATAACTGGATCCTTCCTTTCCACCTTTCCATCCATCCCCTTTGGTCTCCACGTTATCCAGATCTCCTCAACTTTTCCTGCAAAAGACCTCAGCTTCCGCCCACTTTGGGGTCATAATTGCCACAGCACGGCATCTTCCTTTCTACTGCCCCCTCCCCGTCCTACACTCTGGAAGCTTCTGGAAGTTCTGGGAAAAGGGAGTCGTGGGGCGCCTGGGTGGCGCAGTCGGTTAAGCGTCCGACTTCAGCTCAGGTCACGATCTCGCGGTCCGTGAGTTCGAGCCCCGCGTCGGGCTCTGGGCTGATGGCTCAGAGCCTGGAGCCTGCTTCCGAGTCTGTGTCTCCCTCTCTCTCTGCCCCTCCCCCGTTCATGCTCTGTCTCTCTCTGTCCCAAAAATAAATAAACGTTGAAAAAAAAAAATTAAAAAAAAAAAAAAAAAAAAAAAAAAAAAAAAAGGGAGTCGTGCTTTGATGAAATGTTGCCCCTCTAGCAAGCTTGCATGTTTGCTTGTTTGTTTTTGGGTAGGAGGTGGGCGAGGGCAGAATGTGATTTATTCTTAGTATTTACTGAAGATTAAAAGTAAAACTCGGGTTTGCTCGAGCAAGCAATGCCAAGGTCACACACACACACACACACACACACACACACACACACTAGGTTAAGGCAAACTTTATATATTTTTTTCCTTCAACGAGCTAAGCAGGGAGCAACCTAATGAGAAGGGACATAGCATCTTAGAAGGGATTGAAGAGACGTATCACCTTAGAAGGTTCAGGCAGTCTCTCATGGAAAGAGAAATACTGCATTAAAGTCAGAGTATCACTGTCATGTGTTGGCGACATCTGCCAGCACATAAGGTTGGTCCATATAAACCCAATTCAGCCTTCTCCATGAGAGACCCAGGGAGATTGATGCTGGGGTCCATGCTCAGTGACACTGTGGCTGGTCAGACTTTTACTAGGGGGACTGACAGTCATAGCAGCCATGAGTTTTAGCACAGAGCCTCATCAGTGTTTCCACAGTCTTTCTTTCAAACCCAAGCAACTTGTTTATAATATTCACTCTTCGGGCAAAGATACATTGCCACCTTCTTCCTTTTTACTTTTTTGCAATAAACAACAAATTTTTCAAGATACATTTTATATAAACATGCTTAAGACTTTTTAAGAACGGTGTTTGCCATTTGACAAAGTGGGGTGGAAACCTCACTGAAACAAGTGTACTTGGAGGAGAGATGAGGCATCCTTTACAAGTGTTTATACAAATCACACACAGCAGAGAAGACTGTGGGGGGGTGGATCTCAGTTCTGTGGGTTCTCACCACTGACCCTGAGTTCCAAGACCATCCTGATGTTCCTGTCCCAGTGGGTGATTATGCTTTCCCCAAAGGTGCCCAGTCGGTATGAGTCCAATGCTCCATTTGCTCTTGGAAGTGTAGGAAAGTGGCTCAGAATGTTCTCTCTGTCCCCTCCCTCAGGTCTTTAGCTCACTGAGAATGAGTATGGTGGGCAGGATAACAGCCTCCCAAAGATGTCCGCACCCTAATCCCCAGGACCTTAGAGATTATGCTCCATGACAGGGGGAATGAAGATTGTAGAGACAATTAAGGTTGCTAACCAACTGACCTTAAAATAAAGAGAATCTCCTGGATTATCTGGGAGGGCTCACTGTAATCACAAGGGGCCTTACAGGTGGAAGGAGACAGAAGAATCCATGTCAGAGTGATGCAAGGTGACAAAGACTTGACCAGCCACTGCTGGTTTTGAAGATGGAAGGGGGTTGAGAGCCAGGGAACACTGGAGGCCTCTAGGAGCTGGCAAAGCCGGAAAATGGATTCTCCCCTAGACCTCCAAAGAGAACTGCCATCCTCCTGACACCTTGATTTTGGCCCAGGGAGACCCAACCTGCTCACCAATCTGAATGTTATGATGAGACATTATGTACATTGGCAGATATGCAGCACCACTTATGAGGTATTCTAGCGATTCACCTCTTCCTCCCAGCACACACACATAACCGAGCCTAAATGGTCAATCTTCCGGGTCTGAGACAAAACATAGGCACGCGGGAAGAAATTCAATGGCACCACAAAGAGGCAATCACCTGAACTGTTAATGTGAGAAGTTCAATGGGAGAAGTGAACTGGATTTTTTTTTTTTTTAACAGATCACAGGGGAGGAAAGAGGGGGCTTAATGGTGTTGATTATGAGAGACTTAAGTCACCTGTCAACTAAACGCATCGTGTGGACCTTGTTTGGATCCTGACTTCAACAACAACAAAACGTAAAAAACCAACCAAACAAACAAAAACCTGTGACGATCAGGGAACTCTGACCGTGGCTGACTGGGTATTAGATTATAATAAGAAATTATTAGCAATTTGGTTAAATGTGATAATGGCATGGTGCTCATACCTTTTTAAAGGTCCTTATCTGATAGAGATATATGCTGAAATGTTTATAAGTAAAATAATATGCTGTCTAGGATTTGCTTTAAGATCATCTAGAAAATGAAACTGAGTGGAAATAAGATGATTGGAAAAAAGGGTAATTGTTGAAGCTGAGTGATGGGTGCAAGGGTGTTCACTGTATTATTATCTCTACTTTTGTGTTCATCTCAATATTTCCACAATTCCTTCTACCTTCCACAAAACTACAAAAACACATTTTTAGAAGAGATAGTAATATGCCCCAGTTAATTTTGTGTTTTTTATATTTACTTTAATTAATTTTTTTGAGAGAAAGACGCACGTGTGTGAGCGGGGGAGGGGCAAAGTCAGACGGAGAAAGAGAGAACTACAGGCAGGTTCCATGCTTAGCGCAGAGCCTAACAGGGGGCTCAATCCCATGACCCCAGGATCACGACCCCACGGAAATCAAGAGTCGGATGCTTAACCGACTGAGCTACCCAGGCGCCCCTACCCCAGTTAATTTTGAAACACACACACACACACACACACACACGCGTGCACGCACACACACACCATCCAGTTCTGAATAAAAACATTTTGTAGCCATATTCTGCAGTACTTGCTTCCAAGTTCTTGCTTGTATGTTTCCATGAAGGTGCAGAGATGCTTCACATCAGGACTATACCAATTTTATTACTTTTTTTACTGGGGAAAAAACATTGGTTACTATTGTCTC
The DNA here is from genome assembly GCF_007474595.2 of Lynx canadensis. Lineage (NCBI taxonomy): Eukaryota > Metazoa > Chordata > Mammalia > Carnivora > Felidae > Lynx > Lynx canadensis. Next base: position 22,380,929 of record NC_044316.2, on the reverse strand, counting down.
AGAGAGTTATGACCAGACTTCCAGGGGGCTTAGTATTAAAGTATAAACTTGATCACTTTTGGCATTGTATGAGCTCATCCTCATGTTAAAACTTTAAAAACAGTTGAGCTGGAATTAGATTCAGCTCCAATGAAAAGTTTGTAAATAAGTTTTTTTTTATATTAAATATAATTTGTTGTCAAATTGTTTCCATACAACATCCAGTGCTCATCCCTGTAGGTAAGTCTTAATGGTCTGTTACAGTTGAGATTTTAGTAGAAAATTGGAATGTCATTAATCAACATGAACCATGTATATTAGTTTCCTTTTTTAAAAAAATGTTTATTTATTTATTTTGAGAGAGAGCGAGCATGAACAGTGTAGGGGCAGAGGGAAGGCAGAGAGAGAATCCCAAACAGTACACGGGGCTTGATCTCGCAAACCATGAGATCATGGCCTAAGCTACAATCAAGAGTCAGAGGCTTAACAGACCGAGCCATCCAGGCGTCCCAATATATATTGGTTTCCTGTTTGAGGCCTTGAGTTATGTATTGTCTGTATTCTCTTAAATCTACTTTGTAACTAACCATCACAGTTGTTTTGCCCTAGAATGGCTAGGTAGCATTTGGGTCTGATCACTTGTCTTCCACACCACTCTCTCTGCAAGGGAAAGAAAGGCGGTATGTCAATTAGTGTCTTCAGTCAATACATGATTTACAAGCCTACCTAGGGGCTCTTTCAAATGCAATCTGCAAGCACTTAACAGCTTGGTGCAGTGGAAAAAACCATGGTCTGTGGACTCAGACTGTTTCTGACACTGAAGCCTTGGGGAAATTACCTGATTTCTCCGAGTTTCTCCCTCTTCAACTGTAAATAGTACAGACACGCCTCGCAGAGAATGTAATGAAAATTCATAGAAAATACTTTATCAGCTGATTCCACTTGCACCAGGTCAAGTGTGAAGAGATTCACTCAACAGTGAAGTATTCATTTTTAAACTGATTTTTAAAAAGCCAAAGCAAGTGAAATTGATTAGATCCAAGATTGGATTGGAGGTGACTGGGGCTTAAATTACCAACTGCTTCAGGGAGAAGAATATAATTCTAAGGCAGTATTGAGTTGGAAACACCAGTGGAGGGAAGTGGATGAGCAAAAAGGACCAAGCTTATAAGGAGACACAAGACATTGAGTCTGAAATGGGCTCTCCCTTCCCTGGCCCTCTCTCTGCCTCTGAGCTCACATACTTGCTTTTACTCTGAGGGTTTTTAAATGTGTGTGTGTGTGTGTGTGTGTGTGTATACACACATTTGGTGTTTGTTATTATTTTAAGTAGCTTTATGCCCAACATGGGGTTTGAGTCCTGACCCCAAGATCAAGAGCCATGCCTTCCACTAAGCCAGCCAGGTGCCCCTACTCTGATGTTTTGAAACAAAACAAAACAGGGTCAGGCTCTGCAACAGCTAGAGGAGCTTTCAGATTCTTTCTGAGATAGAAACTGACTTTACCTAAAGAATGACTTCCTGTATGTGCTGTACCTGTTAGATCAAGAAATGACCTCAGATGATTCTTAGGTCAGTGAAACTGTGGTAGGGTCCCCTCCCTAAGGAGAGAGGGAAAACAAAGGAGAGAAAAGTTCAAGGTAACCTGGCTACGTGCCAGCATAACAACATCCCTCATGACCTTGTAAACTGAGACTACTTAAACAGACTGCGTGTTTGTGTGTGTTACCATATATGGGAGACAAAAAAAAAAAAAAATAGAAAATGTATAAAAACTATGCCACGCCCGGGCCTCAGTTCCCTTACAAACCCAACTGAGCGGTGCCAGCACGAATAAAGTTGCTTCCTGGAAATTAAAAAGCCTTGGTGTCATGACTGTCTGTGTGAGAATCCTGCTACAAAACTACTCTGTACGATACTATAATGGTGGACGCAGGTCGTTATACATTTGTCCAGACCCATGAATTATACAACACCAAGAGGGCACCCCGATATAAACTGTGGACTTTGGGTGATCATGATGTGTACGTACATGTAGGTTCATTGGGTGTAACAAGTGTGCACTATGGTGCGGGATACCCACAGCGGGAGAGGTTGTGTGTGTGTGTGTAGTGATAGGAGGTATATGGGAACTCTCTGTATTTTCTGATCAATTCTGCCATGAACTTAAAACCATGCCAAAAATAAGGTATACTCATTTTAACATAAATTAAAAAGATTTTTAATGTTTATTGATTTTTGAGAGGGGAGAGAGAGTGGGGGGGGGAGGGGCAGAGAGAGAGAGAGAGAGAGACAGAATCTGAAGCAGGCTCCAGGCTTTGAGCTGTCAGCGCAGAGCCTGACACGGGGCTTGAACTCATGTGAGATCATGACCGGAGCTGAAGTCAGGCATTCAACCAACTGAGCCACCCAAGCATCCCTCGTAAATTTTTAAAAGTGAGGCACAGGCGCCTGGGTGGCGCAGTCGGTTAAGCGTCCGACTTCAGCCAGGTCACGATCTCGAGGTCCGTGAGTTCGAGCCCCGCGTCAGGCTCTGGCTGATGGCTCAGAGCCTGGAGTCTGTTTCCGATTCTGTGTCTCCCTCTCTCTCTGCCCCTCCCCCGTTCATGCTCTGTCTCTCTCTGTCCCAAAAATAAATAAACGTTGAAAAAAAAATTAAAAAAAAAAAGATATTAAAAAAAAAAAAGTGAGGCACATACAAACAAAAAGCAACGAGGTAACTGACTACCTAGCCAATGCACTTCCTGGTTGCGCCATACCCATTAAAGATAAGAGAAATGGGGTGCCTGGGTGGCTCAGTCGGTTAAGCGTCCGACTTCGGCTCAGGTCATGATCCGCGGGTTCGAGCCCCACGTCGGGCTCTGTGCTGACAGCTCGGAGCCTGGAGCCTGCTTCGGATTCTGTGTCTCCCTCTCTCTCTGCCCCTCCCCTGCTCATACTCTGTCTCTCTCTGTCTCAAAAATAAATAAAAACATTAAAAAAAAAAAAGACAAATGACCTTGGTGGTATGGTGCTCAACTGTAGAATTTCAACAGACCTTGGTGGTATGGTGCTCAACTGTAGAATTTCCTTTTGTTGATGGAGGTGCAAAATGTGTCACCGTCCCCTGACAGGATGTCTTCATTTATCCTGGTATCTGTAAAGTCTGTATGAACCACTGAGGAATTTTGTTAAAAATGCAGATTCTGATTAAGTAGTTTTGGAGTCAGTTCTGAGATTCTGCATTTCTGAGAAGCCCCTAAGTGATGCTGGGAGAATCTAGAGGAAGTTTGGCAAACATGTATCTCTTTCCTTGCCTAGACTGCTGTCTTTGCTGCATAACTTTGCTGCATGCCCCAGGATTCACCATGAAAGAATGGTTCCTTTGGATATTAAACACATTTCCCTGGTCATAGGATTGGACTTTCTCTAAGTCGCATTCGTGCTCTGCTTGACATTCTTGTGGCACAGATCACATTCTTTTGCTATACTAGTATCTGTGTATATATCTTATCCCCTCAACCTGCTCCTTTCTACCTCCACTATCCCTAATCCTATGTTCTCACAGATTCCTGCTTTTCATTAAGCAGGAATGCTTTTCATTAAGAGTGCTTTTCATTAAGAGCCCTTATAGCAACTCTAGTTGGATAATTATTTACATAATTGCTTTTATGGGTGTCTTCCCTACTGAATCAAAAGCTCCAGAAACAAAGTATCATATCTGTATCATACCATACTATACTCCCATCATTGCCACAGGAACTGGCACACAGTAGGTGCTCACTAAATATTTGTTGAATGGATTGTAAGGTTCTTGGGAACAGAAACTGCACGAGGCTCTGGGGAAGAGGCTCTGCACATAACAATTCAGTACATAATTACTGACTTAGTGACAACAATGTTAGGAATGTTCAACAACCATTTTCTGAGTCACTTAATTCATTCAACAGCAATCTATTCAATAGCTACTATGTGCCAGGTCTGATTCTGTCATCAGAGATCTAATAGTATTCGGTGAACATCAGTGTAAAAACAATTCATTTCTTCAAGATGGGAGTCTCTTGGAACACCTGGATGGCTCAGTTTATTAAGTGTCCAGCTCTTGATTTCACTTCAGTTCATAATTCAGGGCTGTGGGATCTCCCCATGTAGGGCTGTATGCTGATCATGGAGCCTGCTCAGTATTCTTTCTGTCTCTCCCTCTGCCCCTCTCCCCAACTTGCTCGTGCTCTCTCTCTAAATTAAAAAAAAAAAAAAGATGGAGTTCTCTGTTCTTTTTTTATTTTTTAACTTTATTTTTTATTTTTTAAAATTTACATCCAAATTAGTTAGTATATAGTGAAGCAATGATTTCAGTAGATTCCTTAATGCCCCTTACCCATTGAGCCCATCCCCCCTCCCACAACCCCTCCAGCAACCCTCAGTTTGTTCTCCATATTTATGAGTCTCTTTTATTTTGTCCCCCCACGTTTTTATATTATTTTTGTTTCCCTTCCCTTGTGTTCATCTGTTTTATCTCTTAAAGTCCTCATATGAGTGAAGTCATATGATTTTTGTCTTTCTCTGACTAATTTCACTTAGCATAATACCCTCCAGTTCCATCCACATAGTTGCAAATGGCAAGATTTCATTCTTTTTGATTGCTGAGTAATACTCCACTGTATGTATATGTATATATATATATATATATATATATATATATATATATATACACACACCACATTTTCTTTATCCATTCATCCATCGATGGACATTTGGGCTCTTTCCATACTTTGGCTATTGTTGATAGTGCTGCTATAAACATGGGGGTGCATGTGTCCCTTCGAAACAGCACACCTGTATCCCTTGGATAAATGCCTAGTAGTGCAATTGCTGGGTGATAGGGTAGTTCTATTTTTAGTTTTTTGAGGCACCTCCATACTGTTTTCCAGAGTGGCTGCACCAGCTTGCATTCCCACCAACAATGCAAAAGAGATCCTCTTTCTCCACATCCTCGCCAACATCTGTTGTTGCCTGAGTTGTTAATGTGAGCCATTCTGACAGGTGTCAGGTGGTATCTCATTGTGGTTTTGATTTGGATTTCCCTGATGATGAGTGACGTTGAGCATTTTTTCATGTGTCAGTTGGCCATCTGGTCTTCTTTGGAGAAGTGTCTATTCATGTCTTTTGCCCATTTCTTCACTGGATTATTTGTTTTTTGGGTGTTGAGTTTGATAAGTTCTTTGTAGATTTTAGATACTAACCCTTTATCTGATGTGTCATTTGCAAATATCTTCTCCCATTCTGTCAGTTGCCTTCTAGTTTTGCTGATTGTTTCCTTCGCTATGCAGAAGCTTTTTATTTGGAGTTCTCTGTTCTTGATTTAATTAGGTCCAGTTGTTTGTCAGACCAACAGGTTCTGAGGTCATGGTTTATGCATTTATGAAGGTTTTTAGGTCAGAAACCTTTTCATGTAAGGTTTTAAGGTTTTTAAGTGTCATATTATTAACTTGGGGTTGGGGAAGATGTAGGGAAGGAAGACTGAAGGCACAGGAAGCATTTGAGCATTTAGTAGTGAGATGGTGGTCTGGACCAGAGTAGTGGCAGTGGGGAGCCATTTGCACAGATGTGGGAAATATTTAGGGAACAAAATAAACAGAACAGAAACGAAAGCAAAAATGTACACATGGGATTGCATCAAACTTTAAAACGTCAAAGGGCACAATCAAGAGAGTGAAAAGGCAGCCTACAGAATGGGAGAAAATGTTTGCAAATCATACATCTGGTACGAGGTTAATATCCAGAATGTATAGAGAACTTCTATGACTCAACCACCAGAAAACCAAATAACCCAATTCAAAAATGGGCAAAGTACTTGATGTGTATGTCATCTTTGGAAAAAGACGATATACAAATGGCCAACAATCATATTGAAGAGATGTTCAATATCACTACTTTTCAGAGAAATGTAAATCAAACCCACAATGAAGTACCACCTCACACCCATTAGGATAAGAAAAACTTATCCTATAAGGAAAACAACACTATAAGAAAAACAACAGCAGCAAAAAAAAAAAAAAAAACAGGAATAACAAGTGTTGGTGAGGATGAGGAGAAACACTTTTGCATTGTATGGGATTGTAAAATGGTGCAGCCGTATGGAAAGCATTGTGTAGTTTCCTCAAAAAGTTAAAAATAGAACTGTGCCATCATCCAGCAATCCACTTTTGGATATTTATCTGTAAGAATTGAAAGTAGGACCTCGAAGAGATATTTGCACACACATGATCACAGCAGCACTATTCACAATACCCAGGAAATGGAAGCGACCCAAGGGTCCATCGACGGTTGAACCGATAAACAAAATGTGGTCTACATACACAGTGGATTTCTATTCGGCCTCTAAAAATGAAGACAGTTGTGTTACATGATGAACCTTGAGGACATTACTGTAAAGTGCAATAAGCTAGTCACAAAAAGACAAATACTGTGTGATCCCACTTATGCAAGATATCTACAGTAGTCAGATTCATAAAGCCGGAAAGTAGAATGCTGGTTGCCAGGGGCTGGGGGAGGGAGGAATGCGGAGGCATTGTTTTAAGGGTACAGAGTTTCAGTTTTACAAGATGAAAAAGCTGTGATCTGTTTCACAGTGATGTGAATATACTCACCACTACTGAACTGTAGGTTCACAAATGGTAAATGTTGGGGTGACTGGCTGGCCCAGTCAGTAGAACATGCAACTCATGATCTCAGGGTCACGAGTTCAAGCCCCCATATTCGCATGGAGCCTACTTAAAAAAAAAAAAGGTAAATGTTATGTTGTGTGGTTCATTTTTGTTTTTTTACCACAATAAAAAAAAATGAGGGGCGCCTGGGTGGCGCAGTCGGTTAAGCATCCGACTTCAGCCAGGTCACGATCTCGCGGTCCGTGAGTTCGAGCCCCGCGTCAGGCTCTGGGCTGATGGCTCAGAGCCTGGAGCCTGTTTCCCATTCTGTGTCTCCCTCTCTCTCTGCCCCTCCCCCGTTCATGCTCTGTCTCTCCCTGTCTCAAAAATAAATAAAACGCTAAAAAATTTAAAAAAAATTTCAAACAATAACAGACATGTTATAAATGCCAACCAACTAGAAGGTTACTGTAACCCAACTATTATTTGAACCCCTTTTTCCAGCACTTTTGTCATGACCTGAGGCAGAATACTTCAACTAAAAAGAGAAGTAAGTAAATGACAAAATATGATCTTGCATCTCAATTTTCTCAAGAATGTTAAATCTCGGGGCGCCTGGGTGGCGCAGTCGGTTAAGCGTCCGACTTCAGCCAGGTCACGATCTTGCGGTGCGTGAGTTCGAGCCCCGCGTCAGGCTCTGGGCTGATGGCTCAGAGCCTGGAGCCTGTTTCTGATTCTGTGTCTCCCTCTCTCTCTGCCCCTCCCCCGTTCATGCTCTGTCTCTCTCTGTCCCAAAAATAAATAAACGTTAAAAAAAAAAAAAAAAGAATGTTAAATCTCAAATCCTCTTATAATTAAATGGCTAGAAATCTATGTAAGCCAAGTACCTGAACAGGTTTGGATCCCTCTTGAGATGCTGGCTCACTCATCTGGACCACTAAAAGGTATCATCAAATAGTAGGGAACACTATTATCAGACCAATATTAATAACAGAAAGAAAATATTAAACAACAAAAAGTACTGTGGGAGACCAAAGTCACTCCCAACCCCCACTGCATCCCACCATTCTATTGAATGGTACTAAGTTCTCAACTGCTAAACTTTTCAAACTGTACTACTGTTACTGCTGTTGTTACTGCCCAAACCTAGATTAATGCTAGGCTAGTGCCCAGGGAGACAGGAAAGCTTAACCATAACAATCACCACCATTATCATTTTAAGAAAGAAACACACACACACACACAGCAGCAGCAGCAGCAACAGTAATGCAAGTGAAGTTTTAAAAACGTTATTATCATCATGGGGCGCCTGGGTGGGTCAGTCGGTTAAGCGTCCCGACTTCAGCCAGGTCACGATCTCGCGGTCCGGGAGTTCGAGCCCCGCGTCGGGCTCTGGGCTGACGGCTCGGAGCCTGGAGCCTGTTTCCGATTCTGTGTCTCCCTCTCTCTCTGCCCCTCCCCCGTTCATGCTCTGTCTCTCTCTGTCCCAAAAATAAATAAACGTTGAAAAAAAAATTAAAAAAAAAAATGAACAGGATGCTGTGAGTGGATGTGGTAAAAGGAGATAGACTTAAACACTTACGAGTGTAGAGTTCAAGAGGAAGGCCGAGGATGGAGATACAGATACAAAATCTGGAGAAATGGAGACGGAAAAGATGACCCAGGAAGACCATGTAAGAAATGAGAAGAGAATATCCTCTTTCAAACAAGGGCTGAGAAATATTCCCATCATGGGAAAAGGAAATGAAGTGAAAATTTCAAAATAGCCTGCAAAGGAGACTTAGAATGAATGCCCAGAACATAGAGCAGGAGAGGGAGAGGAAAAGGGTGAGGGGACAGAGACAGACAGAGACAAGACAGAGACACAAAGATGGAGGGAGCTCGCACCATATCAAGGAAGTCCAGGGAAGAGGGCATGTTTCAAGGTCAGGTGAGTCAACAATGTCAAAGGAGCTGTCTTTGACACAAAGGAGTGTCAAAGTAATGGCTAAACCCTACGTCATCAGTGACCTCCACCAGCCTGGAAGAAGAGGGTAGTGGGTGTCAGGGTATCATGGTGGGTGAATTATTCTCAGAGTCTACATGAAACTGAATGCCGGAGAAGTCGCAATCATATCCTTGTCTGATAGAGACCCCCTTCATGAAAAGTCACATTTGCGACCACCTTGTATCCTAAGGGATATTCAAAGATTCTTTAGAAAAAGTCCCAGTTGGAACATCTAAACTTCACAGCTTTAAAATTTTTTCCTTGTGTGTTAGAACTTCTTTTTTTTTTTTTTTTTTTTTTTTTTTTTTTTTTTGGGACAGAGAGAGACAGAGCATGAACGGGGAGGGGCAGAGAGAGAGGGAGACACAGAATCGGAAACAGGCTCCAGGCTCCGAGCCATCAGCCCAGAGCCTGACGCGGGGCTCGAACTCACGGACCGCGAGATCGTGACCTGGCTGAAGTCGGACGCTTAACCGACTGCGCCACCCAGGCGCCCCTGTGTGTTGGAACTTCTAATTTAAGCACATATCATTTCAGTTCATTGCCAAAACAAACAAACAAACAAAAACCACATACTGGAAACTCTCTTCTACGTATAAAAGGTCTTGTGTCTTTTGTTTTATCAGAAGAAACTCAGCTGACTCTATCGCCATCTCTTATCCTTTTAGGCCTAAAGGAAAATTACCAATTTGATCATAAGTAATTTTTTAATGTTTATTTATTTTTTGAGAGAGAGAAAGGGAGACAGAGAGAGAGAGAGTGAGCATGAACAGTAGAGGGGCAGAGAGAAAGAGAGACACAGAATCTTAACTAGGCTCCAGGATCTGAGCTGTCAGCACAGAGCCCAACTTGGGGCTCGAACTCATGAGATCATGACCTGAGCCGAAGTCAGATGATTAACCAGCTGAGCCACCCAGGTGCCTCAGTAATTTTTATTTTTAAAAATAAAGAGTTAGAGATTTTGTTATCCAAGTAGAAACAAAGAATTTTGAAAAAGTAAATGGAGTGATGTTCAAAGCATGAACAAAACCCAGATTAATTTAATAAAAAATTGAGAACTCAGATGAAGCAGTACAGAAAGAAAAAAAAAATCAGCTTACCAAAATCTTTTTAGGAACATTAGCCTTTTGGAGTTTGAAGAGAATTTTTTTTAACTCTTCAAAATATCATATGATTTCTAGAGTTCCTGCCAAGATGGTAATTTAGCACTGGCTTCTGCCTCCAACCATCAAGGTCAACCCTGGAGGAATTATAGAGAGAAGCATCATGGATCCTAGAATGAACTAGGAAAAGTCTGTGAGCAACCTCTGGGAGAAGACTATTTTGAACCTACCTGTGTGTGTGTGTGTGTGTGTGTGTAAAGGTAGCTGAACCCCGAGGTAGAGGAGTCATAACAGTAGAAGGTAATTAGAGGGCAAAAAGATTAAATAGATGATAGATGATAGATGATAGATAAGAGAGAGGGACAGAAAGAGAGAGAGGAGAGAGATTTGGATTCTACTCTGCCTCCTCTACCCACCCCATACACACGCTCTCCAGGAGCAATGGTGCAGGAGTCACAGGGATAAAATCAGGGCAGCCAGGATGATGGGTTAGGGAGTGTCTAACCTCAGCCCTTCATTACCTTCCCCCTCCTCCAAACCCTCAGAGTGAAAGATTTACTAAATAGGAAGTGCCTCCCCTACGTGATTCTTTCTGGGCTACTGAAGGTCAGAGCCCTGAGCTGAAGAGTGGCTGTGCTTGGGGGAGTGGTACTAAATTGAAGTGTTTAACTGTGATTTTCTGGTGTCTGGTTCTGTTCACATGAATGCTCGTTTCCTTCACTCTCTTTGAGTTCATCCAGTTGATGTAAACTAGGGTCTGGCTCTTGGAACTGCCCCAGCACAGACCGTCTGGTACCTCCAGGGGAACCTGAGCTCCCTCGCCAAAGTCACAACACACCCTTGTGCCAAACTCCTTAATGAGGGAGTCAACAAAATGGGTTAGATATCATAGGAAGCAGACCAAGAATGGACCAAGATTTTGAAATAAATGTAATAAATATACCGGAAGAGTTAAGACATTAAAAATATGAAAGGAGAGGGGTGCCTGGGTGGCTCAGTCACTTAAGCATCCAACTTTGGCTCAGATCATGATCTCAGAGTTCATGAGTTCAAGCCCAGCATTGGGATCTCTGCTGTCAGTGCAGACCCCACTTCGGATCCTCTGTCTCCATCTCTCCCTGCCCCTCCCCCACTCCCATTCTCTCTCTCTCTCTCTCTCTCTCTCTCTCTCTCTCTCTCCCCCCCCACCTCAAAACTAAACAAACATTATTTAAAAAGACATATGAGGGACGCCTGGGTGGCTCAGTCAGTTAAGTGTCCAACTCTTGGTTTCAGCTCAGGTCATAATCTAGCAGTTTTGTGAGTTTGAGACCCACATCGCGCTGTGAGCTGATGGTGCAGAGCCTGCTTGGGATTCTCTCTCTCTCTCTCTCTCTCTCCCTCCCTCCCTCTCTCTCTGCCCCTGCCTTACTCACGTGTCTCTGTCTCTCTCAAAATAAAGAAATAAACTTTAATAAATAAATAAAAAGACATATGAAAGGAGGCTGGAAATTAGAACCAAGGGAAACCATTAGGTATGGAAAATATAGTGGGCAAAATAAAGAACCTAGGAGATAAGATCAATCACAGAATGGACAGAGATAAAATACTGATTCCCGAGTTACAGCATTAGATTCAGGACCTCTTACAGAAACAAGCAGGGAAGGATAAAGAAATAGAAAATATAAAGGAAAGTTAAAAGATATAGAGAATAGATGCAGAAGGATCATCGGATAATATGAGCTCCAGTTGGAGAAAAAAATTAAAATTAAAAAAGCAAACCACTCCTTTCCAGAGTCCCACTTTTTCCTTTTCTTAAACACAAACACACACACACACACACACACGCACACACACACACACACACACACACACACACACACCAGGATATTAGTGGAAAAATTGGTGAAATTTCAATAATGTCTGTAATTTAATTAATAGTAATGTACCAATGTTAATAATAGCATACCTATTCTTACTTATTCTACTATGATTTTTTAAGATGTTCATATTAGGGGATCAGCGTGAGAGCTATAAGGAGCTTGGTACTATTTTTACAACTTTTCTCTGTCTAAATTAGTTCAAAATCAAAAGGTTTTAACACTCAGTTACTTACATTTTCCAGTTCATTTTATTTTCTGCCACTGGCAAATCTACGCTGTCAATGTTCCGATTTTTTTGTTTAATTCTGGATAAACAATGGAGGAGGGGGTAACATAGATTTATCACCTACAAACTGTTAGCAGTATGATGTAATCTATCTGGTCTTTTTTTCTTTTTTTTTTTTTTTTAATTTTTTTTTCAACGTTTTTTATTTATTTTTGGGACAGAGAGAGACAGAGCATGAACGGGGGAGGGGCAGAGAGAGAGGGAGACACAGAATCAGAAACAGGCTCCAGGCTCCGAGCCATCAGCCCAGAGCCCGACGCGGGGCTCGAACTCACGGACCGCGAGATCGTGACCTGGCTGAAGTCGGACGCGTAACCGACTGCGCCACCCAGGCGCCCCATCTGGTCTTTTTTTCTAAAAAAAAAATTTTTTTTTGTTTTTGCAAGTCAACAATTAAATCATGGTGGATTTTTTAACCTTTCTTTTTGCTGCTTATGGAAGAGGCAATTCTAAGATACCACTGCAAAGATGTCTCTACTCTCTTATTGAAAATTGCCCAGGGGGCGCCCGGGTGGCTCCATTGGTTAAGCATCCAACTCTTGGTTTTGGTTCAGGCCATGATCTCATGGTTCATGAAGTTCCAGCTCCACATCGGGCTCTGCGATGATGTGCAAAGCCTGCTTGGGATTCTGTCTCCCTCTTCCTCTCTCTGTCCTCCCCCCTCAAAATAAAGAAATAAACGTTAAAAAAGAAAAAAGAAAGAAAGAAAATTGCCCTAAAGCGAGAGTGAGAAATGAAATGCCAGTAGGCACGCCAGCAGACCTCAGTATTTGTGAAGAAGGGCTAAGGCTGCTGAGTGCAGGAGACGCGAAGAGAGAAGATCTGCAACTCCAGATATTGGCACAGCACTCCAAGCAGGGAGTTCTCTGCATTGAACAGCTCATAGAGCCTAAGGAGGAAACTCCATCACTAGTTATCTGAACAACCAGACTGATGGCAGAGGTGAGCTTTAGGAGTTCCCGGATCTCTGGATTGACAGCAAGGGTTGGCAAAAGAGACACATCATCTTTACTAATCATTCTTCAGGGCCGAAAAATATCTATGGAAGACAACCAGCCCGCTGCTGCCAATATCTAGCCTCGGAAAAGAGGGAAGCTACACCAATCCTCATAACAGGTCATTATAAAACCCTGTGCCATGTTCACGGTGGAGCAGGGAAACTTTGGTGCCCCAAGCATTCATTGCCCTGGACCTGTTCCCACAATATACTCCTGCAAGCAGTTCCATCGGGAATACGAGGATCTAACTCTGGGGGAAAGCAAAAAGAAAAAACAAAACACAACAGGGGACACAGGGGAAGGGAGAGCCCAAGATGACAGCTGAGCGGTGGCCCTAGAAAGCCCCCAGTCAGGATCCAAGGGCAATATGTCCTGAAGACATGAAATTTGAATTGATGTTTATTGATGGTATACTTAATGTATTTACATTTCACATGATTAACAACAAGACCAAAATGTTTCCTCACTTGAGGCAGAGGATTTGGAGATAAATTAGTGTTACATGCGTAGAAAACTAGACAAACAAAAAGCAAAATGATGGTAAATTCCAAGCAAAGCAGAAAATTGTACAGGAAATAAAATAGACTCAGTATATCACCTAGCCCAGCTGTGAATAGAGAATTCATAACAAGGTAAACACTGAATATTCTTCTAACCCCAAATGGTGATAGAAACCATATTGGCAGGAGGTGGGGACAGGAAGCTAGGGAGGGAGTGTAATTGAACTAAATCTTTCAGAAGCAAATAGATAATAGCTATATGAAGCCGAAAACTGCACAATTTGGAAACAGAGGTATATACAAAAGAAATATTGAAGTGGTCGCCTTTGGGCAGCAGGAAGAGGGGTGGGGCAGGAAGCAGCTAATTTTAAATTTTTTTTTTTCTTTTTCAGCGTTTATTTTTATTTTTGGGACAGAGAGAGACAGAGCATGAATGGGGGAGGGGCAGAGAAGAGAGGGAGACACAGAATCGGAAACAGGCTCCAGGCTCTGAGCCATCAGCCCAGAGCCCACACGGGGCTCGAACTCACGGACCGCGAGATCATGACCTGGCTGAAGTCGGACGCTTAACCGACTGCGCCACCCAGGCGCCCCGAAAGCAGCTAATTTTAAACCAAGCCTCATAGAACTATTTGACCAACTAGCTGTGTGCGTCTACAGTAACTCTGATTTTTTAAATTCATAAGCATTCTTTTTTTACTTTTTTTTTTCAACGTTTTTTATTTATTTTTGGGACAGAGAGAGACAGAGCATGAACGGGGGAGGGGCAGAGAGAGAGGGAGACACAGAATCGGAAACAGGCTCCAGGCTCCGAGCCATCAGCCCAGAGCCTGACGTGGGGCTCGAACTCACGGACCGGGAGATCGTGACCTGGCTGAAGTCGGACGCTTAACCGACTGAGCCACCCAGGCGCCCCTTTTTTTTTTTTTTTTTTTTTTTAATTCATAAGCATTCTTATTATAATATAATTATCTGGAAAGTAGTAGGAAACGTGTTGTCTGCTATTATGGAGCGCTTTTTTCCATATAAACTGGGTCTCTATGTAATATGTTTTATAGTCCCATATTCTTTTTTTTTTTTTTTTAAGTTTATTTATTTTGAGAGGGAGAGAGTGAGTGAGCAGGGAAGGGGCAGAGAGAGAATCCCAGGCACACTCTGTGTTGTCAGCACAGAGCCCGATACAGGGCTCGAACTCACCAACTGTGAGACCGTGACCTGAGCTGAGACCAAGAGTTGGACACTTAACTAACTGAGCCACCCAGATGCCCCTAGTCCCATATTCTTGAATGTAAAAGGCCACACACTCAACAGTCCCAATAATAATAATGCCATTCTGAACTTCTTGCATATTCTAGGTTTTTAGTTTCTTGGATTGGGCATTTGTTTCTTTCCAAAGCAACCAGTCAAACTGCAGTGCTTGGCCCTGAAAATTACAGTCAGTGAATAAACAGAAAATGTCCCTTTAAAAAAAAAATAGGGGACCTGGGTGGTTCAGTTGGTTAAGTGTCCAACTTTGGCTCAGGTCATGATCTCGAGGTTCGTGAGTTCAAGCCTCACGTCAGGCTCTATGCTGACAGCTCAGAGCCTGGAGCCTGCTTTGGATTCTATGTCTCCCTCTCTCTCTGCCCCTCCCCCTGCCTGTGCTCCCTCTCTCTCTCTCTCTCTCTCTCACTGTCTCTCAAAAATAAATAAATAAACATTAAAAAAATAAAAATAAAACTCCCACTTGCTTGTGCTATCTCTTCCTTCTGTTAATCCAGAGAATCTTTTTTTTTTTTCTTCAACGTTTATTTATTTTTGGGACAGAGACAGAGCATGAATGGGGGAGGGGCAGAGAGAGAGGGAGACACAGAATCGGAAACAGGCTCCAGGCTCTGAGCCATCAGCCCAGAGCCTGACGCGGGGCTCGAAATCACAGACCGCGAGATCGTGACCTGGCTGAAGTCGGACGCTTAACCGACTGCGCCACCCAGGCGCCCTGATCCAGAGCATCTTTAACTCCATTTATAATGATGGTAGAGAAACATGTTCTTTTTTCAAAAGTTACTGCCTCAAACTTACATAACTAAAAGTCAATCCTACAAGATTTTCTTTAAGATGATGATGAATGTAGAGGCATAGGCATTTTAACTTGTTTGACTAGATTAAAAAATAAAGACATTTTCTTTTTAATATATAATACATGCCTACAGAACAATACATTTTCACATATGGCTTATGGTTAATATGTATTAGATACATTTGAGACTTAATTAAAAGTATAGAGCCTTTTGAAATTCAGAGATAAAAATATGCTCTTTTAAAACACAAAGCAATTTAAAGTATTTATTTATTTATTTATTTATTTTCATTTACATCCAAGTTAGTTAGCATATACTGCAATGATGATTTCAGGAGTGGAATCCAGTAGATAATATCCCTTTATAAAAGCTGCAGAGGGGCGCCTGGGTGGCTCAGTCAGTTGAGCGTCGGACTTCGGCCCAGGTCACGATCTCAGGTTTGTGGGTTCAAGCCCAGCGTCGGGCTCTGTGCTGGCAGCTCAGAGCCTGAGCCTGCTGTAGATTCTTTGTCTCCTTCTCTCTGTCCTTCCCGACTCATGCGCGCGCGCCCTCTCTCTCTCTTATATAAACATTTAAAAAAAATTTTTAAAGCTGCAGAAAACCAGGTATGACTCAGTTGCGTAAAGCTGTCTTTCCAAATGCCCTTTCTGGAAAAGGAGAATTGTTTAAACACCTGGACTTGGAGACTGTGCCAGGTCGGTTGAAAGTAAATCAAGTAAATCGCTAACTGCTAGAAAGTCTGCTATCCTGCTGTGTTGTGTAACTCAATGATGGACAGCTGTGATAACATTGGTAGCCACATCTGTTTTCCTGGCAGCGCTGGACACTTACAAAGTTGCTTTTTCAAGACGGAAGAAGGAAGAAGAGCTTTTCTCTGTTCTCCCACAGGCCACTCCCGGCGATAATAACCTAGGCTTCTGCTTAGTTTCTTGAGTTTGGGAGTTTGTGTTTCCTTTAAATTAACACTTCTTACCCAGGAACTGCTGTCACGCCAGGGGGCTGACCTTCGAGTGCTGGGAACGCTCCACCCCCAAGAAACTCCAGGGTGCTGTTCCCCTTGTGCTGAGTATTTGTGTAAGAGTATTTATACTTCCTTGTTGTACGGAGAGTAAAAAACCGTGCTGCAGGAACTTCATCGTCACTGGTGGTCATGTGGCTGCCACATGGGTTATGACTCATCCGCCAACTACTGCCATCTACATTACAGCCAGAGGCTTTCATAAGAACCTGGGACCTCCAGGTGGCTCAGTCCCTTGAGCTTCCTACTCTTGATTTCACCACCCCCCCTCCACCCCGACCCGATCTCATGGTTTGTGGGTCTGTGCTGATGGTTCGAGCCTGCTTGGGTTTCTCTCTCTTTCTCTCTGCCCCTCCTCTGCACACTTGCTCTCTCTCAAAATAAATAAACAAACTTAAAGACAAAAACAGGAACCTAACAACCCTTTAGATTTGTTGGTGTGAAATCCCCAAACTTAGTGGAAGGCAGAATGTCACAGGAACTATGCTTTTGGGGTGGGTGCATAGATGTCCTGGGGTCTGTACCACAAGCTTTTTTTTTTTTTTTAAGTTTATTTATTTATTTTGAGAGAGACAGAGCGTGAGGGGGGGAAAGGGGGAGAGAAAGGGACAATCCCTAGCAGGCTCTACGTGTGGTCAGCGCAGAGCCCAATGAGGGGCTCAGGAACCTGTGAGATCTCAGCAGAAATCAAGAGTCAGAAGTTTGAACAGCTGAGCCACCCAGGTGCCTGTTTTGTTTTGTTTTTTTAATGTTGTTTTTTTTTTTTTTTTTTTTTTTTTGAGAGAGAGAGAGAGACAGAGCACAAGCAGGGGAGGGGCAGAGAGAGAGAGAGGGAGACACAGAATCTGAAGCAGGCTCCAGACTCTGAGCTGTCAGCACAGAGCCCAATGTGGGGCTCGAACCCACGAACCCCAACATCATGACCTGAGCCGACGTAGGATGCCTAACCGACTGAGTCACCCAGGCATCCCTGTTTGTTTTTTTTTTTTTTTTTAAACAGCTACCAACTCCCTCTGAACAGTCCAATCAATCCTAAAGACGGTGTTGGGCAGCAGTTTCCCTTCCCAGACTCCAAGGGACAGCCTTAGCCCACTTTTCCTCTGCCCTAGGGGATTCCTTTCGAGCTCCCACACCCACCACAAATAGAGGGCCAAGGAAGTCTTTTTTCACGAAGGCCTCAACCTCTGGGACTGCACCCACAGCAGTCTCCTTGATCTTTGGGTTGGGATACACAGGCTCTACGGGCTAGCCCAGCTCCCGCCCTGCGCACATGCTTTCAAGAAGGTGGATCAAAGGCAATCATTGGAAACACAACGCTTTGTAAAATAATCTCAGGAACCTGCTTGTACTGGAGACCCAAGGCTCAACTACCTCACTTGGATCCCAGAATCTTGGCTTATGGTGTGGCTGTTGCCTCTGAAATCTTTCACATTTTATGAAAGAATGTACTGGCTATGAGGAAATCGATTACCTTGGTATTTCCATGGCTTCCGGTTTGGACTTCAATATCGAGAGGGAAGCAGCCCACCCATCTTGGAACCCCAAAGGTCAGTCTATTGGCAGAACCCTATAGACAAGGGAGGTGATAGACGTCTTCGCCTCTTTGTGGCTTAGTGTTTTACTGTACTGGGGCGTTTCCCTTTCTGTGTCCCCTTTACAGATTGTTCAATCGTAAAAGAGAGTACTGTGTAGGCTATCCGCATGTCTGCACCATAGCTGGTGCCTTGGGAACTCCCTCTCCACGCCTCTGCCTGCTCTCAGAACCTGGGGGAAGAGGGACGTCCAGGAACTCTGGAGACTCGCGTCCGACTGAGCGTCCTTGGACCAGTCCGTGCAAAGGGGCCTTCGCTGTCACACCAGGCTGCCACTGCCTCTCTAGCGCCGCAGAGACCCCTCCTTTCTGTGTGCTCTGTGCTTCCCCGTGCGCGCAGGTGGTGGCGTCTGGCTTCGCTCCCTCTCCACCCGCCCCACCCGCCCGCAGCCCACGTCACCCCGGCCTTGAGACCGCCACACTCGTCTTTCTAGGGAAGTCTCTGCAGAGGCTGGAGCCGAGAAGCGACCACGCCGGGCCCGGAGACGAGGGCGCGGGGCAGCGCCCGCTGCAATGGTCCGCGTCCTGCAGACGGTGATCGGGGAGTGGACCAGACCCCTGAGGGATGGGGAGAGGCGAGGCTTTGAGCACCTGAGCCAAGCTGCTGGAAGAACCTCCCTACCCCCTCGCCTCCCACCGCGTAGGCGTCTCCGAGGAGGCACCAGCATGCTCCAGCCTCCCCCTCGCCTGTGTCCGCTCCTTGTATTCCTGGGGCACGCCGCCGGGCTAGGGTGGCACGGAGGTGGGGGCACCGAGCTACAACAGCATCTGCCCGATCCGGGCATCCGCGCCTGGAAGGACAACAGGTGGCTATGGCGGGTGGACCCGAGTGGCCTCCCCGCTCCGACTCCTGCGCCCCCACCCCCAGAGGATGCTTCCAGCAGGTGGGTTCCTATTTGACTTGCCCAGATGTGTGCGCCCTGTCCCCTGCCCGGGGAAGGGAGTGAGTGTGGGCGACGTGGGGGAGAAGGAGGTAGGAAATCACGCCTCTGATTCTGCAAACGCACACCCTTCCCCTTTTTGTGGTATTGCTGACATTCTTAAAGCATATGAGTCAAAGGCAGAGAGCTAGGATTTGGCTATCGATGGTGAAAGGCGCTGGTGTTGGGGTTCAGGGAAAACAAAGTCGAGCTCGTATTCTCTGGGCACTAGCGTGGTTCCAGGTTCCGCGCCACGCGCCCTGCCGGGACTCCAACATGCCTAAGAAGACGAGGGGCTCCAGAGCAAGCCGCGTGGAGAGATGATTGAACCCGCGTGTCCTGGGGACTACACACATAGTGGGGGTTCCTGGGCGGTTTAATCCAATCCTGGCTCCAGCTGCTGCTCTCACAGGCGCCCTCGGGCCAGTCTGCCTTGGAACCTCGGTGTACAGAACTTTCTCCATTTCACCACCGCCCGCTTTCCTGACCAGAACCCTTACGTTGCCTAAACACACTGGGGACAGACGGCCGCCACTCCTTGGGAGGATTTGCAAATGGGAACCATGTCCCCATTCCCCGCAAGTGACCTGTGGAAGTAGAGATCCACGAATGAGGGAGCTCATCCTGGTATCACACTCCAACTGGCCCATAAGGAGCAGGGACTATCAAACAGACTAAAGGACGGGAATTAATTAATTAATACTGACTACTCATATACAAAGAACCAGGTGCTTTGGATCCATTATTTTATGTAATCCTCACACTCTAACAGAAATACATTATTCACTTCTTTAAAAGTCTTTAAAAACACAGCGTTATACAGAAAAATGCGCAAATAATAAGGTTGATGAAAGCGAACATACCCAGACCTGGGACACACCCACCCAGACCTGGGACACACCCCCTCACTAGCCACTCCTTTCTCCCTGCAGGTAAACACTAAATTGACTTTTTAAGATCGTAGGCTAGTTTTGCCTGGTTCTGAACCCATATCATGTCCTATACAGTATACTCTGGGAGGTCCAACTTCTTTCACTGAGTATTATGTCAGTTACCATCACATTGTAGGCAGCAATAGTTTGTTCTTTGCACTTTTGTAAGTGCACTTACATTGGTGTGCATTGGTGTATGCCAATGTATCCATTTTCTGTGGACATTGGGGTTACTTACATTTAGGGGGCTCTGATGAAAAGTGTTATCTCATGGCTATACATGTTTTCTTGGTGCACATATTTCTGTTGGCTGCGTACTTAGGAGATGCTGACTGTGCTTGTGCTTTTAGAGGATACTGTCAAATGCCATTTTCCTAAGTGGCTGTAGCAATCTGCATGCCCACCCACAATGGATAAGAGTTCCAGTTACTCCACAGTTTCACCGGCGCTTGATTTTGCCGGTGGTTGTTGTTGTTGCACATTTTTAAAAGTTTATTTATTTATTTAAGTAATCTCTACACCCAAGGTGGGACTTGAACCCACAACCTAGAAATCAAGAGTTGCATGCTCTTCTGATTGAGCTAGTCAGGTGTCCCTGTCAGTGTTTTAAATATTAGCCATTGTGATGTGTCTACTGTGGTTTCTCATAATAATTTTATTTTCCATTTGCCTGATGTCTGGTAAGATTGAGCATGTTACTATATATGTATTGGCCTCTTTTATGAAGTAACTGTTCAAGTAGTTGGCTCCAACTTTATTCTTCTTCAAGATAATCATTACTATTCTTGACTCTGTGTGTGTGTGTGTAAGTATATATGTTTTTAAAACAATTTATCAGTCTCCATTCCCCAAAAGACTCAAACTTTGATTGGTATTTCACAGAATATATATATATATATATATATATATATATATATATATATATATCAATTTGGGGAGAATTTGCATCTCTATAAAGTTGAGTCATCTAATCCATGATCATGGTAATATCTCTCATAGGTTGACTTTCATTTTTTCTCTCAATAATACTTTAAAGTTTTCTGCACAGAGTCCTTCAAAATCTTTCCCATGATTCATTCCTAGGCATCTGATATGTTGGTTTTTTTTAAATGTTTATTTATTTTTGAGAGAGAGGGACAGAGCATGAGTGGGGGAGGGGCAGAGAGAGAGAGAGAGAGAGAGAGACAGAATCTGAAGCAGGCTCCAGGCTGTGAGCTGTCAGCACAGAGTCTGATGCAGGGCTCGAACCCACAAATGGTGAGATCATGAGCTCAGCCGAAGTCGGATGCTTAACTGACTGAGCCAACTGGGAGCCCCATGATGTGTTTTATGTTATTATAAATTGCACTGTCTTTTAAATTTCAATTTTCTCATTGCTTGGTACAGGTATTCAGAAACACAATTGACTTTTGTAAATTGACCTTGTATCTAAATTAATTTATTATTTCTAAAAGCTTACCTGTAGATATTTTCAGGTTGCATTCATGTATAATCCTGCCGTGTGAGTAAGTTGAAAGTTCTATTTCTTGATTGTTCAATCTTTATGCTTTTTATTTCCCTGTTTTGCTTTATCACCCTAGTTAAAACCTCCAGCACAAGGTTGAATAAAATTGGTAATAGCAAGTATTGTCTCATTCATCTCAGGGAGATCATGAGCTAGGACACTGGCTGTAGAGTTTCTGTGATCTTTGTCCGATTAAGGAAGTCTCCTACTTTTAGTTTATTGAAAACTTTTATCACAAATTGTTTAATTTTATCAAATGTTTTTCCTGCACCTATTCAGATAACCATATCATTTTTATTCTCTATTCTGTTAATGCGATAAATGGAAATGTGATGCACGCTAGACATATTAGAGTTATCCCTGGGAGTTTTGCTGGGTCATTGAGAATGATCCTCTCTCTTCTCTCCCATAATTAGGAACTATAATAACTATGTAAGTCTGGAGCTTCTGGGAATATCTTTCCTACCACATGGAGAGAGCCTGCCAGAAAATAAGGTCAACCCAGAGGAAATCAAAGCCAAGATATGGGTGGGGGGAGTATGAGAGAGAGAGAAAGATACCCACACAGAAAGTAATGTTGGTGACAACATTTAAACCCTGGATCTAACAATGTCAAACTTTTCCTAGATAAACAAGCTATAGGAGCCAATCAACTTTCTTTTCTTAAAATACTCTGAGTTTATATTATTTGTACTCATTATGCCCATCTTGCTGGGATGGTTTTCCCAAGCAAATTGCAAAAATGCATATCAGGCTGTTGAACATAAACTGTATTTCCATCACAGCTGAGTGATGGGACTGGGCATGGGGCTGGGCACTGCAGCTAAAACACGCAATTCTAGGCAGTCTTACTCAAACATATGCGAGACAGGCTATGAAAACCAGCACAGCTCAACTTCCAGATAGATCAGCACTAAACCTTTATATTCACACACCCATTAGGTCCTACCTTACCACACAATCCATTTTCCAAAATACAAAGAATTCAGCCCATTATCCTGGCTTTGGGAATGGGTACAGAAAGAATTATCCAACTTGTCTTCCCAATCACTGATGAAAATCATTCTAGGAATTTTTGGAACATGACAGATGTGAAAGACAGGGAGCAAGACAGCCAGTGAAACATCCAAACTTCCCTAGGGAAAAGAGGAAGATTGACAACTCAAGAAACAGTCAAGTCTTTTCTTTTATATGGAGACTTCATTGTCACTGCTATGATCCCTAGCTGAACTGACACCCCAGGAGTTCTCAGCTTAGGACTCTTCATAGTACAGAACCAGCCCTAGCAGCCCTGTGGGCCCCTGTCTAAGACACTGGTTTAATGAAGCCATAATCCATGCACTTGATGAGACATTCCCGGGCTGTCTGAACCACTTCTGCCCTCTTCTCATCTGGCTCTTGTTTGCCCACTACAGTCAGGATCTCCAGCAGTTCACTCTCCACCAGCTTCTTGGCCAGCTCAGCATCTGCTGCCAGCAGGTTGTAGGCAATGACCAGGCCCCGGTGTTGGACTGACAGCCGGTCGTGCAGGCAAAGCCGCTGGAGGATCTCCAACCACTGAGTTGTCTGGAGGGGAGTTGTGGATAAAGAAGGATTGGAGGAATCAGTGGAGGCACAGAGACTGGATATTTGGGACAAGATAAACCGAAGGCGCTGGTAAGGCCCAGATTCTGGGCTCTGAAAGGATAAGCACATGTCTGGTTATCTGGTGGGACTCAGTTTATGCCTATCTGAGCCCCTCGGGACTAGGTGGCTGATGCCCATCTCCTTACCAGAGCCAGGGCAAGAATTAGAAAACTAAAAGGAACTTGACATAGTCCAGTCCATTTCATTTTATAAGTGGGGGAACTGAGGTCTAGGAAGTGGAAGTAACTTAGCTATGGTCACACATCTGGGAATAGTAGAGAATGAACATCCACCCATTCATTTATTTTCTTAAGCATCTGAGAAGCAAAGGGACAGGCCCCCTGAATGCCTAATTAGAATGGGGATGGAGAGTGTTCAGAAAGGAGAATTCTAGCCTTGAGCACATGGGCAATGACTGCTTCTTGCCAACCCAGGTGCCCTTATTTTTTTTTAATGTTTATTCATTTTTGAGAGAGGCAGAAACAGAATGTGAGTGGGTTAGGGACAGAGAGAGAGGGAGACACAGAATCCGAAGCAGGCTCCAGGCTCCGAGCTGTCAGCACGGACCACGATGTGGGGCTCGAACTCACGAGCTATGAGATCATGACATGAGCTGAAGTTGGACGCTCAACTGACTGAGCCACCCAGGCATAAATTTTGTTTTTTGTCTGCTTTTCTCCTCTGGCTCATATTTGCATGAACCAGGTCGTTACATAGGCTTCTTAATTTTTTCAGAACAATGCATAACTTACCACAAATATTCTTATAGTTGCTAAGAATGCAATATTTTCTTTTTTTATATATGTTTATTTATTTTTGAAGGAGAGAGTGAGCAGGTGAGGCGCAGAGAGAGAGGGAGATGCAAGAATCTGAAACAAGCTCCAGGCTCTGAGCCGTCAGCACAAAGCCCAACGCAGGGTTTGAACCCATGAACTGTGAGATCATGACCTGAGCTGAAGTTGGATGCTTAACCCAACTGAGCCACCCAGGCACCCCTTGCTAACCCAGTGCCCTTAGAGATATGACCACCAGGCATGCCCTGGGCTTGCACTCCACCATCCCTCCTCTATCTCTCTCCTCCATTCCCGGTTGTGAAGCAACCCAACTACGGTGCGTGGGGAAGACAGGACTCCAGACCATTCTGATCGGCCCAGAAGACAGAGTTGGAGCTAAGCATAGAACCAGGAGGCTTGACTTTACAACATTCAACAGACACGCATGAGCAGCAGAGTAGGAGACTTATTGGTATGGGTCTTGGAGTCAGAGAGATCAATGTTCAGGTCCCAGCTCAACCCCTTAACCAAATGTGACCTTAGGTAAGTTCTGAACCTCTCCAAGTCTCGAGAGCCCCTCTGTCATCTAATATACCTACTTCTTCACATTGTTCTGATGCAGTGATATGGTGCAAGAAATTGCTTAGCATGGTGGCCGGAGCACAGTAAAGTGCTCAACAAGGAGGCGTGGATGGGGATTACGATTTTATGCAGTATTCCAAGGATTTCCCCTTTGCTTTCTCGTATACTTATTACCTCACCCTCTGTCAACGGGGGCAGCTTCCCACAGGCACCACTCACAGATGGGGAGACAGGCACAGGGGGAAAGGACAGACTAATTATTGGCTCTTCGGCTTCTAAGCAGATTTTGGTAAACTCTGCACCGAGCGCACCACAAGGAAAGGAAAGGAAAATTCAGCTAGCTGCGGTAGAGTTCAGGGGGAAGGTTGAATGCTGATGGGTAACTGATAACAGGTCCAGTGCCAGTGCTCCCCGGGCACAGAAATGAAGCCAAGATTTCGGAAGGAAGAAGTGGCCGGGAGAGGGTCAGCAATCTTGAAGGATTCCAATCCCTTCCCAACTACCCGGCGATGTGATCTTGAGTGGGTTACTTTTCTGCACTCACCGGTAAATGGGGATAACAATAAACATATCCACCACACAGGGCTGTTGGAAGGATGGAACAACTTAATCGATGTAAACATTTAGAGGAGTGTCTGCAGCACGGTAAGCGGGTGAGTCGCAGAGCACCCTTGGGACAGATGTTGTGTGACCAGTGACTCCAGCAGAGGCCACCTCGGGGCAGCGGTTTCAAAGTGTGGTCCTCAGGCTGGAGGCACCCCACCTCTCATCTACTGATGCAGAATACCTAGGGAAAGTGTTTTCACCAGCCCTCCAGGTGACTCACACACCTCTCAGTTCTGAGAAACTTGCCTTACGGGGAAATGCTAAAGCCCAAGGACCAACCAGGATGAGCTCCATCCAGCTGAGAGGCCCTTCCCTGGTGCCAGGCAGCATAAGCGCCTGTGGAACACACGCACACACACACACACACACCACCACCACCACAAACTGTCTAAAAGAGCCTTCCTTTAAAGCAGACTTGACTACATTTGAACCAAGACGTTTACAGTTTTTGCCTTCAGTGGAGATGACGCCTACAAACTAGGTTGTTTGGTGGGCTAAAGACATCTGCACCTTGCGTGGCCGGGTCCGCAGCTGTGTTTATACCACTTTGCTGAGATGGCCACAGTCCCACCGAAGGATCTGATCACCGCGTTCACGTGAGAGAATCTGCCGTCTCTTTGCCCAACCGCCAGCTCCCTGTGGCACCCCAACCACATCCATGCTCCTCTCGGGGAGCTCGGGGGCTCCCCCACAGTAGTTAGTGTTGTGGCCATCCTCGTCATCATTCTGAACTAATGAGCTGTAAGCACCACCAAAGGCAGTGGGTGGAGGTACAGTGGGAGGGACCTGAGTTAGCACACCTGGGAGTCCCAGCCGTGGAGGTAGGGGGCCAGACGGTATAGACGCTCCTTCTTAGGTTGTAGGAACAGGTACCCAGGGGCCTGGGAAGTGTTACCACAGAGGCCGGCCTCCCCATAGAGGACCACACAAGACAGTCCCCTTTCCACCCCCAGGGCCCGCTCTCACCACTTGGGTCATCTTGAGGCACAGTTTCTTATGTGCTGCTGTCAGCATGGCCAGCGCCCCTGCAGCCGCGTTCTGCACCTTCTCATCGTCCTCTCCGCAGAGCAGCACCACCAGTTTCAGCCGGTCATTCCCATCGGCCAGGAACCTCTCCTGTACCTGTGGGAGGCAGGTACAGGGCTCAGAGAAAAAACGAAAAAACGCCCCCACCTGCCAGCGTGAAGAGGGAAAGAGGCATTGGAAGCCGTGTTCTCTGACCTAAGATCCTTTGGAGCTTTCCTTTGAGCAGCTCACCCAGGCCACCTCCCCCAGGAAGTCTTCTCTGATTAACTGGAGAAAGGGGCAATAAACTCCTCCAGCTAAAAGGTTAAAGAGACTAAGGGATTCCCCCATAGAGCGTGTGCCGCCATCTCTGTTTGCACTTGGCTATCCACATCAGGGGACAGGGGCACAGGCTCCTGGATGGTAGGTGTTGCCCAAAGAGTCGTGTTTCACTTCCCTTTGGGGAAGCCTGGAATGTTTCTCCCACAACAGATGGGCCTTCGGGGTCTGCCATAAAATGGCTTTGCAGTCCCAGAAGGTACAGGGGCTTGGCAAGGGCAGGGGACAGAGCAAGAGCTGCTGTACCATTCAATGGGTGAAGGATGAGCTTCCCAAGGGCCCTAAAGCCAGAAGAGCCTCCTGGGCCTCAGAGCCCTGACATGTCTCAGAGCTCACTGGCCCCTCCACCGTCTGCTCCACAGTAAAATCCAGTTGGTCAAATTTAAGGGTATTTTGTCGGGTCAGGTTTCCTAGAGGTGGAGCTCTGAAAGGGGTCTAAGGTCGCACAGCTGCCCAGGTTATGACCCGCATCTCACTGAAGCTGGGGCAGAGGTCCTCAGAGGCGAGAGTATGGCAGAGATAGTCACTGCAGTCCCCTCTCATGGGGCACAGTGGTGATTGGAAGCAGCTATATTCCCCACCGGTGTGGCCATAAGCCAGTGCTCGTGATGGAATGTGAGAGGAAGTGATACGTGTCACTTCAGGCCACCATGGTGGAGTACCACAGGGGCCTTTCCCAGAGGCTCACTCCCTGTTCAGATGGAGACCACTCCCAGAGTGGCAGAGAGGGAGACAGTTCTTTTTCAGTTGGGGGGCTAGTTCTCAATGGTCGAAGAAGCCTGGATCCCAAGTCATTGCTTAGAAGCAAGCCAGCAGATCCAATGTAAGCAAGAAATGAGGTGAGTGAGAAATGAATTTCTCTCTTGGTGGGACCACTGTATATTTTGATTTTGGGGTGTCACAGCAGCT
This sequence comes from Lynx canadensis, assembly GCF_007474595.2. Classification (NCBI taxonomy): domain Eukaryota; kingdom Metazoa; phylum Chordata; class Mammalia; order Carnivora; family Felidae; genus Lynx; species Lynx canadensis. The sequence goes on along the minus strand of NC_044316.2, from coordinate 22,353,724 downwards.
GATGTTCCCAGGGGAAGCCTATTCCTTCTCCCCCACTCTCCCTCCCCCGACTTTCTTTGGATACACTCTTTTCTCCCACATGGCTGCCAGCCCTCCAGGCCAGCCTTAGGCCAGCTCCCTGGTGGATCCTGTTTAGCTTTTAAAATTTTTTTTAACGTTTATTTATTTTTGAGACAGAGAGAGACAGAGCATGAACGGGGGAGGGTCAGAGGGAGAGGGAGACACAGAATCTGAAACAGGCTCCAAGCTCTGAGCTGCCATCACAGAGCCCGATGTGGGGCTCGAACTCACGGACTGCGAGATCATGACCTGAGCCGAAGTCAGACGCTTAACCAACTGAGCCACCCAGGCGCCCCCCCTATTTAGCTTTTTAAAAATTTATTTTTTGAGATGGCGGCGTAGGAGGATGCTGGGCTCACCGCGCATCCTGCTGATCACTTAGATTCCACCTACACCTGCCTAACTAACCCAGAAAACCACCAGAAGACTAGCAGAATGGAGTCTCTGGAGCCAAGCGCAGACGAGAGGCCCATGGACGAGGGTAGGAAGGGCGGAGAGGCGGTGCACGCTGCACGGACTGGCGGGAGGGAGCCGGGGTGGAGGGGCGGACCGCCGGCCAAGCAGAGCCCCCAAGTCTGGCTGGCAAAAGCGGAGGGGCCGGACGGAGTGTGTTCCAACAGCAAGCGGGACTTAGCATCTGGGAGGTCATAAGTGAACAGCTCTGCTTGGAAAGCGGGAAGGCTGGAGGACAAAGGGAGGAGAGTTGCTGAGCCCCGGGAGGACAGAGCTGTTTGGCGGGGAACAAAGGCGCTCGCCAGCGCCATCTCCCTCGCCCATCCCCCAGCCAAAATCCCAAAGGGAACCAGTTCCTGCCAGGGAACTTGCTCGCTCCGCACAAACACCCAACGCTGTGCTTCTGCGGAGCCAACCCTCCGGCAGCGGGTCTGACTCCCTCCCGCTGCCACAGGGCCCCTCCTGAAGTGGATCACCTAAGGAGAAGCGAGCTAAGCCTGCCCCTCCTGCCCCCGTGCACCTTGCCTACCCACCCCAGCTAATACGACAGATCCCCAGCACCACAAGCCTGGCAGTGTGCAAGTAGCCCAGACGGGCCATGCCACCCCACAGTGAATCCCGCCCCCAGGAGAGGGGAAGAGAAGGCACACACCAGTCTGACTGCGGCCCCAGCGGTGGGCTGGGGGCAGACATCAGGTCTGACTGCGGCCCCGCCCACCAACTCCAGTTATACACCACAGCACAGGGGAAGTGCCCTGCAGGTCCGCACCACTCCAGGGACTATCCAAAATGACCAAACGGAAGAATTCCCCTCAGAAGAATCTCCAGGAAATAACAACAGCTAATGAAATGACCAAAAAGGATTTAAATAATATAACAGAAAGTGAATTTAGAATAATAGTCATAAAATTAATCGCTGGGCTTGAAAACAGTATAGAGGACAGCAGAGAATCTCTTGCTACAGAGATCAAGGGACTAAGGAACAGTCAGGAGGAGCTGAAAAACGCTTTAAACGACATGCAAAACAAAATGCAAACGACAACGGCTCGGATTGAAGAGGCAGAGGAGAGAATAGGTGAACTAGAAGATAAAGTTATGGAAAAAGAGGAAGCTGAGAAAAAGAGAGATAAAAAAATCCAGGAGTATGAGGGGAAAATTAGAGAACTAAGTGATACACTAAAAAGAAATAATATACGCATAATTGGTATCCCAGAGGAGGAAGAGAGAGGGAAAGGTGCTGAAGGAGTACTTGAAGAAATAATAACTGAGAACTTCCCTGAACTGGGGAAGGAAAAAGGCATTGAAATCCAAGAGGCACAGAGAACTCCCTTCAGAAGTAACTTGAATCGATCTTCTGCACGACATATCATAGTGAAACTGGCAAAATACAAGGATAAAGAGAAAATTCTGAAAGCAGCAAGGGATAAATGTGCCCTAACATATAAAGGGAGATCTATAAGACTCGTGACTGATCTCTCTTTTGAAACTCGGCAGGCCAGAAAGGATTGGCACGAGATCTTCAATGTGCTGAACAGAAAAAAATATGCAGCTGAGAATCCTTTATCCAGCAAGTCTGTCATTTAGAATAGAAGGAGAGATAAAGGTCTTCCCAAACAAACAAAAACTGAAGGAATTGGTCACCACTAAACCAGCCCTACAAGAGATCCTAAGGGGGACCCTGTGAGACAAAGTACCAGAGACATCACTACAAGCATAAAACATACAGACATCACAATGACTCCAAACCCGTATCTTTCTATAATAACACTGAATGTAAATGGATTAAATGCACCAACTAAAAGACATAGGGTATCAGAATGGATAAAAAAACAAGACCCATCTATTTGCTGTCTACAAGAGACTCATTTTAGATCTGAGGACACCTTTAGATTGAGAGTGAGGGGATGGAGAACTATTTATCATGCTACTGGAAGCCAAAAGAAAGCTGGAGTAGCCATACTTATATCAGACAAGCTAGACTTTAAATTAAAGGCTGTAACAAGAGATGAAGAAGGGCATTATATAATAATTACAGGGTCTATCCACCAGGAAGAGCTAACAATTATAAATGTCTATGTGCCGAATACCAGAGCCCCCAAATATATAAAACAATTACTCATAAACATAAGCAACCTTATTGATAAGAATGTGGTAATTTCAGGGGACTTTAACACTCCACTTACAGAAATGGATAGATCATCTAGACACATGGTCAATAAAGAAACAAGGGCCCTGAATGATACATTGGATCAGATGGACTTGACAGATATATTTAGAACTGCATCCCAAAGCAACAGAATATACTGTCTTCTCAAGTGCACATGGAACATTCTCCAAGATAGATCATATACTGGGTCACAAAACAGCCCTTCATAAGTATACAAGAATTGAAATTATACCATGCATACTTTCAGACCACAATGCTATGAAGCTTGAAATCAACCACAGGAAAAAGTCTGGAAAACCTCCAAAAGCATGGAGGTTAAAGAACACCCTACTAAAGAATGAGTGGTCAACCAGGCAATTAGAGAAGAAATTAAAAAATATATGGAAACAAACGAAAATGAAAATACAACAATCCAAACGCTTTGGGATGCAGCGAAGGCAGTCCTGAGAGGAAAATACATCGCAATCCAGGCCTATCTCAAGAAACAAGAAAAATCCCAAATACAAAATCTAACAGCACACCTAAAGGAAATAGAAGCAGAACAGAAAAGGCAGCCTAAACCCAGCAGAAGAAGAGAAATAATAAAGATCAGAGCAGAAATAAACAATATAGAATCTAAAAAAACTGTAGAGCAGGTCAACGAAACCAAGAGTTGGTTTTTTGAAAAATAAACAAAATTGACAAACCTCTAGCCAGGCTTCTCAAAAAGAAAAGGGAGATGACCCAAATGGATAAAATCATGAATGAAAATGGAATTATTACAACCAATCCCTCAGAGATACAAACAATTATCAGGGAATACTATGAAAAATTATATGCCAACAAATTGGACAACCTGGAAGAAATGGACAAATTCCTAAACACCCACACTCTTCCAAAATTCAATCAGGAGGAAATAGAAAGCTTGAACAGACCCATAACCAGCGAAGAAATTGAATCGGTTATCAAAAATCTCCCAACAAATAAGAGTCCAGGACCAGATGGCTTCCCAGGGGAGTTCTACCAGACGTTTAAAGCAGAGATAATACTTATCCTTCTCAAGCTATTCCAAGAAATAGAAAGGGAAGGAAAACTTCCAGGCTCATTCTATGAAGAAGCCAGTATTACTTTGATTCCTAAACCAGACAGAGACCCAGTAAAAAAAGAGAACCACAGGCCAATATCCCTGATGAATATGGATGCAAAAATTCTCAATAAGATACTAGCAAATCGAATTCAACAGCATATAAAAAGAATTATTCACCATGATCAAGTGGGATTCATTCCTGGGATGCAGGGCTGGTTCAACATTCGCAAATCAATCAACGTGATACATCACATTAATAAAAGAAAAGATAAGAACCATATGATCCTGTCAATCGATGCAGAAAAGGCCTTTGACAAAATCCAGCACCTTTTCTTAATAAAAACCCTTGAGAAAGTCGGGATAGAAGGAACATACTTAAACATCATCAAAGCCATTTATGAAAAGCCCACAGCTAACATCATCCTCAATGGGGAAAAACTGAGAGCTTTTTCCCTGAGATCAGGAACACGACAGGGATGCCCACTCTCACCGCTGTTGTTTAACATAGTGTTGGAAGTTCTAGCATCAGCAATCAGACAACAAAAGGAAATCAAAGGCATCAAAATTGGCAAAGATGAAGTCAAGCTTTCGCTTTTTGCAGATGACATATTATACATGGAAAATCCGATAGACTCCACCAAAAGTCTGCTAGAACTGATACATGAATTCAGCAAAGTTGCAGGATACAAAATCAATGTACAGAAATCAGTTGTATTCTTATACACTAACAATGAAGCAACAGAAAGACAAATAAAGAAACTGATCCCATTCACAATTGCACCAAGAAGCATAAAATACCTAGGAATAAATCTAACCAAAGATGTAAAAGATCTGTATGCTGAAAACTATAGAAAGCTTATGAAGGTAATTGAAGAAGATATAAAGAAATGGAAAGACATTCCCTGCTCATGGATTGGAAGAATAAATACTGTCAAAATGTCAATACTACCCAAAGCTATCTACACATTCAATGCAATCCCAATCAAAATTGCACCAGCATTCTTCTCGAAACTAGAACAAGCAATTCTAAAATTCATATGGAACCACAAAAGGCCCCGAATAGCCAAAGTAATTTTGAAGAAGAAGACCAAAGCAGGAGGCATCACAATCCCAGACTTTAGCCTCTACTACAAAGCTGTCATCATCAAGACAGCATGGTATTGGCACAAAAACAGACACATAGACCAATGGAATAGAATAGAAACCCCAGAACTAGACCCACAAACGTATGGCCAACTAATCTTTGACAAAGCAGGAAAGAACATCCAATGGAAAAAAGACAGTCTCTTTAACAAATGGTGCTGGGAGAACTGGAAAGCAACATGCAGAAGGTTGAAACTAGACCACTTTCTCACACCATTCACAAAAATAAACTCAAAATGGATAAAGGACCTGAATGTGAGACAGGAAACCATCAAAACCCTAGAGGAGAAAGCAGAAAAAGACCTCTCTGACCTCAGCCGTAGCAATCTCTTACTCGACACATCCCCAAAGGCAAGGGAATTAAAAGCAAAAATGAATTACTGGGACCTTATGAAGATAAAAAGCTTCTGCACAGCAAAGGGAACAACCAACAAAACTAAAAGGCAACCAACGGAATGGGAAAAGATATTTGCAAATGACATATCGGACAAAGGGCTAGTATCCAAAATCTATAAAGAGCTCACCAAACTCTACACCCGAAAAACAAATAACCCAGTGAAGAAATGGGCAGAAAACATGAATAGACACTTCTCTAAAGAAGACATCCGGATGGCCAACAGGCACATGAAAAGATGCTCAACGTCGCTCCTTATCAGGGAAATACAAATCAAAACCACACTCAGATATCACCTCACGTCAGTCAGAGTGGCCAAAATGAACAAATCAGGAGACTACAGATGCTGGAGAGGATGTGGAGAAACGGGAACCCTCTTGCACTGTTGGTGGGAATGCAAATTGGTGCAGCCACTCTGGAAAGCAGTGTGGAGGTTCCTCAGAAAATTAAAAATAGACCTACCCTATGACTCAGCAACAGCACTGCTAGGTATTTACCCAAGGGATACAGGAGTACTGATGCATAGGGGCACTTGTACCCCAATGTTTATAGCAGCACTCTCAACAATAGCCAAATTAGGGAAAGAGCCTAAATGTCCATCAACTGATGAATGGATAAAGAAATTGTGGTTTATATACACAATGGAGTACTACATGGCAATGAGAAAGAACGAAATATGGCCCTTTGTAGCCACGTGGATGGAACTGGAGAGTGTGATGCTAAGTGAAATAAGCCATACAGAGAAAGACAGATACCATATGGTTTCACTCTTATGTGGATCCTGAGAAACTTAACAGAAACCCATGGAGGAGGGGAAGGAAAAAAAAAAAAAAAAGAGGTTAGAGTGGGAGAGAGCCAAAGCATAAGAGACTGTTAAAAACTGAGAACAGGGGCGCCTGGGTGGCACAGTCGGTTGAGCGGCCGACTTCAGCCAGGTCACGATCTCGCGGTCCGTGAGTTCGAGCCCCGCATCGGGCTCTGGGCTGATGGCCCAGAGCCTGGAGCCTGTTTCCGATTCTGTGTCTCCCTCTCTCTGCCCTTCCCCCGTTCATGCTCTGTCTCTCTCTGTCCCAAAAATAAATAAACGTTGAAAAAAAAATTAAAAAAAAAAACAACTGAGAACAAACTGAGCGTTGATGGGGGGTGGGAGGGAGGGGAGGGTGGGTGATGGGTATTGAGGAGGGCACCTTTTGGGATGAGCACTGGGTGTTGTATGGAAACCAATTTGACAATAAATTTCATATATTGAAAAAAAATTATTTTTTACTTCAACAGGCTTTCATGGGTTGGGTTTTCCTAGTATACCAGTGGGAAGATCCAAGACCTGAGTTAAGAGTCAAGGGAAAACAGGGGTCTCACGCATGGCCTGGCCCTCATGTTCATGAAGGGCCTCAGACTTTGGCCCTACTGTTACCTCTGATGAGGTTATCCCTACAGGCATAGCAGTACTCTGGCAGGATGGAAAGAAGGCATTCATTTACCATATGGTTATAATTGGTCTCCATTACTGGACCATGAAGCCATTGGCATGTTCTGAATTCATTTTATTTTTTATACATCCTGTAATTACTCTGTGAAGAACACAGTTATAGCGCATTGCAATTTCCATAGAAACGGCAATAGTTCATTAAACTGTTAACATTTAAAATATTCTAAAGTTGTTTGTACAACTGTGTTTTCTCTCATTTTTTTATATATGTGGAGCTTCAATAAATGTAAGTGGTCTAGCCTCTTTTGATCTCTAAAAGACCCTGGTCTTATATTCTTCTCTGTTATGAGATTATTCTGACATAAATAACTTAGGGAAATGGTACCTTCCACCTGGGCTGGCCCAAACTGTGGGGTCAAGCCCCAGCTAGGAATAATACTACTTTGTGTGTTTTTCTTTGTCTCCTTGGTTCATATATTCCAGTCAGAGTCCCTACAGGGAAGATGACTGCAATCTGGGAGATATTCAGGGGTTCCTGGGTTCACCTGCCCCATTCCCATCCTGAGCCCGCCTCACCTCCTTGTTCAATACCATGTTGCACATGCATTCAGTGGCCGCCTGCCTCAGCTGGTCGTGATTCTCAAACATGTAATTCTCAATGTCTGGCAAGGCCTTCTCCTTAAAGATCTTCTGCCTAGGGTTTGAGAGGTGGAGGAAGGGAGGCGACTGAGTCCTCTGGAGTGAGCATTTGGAGTTTTGGGCCATCCAAGGGCCACTCCACCCTGCTGGTGGTTCCCTCCCACGCCCTCATCAGGGTTTGGACAACATCGATCCCACCCCCAGCTCCAGTAGAGGCACCAAAGGGCATAAGCTAAATGATAGCATAACATCCTGGCCATAGCAATGGGGTCTGGGGTGAACATGTCACCAGGCTGGAGATTCTTCTGTATTATTGGTGCAGAAGAGAGAGTCTTTCTCTCTCTCCTGCTGGCCATGAAGCCCAGAAGATGTGAGGTCTGGAGCAACCCTTGTGATCACAATCGAGGGGAAGAGCCCATTTGATAATTAAGACAACACAGGCAGAAGTGGACAGAAGTAGGAACGTGGGAAAAGTAGGGAAAGTGGTAAAGAAAAAGTGGGGAGGTGGGGAAGCTTTGTAACCCTTGTATCAAGCTGCACCTGCTTCTGGTCACCCCAGGCTTTTTATTTACATGAGTCCTTAAATCCCCTCTATGCTGAAACCATTCTGAGTTGAGTTTTCTGCCACTTGCAACCAACTGAAAGAATCTCAACCCAAAGCTCTCCACCGTCTCCTTGGCTCCCAAGAAGGAATCTGTTTTATCCCCACCCATCCATCTGGATATCTTTTTTTACTACTTCCATCAGAAGGAAATAATATCCTTTGCCTTCCTACATTCACTATGTGCTAACTCGAAACCCTCCCACTGTTGTTTCTGCCCATTGCCTTCGATCCTGTCCTCAGAGGAAAGCACACAGGGTGTGTACACGAAATTTCCACCAAACCCTGCAAGGGGCACATCTCTCCCCGCTGCTCTCTCCCCACCCTACTCACCGGAGTCTGTCACTTCGCCCAGACAGATTGGTGAGGCCCAGGAGAGCCTCGTAGTTCTGGAGCCCATCCCGCTGTGTGTCCAGGAGACTCACGAGGGGCCGCACCACCTCATACACCTGTGTGGAGGAGTCAAGGAGTGAGTTGGGTGGAGACCACGTTCCCCCAGACCCAAACATCAATAGATGCTAGGCTTTAGAATTTCCAAATTCCTTGCCCACCCACTGTCTGACTCAGGCTTCACAATGACCCTGAGAGGCAGGATTACTTTCCTTACTTTGCAGATGAGATAACTGAGTTTCCAAGAGGACAGTCCCATTAGTCAGAGGCAGAGCCAGGCACCTCCAACTCATTGTCCTCTCTGTGACAACACCATGCCCCCTCCCAGGCCTGGGGTAGGGTGCAAAGGCCCCTAGGAGCAAAGGAGACTTCTCCCAATGCCCCCTTCCCCCACCCCTCCGCTGCCCCGGCACCAGCACCCACCCGCTCCCCCGGGAAGGCGATGTCTGGATTGGACACGGCGGCGATCTTTGCCAGGGCATGGGCTGCCTTCACCTTGCCCACGTCTGTGCCCTCCAAAGCCAGGGGAAGCAGTGCCTGCAAGAGAGGGCATGGTCACTCTTTGGTCACAGACATCCAGAGACCTCTCTCCCCATCCTCTTCCTCTAGCTGCTGTCTGCCTATTCCATTAGAAGTTCAGGACAACTAGGGGCGCCTGGTTGACCCAGTCAGTTAAGTGTCTGACTCTTGGTCTTGGCTCAGGTCATGATCTCATGGTTCATGAGATCAAGCCCCATTGACAGTGCAGAGGCTGTCTGAGATTCTCTCTCTCCCTCTCTGTCTGCCCCCTCTCTCTTTCTCTCAAAATAAATAAACTTAAAAAAAAAAAAGGAGTTCAGGAAGACTCTACAACATAAACAACCCTTGAGCATCACAGAAAACGATTAAATATGTAACCATGGATGGCTCCCCCTGCCTCCCAGCACACTTTGGTGTCTTCCCCCACATTCCCCATCCATACATACTGTTTGTTTTTGGAAAAATAAATAGATCGACACACTGACTTTTTACTTCCTAAGTCAAACCTAATCATCACGGCAGACACTTACTGAGCACCTACTATGAACCAATACTTTAAGAGTATTTCTGTAATCCTTGTGACATTCTGCAGAGCGAATGTGTGATCCCCCCTCCCATTTTACAGATGAGGAAACTGGGGCTCAGGGAGACAGTCATTTGCCCAAAGTTATCCAGCTAAAAAGGGGACGAGCAAGGACCCAAAGACAAGTCTTCTACAGCAACATCCACGGTCTGTGTATCTGTACCTTGCTTCCTTCCCATAGCAAGGAGCATGAATGGGATTCCACAGTAAATCCCATGACACACCATAAAATCAGACAGAAGTTGATTTGGGACCATCAGCACAGACAGGACAGATACTTGAATGACAGTGTTCCAAGGAGGTTAGGTTGGAGCAAGCATATTTTATTTTTGGACCAGGCAAAGAGCATACACACACAAACACACACACACACACACACACACACACACACACACACACCGTTGCTCTTCCCCAGTGGATCATCTTTTAGGATGGCAAGAACCTTATCCCACCAATTACCTTGCCACCACCTTGAGCCACAATGGTTCCTCGGTCTTTTGGGTTATCACACAGTGCCAGGAATACCCTGTAGGGCAAGGATAAAGGACACATCATGTGAACCTTTCCCAGGCATCAGCAGGCCAGCCAGTCAGACCCAGTGAAGCCCTGGAAAGTGCTGCACCTGCCCCATCATTAGGCAGCTTGGCAAGATACTGCCATGGATGTAAGGAGCTGGGGAGAAAGTAAAGCCAAGTGAGGCAGCAAAGAGCCCCCATCCCTATTTGGGAAGGCAACAAATGGCTCCCTGCTGCCCATCAACCAGGAGAAACTCTTCAGTGCAGATGCAGCCCAGGACCTCTGTGATCTGACCCTCATCCCCCTCTCTGGTCCTACTAGCATGGCTCCCTCCTGTGCTCTCCATGCTCCAGACATGCTGCAGGAGAATCTCATCTCACTGACTCCTTCTCCCTCCGTCCCCTCTGCCTGGAACTCTTCCTCCCTGGAACTTGGGTGGCTCCTTTTCTCACCTCGTGGTTCCATTGAGTTACCACATCCTCCAAGAGGCCTATCCTGGCTGCCCTCCCACCTCCCCTCCAGTTGGCTGGTGGGTGCCACTGCTTGTGCTCCAACCAACCCTTTGTATTTGCCCCATCATGGCACCCGATGCATCGTATTGTACCTGTGAGCCTGTCTGCCTCCCCATCTTTGGAATAGCAGGTCCCACTCGGGGCCTGGGAGGCAGCTAACCAGGATGGACAGTGACCTCTTTCCTCCCGATGCAAACCTCCACCTGGGATGACCTGCCCTGCCACATCACTCTTCAATGTCGATCTCCTCTGTCTCCTTTCCAGATCCCTCCAATGGCTCATTCCCTCATTGACTTCCCTGCTATCTCTATCTCCCTGCCCAGCCTCTCATCCCCAGCTCCCTCAGACCCCAGCCCTGGCCCACTGCAGCCCCACCTGGCCAGCAGCTCTTTGGTCTGGTCGGTGAGAATGGCACTGTCTGCTTTCACCATGCAGGCCAGGGCAGAGGTGACACCAGCCTTCAAAAGCCGCTTCACACGCATGTCTATAAAGTCCTTCTTGTCCTGGGGAGACAAAAGGGTAGCAATGGGGAAAGAGCCCAGGCACCAGGCCAATCTATGTTGGAACTAAAGGTGGTGCATTTCTGACTGCTTATGGCAGGCTGAATAATGACCTCCAAAGATGTCCACATCCGAATCCCCAGAACCTGTGAATATCACCTTACATGGCAAAAAGGACTCTGCAGATGTGATTAAATCAAGGATCTTGAGACAGGGAGATAATCTTGGATTATCCGGGTAGGCCCAGCATAATCATGAGGGTCTCAATAAGAGGGAGGCAAGAAGGGGGCACCTGAGTGACTCATTTAGTTGAATGTCCGACTCTTGGTTTCGGCCCTGGTCACGATCTCACGGTCTGTGGGTTCAACCCCCACATTGAGCTCTGTGCTGACAGATTTACAAAAATCTAAATCTTTTACTGGCTGGAAATATCTATACGTTCATATTCAAACCATGTACAAAGCATACCCTTGAGTGCAGGGAATCACTGGGGAGGGCCCCAAGGAGATTTTGTAACATCTGGGCTACCGCTGACGGGCCTCTCTCCCCTGTCTCATTATTTCTACTTAACACCCAGATCCCCAAAGCCAGATATCCCAGGAAACAAAATTTCTGTAATTGTTGGAAACATGAAATACATGGTCTGATGTTCATGAAACCAGCAACATAAATTGCCAAATGTTCATCGTAGCTCCATTTGGTTTTTCAGACTAATGGTTGGATCCTTACTCCCCACTCCCCATAGAACATTAAAAGTAAGGGGGAGGGGCGCCTGGGTGGTTCAGTCGGTTGAGCTTCGGCTTAGGCTCAGGTCATGATCTCGCGGTTTGTGACTTCGAGCCCCGCGTCAGGCTCTGTGCTGACAGCTCAGAGCCTGGAGTTTGTTTCGGATTCTGTGGCTCCCTCTCTCTCTGCTCCTCCCCCGCTCATGCTCGCGCATGCGCTTTCTCTCTCTGTCTCTCTCTCTCAAAAATAAACATTAAAAAAAAATTTTTTTTTAAGTAAGGGGGAAATGAGCGTCACCTAATGGGAGAGATTTGCCATGATCATCTTCAAATTATTTGTGTCCTGTGCCAAATCCTCCCAAGCACATACACACAGCACCCAGACATCACTGTCCTTCGGTTCCACCTCTCAGCTGGCCTGGTGACCCTCCAGCATCATCCCTATCCTCACCTTAGGGTGCTCCTCAGGCACGTGCTGCTTGGAGAACTTGGCGAGCTGCACCAGCTCGGGGATTACCTCCTTGACATCGTAGCTGTTGGTGCAGTTCACCAGGGTGGTGGCCACAGAATACAGGATAGTCTTGTCTGTGGTCTGGAGTTACCGGGTGAGGGGAAGGAGGGGAAAGGCAGAAAGGAAACTTTAGAACAAATCTCTGCTTCCAAGACGGTCCCCTGGCCTGGTTGGTGAGTTGGTTTGGGAGGAATATGGCTGGTGCTGCCCAGCTTGGAGGCAAGCAGGCGGCACAGAGGGAGGAGGAACCAGCTCTACTCAAGCAGGGTGGGCAGAAATTTCTCCTGCACCTGCAACAGCACCCCTGGGAGTACAAATGGGCACCCTTTTGGTACTCTGTGCCTCTTTCAAAAGCCCAGTCCAACACGCTTTGCCATGGGATGGGGTGGGGGCTAGACTCCTCTGGTCTGGCCCTGGTGATAACTTCCTTCTCCCTTTGGTGGTGGAAAAGAGCCAGGGATTGGCCCAGCGCTGGGAAGGAGGGAGGGGCCCAGAAAGGGCTAGCCACTGGCTGTCAGTCCCTCAGGACTTCACCGTCCTCTTATTCATCTTCCCACTGCCTGGCAGCCACAAAGAATCATGAGCCCATTTTATGGTCAGGTAAAATGACGGCCAGACAGAGGGAAATAACCAATCTGGTTTACGTGGGCAGTAGGGGCAGGGCCAGGATAAAGACACAGGAGTCCAATTTCCCAGGCTCAGGGGAGGACCCTGTGAGCCTGAATCCAGTAGACCTTTCCTGAGGCCAGAGGTCAGGGCCACGCTTGCCTTGGCCAGCTCAAACATGGCCTGCAGGGCAGGGATGTCCTGGACAAAGTCGTCTTTCACGTCAGCATCCAGCGTGAGGTAGGCCAGGCCCTCCACTGCCCATCGCCGGGTCCGGGTATCTATGGACGCATTGCACAGCCACCTGGAAATCAGGGAGGAAGAGCGCTGGGGAAGAGTGCCATGGCTCCGGTCAAGATGGTGGAGCCATTTCAGGTTAGTGGGTAGCAGGTGAGGAGCGTTTCACAATGTGGCCCCACTAGAGCACACCCCAGAGAGGAGATGGCGGGCCCAGGGAAATAGGACCCCCTTACTTGCGACACTGTTTGGCCAGCTTCTCTGTCGACCCTTCAGCAAACTGCCTGAGGCCATAGTCTGTACCACCTGCAGAGCCGAGCTTACAGAGCCCCTGGGGAGGAAGGGACACGCTGGTAGAATCAGAGACACTTGGGGACAAGGCCTTGCTCAAACTCGTCCCTTTGCCCCTTTTTCTTTGCCTCGATAAACCTCTGTGCATACTACAAACCTCAGCTCAGGGGTCACCTCTTCCAAGATGCCTTCCCTGAGGCTTCCAGGATAGGGCAGATGTTCCCAAAAGCTGGAGTTTTTACTCTGCCCCTTTCCACCACCATTTTGACCCCACAGATGGCTCTGTGTCTGTTGTCTTGCAAAATGAGCACAAGACAATACTAATCTTATCAGAAACTGCAATGGTGAAAGATATTGGCAGACAGACCTTGTATGTAACAAACTCAGATGTGCAGAATTTCCTCAGGGAGAAACTGCACTCTTATTGGGAAAACAGGCCTTCCGTAAGAGAAAACTCACGGTGGCAGAAGCTATAACCAGCTTGTTTTAGAAACTGATACAAACAACCACCACCAAACAGATCAATGACTCCGATCCTCACTGTAATTGTTTACAAGCAAAGTAAAAGACCCACGAAAATACTTTCTGTTAAATGAGATTGGAAAAAGTGAAGCCGGTCATCTGTGCCACCTAGAAACTGATTAAGGAAACAAACTGACTTTTTAGAGTTTGCTCTGAAAATACCGGTTGGACAGAAGCTCCTCGGTGTCAGCGTTGTTGAAAAGCGTGGAGGCAAAGGTCCCCAGGGGTAAACAGCAGCGCCCACCCTCCTGAATCTCCATTCTCACAGCCTCCTACTTATCACCCTGCTCTGCGGGGGCCCATGGATAGGGCTGAGCGCCCCCTACTGCACGGTCTTCTCACGGATGGGGCCACCCCTCGCTCATCTTGGTGCCCCTGGTGCCCCGGCACGAAGCCTGCTACCAACACTCACCACCAGTGTGCGGATCTTGATCTTCTCGTTTTTGGTGGTCTTGTAGATCTCTTTGAGCAGCGATACGCCATTGGTGATGATGAAGGTGGCGCGGCTGAGCTTGGTGGAGGCATGGATGAGGGCCTCCACGGCCACCAGCTGGTCTACCTCACGCTCCGAGCCACACAGGGCTACCATCATCTCCATCACACCTTTCAGTCCCAGCAGCTGATTGCCCAGGTCAAAGGGGCCTTGCAGGATCCCCGACACTGTCTGAATGGCAATCACGTTCTTGTCCATGTCCTGGGGGTCAAACTTGCTCCTAAAATAGAGGGAAGGTGGTTAAGAGAACTGGCTGAAGGTGGGTGGGAAGAGTGTGGGATCTGAGGGGCAGACAGACTTGAATTCACAACCCGGATCCACCACTCGTGTGCCAGGTGACCTTGGGCAATCCACGGAAGCTCAGCTTCCTGACCCATAAATGGACAGTAGTAGTCTTACTACTTATCAGAGTTATGATGAGGACAAGTAATATAACAGACGTGCCATGGGCTGTGTCCCCCAAGAAGCACACTCAGAGGGATGGGGATTGACATGTGAGAAGTTTATTAGGGAGAGTTCTTGGGATCAGCTCATGGGGGAGAAGGGAAGGAAGCAAGACTGAGCATTGGGACACGCTAGGCTGCGACTCAGTCACCAGAAAGCTTCCGCCTGTAATGAGTGCTACAGCTGGGACACACGCCCAAGCTGTTTCTAGTTGGCGGGGGAGGGACAAGTCATTGGATGCTGGCCACCCTGGGAAGGGTGACGCGGCTGTCCCCAGCTGAGGCAAGTCCCAAGGAAAGGTTGCGGGTGACAGCTGTCAGTCAACAGGCTTCCCAGCAGCTGGGCCGTCTAGTGGGACAGAACAGCAGCCACAACAACACAAAAGGGCCTACCGTGGAGCCCGGCACGCTGCATTACTCTGCGATGTGACCAAGTCACGCAGTAGCCGGAGGTGGTGACACCCCCGTCTGGTCTCAGTCCCTTCCCCCAGTGGGTGAGCCTTCTGCCTTGCTTTTGGAATCTACGACCATCTACCCTGTGGGAGAATCTCCGCATGGGGATGTCACTCATGACAAGTCCTCTGATCTTTTGGTGACCTGCCACGGTTGGTTTGATGGGAGGGATCAGGGCAGACGGGCACAGTGGAAATGCAGCTGTTACGAATGAAAGAAAGAGGGCGACCCGGACTAGGCAGGAGAACCTCAGATCAAGCAGGAGTCGCAGACCCGGGCTCTGGTCCCACATCTGCCTCTGCGAGGCTGGATGACCTGAGCAAGTCCCTGTCGGAGAGAAGGCAGCTTTGGAAGCTCCGAGAGCCCCTCCGGTTCTGACATTCTGCATCCTGTACCTCCTGTCTCCACTCAGCACCAGGGAAGCCAGAGCCTTTCACAATCAGTCAGGTCTGCCCTCTGTGCTGGTTCCACTCAACCCGGCCCCTGACAGAGCAGGGTAGGGATTACACCCTTTGTGCTGGGGGGCGAGGGGAGGTCTCTTCAGGCGCCTCAGAGACTCACTCAACCTCCATGACTGGTCCAGGGGCTGGTGGCTGGTCCAGGGGCAGGCCTGTGCAGAGGCAACATTCCACAGGCTGGCTGGGAGGGGCCCTCCTTCAAAATCCTCTGCCCTCACAAGGTCTGGCTGGGTGACAGTTACTGGAACTCAATTTGGGACCTCATGAGAGACTCAAGAAGTTAGCTGCCAAAGCTGAAGCCGAGGTAGAGAAAGACCAGAGAAGGCCTGAAGAGCTTTCAGGGAAACATTCGGGGGTCAGGTGAAGCGACGGGATTGAGCAGGAGCTGGCAAACCTCGGCTGCTTGGCCAAGTCCGAGAGGCTGAGAATGGTTTTCGTGGTTTAAAGGGTTTTTTTTTAAAGTATACACTAGAGGGCTGCACATCCCAGCAAATATAAAATATTTCCTCCAGCCCTTTAGAGGAAAACTGTGCCAACCCCGGGAGGGGAGAAAGGAAAAGCAGAGTGGCTCCACTCTCCGAAGACTCACCTGGGATACTTTTTAAACATGTAACTTCCTGAGCCACATCCCAGACTACTGAGTCAAGTAGGGTCCCAGAAATCTGAATAATCTACAAGTCTGAGGATCATTGGAATAAAGGGTTAAAAGACCGCGTAGCAGTGGGAGGGAATGGGAGAGGGCACACAAAAAAAACGGAGACGCAGAGAGAGCATCTGAGTCACAATGATGGTTGAGTGACAGTGGGGAGACCCAGAATTCCACTGTTGAGAGTCCCAGGCTCCTGTCTAGTCTCTGCAAGGCCACACGGTGCTTAAACCTGACAAAGCCCGGTCTCGCTCCCTCCTTGATAAGCGGACATTTGTTCCTTCAACCACAGGAGCTTGTGGTAGGTTTAAAATAAGCCCCAAAATATTTGACACTCTTCTGTGCAAAAGGTAGAGCCAAATTCCCCCCCTCTTAAATGTAGACCATCCTTAATGACTTGCTTCTCATGCATAGAATGTGGTGGGAGTGATCGTGTGTGACTTCTGAAGCGAGGTGATAGAAGACATCGCCACTTCGGCCTTGCTCTCTTGAATCACTCACTCTAGGGGAAACCAGCTACCACGTGGTAATGACACGGGGAGGTCCACACGGGGAGGAACCGAGGCCTCCCGCCAACAAGCGGCACCAACATGCCATCCATATGAGTGCACCACCTTGGAAGCAGATCTTCCAGCCTCAGTCAAGCCTTCAGATGACTGCAGCCCAGGACGACATATGACTGTAAGTTCGTGAGAGCCCCACAGCCAGATCCACCCAGCCTACCCACTCCCAAACTGCTGTCAAACTGTGAGATAATAAACAGTTGCTGTTATTTTAAGCTGCTCCATTTTGGGGTGATTTGTTACACAGCCATTGATAACTAATACAGAGCCCGACCCCGCGGGGCGTCCAGGAGACTCACGTGATGTACTCCTCGCAGATCTTGCGGAAGTGATCACGCTCTGGGTCACAGCGCAGGTCATCGTAGAGCTTGTTGATGAGGATAGAGGCCAGCATGCGGGTGTTGTCAGTCAGAGGCAGGCAGGATGGCAGATCTGGAACCTGCCCCACCACCTTCAAGATCTTCCTCAGGCCTGCAGGGCAGATGATGGCAAGTGTCAGCTTCCTGCTGGGTCTCTCCTCACAAACACACCCTCTCATTCGGTTGTCTTAACGCCAGCTTCTCTCCAGCTTGCCTTTACACAGCACATGGCTTATCCAGAGCGAAGGGCACTGAAATGGGGCCAAGAGGCCCGGGCTCTACACCTAACTCTGCCCCTAGGTGAGCAATCCACCTCCCACTGTGGTAGTTGATCTCAGAGGACTGAGTACCAGTGTTAACATTCGATGGTATAGCCTTCCTCAAATACTATTTGATATTCTCTCTTCCCCAGGTCTCAGTTTCTGTAAAATGGGAACACTGCTACCTACCACAGAGAGTTTGAGGACTCAGTGAGGTGATGTATGGTAACCATTTGGGGCCAATCCAGACACATCATTTTATTTATTTAGTAATTGCTACATTCGCTATTTATGATCGCTATCTCTTCTCTCTTCTGTGGAAGAATCTTCAGTGACTTCCTATTACCCATCAGGTTAATTCGATCATTGCGTATTTGTTGAATAAATGAATGAATAAGTGGATAAATCAACGGGCAATTTTTAGGCACTGAATACTGAAATAAAGGACACAATCCTCTTCTCAAAAAGTTCAAAACGCAATAAGGAACAGTCACATAAAGATTATAGTAAGGTGTAATGAGGACAGCAGGTGTGATAAAGACAGAGTGGTTAACACTGCAGATGGGGTGATTTGCTCCAACAAAGAGTTGTAAATTATTTTGAGCACTTACTATGTGCCGAGAGCTTCATACACATTACCCCGTTTAATCCTAACAAAAAACTACTGGTTAGAAATCATAATTCCCATTTTTCAGAGCAGAAAACCAAGGCATGGAGAAGTCAACTAAGTTGCCCCAAAGCAACTGGCAGCTAGCAAGTGACATTGTAACGGCGCTCTCCCAGCAACGTCTGATTTCAACGCCCACGATATTAACAGTTATGTCATGCTGCCTCTGGGATAACTGAGAGCTTGACTTTGGAGCCAGGTTTTAGGAGTGGCTAGGAGTTCGTCAGACCTTAGCTGGTGCAGATAAGTGGGAAGAGGTAGATGCTGGGAGGCGTGAAACTCTGGATGTTAGGAGGGAATTAAAAGTGCTCAAGGGCACCTGGGTGGCTCAGTTGGCTAAGCATCTGGCTCTGGATTTCAGCTCAGGTCACGATCTCACTGTTGTGAGATCAGGCCTCAGATTGGGCTCTGTGCTGAGCATGGAGCCTGCTTGGGATTCTCTCTCTCTCTCTGCCCTGTGTGTGCATGCATGCACGTTCTCTCTCAAAATAAATAAACTTAAAAAAAATGTCAGCAGTATGTTTTCTGCCCTGCATACTTTACCACCCGCACAAAAGCACTGGCAGGGCTGGGGAGTCATGGGAAGCAGTTGATGAACCAACCCAAACTCCCAGCCCGGCTCTCAAAGAGAGCCACTGAATGCACCTGCTTCACTTCCCACCACCTCCCCAATGCCCATCCCCCATGCTTCCCTTCCATTCCCACACATGCTTTGAGCATCTCATTCCTCTTCCTCTAGGACACTCTGGACCTCTTCCTCATCCATCATTGCCCTTCCCTGAACCCAAACGCTCACTTTCGGCTGGATGTCCTGATGGTTCCCAAGGCAAGTCTCCCAGACCAGCTTGTACAACACACAACCTCAACAAGGCATCTTTTCACTAGTGTGACAGGATGTGTACATCCATGTTCTGTTTACCCAAGAGTTACTTATTTTGGTGCCTGGAATAACAAATATTGCTTCCCACCTGCCCTACCCATTAGCTTGTGGTTGGACGCAGGTCCTCTTGCTGAGAGAAAGAGGTCTGCTGTTCACCCTTTGTAATGGATGCAGAAAAGACCAGAACTGGGAAGGGGAGGGGAAGTGTTGAGGGAGAAGGTTTAAGCACTAGAGTCATTTGTTAAAGTGCACTTTGTTGAGATCTGTGCAAACCAAACAGGGAAGCACAGTATCACAAGAGGATATGTGTCAAGCCGGTGAAAGCTAATTTGAACCTTGTAGATCAAAGGATGGTCTATATGTCATCCAACCTGTGGGAGTTCGTCACAGTAGATGATAAAGCCATGGGTGTGATTCCTGAACAATTAAAGTTGACTTGGGAGAAGGGTAACCCCCCCGCCCCGGAGCTGACACATATAATGGCCACCTGCTAGAACCTATATATGGGACAGTAGATGCCAATTCTCCCTTCCAGAAGGCCTGTGAAGTATTTTGCCAACCAATGGACTTCAGGAACGTTATCCTATGGTTGGTGGGGTCCTGTTTGCTTTTGGCATTGCCCCCGCTTGTCAGGTAACTCTGCCCAGCTGTTTTCGGGTGTGTTCGGGCCCCGAATTAAGAGCCCAGTCTTGATCGGTATCCCCACCAGCCTGTTGGTGGGTTCTAACTGCTAACGCCTTTTCCTGGCTTTTCAGTTGGGACTGAAGACTTCTCCCAGACAAGGGCCACACCTCTTCTGCCGTCTGCTCAGTGCCAGGTACTCTGGTGCCCACGTGAAAGGCTGGAGCGAGCCCCAGACCCTCCCACCTCCTCACCGTTATCCACCACATAGAGGGTGCGTGAGTTGTCGTGAATGGCGAGGTCCTTCCTGGGGACGTTCTTATTGAGCAGGTTCATGGCCTGGTCCCTGCCCTGGCCAGACACCTTCTTACTGACCAGCATGTCAAGCAGGTGGTTGGTTATCTGCTTTAGGTCCTTCTTGGTATCTAAGGAAGGAGAGGATGGGGTAAATAGAGAGTAGGGAATCTCAGGTCTATAGGACCAAGAACGGCAGAGGCTTCTAGAAGGACTCTGGAAATATGGAATCCCCTGCATCCCGGATGTTGGAATTTCCCAGGAGAGTATAGAATTGCCCATCTCACCCCCCAAAAAGGAGACAAATCCCTAAACATTACCCCCCAGTGGCCCTCCAGCCACTGTGCACACTGACTTTTATAACAGCCCATGCCATTCTTGAATAGCTCTGGTTCTTAGAAAGTTCTTTATTCCAAGGCATGACTGGCAGAGAGCCAGGGACACTTCATGTAGCTCTTTATAAACTGATTTAACAAAATGTTTTCCAGACAAGAAATTTATACTCCTTACAGACATCTTACTCCCTGTAGATTCAGGCATGCTGGGAGCCTGCATTCAAGCCTCAGAAGGGATGCCAGGTCTTCCCCACCTGCTGGGGGATTAAAAGATAAATGCTTTTTCTTGCTTTTGCCCTGTCTGACTTCCCTGCATCTTAGGGATTTTTGTTCTCCATCTAGGTTGGATCCCAAACAGGCAGGAAGGCAGGCAGGGAGGGAGGGAGGCAGGGAGGGAGGCAGGAAGGGAGGCAGGGAGGCAGGGAGGCAGGGAGGCAGGGAGGGAGGCAGGGAGGGAGGAAGGCAGGCTGGGAGGGAGGCAGGGAGGCAGGAAAGGAGGAAGGCAGGCAGGGAGGGAGGCAGGGAGGGAGGAAGGCAGGGAGGGAGGCAGGGAGGGAGGAAGGCAGGGAGGCAGGGAGGCAGAGAGGGAGGAAGGCTGGCAGGGAGGGAGGCAGGCAGGGAGGCAGGGAGGTAGGAAGGCAGTGAGGCAGGCAGGGAGGAAGGCAGGCAGGGAGGGAGGCAGGCAGGGAGGGAGGCAGGCAGGGAGGCAGGCAGGGAGGGAGGCAGGCAAGGAGGCAGGCAGGGAGGCAGGGAGACAGGGAGACAGGGAGGCAGGGAGGGAAGCAGGCAGGGAGGGAAGCAGGCAGGGAGGGAGGCAGGCAGAGAGGGAGGCAGGCAGGGAGGGAGGCAGGCAGGAAGGAAGGGAGGGAAGAAGGCAGGCAGGGAGGCAGACAGGGAGGTAGTCAAGAAGGGAGGCAGGCAGAGAAGCAGGCAGGGAGGGAGGCAGGCAGGGAGGGAGGAAGGCAGGCAGGGAGGAAGAGAGGGAGGCAAACAGGGAGGGAGGGAGGCATGCATGGAGGCAGGGAGGGAGGCAGGCAGGGAGGCATTGTCTGGACGTGGGGCTCAAACTGCAAGATCAAACTGCAAACTGCAAGATCATGACCCGAGCCCAAGTCAGAAGTTTAACCAACCGAGCCACCCAGGCACTCCGTCTCCATGATTTGGGCTACTCTAGATACCTCACATAAGTGGAATCAAACAGTACTTATCTTTTTGTCACTGGCTTATTTCACCTAGCATAACGTCCTCAAGGTTCATCCATGTTGTAGCACATGTCAGAATTTCCTTCCTTTTTAAGGCTGAATACTATTCCATTGTGTGGACGTACCACATTTTATTTATCCATTCACCCGCACATGGACACTTGAGTTGCTTCCACCTTTCAGTTATTGAAAATGACGCTCCTATGCCTCTAACACTCTTTTAATTAGAAAATAAATATAAAAATAAAACCAGGCCACCTCCACCTACAGGGAATGACCCGTCTAAGGTGGCAACCGACTCTCCCTGGCCCCCACCCCCGTGGAAAAAAAACCTGAAGAATGCCTCCTACCTAAGACCAGCGCTTCCTCCTTCCCTTGATGTTCTCGTTTGTCCTCTCCTGACAGAGAGTCGATGACAGCCTGGAGCAGGTTGCAGACGGCCAGAGACATCTCCTCGTTCTCCACGGCCATGAGGCTACAGATTCTGTCTATCCCGACGGCATGGAGAATCACTGTGGCCTATACCCCCAGCAAGAACGAGTCAGCTGCCCGCCCCTCTCTTCCAGCTGCCATGCAGGTTAGGAAGTGGGTGACGTCCATCCCCACCATGCCCCTGCAGTAGGGAACTAAGCCCAGGCAGCTACGCCTCACGGGGCCCATGGTCTAGGCAGGCTCTTGACACAAGCCAGGCCCCTTTCCAGAGGTTTAAGCCTGGGCCGTCCAATATAGTAGCCACTTTGCCACATGGGGCCGTTGAGCACTTGCAATGTGGTGAGTCTAGGTTGAGATGTGCTTTACGCGTAAAATATACACGGGCTTTGGAAAACTTAGGACGATACAATGTAAACTGTCATAACCTTTGCATTCAGCTCTTCCTCATAAACTTTCACTAGCCTTATCTTTGCATAAATGCATTTCCAGCTCAAAGGGAAATGCAGAGGATCAATCTCTGTTGATCCGGGACCATACAATCGAGGATGGCAGGGGGTGGGGGGACACTCTCCACTTGGCATCTGGGTCTATTTATGCCACCCACTAACTGTCCACATGTCGCCCTCCAGATCTTCTGCCTGGCAGCCACCTGTGCTGCCAGCCCCACACCCAGGCCCTCACCCTAGCTCGGTGGCCACTGCACATGCCCGACAGGGTCCGCACAGCCGCTAGCACCAGCTCGGGCCTCTTGGTGTCCACAAGCTGCAGCAGCAGGGCCACTCCGTTGTTCTGGAAGATCCTCTCGGCCCCTGCTTCTTCACGCCCCAGGACGATGAGGTTGTTGGCAGCCTGAGGAGGGAGGACACGATGGGGGCGGGGGGGTGAGGTTTGGCTGCCAAGGCCTCAGGCAGGGGCCAAGTGCAGGGGCTGGTTGAGGACTTGGTTTCCAAAACATCTTTATACTGGGTTCTTCCCCTACAATCCTGCTCCCAGAGACCTAGCCTAGGAACATGACACAACAGAAGAAACAAAGTAACTGACATACAGCCCAACTTGATGAGATATACTGTAGCCACGGAGCCATAAACGAGATCACCCAGCAACTTGGAAAAAACATTAGGAAGTAGGTTCACTCTGATTGCACTTACATTAAACAAAACCGTGTATGTATGCTTACGGATAAGTACTAAACCAAGGTATTGAAGTCTTAAATTATTTAAACAAGAAGGCCATTAGACTGAGTGGCATTAATGCCCTAGTAGCTAATGTAAGCAAACCCAAATGGAAGCCTGTAATGTCTCAAGGTTAAGAAATCGAAACTTAAGAACAGTCAATCACAGCCAACTAGGCTTTCCCAAATAATGTAACTGCTTAAGCTATAGCCAATCAAATAATTGCATTGCTTTCTTTCCACCCATGTCTTTCTAGAAGCCTTTCCCCTGGCTCCTGTAGGTACAATGCTCCTAACCACTTCCTGTTTTGCTGCTACCCCACTTGAATCAATTTTGCCCAAATAAACCCTGAAAATTATGAATATGCCACGGTTTACCTTTTAACAGAAGTGGATTGTTTTCTTTTAAAATTTTTCCCTTGAATATGGTTTCAGCATTTTGGGTTTGCTTGTTTGCCTGTTCTAGGCAATCTGAAGTTACAGGCGTTCTCAGGGAGGTGGTGGTTGGTGGGCAGACAGTGCAGGAGAGGGGTCTCAAGAGTCCTGGGTATGAGGACTGATTCTGCTAAATGCTAGCTGTGTGACCTTGGGCAAGTCATGGTACCTCTCTGGGTCCCAGACTGCAAAATTAGGCAGTTGAGCTAGAAAGTTCTCCAGTGTCCTCCCACCCTAAAACCTTGAGGAGGATACATATACCTTAAATGGCCCCAGATCAGGGGAGGAGGCCTCAGCAAAACCTGAAACCCTGGAGTTGGGGGAAGAACTCATGAGAGAGAGAAGGAGGAGGTGAGCAAAGAGAGAGGGAGTGGGATGCTGGGTATGAGGCTGATTAGAGACTCCCGGGCAAGTACCACCAGGACCACCAACACTCTACCAGTCAAGGGCTGTGTACTCGCCAAGTGCATTTATCTGTAGCAACTCATTAAGTCCTCACATCAGTTTGTTATAAAAGGTATTTGCATGTTACATGGACTTATTGATCATAAAACTAACAAAAATTCCCCACGCATTGTCTGTCCAATTCTTATAACTATAAAATATTCAGGGGCACCTGGGTGGCTCAGTCGATTGAGCATCTATCTGACTCTTAATTTCAGCTGAGGTCGTGATCCCAGGGTCATGGGATTGAGCCCCGCTTCGGACCCTGTGCTGGGTATGGAGCCTGCTTAAAGATTCTCTCTGTCTCTTCCCCTCTCCCCCACTCACACTCAGCTCTCTCTCTCTCAAATAAACAAATAACAAAAACCATTCAGATGTTCAATTTTTCCCCCCTGAAGAAAAACCAGAAGGGAACATTAAAAAAAAAAAAAAAAGGCAACAAATTTGGCTAAGAGGATGGTATTATGAGCAACTATTCTCATATTTCAGGATGACCTTTTACAACATTTTATAATGGACTAGAACATTATTTTAACATGTTGTTTTCAACAGCTCTCAGGGTGGAAACCTGGGTATGGCAAGTGAGGCACTTGCCTTGGGTGCACCATTTACAGGGACACCGAAAACCTCGGCAATCAAGGTGAGTAACATTTAATGCAATATTTTAAAATATCAAAATCAATGCAATGCAAAAAAAAAATCATAGTGAACAAAATCTCAAAAATTTAAATTAAAACTCCAACCCTGCCCTCATTGGTCTCACCCTAGTCCTGGGCCTTATAGCCAGGTGCTTTCTAAAGTGCTTAACCTTTGGCCCGTTTGTGTCCACGTTCTTCAAGGAGACACCCTCCTCTTCCTCCGCGACCGGTCAGGGCGTTACTGTCTTGAGATCCGGTGGGACCAGCAGCGGAAGATTGGCCGTGGCGGGGGAGGAGGGGGGGGAGGGGGGGAGGGGGGGAGGGGGAGGGGTCCCGGGTGCGCCCTCTGCTGGCCGGCTGGTTGCCCTGCACTCACCTTCTCCAGCTTGTCCGCTTCACTGTTTTCATCCAGGAGGATCTCGAACATTTTCTGTACCCTCGAGTCTGTGGAGAACTGCACGCGAAGCTGAGGAGAAAGGAGGGAGTGGGGAAGGAGGTAGGCAGGGGTCCACGTTCCAGGCGGCTCAGTAAATATTACGGTATCTACTCTGGGCCCCTACACTATGTTTCTTTCTTTCTTTCTTTCTTTCTTTCTTTCTTTCTTTCTTTCTTCCTTCCTTTTTCTCTTTCTTTCTTTCTTTCTCTTTATTTCTTTTTTTCTTTCTTCCTTTTTCTCTTTCTTTCTTTTTCTTTCATTCATTCATTCATTCATTCCTTCATTCAACAAACCCTTACTGAATAACTATTACATGCCAGATACTGTTGCAGATGCTGGGGATAGAATGGTGAACAAAATCAAGTCCTCACTCCACAAAGCTTACAGTCTAGATAAGTTTGCTATGCTAACTTGGAGGGCTTGGATCATCATCCAAATTTTGCAGTCTAGTAAATAATTAGCTATCACATACTTTAAAAATGGGCTAAAATAGAACTCGATTTCTAAGATCAGAAACCTGAAGCAGTTTTCAAGCACCTCTTCACTCAATTTAAAACCATTACACTTGGGGGCACCTGGGTGGCTCTGTCAGTTAAGCGGCCGACTTCAGCTCGGGTCATGATCTCGTGGTTTGTGGGTTCAAGCCCCACATCAGACTCTGTGCTGACAGCTCAGAGCCTGGAGACTGCTTCAGATTCTGCCTCTCTCTCTCTCTCTCTGCCCCTCCCCTGATCATGCTCTGTCTCTCTCCCTCAAAAAAATAAACATTAAAAAAATTTTTTTAACCATTACGTTTGGCTGTCTCATCCCTCACACCCCCACCCCCAACCCCAGTGCTCTGAATCTACCATAAAATGACCTAACTGATCACCCATCACCCCACCGCCCCACTCCCACCATTTGCCAGCTCCTTCCGTACCTCCCACCACTTTGCTTTGCTCCTCCACAGTCCTGCCTATTTCCATCGGGGCTCATTTCCTCCCAGTGAGTCTCTCATTTGTCACCCCCTCTCTGGTCACTCCTCAGTTTTGTGTTTACTCAGCCCCTGAGTCTGCACTCTGGAAGTGTACTGTGGTCCCACCATGGGGCTGCCCCAGGAGTCGCTGAGTCTTGGAGCAAGGAGCTTAGTGATCAGTTACCCTCCTGCTCTTACAGAGGAGGAACTGACACCCCAAGGGATCCCTTAGAAAATTGGCAACTAAGCCAGGACTAGCGTGTAGAATTTCTCATCTCTGATCCTAGTTCTCCTCCACCCCACTTCGTTTTCCTAGAAAAGATTTCCCTACTGGCTCTATCATCCAGCAGTACCCTACCCTCAGTACTGCTGTTGTCCTCCTAGAAAGAGAAGATCATGTCGCATACATACTAAGTTACAATTTCTTTTTAAAGCCTCCATCTGGAATTTAAAAGACCCGTGTTCTAGGGGCGCCTGGGTGGCGCAGTCGGTTAAGCGTCCGACTTCAGCCAGGTCACGATCTCGCGGTCCGTGAGTTCGAGCCCCGCGTCGGGCTCTGGGCTGATGGCTCAGAGCCTGGAGCCTGTTTCCGATTCTGTGTCTCCCTCTCTCTCTGCCCCTCCCCCGTTCATGCTCTGTCTCTCTCTGTCCCAAAAATAAATAAACGTTGAAAAAAAAAAAAAAAAAAAAAAAAAAGACCCGTGTTCTAGTCCTGGCTGGCTTGTCTCCTGGAACAAGCATCTCCGATCACTCAAAGATGGGTGCCTCTGCTCGGCTGTTCTCTAGCACCTGCCTGTGCCATGCATTCACTCCATCCAAGAGTGTGGAGGTAGGGTTAGACCTGCTCTGGTGTCCTGCTTCCCTAACTCGTCCACTAGGAGTGGGGGGAGGCAGCCAAAGCTTGTGGGTAGGGGTCTGGCTCACCTTCTCCTGGATACTGGTGTTGAGCCTCCTCAGTGTCTCCTGGAAGTTTTGGTTCCGTGGCTCGAGGGTGGCACAGCGCTGCACGTCCTTGAAGGCCTGGTCCAACTTCCCCAGATGCTCCAGCGCCTGGCACCGCCGATAGAGAGCCTTGATGTCCGAGGAGTTGATGTCAATAGCTAATGAGGGAGACGGGGCCTCAGGGGCCTGGGCTGCAGGCCCTCCTCCCTCCCCTGCCACTGTCCCCAATTCCAGGGCCACTGTGTCTTCATTGGAGATTATCCACCCATGTGGACTATCTGGCCCCAGGCTCCCTCTTTGTGAGGGAGGCAGTAAGAATCATAGTCTCAAGGGAGGTTAAGGGTCATCGCGTCTAGCTCCTGATATTTCAGTCTCTGCTACATCATGATCCCAGCCAAGCACGCATCCCATGGATACTTGCATACCTCCAGCAATGGGGAGCTCCCTCCTTCTCAAGGCAGCCAGGCGGCTCCATCAAGAAAGCCCTCCCCTCTTCAGACCTGAAATATATCTCCCTGTAACTTTGCCCTCTTATCCTAAGTTCAGCCCTGGAAACCCTGAGATGAAATCCGATCCTTCTTCCTTGTGACAGCCTTTTAGGTGTTTGAAGGCAGCTCTCCATCCCACCTGGGAATTGCTTTCTCTGGGCTAAATATTGCCACGTCCCTCAACTGCTCTTCACAGGGTATATTTCCAGGCCCATCTCCAGCTGGTTCCCTTCCTTCTGAGCTCACTTCACACTGTCTCTGTTTCTCCTAAAAGAATGGTGCCCAGATCAAAACCCAACACTTGCAGCTAAGAAAAGACTTCCCATTTTGACAATGCGCTTAAGTCAACATTGACTTAAGTGCAAGTTGAAATTAGTTACATTTAAAGGTTTGCTTTGTTTTAATGTTCTTCTCTCCCTAGGCTCTGTGCAATAGGATACTGCCTCCCTCCTCCTCTCAGGAAGCCTGATCCCACAGAGTGGAGTGGGCTGATGCCCAGAACCACTGGGGAGCCCCAGGATGAGCATACCCTAATTTACAACAGAGGGTGTGTCATTACCAAGACACGAGGATTTCTGGAAACATCTTTTAATAAAAGAATCTCCCAAGGGGCACCTGGGTGGCTCAGTCAGTTAGGCATCCAACTTTGGCTCAGGTCATGATTACACAGTTCGTGGGTTTGAGCCCCACATCGGGCTCTGTGCTGACAGCTCAGAGCTTGGATCCTGCTTAAGATTCTGTCTGCCCTCTCTGCCCCTCCTGGTTCGCAATTCTCTCTCTCTCTCTCTATTTTTCTCTCTCTCTCAAAAATAAATAAACATTAAAAAAAAATTTAACAGGCGCCTGGGTGGCTCAGTCGGCTGAACGTCCAACTTCAGCTCAGGTCATGATCTCGTGGTCCAGGAGTTCAAGCCCTGCGTCGGGCTCTGTGCTGATGGCTCGGAGCCTGGAGCCTGCTTTGGATTCTGTGTCTCCCTCTCTCTCTGCCCCTCCACCACTCACGCTCTGACTCTCTCTCTCAAAACCAAACATTAGGGGTGCCTGGGTGGTGCAGTCGGTTAAGTGTCCGACTTCAGCCAGGTCACGATCTCGCGGTCCATGAGTTCGAGCCCCGCGTCAGGCTCTGGGCTGACGGCTCAGAGCCTGGAGCCTGTTTCCGATTCTGTGTCTCCCTCTCTCTCTGCCCCTCCCCCGTTCATGCTCTGTCTCTCTCTGTCCCAAAAATAAATAAACGTTGAAAAAAAAATTAAAATAAAAAAAAACCAAACATTAAAAAAGTTTTTTGAAAAAAAATTTTAATTTCCCTCAACCTATGATTTAATATATAATTCGAGTTGCAAAAATGCAATTTAGGGATGGCTTCTCTGGACATCCGAAGCCCCGCCTACAATGCCTAGGATGGCGTTTCCACAATCTGTCATTTCTTCAATTGACAAAGAGCCTCTTAGACAAAACAGGGATGCTGGGGTTGGGGATGGGGGAGTGGTTGGGGAAAGGGAACTCACCTCTTGAGGCATCTGACGCCGCCTGAACATAGCTTTCCTGAGAAATGGAGAAGGGGAAGCAGCCGGGGTTAATGCAGGCCCAACGCAGAGACAACCAGACAGGGTTTGCTGGGGAGCTGCTGGCTGTCAGGGAACCAAGGGCGGACCCCCGGCTGGGCATGGGAGAGCAGATGAGCTCTGACATTAGGCAAACTTGGGTTTGAATCCAGGCTCTGCTACTAATGACCTGGGAGATCTTGGTGAGTTACTAAGCCCCCCGAGCCCTGAGTTTGTTTTATCTGCTATATGGGCACGACAACAGCAGCTGACTCACGGGGCTGTTAGTAAGATGCTGCGAAATAACATGGAAAAAGCCCCCGGCGTGATGCCAGTTCCCATTAGGCTGATTCCCAACTGGAGGAATTTCTGTCTCCCAGAGGAGTGGGTCAGGCAGTGGGCCCAGGAAAGCAGTGGGAGGTGCCCTTCTCTGCCCTGAGGGCTCCAGCAGAAAGGGCTGGGACAAGGGGGCTTAAGGGTCTGATACCCAGCAAGATGGGGGGCTGCCTTCACCCCTGCCTCTGAGTGCTGGCCCTCAGCCTCCCGCCCTGCCCGCTCCAGACCGTTTTCAGGCCACAGGCTGCCCGATTCCGATAGAGCGTGGCCAGCAGGGCCTTGTCCTTGGTCAGCTTCAGGGCCTGGCTGTAGCTCTTTGTTGCAGCCTTATAGTCCTGGAGCTGGAAATGCCGGTTCCCTTCCTCCTTCAGCTGCGCTGCTTCTGCCTCTGCCATCTGTCAGGACAGGAGCAGCTCAGTCTGGCCAGTCCCCCACTCCAGACTCCTGGCCTGAGGTCTGGAGCTCCAGGGCCTCCTTCTACTGGGATGGAAGGTGAGGGTTCTGCCTGGAAAGGACCCATGCCTATCACCCCCAAATCCATTGCTCAGAAGGACATGATAGCACCTGCTTGCAGAATAGCATGGCTGAAGGAATCTTAGAGCCCCCGTGCCTCCCTCTCCTTCCCTCCCAGCTGGGCGGGTGAAGCCACCACGCCGGAGGCCTGAATCCTCACTGCAAGCCTTGAAAGTTCTTCTCAGTCCCTCTTCTCCCTCCCCGGTCTGAGGAACTCTCCACACGGGCTCACTTTCTCAGAGGACGGTGCTCCTGGTCTGTCCTCCTGTGATGCTGTTCAGCTGAGCTCTCTCGTGAGCCACCCCCTGGCCACCAAGCCTTAATCTACCTCCCTCCCCCACCCAAGAGGTTTTATCGCCCCTGCCAGTAGCTCCGGACCATATTTGGCCACAGGGTCAGGTGTCCCTGGAGTCTGTCATTGATACTCAGGGCCTTCCTCCTCCCCAGAGTGGATAGTCATTAGTCACCTGGAAGTGCTGACTAACCTATGCCCCAGCGTCCTACTCAGGGGCAGTCCTGGACTCGGGCATTCATACCACAAAGAGCAGAGAAAGATCCAGAAGGGAGGGAGACACAGCTATAATGCCCCTTCTCCCCCTCCATCCCAGATAAACAATCTCCTCTCCCTTCCCCCAATCACTGCTATTTTGGGAGCAGAGTGACAGCTGAGGGGCTGGCAGACTTAGAGCAGCTGCCCAGGTCCAGGACCAACTGGAGACTTCCAGAAATGCCCTTCTGGAGGGAGGAGAGTTCCTCCCTCTCTTCCACTTGCCCACAACTCCCCAACCCCTCCAGTACTCATTGTTGAAATGTCCCTCCTTTTCTGAAAGACAGAGGGGCTTACTAGTTCAAGTTTAGTGGAAATGGGTGCTTTGTTTTGATTTGCATGCCTTCTCCTGTGTCCCCCATCCGTGTGGAGTGGATGCATTCAGCCTACCCCTCCCAGTAGACAAAGAGGATGGGCTCTTAATGTCCCCCACTAGACTATAGGCTTCTTCTTGGTCAGAGCTAGGTCAGTCTGGAATTCCCTGAGCCCGAGGACCGTACCCCCCCCCCTACCTGGGACCTCTCCTGGGATCAGCTGAGTCTCCCTCATCAAAAGAGGGTCTTCCTGGGACAAGAAGGAAGAACAAAACAGGTCTCCCCTGGGGCAGGACTTGTTTCTTCTCATCTGACTGAGGGTTCCTGAGACAAATTTGAGTCTGTTCCTACTTGGACTCAGAACTCTCTCACCTCCCAGTGTCTCCAAGCCTAGGCTGTGAGCTCCCTCCCACAGGG
Source organism: Lynx canadensis (assembly GCF_007474595.2). Classification (NCBI taxonomy): domain Eukaryota; kingdom Metazoa; phylum Chordata; class Mammalia; order Carnivora; family Felidae; genus Lynx; species Lynx canadensis. Next base: position 22,322,577 of record NC_044316.2, on the reverse strand, counting down.
TAAAGACAGCATCTCATTGCAGTTTGACTTACCCTGGCACAGAGGCTGCCAGAGTGAGTGCCCAACGTGGGCTTCCTGAATGAATGAATGAATGAATGAATGGTGTCTTCCTGTTGATGCTTTTCTTCACTTATCACAATTCTGCCCCCTCCCCCCATACATCTTCAAACCTACCTGACCATGGCAGAGAAACGCACTGAAGATTCTTCTCTTTGATCGGTAACCTTGGACACACAGCTATGACTGTGGACAAGTTCTACTGTCCTGCTGGACCCAAGGCCCAGCTCTGATGCATATTTGTCTGTTGCAGGTTTGTTGACTGAATAAATGAATGAAGGAATGAATGGAGGAAGGGATTCCCTGCCATCATGGTGTCCTAAACCCTGGGCCCCTTTGTGGGGCAAGTGCTCTTGTAGTAATGAAGCAATGGGATAAAGGATCCTGCCACTGGCAGAAAACTGAGGTTCTCTGACTTTAGGTCCTAGGAATCTTAGATTCAAATCCTGATTCAGTAATTCACTCCATGTCAATTCGTAAGCATCTACTATGTAGCAGGAACTGTGAATGACAGTGACAGCAGAGACCACTCATGAGGGCAAGGATTTGTGTCTATTTTGTTCACTTACATATTTCATGTGGCTATCACAGTGCGTACATAGTAGGTGCTCAACCATATTCGATGAATAAATGGATGAAATAATTCCACGGATCTGTGATTCCTAAATACAAAGAATACCAGGATGTTGTGAAAACACATAATAGGGAAACATGGCATTGTTTCAGAGAAAGCTTCCTGAGTGAATGATTAAATGAGTTAATATATGTAGAGTTCCTAGAACAATGTTTGGCAGAGACATTTGTTGAATGGATGCATGTATATTTCAGGCAAGACTTGAAGAATGAGGAATTGTCCCTGTCTTCAGCTGCTCAGGCTGCTATAACAAAATACCACAGGCAGGAGGCGCCTGGGTGGCCCAGTACCTTAAGGGCTGACTCTTGATTTTGGCTCAGGTCGTGATCTGGAGGTCATGAGATTGAGCCCTGCATCAGGCTCAGCACTGAGGGTGGAGCCTGCTTGGGATTCTCTCTCTCCCTCTCCTTTTGCTCCTCCCCCACTCCTGCGCTCTCTCTGTCTCTCACTCTCTCTCAAAATAAATAAATAAACTTAAAAAAAAAAAAAACAAACCTCAGGTGGGATGGCTTGAATAAGTGAAATGTATTTTTCCACAGTTCTGGAGTCTAGAAGTTTAAGATCAAGGTGCCACCAACATTGGTTTCTGGTGAGGCTTCTCTTCCTGGCTTGTAGATGTCCACCTTTTCACTGTGTCTCATATGGCTTCTTCTCCATGTGAGGAGAGGGAAAGGAGGAGAGAGAGAGAGGTAATATCTGGTATCTCTTCCTTCTGAGGACACCAGTCCTATCAGACTAGGGCCCTGCCCTGATGACCTCATTTAACCTTTATTATCTCATATAGGCCCTCTCTCCAAATACAGTCACCTTGGGGGTTAAGGCTTCCACATATGAATTTGGGGAGGAGGGACCAAACTCTGCCATCAAAGTTCCAGGCAGAGAAGTCTGCACGTACAAAGGGCACGATGTATAGAAGGGTCATACCTTAGAAGAACTAAGCAAAAGCCAGAAGAATTTAATCTTAAAGAGAGAGGAGTGGGGTGTCTGGGTTGGCTCAGTTGATTAAGCGTCAGGCTTCGGCTCAGGTCATGATCCACGGTTCACGAGCTCAAGCCCCACATCAAACTCTGTGCTGACAGCTCAGAGCCTGGAGCCTGCTTCAGAATCTGTGTCTCCCTCTCTCTCTGTCCCTCCCCAACTTGTTGCTCTCTCTCTCTCTCTCAAAATAAATAAAACATTAAAAAGGAGAGAGAAAATTGAGAGAGCGAGAGAGAGAGAGAGAGAGAGGAGTGGCTGGAGAGGTAAGTAAGGCTGAGTGGGCCATCATAAGGAATTTGACTTTTGTCCTGCTTATTATGGGAGACATTGTAGGGTTTTAGGGTGGAGAGTGACAGACCAGATTTTTGGTTGGAAAACGTCACCCCAGTGGCAGTGTGGAGGATACATCGGAAGGGGCAAGAGTGGAAACAGAGAGGCAAGTGAAGAGGCTTTTGTAGGCAACCACGGTGACTCAGTCCAAAGTGTAATAGTGGAGATGGAGAGAACAAATTCAGGACAGGTTAAGGAGGCCAGCCTGACCAAGCATGATACCGTCCAGATGTGGGGAGAGCTGCCAAGGAAGACCCCAGGTTTCTGGTAAGAGTCCTCATGTTAGTGGGTCTGCCCTTCAGTTCCTCATCTGTAATGTGGGGAGAGGAAGGTGGGGATTTAACGAGTTATATGTGTGACACGCTTGGAACAATGCCTGACACACTGCTCTCGTTATCATCATTATTGTTATTGCTTTGCAGTATTGAAAACTGCAGACATTTTTTGCTTTTGTACTCAAGAATTATGAATCGATTTGGTCCATTTAAAAAAGAATAATAATTTCTTGCCTGCAACCCAACAGGCTCTAGTTTCCTAAGCCACCCATGCAGGGGCGCTGCTGCCAGAGCCAACCCAGTTCAGTCTTCTGCCATTTCCGGTCTCTGATTTGGGGGAAAGTCAACCGCTCAGAGCCTCGATTTCCCCACCTATGAAGTGGGGCAAAAATCCCTGTTCTGCAGAGACAAAAGGCTGTTTGTATCCTGCACGGCACTGGGAGGGACTGGGTCGGGGTGACAGCCACCTGTCCAAAGTGGGGCTGTGGAAGCAGGTACCAGGTGCGCCCACTGCCGAAGCCTGGCCGGCACGGCGTGACACGTCCCCTCCGCCACACCAGAGGGCGCTGTCGCGGGCTGCAGCGCCGCCCTACCCCGGGGGCGGCGCTCCGTCCCGCCTGAGTCTATTTCCTCCACGTGCGAACGCGGGATGGCGGCGGCGGCGGTGGGTGTGCGTGAGTGGGAGCGGGGGCGCTCCGGCCCGGGGTCCCCGAGCTCAGAGGGAAGCGGCAGTGGGGGCCTTCCCGCCCGGCGGCGTGGCTGACCCCCGCGGCGCTTGTAGGCACAGGACGAGGCGGCGGCGCGCGACGTGCAGCGGCTGCTGGTGCAGTTCCAGGATGAGGGCGGGCAGCTGCTGGGCTCCCCGTTCGACGTGCCCGTGGACATCACCCCGGACAAGCTGCAGCTCGTGTGCAACGCGCTGCTGGCCCAGGTGAGCGGCGGCCCGGGCGGTCCCTCTTTCCTCCCCCGGGCGGGAGGGCCTGCTCTGGGCCGGCCCGCAGGGGACCGGGAGATCCAAGGTCTGGGGTTTCGGGGGTCCCAGCGCTCGCCGACACTGGGAGAACCACCCTGGCGCGCGTCCGTGACAGTGCCACCTACGTCGGGGGACGGTCAGGAGATGTATTTCGTGTGACAGCGCTTTACGCTTCGACATGCGAGGTCCACCTGGGAAGAGAGACCGCGCGTTTTGAACGCATCGGGTACATCGTCAGATTCCGCGACGCAGCTCCTCGTTAATATCCCCATCTGACCGTGTGGCCCAGAGGCAGTAAATTATTTGTACGATGCTATGTCGTAGGTGGTAGATTGGGAATTAGAACCCGAATGTCAGGTTCAAAACCCGTGGTCTTCTAAACCAGTGGGGCCATTCATCATTATAGTGGGGTGGGGGGGGGGGGCTGGGGGCTTAAAAATATAATACCTAGACCCCACCCCAGGTTTACTACACCAGACCCTGGGGTAAGGCAGAGTCTGTGTTTTCAGCGAGTTTTGGATGCTTCTTACACATTGTACATCATGGTGTAGCAGTTTAGAAAACGCCGCATAATCCTGTATACTGACACTAATTCTGGACTTCAGTTTTCTTTCTGGATTAGTCGTTACCAATAGGACGTTGCGTTAATTAGCTGCTCTGAGCCTCAAGTTTTTTCATCTGTCAAGTGGGAATATGAATGCCTGCCTCCCAGGGTTGTTGTGAGATGCGGATAAAGGATTTTAAAGTACTATTTTAAGTATCTTGCAGTTGCTCTTGGAGGATAAAAGAGGCCTTTTTGGGTGGGCATGGTGGGGGTACCCACACCGTGGCTGGAGAGAATGAAGCTTCACCTGGCCACAGCACACTGGGGAGCACCCCTGGCTCCTATCCTTTGATGGAGGAGTTGCCCTTTGCCATTGCCCTCCAGGAGGATCCCGTGCCGCTGGCTTTCTTTGTCCACGATGCTGAGATCGTCTCATCACTGGGGAGGACGCTGGAGTCACAGGCAGTGGAGACAGAGAAGGTCCTTGACATCATCTACCAGCCACAGGCTATCTTCAGGGTCCGTGCTGTGACCCGCTGCACCAGCTCTTTGGAAGGTCACAGCGAGGCAGTCATTTCTGTGGCCTTCAGTCCCACAGGAAAGTAAGGACAGTTGCAGAATCGTGGAATAGAATGTGGGGGTACAGCCTCTGGCTGGGGTGGGGCAGATACCCCAAGTTAACAATCAATGGGACCTCAGGCTGCCTATCATAGACCTGAGCTCAGGGCATGGGTTCCAGGTAGATGACTTCCCCAGTGGGGTTTGGTTTTGAATGACACCCACCTTGGAAGGGCCTTTCTTGGCCTTGATCTCAGGAGAGCTGAACTGTAGGCTTCCTGGCGGTGTGCCCCAGACAAATCACTTTCTGACTTATTTCATCATCTGTGAAACTGAGTTTGTTTGCTTTTCGCAATCCTACACGGATAACGAGAAACTCTAAATCTGATTATGGCTGTGGCCATTCCTTTTAGAAAGGAAGAAGAGAGATATGGCTGCCTTGAGGTAGGGGGTTCTTCTCCCATATGGTATCAGTGTTATACTTCTCCTCCTCAGGGGAGGGAGAAAAGTCCAGTCCCAGACTATATGCGCAGAAGACAATTGAATAGGCAGCCAAAATGCACATGTGCCCTGTTTTGGTGTAAGCCCTACCCCTTGTCCCCACTGCAGAGGTCAGGTGTCCTCTCTTCTTCCTCAGGTACCTGGCCAGTGGCTCCGGAGACACCACTGTGCGCTTCTGGGATCTCAGCACCGAGACACCCCATTTCACATGCCAGGGTCAGTATGCAGTTAGCCATTTAGAGGGAGGGTCTTAACCCAGTGGTAGGTGGGTGATCATTTACTCAGCTCTTTAGTTTCTGAGGAGGCCCAGAGCCAATTCAACCCCTTAACCCAGTTAGCAGCTGCCTGTTCCTAGGTAGAGGCTATCCTTGAACCCAGCCAGCCACTTCCAGAGACTGGACCAGAGAGAGGGTGTGGGGTTGTGAGTTGTTCTGAGTAGCAAGGAGAACCTGCCTTAAATCCAACCCCCACCACAGTGGTTCTCAAACTTGAGCATCGGAATCAGCAGGGAGGCTTGTTAACCTACAGGTTGCTGGGCCCCACCCCCGAGTTTTTGTCTCTTTAGTTCTGGGATGAGGCCTGAGAATTTGCATTTCAAGTTTCCAGCTGGTGCTGATGCTGCTAGTTTGAGGTCACACTAGCTGGGTGACCTTGTGTGGGTAGGGCCTGCTCCCTAAGCTTCAGTTTTGTCATCTGGAAAATTGGGAATAATTTTTGCTTTGCTCCATACCCTTAAGCAAATTCCAGAGCACATCACACATAGAGTAATTACTGGTTGGTGAAATGTGTTTTAGTTTCACGTGTATGTATGAGTATACTAGGTTTCCAGGTAGCATGCATTTCTTACTTTTGGTCAAGGTAAAAAAAAAAGGATTTGAAACTTTATACCACGTATCATGGAAGGAATTATTAGCGGAAGTACTATCTATGCAGCAGGATGCACGGCTGTAGCACTTGGGATGAATTCTTCCTTTGCCTAGAAAACTGCGTCTCCCCTTTGGTTTGACCAATCATTTATTCTCGGGCTAGTTGAGGAGTTTCTGCAGCGTGTCAGGCGTGCTAGGTACTGGGGATAAAGACAGATATGTGCTTCTTGCTTTCTCCCTCCCCTGCTTTCCTAGGACACAGACACTGGGTCCTTAGCATATCCTGGTCCCCAGATGGCAAGAAGTTGGCCTCGGGCTGCAAGAATGGCCAGGTAGATGGTGGTCATGGTAACCAGTCAGGGACTCTGGGCTTCCTTCCTAGGACATGGGTCAAGTGAGGTTCTGGGGCCTTCAGGGAAAGACGGATTGGGGGCAGTGGGCGGGAACTTTGGTGGACCTAGGGACAGGATGGAGAGGGTTATTCAGTAAGCTTCTGTCCCTCAGATTCTCCTGTGGGACCCAAGCACAGGGAAGCAGGTGGGCAGGCCCCTCGCTGGTCACAGCAAGTGGATCACAGGCCTGAGCTGGGAGCCCCTCCACGTGTAAGTGATGCTCACAGAACTGGGGGAAGTGAGGAGCCAGGGCTTCAAGGTGGTCTCCTCCCTTGCTTGATGCAGAGGGGTTTTGCCTCAGGGGGTGGGATGGCCAGCCCGACTGACAGTACTGGCATGGCGGGCAGTGGGCTAGGGCTTCCAAATCTGTGTTGCTGCTTGAGAGGGGGCTGTTCATCATGGGCCCTGAGAGTTGCCTTGCAATGCAGCTGGGTCTTGGAGTCAGGAAGCTGTTGAGTCATTGTCCCTGGCCTTTGAGCTAAGAAGGGGGGGGGGGTGCTATTGCTGTTCCCACATCAGAAGTGGGGCCACATCTCCCTTCCCCTCTCCAGGAACCCCGAGTGCCGCTATGTGGCCAGCAGCTCCAAGGATGGCAGCGTGCGGGTCTGGGATACAACTGTGGGCCGCTGTGAGCGCATCCTCACCGGGCACACACAGTCAGTCACCTGTCTCCGGTGGGGAGGGGACGGGCTTCTCTACTCTGCCTCCCAGGACCGCACCATCAAAGTCTGGAGGGCTCACGATGTAAGAGCTGGGAGGGTCCAGAGAGCAGCCTGGGGATATCTCGGGCCATGAGATGCCAGGGCTGGAAGGAATGTTGACCAGTGTGTTCTGGGATCCGGGTGGCAGGAGGTGCTTCAGGAACAGTGGGTTCCTGTGGTTGGTGCTGCATGATAGTGGAGGTTCCAGTGTTCATTAACGTGGTCCAGAAATTGCCGCTGCAGGAAGCCTGTTGTTAGCTTTATTAAACCTGCCACATCCCAGAGTTACTTGACTGGAACCCTTTTCTTCTCACATACTTAAGTTCCTTTCCATGAAACATACTTTTGGAAACAACAGTCTGGGCCAGTACCTGCATTTTGTAAGTAAGGAGAGACTTCAGCCCAGAGCGGTGATTTGATTAAGATCACAATGAACGAGGGACCTAATTCTGAGTCCCATGTCGCTGTCTTCTGGGGCTAATCTGGGGGTACCAGTTCCCTAGGGTGGAGAGTAGGGTGGGTGTGCGTCTGACCGGTCTTCCTCTGCCCTAGGGTGTGCTGTGCCGGACCCTGCAAGGCCACGGCCACTGGGTGAACACCATGGCACTCAGCACTGACTACGCCCTGCGCACGGGCGCCTTCGAGCCAGCTGAGGCCTCGGTTAACGCCCAAGATCTCCGAGGGTCCTGTGAGTGCGTGGGAGAGGGCCGCCTGGGAAGGAGCCGGTTCTTGGGCTTAGTGTGCAACTTGGGCCGGGGGTGTTTGCCATTTGTGTTGGATTTTCTAATCATCCTTGTTCCTCATCTTTTCCTCTCCCCTCTGGTACCTGGCCACAGTGCAGGAGTTGAAGGAAAGGGCTCTGAGCCGATACAGCCTCGTGCGGGTGAGTGTGTGCCTGCTGCCAGCATGCCCGGCTCCCTACTCTTCCTCCACTGGTCTCTCAAACCCTCTGCAGGCACTCAGGCCCCTCCCCCTTCTAGGCCTAGCTCAGACGTTCCTCTTCCAGAAAGTTCTTCATGAAAATCCTAGTTTTTAATCCTGAAATCTTAATGTATAGGACCATGTGATTTTGTTGTGTTCACTTGCTTATCTGTTTATTGCATTTTCTGTATTTTTTATTGTGTTTAATTTAAGTAGCACATTCATGTGGTCGAGGCTTCAAAGAACACAAAAAGGTAGATGGTGAAGAAGTTTCCCGTCTCTGTTGCCCATCCATCCTTTCCTTCTGGAAACATCCAGAGCTACTAGTGTCCTGTCTTTCCTTCCAGAGACTTCATACCTCTACATACACGTGTATGTGTACACAGGATGCAGCATACATACATGTGTGTACAAACCCACACATAAAATCTTTCCCTTTTTTAGTACACTATTCTGTACCTTGCTTTTTCTTGTGATTATGTACCTTAGAAATTATCCCAGGTGCATAACATTTCCTTTTGCGGGAAGTGACTGCCAGGGGTCCCATGTGAGTTGGTAGCAGGCCAGGCCTCATTTCTCCTATTCCTGGCCTCCGTGCTGGTGTTGGGCAATCAGTGGTGTGTTTGCTGCCCAGGTCGGGCTCTCTTGTCTGAGACCGTGCCCAACACGGTGTGCTTTCTGCCTCTCCTAGGGCCAGGGCCCAGAGAGGCTAGTGTCTGGTTCAGATGACTTCACCTTATTCCTGTGGGTCCCCAGCAGAGGACAAGAAGCCCCTCGCACGGATGACGGGACACCAGGCCCTCATCAACCAGGTGCTCTTCTCCCCTGACTTCCCGCATCAATCGCCAGTGCCTCCTTTGACAAGTCCATCAAACTGTGGGATGGCAGGACAGGCAGGTGAGTGGAGGCGTGGGGAGGGAGAGGAAGGTCCTCTAGAAGGCACTGGTCCTCTAGAAGGAGCTTGGCTGTGCCACTTACCTGCTGCGTGGCCTTGGCAAGCATTTGGATATTCTGAGCCTTGTCTCCTCTTTTGTAATATGCAGACCTACCTCTCAGCTTTGTTACAAGGACTAAGGGAGATGGTATATTTAGGACTGGCAATAAATGGGCACTGAAGTGCTAGTTCCTTTTGTATCGAAGGAGAGAAATGACCTTAAGACGGCCAGGATTGCGGCAGAAGTGTAGACTTGAGCTGCAGTCATTTTCCGGCCCCCCTCAAAGTGTGGTCCACAGACCAGTTGCTGCAGCATCACCTGGGAGCTTGATAGAAATGCAGTCTTGGGCCCCACCCCAGACCTTAAGAATCAGAATCTGCATCTTAATAAAGTCATCAGCTGATTCTGCTCCCATTGAAGTCTGAGAAACCTCAGTATAACGAGATACTGTACCCTTGAGGTTATCAGGTCAGCAGAGAGGCAAAGATACGGGAAAGAAGAGAAAGGGGATGAGGGAAACCCTTGCTGGGGCCTTGCTGTCTCGGCCATTGTGTGTTCCATATAGCGGTCTTTGAAATAGGTCTCGTTCCCTTCTTTTTCAAGATAAGGAAACTGAGTCTCAGAGACTTATCCAAAATGACAAGTCCTAATGACTTGTCCAAATAGACATAGCTAATCTGTATTGACCTGAAAGTGCCAGGTGAGCCTGGCCCACTACTCCATGCCACTTGTCAGCAAGCAACTTGTGTTAGGGGGATATCAGGCAGATGGGCTGAGCAGGGACTACACTGGATTCGAAGTCATGCAAAGTTGTCCAGATACGGAGGGCACAGGGGCCCCTTCAGACCTAATACCCATCATCACTTTCCTGGCCCAGGTACCTGGCTTCCCTGCGTGGCCACGTGGCTGCTGTGTACCAGATTGCGTGGTCAGCCGATAGCCGGCTCCTGGTCAGTGGTAGCAGTGACAGCACGCTGAAGGTGTGGGATGTGAAGGGCCAGAAGCTGGCTGCTGATCTTCCAGGCCACGCAGATGAGGTATGGCTGACCTCGTGAGCAGAGGTGGGGCAGGTGGGGGTTGAAGCCTGGCCCTCCTGCCCCCTCACCCCACACCTTACCTGCTTCTCCCCACCCCCACCTCGGTTTAGGTATATGCTGTCGACTGGAGTCCAGATGGCCAGAGAGTGGCAAGTGGTGGGAAGGACAAATGCCTCCGGATGTGAGTTTTGGGGAGGTGGCGGTTGGTGTGCTTGGCTCTCCTGCCCTTAAGTTGGCCACTCCTCGCACCTTTCCCTTCTGGCGTAGAATTCTAAGGGTTCTCCAGGTGCCTAAGACAGCGTGTGGTGCCACGTTCTCTCGGTGGTTAAGAGGGAGAACTGCAGAATTACAGTGATTATGGGAGACCCTGACGGTGCTCTCCAAAGGGCGAGCCCAGAGTCCCTCCAGCATGAGGCAGTAGTTCTTAGAACACTGGGTTTGAAAGGCTCACAACCTAGTTCCGATCCTGGTTCCGACTTTCATTGTGCGGTTTTGGAGAGCGTGGTTCACCTGCCTCCTGAGAGTTGTCAAGCCTCAGTAGATGGGAAGATTAAAGATAGGAGGCGAACACACTTGGGAACCCAAAGCATGTGTACTTGTAAATGTTGTCATTGTTTGCTATCAGATGACCTTGGTGGGCATCTGAGAGGCCAGGCCCTGGGATGAGGTCTCGGCCGGGACAGGCAGTGGGTGCCCAGCGTGAGTTTGGGTGGCCAGAGCAGAAATGGTAGCCAGTCTCTTAATGACCAAGTGAATACAGGTTCTCCCCCGTAGTGGGCTCCTGGGATTATATGGCAGCCTCCCCTTCCCAAGATAGGATCCCCATGCTGTTCCCTCCCCTTCTCCACAGATGGAGGAGATGAGAAAATCCCAAGTTCTTGGACTCCCACCTGACTCAGCTGCTGCCAGTGCCCGCCCTGACAGAGACCAAAGGCCAGGGTGGTGCCCCTGTGAACCAGTGTGGTCTGCTGTCCTTGGACAGACCCCGTGAGGTCCCTCCCCAGAGCAGGAGGTCGAAGTTACGGGAAAATATCACTGGCTCAGCCGTTGGCTGTTACTTTCCGTACCTTGCTGGGGGGGGGGGGGGGGGGGCAGGCAGTGACCAGACCCTTGCTGCTGCCCCTCCTCCTTGCCTGAATGTTCTCTCTATTCAGCATCAGACCCTGGATCCTGTGACCAAATAAATAACTTCTATTTTGTGTGTTCGGGTTAATTCCTTGTTCCCAAGGCTCACCCAAGGGCTGTGCTGAGTCAGTCTGTCTAACCTTTCCCTCCGGGCTACACCAAAGCCATACTGACTGGGAGGTGGCCTTTCTTCTCTTTCTCTTGTGCCTACGAGGGAGAGGCTCGTTGTGGCTGGGGGCGCTGGTGGAAGCCATAGGATAGTGGCCAGAGGATGATGTGAGCTTGTGCTGTCCAGTGTGGCAGATGCTAGCGACATGTGGCTGTGTTTACCAGAATACCACATGGTTAGAAGTGCAGTTCTGTGATGCTAGCTGAAGGCTACTCACTGCACCGGACGGCACAGATGGAGAACACCTTCACCAGCCCATGGAGTTGTGCGGGCCAGTGTTGTTCTAGGGCTTCTTTTGTCCGCCCCTCTCTCACACAACACACTTCCTGAGCTCCTGCAGTGCACCGAGCACTGTGCCGGGCTCTCAGGGTACAGAGCAGAAGGTGACCGCTGTCCCAGGGGGCTCCCTCTAACAGTGTGCAGTGGTGAGGGCTCTAGCAGAAGTGGGTGTGATGTGACATGGGAGGATGGTTCTCTGCCCCATAAGGACTGTCACACAGTGAAAGGAATCCCCACCAGATGTCCTCAAATGCTTGAACAAAGTCTTGCCTCCCATGCATCCTGCCTTTGCTTTGTCCCGTTTCAATGCTCCGGCAGTTCGATTCTTGTACGGACTGCTCAAGGCCATGGCATTTCTAACCTCTTATCCCCCGCCCACCATGCCTTTGTGATTTTGCACATCATCTGGATGTGCTCTGTCTCCACCTTGTGTGTCTCTGCAGGGAGGCTGCAGGAAGGGCAAAGGGGGCCACCAGTGGCGGAGTTCCTACCCTGTGCACTCGTTCTATGTGCTCACGTGATCCTCATGGGACCCCCTACTGTCCTGCCCGTAGGGTTCTCACCTCCCTGAAACAGCCCAGGAATCTTAGATGGTTTGTCCGTGCCCTCACATCCAGGAAAAACTAGGATTAGAGCAGACCCTGCCCCATAACCTGTGCACTTTGCGCCACGTCCTTCCAGAGCTTGTTGACAATCGAGCTGCCACCACCTCTGTCCAGTGTTGCTGTTTATCCCAGTGTATGTGCGTTTTAGTCTTTAACATTTCTTCCTCCCCCAGGGAAAGAGGGATATGTTCCATATCCCCCCAGCCCCTGACCCAGACTCTCAGTCCTGGCAGAAGCTAGGAAGGTGAATGGCAGCCAGCCTGGCTGTCAACACGAAGCACAATTAGGTATGCTGGGTGACCTGCAGTGCTTTAATAAGGGACTGGACCCAGCCCAGATCTGGGGAGGAGGATGCCAAGCAGCTGTAGGCAGTAGCTGACCTGACCTGGCCTGTGGCGTCTCCAGGTGAATGGAGCTCCTATCTAGCCTAGGCCCAGACCCAGGAGTGTAGATTTGGGAGCATTGCCACCAGGCTCTGGGCAGGGTGGTCAGCAGTTCCCTGGCATGGTGCTGGTGGTACATCTCACGATTCTGGTTCCTGAGAGCCCTGGGCTGAGGCTGAAGCTGAAGATAGGTGAGGGGCTTCCCGGGGCCCTCCTTAGTAGGGAAATAGGTATTCCAGATCTTCCAGCTTCCGCATCTCCTCCAACCCGATGGAGACGGTTTTCCGCTGGGGTTCCTTGCGCTGCACGGTGATCTGGATGGGGTTGTTCTCGGGGAAGCTGTTCAAGTCAGTGGCCACGGTTGCAAACTGAAGTAAAACAAAACTCCTCAGAATTCCATCCCAGACCTGACCCTAGCTCAGCTCTTCATCTCTGCAACCCCCTTGTTGTTTGCCAAATGGGATCTTAGGTAGCCTTACCGCCTGTTCACAGACTCCAGAAACAGGTACAAACCAGTGCCTTCTCTGTCGTGTGAGGTTTCCAACCACAGTCGTCTGGGCCTCTCCTCCCATGCCCCTGCCCACCTCCCTTCCCTTCTTCGTCCCCCTTTCACCTCTTCCCTGTGTTTCCCTCGGTGCCCTTAACTTCCTGGCCCACTCACGATTATTATGAGTTGAAGAATCCCAAAAGTAGTGGCTTTGGAAGCTGAACATTACAGAGGTGCTGGTGAATATATTAGTTTGCATTCCTAGTGGGCCCCAGAGTGGTGTAATCCTTAAACCTCCCAGAAGGAAGCAGCCTGGAATTCATGCTCATCCGCCCAGGCAGAAAGGCAGCCAGCAAGAAGATGAGTTGCCTCCAAATCCCCTGACCTCCCGGCCCTCTTCTCCCAGGGCTCACTTTGTAGGGCTTGCACCACTTCCCCACCCCGGCTGTGTTGGCCGCACGGACGGTGAGGCAGTAACTCGTGTTAGGCTTCAGCTCCATCAGCTTGACAGTGGTGCCCAAGATCTTGTTGAAGATCCACGGGCGATTCTTTGTCTTGGGCGGCTCATTGTCTTTTGTCTTGACCACCTCCTGCAACAGGACCTGGTAGAAACTGACCTGCTGCTTGCCCAGGGAATACGTCCAGGAAATCTAGAAGAAGAGACCCCCCCGCCACCAGGCTTCCTCAGACCTGCTCCAGGCTGTCCTCCCCTCACCTCCCACCCCCAACCATGGGTCCGAATGCCCCACTCCCATCCCCTGTCCCTCCTGGGGCTGAGGCAGGTCTGATGGAAGGGATAAGGCATGCTACGGGCCTGTAGCATTTGCAACTCTCCCTGGGCAGCCCCACCCACCTCAGGGTGTGCCCCCAGCCCATATTTCTTCTAGACTAGTTGAGAGGGACCTTAGAGATCATCTTGTGCACCTCACTCCTTGCAGATGAGATTACGGGTTCAGAGAAGGCGGGTGGCTGGCCCGTGGTCACACAGTGACAGAGCCAAAGTTCAAACCAGTAGTTCCAGAGCCCACATATTTTGTGCTACAACAGTGGTTGCCAAGCCTGGCTAAGGAGCTGGGGGAGTTTTTATAATACTGCAGATTCCTGGCCATGCTGTCTTCTCTCAGGTCTCCCATTACCAATTTCTCCTCCATCTAGGCCAGTGGTTCTCAAAGTTGGGTGTGCATCAGAACCCCCTAGAGGACCTGTTAAAACAGACTGCTGGCCCCCACAGTTTCTGATTCAGTAGGCCCAGGTGGAGGGGGAGGAGAGGAGAATTTAAATTTCAAACATGTTGCCATACGATGCTGACACTGTTGGTGGTCTGGGAACCACACTTGGAGAGACACTGCTCATCTGGGACTTCCAGATTTATCTTCCTAAAATACAGCTCAAATATCACCTTATATCACCAGATAGAAGGCTTTGCAAAAAGCTGTTCTCTACTGCTTACAGAAAAATCTATACAGTAGTCTAACGTTGCAGGACCTCCAAAAAAATGACTCCAGGCTAACTTCCCCCACTCTGTTCCCTGTCCTGGACCTGGAACAGTGCTACTCAACATGAGGCCCATCAGCACCACCTGAGAATTTGTTAGTGGTGCAAATTCTCAGGCCCCACCCCAGACCTACTGAATCAGAATCTCTAGGGATGAGGCCCAGGAATCTCATTTTTAAGAAGACGGTTGGCTCTGTAGGCACAGAAAAGTGCGAGAGCCCTACATTGGGACCTGGCTGTTTGCTCCCACTTTTTCCCACCTGTGAGGTGTTGCTAGTGTCAACCCCTCCATGGGATGTCTTTCTCCCATCCCTGGATGTTTAAATCCTACCTCTGCGTCCCAGCTTAAACGCTACCAAAGCCACCAAGCTTATTCCTACACCTGGAAGTAATTTTTCTTTCCCCCTGAATTCCTGGTGGCACTTGATCTGAACTCTGCCCATAGAACTGCATCCAATCCAGCTTGCACTGGAGTGCTTTACAGACATGGCCTCTCTCCTGTGCCAGGAGCGTGAGGTCAGGATGCAGGTGGTAGGCATCTTCGCACTCCCTGTGGAGCTCAGCTCAGTGCCTGGCACACGGGGGCGGCCAGTAAGCCTGTACCTGAAGGCACGAAGAGGGAAACTCACCACAGCCGTGGAGTCGCTGACTTTGTGTTCGCAGATGAAGGGCGCCTCCGGCACATCCATGACCACAGAGGACTCTGAGGGTGTTGAGGAGGTGTCTGTGTCCAGCTCAGGGTTGTCAAGGTCCAGCAGGCCCCCAGGGACCATTTGGAACTTCGATGGACGGGGGCAGAGAGCCAGGTCCCTCTTGTGTGTGTCGTTGCCCATCGAGGAGAGGCTGAGTTTGTTCAGCTCCCCCTCTAGCATCCCTGCAAAGAAGCTGCTGTTGGGCTGGGTCACAGCCAGTTTGATGGGATTCAACAAGGTGGATGAGAGTGGGGAGATGCTGGTGTCGTCAGAGCTGCATTCAGAATCCTCCACTGGCATCGGCTTCCTGAGTGGGAGGGAGACAGGTGAGCCCACTGAAGGAGGCCACCCCAGCCCATGCAGCTGGGAAGCTCCCCGAAGGCAGGCCTTGAGCCTGACTCGCCAGTAACCCCAGATGCTTCTGAATAGCTCAGAACATCCTTATCACCCTGCAGCAGTCCATTCAACCCACCAGGGCACTTACTGAAAGATGCAGATTCCTGGTCCCTGCCCCCACCCCCCCGCCCCACTTTGGGATGGGACTGGGGAAGCTACTAAAGTACCTTTAATAAGATCTTCAGATGATTCTGAGGCATGTGTTCTGAGGCCCAGAATTTGAGAAACACTGCTAAAATCTTAAGTCCTCCTTCCACAGCAGGGTGCAAATACCCTGGGGAATGCCCAAACCAATCTAGTGGGGTATGGGAAAATATCTAAGTGTCTAAATTAAAAATAATTAAGCTTTACTAATACTTGCTACTGTTGAACAGTAATTACTAATTAGATTTTGCAACATTTAACAATATTTATTAATATGTAGCATGTAAAGTTAACAATAGTACACGTAAATATGAATATATTGGGGTAAAAGCTCAAAAACTTTTCTTCCATTCTAATTTTGTTAAATTATGAAATATTTTAGACATACATGAGATATCAAGAATAATATATTAATATATAATAATGTATGGTGATTATAGTTAGTACTACTATATTGTATGTTTGAAAGTTGCTAAGAAAGGGGCACCTGGGTGGCTCAGTCGGTTGAGCGTCTGACTTCGGCTCAGGTCAGGATCTGGTGAACTGTGAGTTCGAGCCCCGCGTCTGGCTCTGTGCTGACAGCTCAGAGCCTGGAGCCCGTTTCAGATTCTGTGTCTCCCTCTCTCTGCCCCTTCCCCACTCATGCTCTGTGTCTCTCAAAAATGAATAAACATTAAAAAAAATTTTTTTAAACAAAAAGAAGAAGAACGTTGCTAAGAAAGTAGAACTTGAAAGTTCTTATCATAAGAAATAAGTCTATAACCACGTGTGGTGATGGATGGTAATGAAACTTACTGGGATAATCACTTCATAATAGTACGTATCAAATCATGTACACCTTCTAAAGCCTCAGCAGTACAGTTAAAGCCCCTGACACTTGTGTCCCCCTCCTCAGTCTGCATCCTCCCGCTCAGAGGTAACCAGTACAGCACATTCCAAATTTTGTGTTTATTCTTCATGTGTGTTTCTAAAGCTTTGTTACATGTGTACGCTATCCTTACACAAGTTGTTATTTTGCATATTTTAAAACTTCATATAAATAAATGGTGTCATATCCATCAGCAGCTTGCTTTTTTCATTCAACATTGGTTTTTTTAGATTCATTTGTATTGATACATGTAGTTCTGGTTCAGACATTTTAACTGTTGTACACTTTCCATTACATGGACATTTGTCTTGTTACCAATTCTTTGCTATTACAAAGAAAAACCTTGTACATGTTTCCTTAGTTTGTTTTTTTGTTTGTTTGTTTGGTTGGTTTTTTTTTTTTACTGATGTAGTCCAGAATCCAAAAAGGTTCGGTCTCAAATCTTTTTTTTTTTTTTCCTTGACCAAAAGGAAGAAATACATACTACCTGGAAACCTGGTATACTCATACATACGTGCAAAACTGAAACACATTTCATGAACCAGTAATTACTCTATGTGTGATGTGCTCTGGAATTTTCTATTCTTCTGTTTCATTTTTATAATCCTGGTCTCTGTCAACTAGAATGAGTTGCTCACCCATTAATGGACAACAACCCACATTTTGAAGAGCAGTGGTATAGCAGGAGCAGTCACTGGGCCTTTGGGGACCAAGTACCCTAACCAAGGTCACAAGGTGAGTTGAAGGCAGAGGTTGAACCAGAACCCAGATCTCCTGGGTCCCATGCCTCACAGCTCCCATCTGCCTCTGGTGCATTCTGGCTCCTCTCCTCTGCTTCTTACCCCATTTCCCCAGCTGCTCCGGACAGATCCAGCAATCAATACACATGCCCGGATCCCTCACTCCAGGCCAACCACTGGCTTCATGGCTGATGGATATGCCAACTTTTCCTTGAGTTCCAGCCCCAAAGACTACCTCCTGAGAAATCCTGATCCGCCCAAACCTTCTATGCTAGCCTTTGGTGAACATTTGCCATAGGTGACTCCCCCATCAAGGTCCTTTGTAGGCTGGAGTCTTGTATTTAGGTCACTTATACTTCAGATTGTCCTAATGAGTCTCTATTTATCTATAAGATTTAAAGCAATTTTTAAAGCTAATCTCTGCACCCAACACAGGGATCGAACCCACAACCACAAGATCAGAGAGTCACATGCTCTACCGACTGAGCCAGCCAGGCACCCCAAGAATATCTGTTTTAGATTCTCTTATTCAAAAGAGCAGTGCTGAAGTGGGCACAGAAAGTAGTTAAGTATCGAGCTATATGCTGGACAAAAATTTTTTATGCTCTTCATGACAGGCCTGCTGGATGGGTGTTAGCCCCGTTTTGCAAATGAGGGACTGAAGGTCCCTGATCTTAATTAATTTGTCTACAGTCATGTATCTTAAGTGATAGAACTTGGATTTGAACTTGGGCTCCTAGCCCAAGATTTTCCTGTCATATCACATGACATTTCCTACAAGTATCTGTCACTTTAGCCACACCTGCTTACTTATAGGTCCCTTAGGGACTGGACGTCATATCCCTTTCATGTAATCAAGACTAGCTACACAGTTCATGGGGCCACTTCTTCAAAATTATTAAGAATTTCTAGACAGTGACAGCCCTGTCTGGTTCCTCAAGGTGTCCTGTCATAGCACAGATTGGGCTTATTATTCTTGATTCTTGCCGAACATCTCCACACACACACACACACACACACCCCAGACTGAGAGCTCCTTGAAGGCAGGGGCTGTGTTTTTCAACTCTGCATTCCTAGAACTTGACATTAGGCCAGACACCTTAGAGATGCTCAGAGAATTTTGTGGAACAAACTAAAGAGAACCCAGCATCACTGAGGAAGAACAATAAACTTCAGGCTGACAGCAGGCAGACTATTGGGGGGACATAACCAGGCAGGCAAAGGCACCAAAAGGGGGGACTGAGGAAGAGGAGCCATGGGGAATGGAATGGATTAGGGGTGTCTGTATGGGGGTGTGGGAGTGGGGAGGACCACAGCTAGACAAAGCAGGATGAGAAGTACCGTCAACAAAACTCTAATCCTTGAAGGCCTTTTGGAGCAGGAGGCCTCCAAGCCTCCAAGAACTGATTTGGGGTCAGACATCCAAAGTGCAACCTGTACACGTGCCGTGCTCTTCCCGGGGAGTTCAGGGACCAAGCTGTGACAGGTCAAGGAAGCAGCATTGCTTTTCCGAGACCCTCTCCTTGCCCCTCAGCTCCAGCCTTAGAAAGAAGGAAAGGACCAGACTTGTGTCTTACGGTAGATTGATGGTATCTTCCTCCAAGAAGTTAACCAAACTGCCTCTTGTGGAAAGTGGGAGTCCTTTGGTAGTGACGGTCCTGTTCATAGACTTGGGGTTTGGAAAAGGCTTGGACATTTGATTGAGTGCATTCAGAACATTGAGGTTTTCCTTCTTCAGCATGGCCTCCCCCCCATCTCCCACTTTACACAGTGCCTTTGATGCCATCTTGTCTGTTTTGGGACCGCAGCCGTCACCACACAGCTGACAGGAAGCAGAGAGAAACTGGGGGCAGTGGACCCACCCTTAGTTTGCGTGGGCTGGGGGTGCAATGAGCTGACTTCATAATCACGGCAGAGTGTAACAATTAGGGGTCAGCCTCCCCCTTGATCGGAGGCTGCTGCCGCCCAGGGCCAGTGTGAGGAGTGGGGTACAAGGGACAGGCTACATCATCCCTTGGGCCCCTTCCAGTTCTAATGCTCTGTGGTTACAGCAACCCTGTCCTTCTCTGAAGATCTCAAAATGCTTACCACCTGTTCCCTTTGGAGCTGCTCTGGGAAGAAGGAGCAGGTGGTAAGAGAAAGGCTCCCGGGGGCAGGTGGGAGTCGGCGGGGGCCCTGGGAGACAGGCAGCACTGAAATGGGTCTCTGGGAGGGGGGAGTTTGTCTCCAGAATGCTGAGGCTCTATATCCAGAAATCCTGGGCAGCAAACCCCAACTATGTCAGTAGGCACAGGGAAAGTCCAGATGGCTCATGGGGTTCACAGCCCACATACAGCCAGGTTTTGCTGCTAGAACTCTAAATGTGCCACATCCTCACCCTGAGCGTCTCTGTGTGTTGCGTGACAACGGTGGATGCTGCACAGGGATACAAATATGGGCCAGACATGTTTCTGTTCTCAAGGAAACCACCTTACCGTAGGAAAACCGACACATAACTCCGGGAGTGGTTAGAGTGGCTTTGCACTCACATGTGGATTTGTCCACTCTAAGTCCCGCTCTGCACCTATAGGTTGTGTAAACCTTTGGCAAGTGACTTCACCTCGCTGAGCCTCAGTTTCCTCCTCTGGAAGATGGGGATAAAAACAGCAGCCGCCTTATTGGATTGTGAGGAGTTGTAAAGTTGTTTTATGTTACCCAGAGGACGAGGCAAAGCAAAGGACATTTAAAAACGCCAAATCATATCTTCTGTGTTCCAAATCATCAGGGTTTTTGTTGTTAATTCATCCCCCAAAAGAGAAAGTGTTGTTTCAAAAATAGAGCCGCAGATGCCCTCTCTGCTGCTTCTGAGCACCTACCATAGAAATCTGTAATTACCCGGTATCTTGGACTCCTCTTCACTGTCCTCCCCACTAACACGTAGGTGCCTGAGGGTAGGGATGGTCCGTCGGGTCGAACTCTGCGGCCCAGCGTTTAGAACAGAAGCCGACGCCCGGGGGCGCGCAGCACGACCTGCGCGCGCGCCCCCGGAGGCGGGTGGAGGCCTGTGCGGGCGCGGGGCGTGGCGGGCGGAGAGCGGGTCCAGTAGGCAGCGCGCGGCGGGCGCCGGGGAGCACGGGGGTGGAGCGTCGTGGGGCGGGGGACTGGGGACTGGGGACTGGGGGCCGGCTCCCGCCCCAACCGCCCTGTCGCCGCACGGCCAGCAGATGGCGCTGCAAGCCAGGTCCTGGCGCCTGGAAGGCGGAAGCGCGGCGTGGCGCGAGCAGCTGGGCTGAGGCGCGGGGACCCGGTGGGGCGCGCCCCCTCCGCACTGCCGCCTTGCGCCCCTTCTCGAGCAGGGTGCTGCCGGGCAAAGGGAGAGGGCCCCGCGGAGGCCCGCGGGACGACCAGCCCCGAGCCCGGCGTTACCCGGACCGACCCCCAGGGAACATGGGCGTTCTCAGGGCCGGGCTGTGCCCGGGCCTCACCCAGGACACAGTCCAGCTTCTGAGGAGCCGCGGGATCAAGACAGGTGACCGCGTGCGCGCCACCCAGCTGGGCACAGCGCGGACTAGGCGTACCCGGGAGGGGTCCTCCCCGCACCCCTGTGCTCTGCCTCGCACCGCTCTGCAGAGCCTCGGGAAGGCGGGAGTGGTGCCAACCGAGCCCCTGGGGAGGGCAGAACCCCTACTGGGTGCCAGGAGCCCCGCCAGGCCCCACGGCTCTGTGCTGTCACGTAGGCCGCCTGGGACTGCCTGCCCCGGGGTAGAACCGTCACCTCGCTTTACAGAAGAGGAAAAGCCACGTGTGGGAAGCCCGGCGCCTCCCTTCCTGCCAATCAACCACGTGTGCTTTGTTTTCAGTGGTGGACCTGGTTTCTGCAGACCTGGAGGATGTAGCCCAGAAGTGTGGCTTGTCTTACAAGGTGAGCTATCTCCACGCTACAAACTTGGGTGTCTCTAAATGCTCAACCCTGAGTCAAAGGAGCAAAGGGCTCCCAGAGATTGATAACTGGGGTGTCAGCAGCGTATGAGACCCTGGGATGCCCCCTCCCTTGGCGGGTCATTGCTGTGTGCTCGGGCTGCTTTGGGTTGAAGCGATCCTGGCCCCATCTTGAGTTAACCCCGCCCCTTTCTTAGGCCCTGGTTGCCCTGAGAAGGGTGCTGCTGGCTCAGTTCTCAGCTTTCCCCTTCAATGGCGCTGATCTGTACGAGGAACTAAAGACCTCCACAGCTATCCTGTCCACTGGCATCAGAAGGTTTGTATTTGGGGAAGAAGGTGAGAGGCTGGAGGACCGGGCTGCCTCCGGTACCGCCTTTCACTCTTGAATCTAGAGAGAGCAGGGTTTTTCAAGCTGTGATGAGGGCAGCATGGGCAGATGGCCAGGACTTCTGAGTTGTCTTACCTTATGACAGGGTTTCTTGACTTCGCACTTCTAATATTTTGGGATTTGTAATTATTTGCCCCAGGGTGGGGGGTGGGGGAGTGTCTGTCCTGTGCATTATAGGATTTTGGGCAGCATCTCTGGCCTCTATTCAATAGATAACAGTGGTACCTCCCTTCTCCCCATGTTGTGACAATCAAAAATGTCTCCAGATGTTGCCAAATGACCCCTGTGGGGGCACAATTGCTTCTGGTTGAGAACCACTATCCTATCACACAAAATGTTAGTATTTCATTATTATTCAGCAGATCAAAGCAGTTCTTCTCTGGCCCTGCTTCCCATTTCACTGAAGGACAGGGCAAGGAGCACATGAGTAGCTCAGTCGGTTGAGTGTCTAACTTCGGCTCAGGTCATGATCTCACTATCTGTGAGTTCAAGCCCCACATCAGGATTTCTGCTGTAAGTGCAGAGCCTGCTTCAGATCCTCTGTCCCCCTCTCTCTCTGCCCCCTCTCTCACTTGTGCTCTGTCTCTCAAAGATAAATAAAATAAAAAGGATAGGGCGAGAGAACATGGCAAGACTGACACTCATTGAGTGCTTCCTGCGTGCCAGCCACTGACATTAGGTTATGTAATCTCTTCAGTGACCTTGTGAGTTAGTGATGATTAAGCAAGCTTGAGAGATTGAGGGGCGTGGAGTGGTGGGAAAAGCCCTGAGACACTTGATGGGAGCCAGGTGTGTGCCCCATACCCTGCAGCAAGAGGAGCCAAGGGAGCTTCCATGGAGGAGTAGTTATATTCTGCTGCGTGGTCTTGGAAGGGAAAGAGTTGGAAGACCACAGCCAGTTTCTGGCCGAGGGAGTCTGACCTATTTCCTGGCCTGTTCGTGCAGAATTTGATGAGGAACTCTGCCACCAGAAAGGTCTCTGGATTGGTTTGGCCCTTGCTGTTTTCCTAACACGTTCTCTTGGCAAGATTCATACAGCATGGTGCTTGTTCCTCCTGGTTGGCGGTCCGAGTCTCTTACCCCTCAAGCACCGACTGCATGCCTACTAGGTGCCAGATACATGCGGATTATAGGTGTTCCAGTATGGCGCGTCTCCTGCACTTAATGAATGTGGGGTCTAGTGGGTAGATAGGAGAGCAGGTGAACAGAAGAGAGGTGTACGCATGTGTGGAGGCAGCATAAGGAGGGAGCGATTCACCGGAAGCAGACCTGGCCTCTGGGCTTAGAGAGCTTAGAAAAGCAACATGGGCAGAGGAAGCGTTTAGGGAGAAGTCAAGTCATAAATGGTCAGGACTGTGGCTGCAGTGGGGTGTTGTAAAGGAGATCAGAGGGGCACCTGGGTGGCTCAGTCGGTTAAGCATCCGACTTCGGCTCAGGTCATGATCTCGCCGTCTGTGAGTTTGAGCCCCGCGTCGGGCTCTGTGCTGACAGCTCGGAGCCCGGAGCCTGCTTCGGATTCTGTGTCTCCTTCTCTCTCTGCCCCTTCCCCACTTGTGCTCTGTCTCTCTATATCAAAAATAAATAAATGTAAAAAAAAATTTTTTTTTAAAAGAAAAGGAAATCAGAGTGGTTCTGGAAAGTTCTGAGGCGGAGGCAGGCTGTGGGCATTGAGGAACGTATGGGCCTTCTCTGAGTGCCTACCAAGAACCTGGCACCATGCTAGCACTCCACAGTACATTATTTCCTTTGTTCTCCACGACCACCAATGGACACATCACAGGTAAAACCACCATTGGCTAGATGAAGAGACCGGAACTCCGGTTAAGTGACGTGGGCAAGTTCGCACAACTAATAAGTGGCCCTTGAGGCCGTACCTGTCACACTTCTGACTCGGACTGCTCTGTCCTGTTGCCTGCCTCCAGGAGGGAGGCCGTGATGTGAAAGTGAGCTGTGGGCACGGAGGCAGAGGTGTGCAGGGTGGACCGGACTAGGGAGGCTCACAGGAGAGAGGCCAAGACCGAGATAGTAGCGGTGGAGTGCGTGAGTCCCATCGAGAGCAGGTGACAGCAGGAGACGCATTGAAAAGATGCGCAACAGGCCTTGCTACCTGGTGGGATGTGGCTGTGAGGAATCAGATGATATGCTGGGTTTCTGCCCTCCTCACAATGTTCTCTGGACAGTTAACGGATGGATGTAACTTTTAAAAGGGAGGCGGGGAGTTCTGTTGTCACGCTGAGGAAATGCTTCATTAACCCAAATTAAATGAGTTTCTTTGTTGTAGGCCATCTCAGAGCCTGATGTGCAATGTCAGTCTTTACAAGGACAATAGAGAGTGAAGTGGACCTTGTGAGAAGCTGTATTGACTGGGGGAGACAGGTGATTCCCTGAAGGCTGGTCTCTCTGTATCTCTGTATCTCCAAGGCTGGAGCTAGGTCTCTCTGTGTCTCTGTATCTCCCTCGTTTTAGAGTAAGACCTTCAGGAAATGGTGAGGTACTTAGGTCATGTTGGAATGAACAGCCGGAAAAGAAAAGACTAAAAGCCAATCCCAAGGGAAAGGGGGAGGCTAACTCCCAGAAATCACTTGGATTCAAAGCAAGTCGTAAGAGCAGGGTGTGCTTCTGCTGCACCAGGCAGGCGGGGCGAGGTGTCTCTCTCTGACGTCGCATGCCCCGAGTTAGAAGTGCTCGGTAGGAGAGTCCTGTGGGCAGTAGGAGGCATGAAATGAAAACACAGGAACACAGCTAGGAAGTCAGCGGAGAGGGGGATTTGAGAATTCCTTATGCAGCATGGTCCTCGTGGCCAAGAATGAGGTTGATTCTTGTCTGGAGAGTCAGTACCAGTGGTTTAGCCCAGGCTACACGTTAGAATCAAATGGGAGGTTAAGAAAAATTCTGACTTAATTACTCTAGGTCAGTGGGTCCCACACATGTCTGGGCATTAGAATCACTTGGGGAATCTTTAAACATTCCAAAGCCCATGCCTCCTGCAGACCAATTAAATCACATTCTCTGGGGATGGGACACAGGCATCAGTAGGTTTTTTTTTTTTTTTTTTTTTTACACTTTTTGTTTTTTAATGTCTATTTATTTTTGAGAGAGAGACACAGAGCACGAGCGGGGGAGGGGGAGAGGGAGAGGGAGACATAGAATAGGAAGCAGGCTCCAGGCTCCGCGTTGTCAGCACAGAGCCCGACTTGGGGCTCGAACTCCTAAACTGCGAGATCATGACCCGAGCTGAAGTCAGATGCTCAACCAACTGAGCCACCCAGCTGCCCCAGGCATCAGTCGTTTTTGAAGTTCCCAGGTGATTCCACTGTGCGGACAAGTCTGGGAACTGCTGACAGAGGCCTCTTTTTCAAAACTCCTCTGGAGACTTTAATATGCAGGCAGGATTGAGAATCACTAGTCTAGCCTAGTGGTTTTCAAACATGCGCACGCACCCAGATCACCTAGAGGCCTTGTTGAAATCAGATACAGTCTCCAGTTTCTGATGCAGCGGATGTGGGGCAGGGCCTGAGAATTTGCATTACACATCAGTTCCCAGGTGACCCTGTTGCTGCTGGTCTGGGGACCATCCCAGGAGAACCGCTGCCGCTGCCGTGATCGAGCTAGGGATTGTCTGGTCCCAGCGGGAGAAGCCACAGGCTACCGGAGTGGTGATAAGAGCGTTTTGACTGGCAGGGACGTGTGCCTATAATCATGGAGTCCTTGGAATCGAAATAGATGGGGTATTTACTGAGGTGATGCTTGGAGTACACAGGAGGGTCAGGGGAGGTCTTCCAGAACCTTTGCAGAGTACTGGGGCCTGGGAAGGGGTTTGCAGGGCTGGGAAAGGGATGCATGAGGTCAGGACATGGAGCCATTAGTATGGGCTGTGGTGTAGATAGAGAAGCTTCAGCCCACAGGTCGGACAGGGAGTGGAAAGTGGTTAGTGACCTGTTTCATCGTGGTTCAAGGACAGGATGTGGATTAGGAATTGGCTGTGTCTTGAGTTTATCCCAAGGCTTCTGCAGCCAGGGTTTTGGCAATATAGGAACTAATTGGTACTTTTCTATCACTTGCTTCTCTGGGAACATTCATTGTTCATCTCCTGTGTTTCTGGCACTATGCCAGTGTCGGAGCCTAGTCCTTGCCCGTGGGTGCTCTGGGCCAAATGGGGAAGACAGACAAAAACAAGCACATAGAAAATAATTACCAGCTCCTAGAACTGAGTGAGTTCAGCAAGGCCTCAGGATACAAGATCAGCACATAAAAATCAATTGCATTTCTGTATACTGAAAATGAACATGTGGAATTGGAAAATTAAAACATAATACCATTTACACTTGCCCCAAAGAAAATGAAATACTTGGGTCTAAATCTAACAAAGCAGGTATGGGAGCTGTATGCTGACAATTCAAACTTGCTGATGAAAGAAATGAAAGATGACCCAAATAAATAGAGAGACCCACTATATTCGTGGATTAGCAGAGTAAAGACGGCAATTCTCCACAAACTGCCCTAAAAACTTCATGCAGTTCTTACCAAAGTCCCAGCGGATTTTTTTTGATGGTAGAGATAAGGCTTATTCTAACAATTAAACAGAAAAGCTAATGATGTAGGATCACTAAAACAATTTTAAAAAAGGATAAAGTTGGAGGAATCAGTCTGTCACATGCTAAGGCTTACTATATAAAGCAGTAATCAAGACTGGTGTGGTATTGGCCACGCAAAAGACACAGATCAATGGAGTGGCGTAGAGAACCTAGCAGTACACTCACAGATATGGCCAACTGATTGTTGACAAAGGTCCAAAAACACTTCAGTGGAGGAAGGATATAATCTTTCAACAATGGTGCTGGAGCTGGTGGGCATCATGGGGTAATAAGTATCCCTAAACCCCTCATCTCACACAAAAATTGAAAATGGATCATGGACTTAAATGTACAACCGTCAAGCTTTTATCTGTATTTTTATTTTTCAAGATGTTATTTAAAGTAATCTCTGCGCTCTACGTGGGACTCAAACTCACAACCCCTAGATCAAGAGTTGCACCCTCCGACTGAGCCAGCCAGGTGCCCTAAGACTGTCAAGGTTTTAGAACAAAATATAGAAAATCTCTGGAACTAGGGCTAGGCAAAGGTTCTTGGATGTGACACCAAACGTGTGATCAATTAAAAAAAGATAAAATTTTTAATCAAAAAAATAAAAATAAAAACTAGTCAAAATTTAAAACTTCTGCCCTGCAAAAGAGGACAAAAAGACAAGCTATAGACTGGACACAGTATTTGCAAGCCACACATTCAACAAAGGACTTGCATCTAGAATATATAAAGAATTCTTAAAACTCAATGGTGAGGGGCACCTGGGTATCTCAATCGGTTGAGCATCTGACTCTTGATTTCAGCTCAGGTCATGATCTCTCACGGTTCATGAGTTCAAGAACCATGTCGAGCCCCACTTCAGTCTCTGCACAGAGCCTGCTTGGGATTTTCTCTCTGTCTCTCTTCCTGTCTGTCTGTCTGTCTCTGTCTCTCTGTGCCCCTCTCCTACGTGTGCACACAAGTTTTCTCTCTCCCAAAATAAATAAATAAACTTAAAAAAAAAACTCAATGGTGAAACAATCCAGTTAGCAAATGGTCAAAAGACATGAACAGATATTTCACCAAGGAGGACATACAGGTGGCAAATAATCACATGAAAAGATGTCAAACATTATTAGTTATTAAGGAAATGCAAATTAAAACCACAATGAGGGGCACCTGGGTGGCTCAGTCAGTTAAGCGTTTGGCTCTTGATTTCGGCTCAGGTCATGATCTCACAATTCGTGAGTCCAAGCCCTGTGCTGGGCTCTGAACTGACAGTACGGAGCCTGCTTGGGGTTCTGTCTCCCTTTCTGTCTGCCCCTCCCCCACTCATGATCCCTCTCCCTCCCTCCCTCCCTCCCTCTCTCTCTCTCTTCTCTCTCTCTCAAAAATAAATAAATAAGCATTAAAAAAATAAACAACAAAACCAAACCACAGTGAGATATTACTGCACACCTACCAGAATGGCTACAATAAAAAGTAGTGATAGCAGCACCTGGGTGGCTCAGTCAGTTAAGTGTCCCAACTTCGGCTCAGGTCATGGTCTCACGGTTAGTGGGTTTGAGCCCTGCATCGGGCTCTGTGCTGGCAGCTCAGAGCCCGGAGCCTGCTTTGGATTCTGCGTCTCCCTGTCTCTCTGCCCCTCCCCTGTTCATGCTCTGTCTGTCTCTCTCAAAAATAAACAAACATTTAAAAAGCAGTGATAAATACCAAATGCTGGTAAGGATATAGAGAGACTGAATTACTCATACATTCTTAATGGGATAGTAAAATGGCATAGCCACTCTGGAAAATCGTTTAGTAGTTTCTTAGTAAAATTGATATATGCTTACCACACAACCCAGAAGTTGTATTCTTTTTTTTTTTTTTTACATTTTATTTTTAAGTAATCTTTGTACCCAACGTGGGGCTTGAACTTACAACCCCAAGATCAAGAGTTGCATGCTCTACTGAGTCAGCCAAGCACCCACTAGGAGTTCTATTCTTTTTTTTTTTTTTTTTTTAACGTTTGTTTATTTTTGAGAGAGGCAGAGTGCGAGTGGGGGAGGGACAGAGAGAGAGGGAGACACAGAATCCGAAGCAGGTTCCAGGCTCTGAGCTGTCCGCACAGAGCCCGATGTGGGGATTGAACTCACGAACTGTGAGATCATGACCCGAGCCAAAGTCGGACGCCCAACCGACTGAGCCACCCAGGCGCCCCTAGGAGTTCTATTCTTACACATTTATTCCAGAGAAACAAAAACAGGTTTACACAAAAACCTGTACACAAATGTTCATAGCAGTTTGATTCATAATTGCCCCAAAGTGGAAACAGCTAGAACAGACTTCAATGGGTGGGTGGTTAAACACACTTGGTACATCCTTACCATGGGCTCCTTCTCAGCAATGAAAAGAAACGGCTATGGATACAACAACTTGGATGGATCTTAAGGGAATGATGCTGAGCAAAAGAAACCAGCCGCAATGGCTGCATACAGTGTGATTCTATGTCCATAACATTCTTGAAACAACATGATAGAGATAAAGAACAGATTGGTGGTTTCCAGGGGTTAGGGGAGTAGGGGTTGAATGGAGGGGTGTGGCTATAAAAGGGTGGCTATAAAGGGAGCCTTATAGTGATGGAGACATTCTGTGTCTTGATTGTGGTGGTTGCATAAACCACGTGTGATACGATTCCATAGAACTGTACGCGCACACACATAACACTGGGGATATCTGGATAAGCTCTGCAGATTGCACTAGGGTCGCCTGGCGATGTTGTACTGTGGTACAGTGTATCTTACAGTGCAGGAGGCTGCCGTTAGGGACAGTGAGGCGAAGGGTACGTGCAACACCCCTGTACGATTTTTTTTGTGCAACTTCCTAATGAATCTATAATTATTTCAGAGTTTAAAGGAAACCCACAAGGGACTGAGATTCAGATCAGGAAGGAGGACCTTTTGATGGGGCGGCGGAGACCTCTGTGGGGAGTGATCTTTAGGCTGAGAGTGAACAGATGAGGAGGGCCCCAAGCAGGGTCTTGTAGCCGTGCCCTCTTGCCCCAGAGATGTTCAGATCGTCTGGGCAGAACCAGTGCTGGGAAGGAATGTCTTCCTTTTCTTCTTGGTTCCTACTCCCCTCTGTTCCCTCCAGTCCCCTGGGTTGATTCTCATCCTTCCTCCTCTTCTTTCATCAGCCTAGACAAACTGCTTGATGCTGGTCTCTACACTGGAGAAGTGACTGAAATTGTAGGAGGCCCAGGTAGCGGCAAAACCCAGGTACATGTGCGGCCAGCAGCCAGGAGGACAGGGGGAGGTGGGTGCATAGCTCCGTATCCCTGAGGGAGCTTCTGCCAATGTGCTTGTGACTCAGAACTTGGAAGAGAGAGGATGGGTGATGAGGAGTGGGGCTTGAACTTGGCTCGATCGTGTCACTGGGCTTTGGACAGGATTTGGTGGGGAGTTCTCATTTTGGGGGCTCAGGTTCTCCCAATGCCTTGTCTTTTCAGGTATGTCTTTGTGTGGCTGCAAATGTGGCCTATGGCTTGCAGCAGAATGTTGTATACGTTGATTCCAATGGAGGACTGACAGCCTCCCGCCTCCTCCAGCTGCTTCAGGCTAGAACCCCAGATGAGGAGGAGCAGGTAAGGGGTAGGAGGGTTGAGTTCCTTTGGGGTTCTGACACAGAAAGACCCAAGTATCCCTTATACTGCAAGAATTATGGCCATTTGGATTAATTGTCATTTCTATTAATACTTCCTGTACTCTTCAAGCTTCCCCTGTTATGACATTTTCCTAGCTGGGATGCTACCGCACTGATCTTCCAGGTAATCCAACCCTTGCGCACCCTAAGTCATGGCTGGCAAACACCCAGCATCTGTGTTTCCTTCCCATTGCTTGCCCTCAGCAGACGTTCCTAACCAGATCTGCCAGTCATACTTTCCCGACTGCACTCTGACTTGGCTTTGTAGGTCAGCACCCGGCAACCACCAGTGTGAGAACTGGCCCAGTAGACAAAACCCATCTGCCATCTTGGACTTGAGTCCTTATGTCTAGATGCGTCTGCTCAGGTTTAAAATCCCTCTTTAACTTGCTTGATCCCCTGCTCCCTCTTATTGAAAGCCCCTCCCTCTCTTTCCCACCTCTTTAGGCAGGAGCTCTCCAGAGGATCCAGGTGGTTCGTGCGTTTGACATCTTCCACATGTTGGACGTGTTGCAGGACCTCCGAGGCGCTATGTCCCAGCAGGTGAGCCTGCTGTTCTGTCCCTTCCTGCTTCACCCAGCTTGCCAGGGCGATCTGTAGGTGGGCAGGTGCCCTACGACAGACTGTTTGGAAATGCAGATGTGCAATCTGGTGACTCCAGCTGTGCATGCCACTTCCAGGATGGGACTCCTGAGTGCTAAATCCATTCCTGAGTACCTCATTGTTTACATGCCCATCTTTCCCGCTAAACAGTAAGACCCTTGAGTGCAAGGATCATGTCATACTCATTTCTGCATTCATTCCCCCACAGGATCAGCTAGGATTACTTTCAGCTGCAAGTGATAGAGTCTGCCTGACAGACACGTGAACCTTGAGGACATTTAATTATCTCACATGAGTCTGGAGGTTGGCTGGTCCACAGTATCAGGGCTCTAGGTTGGTGTGTCTGATTCTCTTGCTCTTTCCCCTCATGATTGCAAAGTGGCTGCTATAGCTCTAAGCCTTATGTCTTCACACATCAACCCCGGTGTTCAGGGCAGTAATAGATGGCCCCTTTTCTGCACTTCTCTCCTTTTATCAGGAAAGAAAAATCTGTCTTCAGAAGCCACTAGTAGACTTTGCTTTACATCTAGTTGGCCAAAACAGAGTTTTATGTGTATCTCAGACTAGGAGTTGGGCCCACTTTCCATGATGTCAGGAGATTTCTGCCCAGTACCTGAAAACCTTCAGAATCCTGTTAACAAGGAAGAGGAGTTTACAATGGCATTTGGATTGGTACTGCACTATACTTGCCTAGGTACTTAGGATTTGGTGCACTGATTTATGAGCTACTAGATTTAGAAAGACATCTTAGAATAGCTCAATTCATTAAAAAAAGAAAAAAAAAGAATAGCTCAATTCATGTTAAACTCTGACCCCAAAGCATAACATGTGCATGTAAAGTAAATCATTTTTACAAACTTCAGAATGTACTGAACAGATACTTGCCATAGGAGCCATTGCTGATTATGACCCATGTGTGTTGAGACATGAAGTCAAGTAGCCTTGATCTAATCCAACCCTCTGTTTCTAGAGATGAGAGTGAGGGCCAGAGAAGTTTAGTAAGTTATTTATAGTCACCACATAATAAGGATAAGAACTAAGCGAATAACCCAAATCTCTCAACTCCCAAGTCAAATGACTGTATTTTTTACTGGAAGACCATTATGATAGTATGTATCCTATTATTGTATAACAAATTACATAAATTTAATGACTTAAAACAACACATGTTTACTACCTCACAATTTCTATGGGTCAGGAGTCTGGCACAGTTAGCTGGGGCCTTTGCTTAGGATCTCAGTAGTCTGTAATCAAGATGGCAGCTGGGCTGTGTTCTTATCTGGAGGCTCAACTGGGGGAGAATCCACTTACAAGTTCACTCAGGTTGTTGTCAGAATTCATTTCCTAGTGGGGTCCAGTTTCTTGCTGGCACACTGCCCCCTGTTGTCTGCCATGTGGCCCTTTCCATAAGCAGTTCATAGCATGACCACTTGCTTTCAAGACAGCACAAGAATGAGAGCAACACGCAGTCTCATATAACATAATGTAATCTTGGGAGTGATGTTTCATTACCTTTGCCGTATAACGTAGCCTAGACAAGAGAGTAACATTCCAACACCTTTGACACTGTATTAGTCAGAAACAAGCCATAAGACTCACCCGTAGTTGGGGGAAGGGGATTATATGAGAGCTTGTACACCTGGAGGTGGGGGTCATGGGGCTGCTTTAGGTTTTGTCTGCCACGGATGACAGTTGTGAGAGCCTGGCTGTCCCCATTTTAGCCAGAGATTTCAACCTGCTCTCCCAGAGTGAGGAAGAGTTAAGCTGATTTCAGCTTTAGCTTCTCTTCTGCCGTCTTCTCTTAGACAAGCTGATGGCCGAGAGTGAAACTGGAAGATGAACGAAGACATGCAAAAGACAGGCCAGATAATGCTGAATATCCAAGATCTGGTCGGCATGAAGTGAGAAAGAAAGCTGTAGAAACAGAATCAGCAAATGACTTGGATATAAGGAGTAAGGGAGGTTAGGTCCAAGATGCTAATGGTTGTGTAAAGACAAAAGTTTATGGTTTTCACAGATGGCTGTCTATATAGTCTATATTTAGAACCACTTCAGATGCGGAAGATGAGGCCCTAGAGGCATGATGATCTGGAAAGAGACAGTGAAGTAAATAGAAGGCTAACCCTTCAGCACAGGAAGTTAGGAATTTGGGGAGTAGGAAGGAGAGGGAGAAGAGGGACCTGAAAAGATGGTGGAGGGCTGGCCATCAGGAGAAAGATGGCTGCTAAGAAAATTCAGGACTGGAGCACCTGGCTGGCTCAGTCAGTAGAGCATGTAACTCTTGATCTCAAGGTTGTGAGTTCGAGCCACACGTTGGGTATAGAGATTACTTAAAAATAAAATCTTAAGGAGTGCCTGGGTGGCTCAGTCAGTTAAGCATCTGACTCCTGGTTTCAGCTCAGGTCGTGATCTCACAGCTCACGGGACTGAGCCCTACATCAGGGTCTGCACTGACAATGCTGAGCCTGCTTGGGATTCTCTCTGTCCTCTCTCTCTGCCCCTCCCCTACTCATGCACTCTTTCTCTCTCTCTCAAAATAAGCAAATACACTTAAAAAATAGAGTAAAATCTTAAGGGGTGCCTGGGTGGGTCAGTCGATTGAGCATTCAGCTCTTGATTTCGTCTTGGCTTGTGATCCCAGGGTCGTGGGATCGAGCCCTGAGTTGCGTTCCACATGAGCATGGAACTTGCTTAAGATTCTCTTGGGGTACCTGGGTGGCTCAGGCAGTTAAGCACCCTACTCTTGATTTTGGCTTAGGTCATGATCTCACAGTTTGTGAGATCAAACCCTGTGTGGGGCTCCGTGCTGACAACTGGGAGCCTACTTGGGATTCTGTCTGTCCCTCTCTCTCTCTGCCTCTCCCCTGTTCTCATGCTTTCTCTCAAAAGAAATAAACATTAAAAAAAAGAAAGATTCTCTCTCTTCCCTCCTCTGCTTATCCCCCTCGCACGTGTGTGTATGTGCTCTCTAAAAAATAAGATAAAATAAAATAAAATCCTAAAAAAAGAAAAAGAAAATTCATGGCTAGGGCTATAGAACTTGGAACAGGGATTTCGCAAATATATTTTGGTATATCTGTGATGTCTTTTGATTTAAAACCTCTCTCTCCACCCAAGTCTTCAGTAAAATCTCTCATACCTACATAGGAGGTGGGGTGGGGGGACTGAAAGTCCGTGAAACCTGCACAGCTAGTATTTGGGGTTAGGGAACTTACTTCTTACCAGTTCCGGATAGAGGAGCAATCTTGTCCTGTAATGGACACCCCCTAGAGACTAACTGGTTCATGGCACCTGCTTCTCCCCAGGTGAGCAGTGCCTCAGCGACTGTGAAGGTGGTGGTTGTGGACTCAGTCACTGCCGTGGTCTCCCCACTTCTGGGAGGTCAGCAGAGGGAAGGTAAGAGGTGTGGCAGAGCCCACAGTCCGGGACATGACCTTGCCTCCCAGCTCTGAAATCCAGTCCCCATCCAGCCTAGTCCCGGGTGCCCTGCTGCCCTTGCCCTTTGCTTCTCTTCCAGGTTTGGCCTTGATGATGCAGCTGGCTCGAGAGCTGAAGACCCTGGCCCGGGACGTTGGCGTGGCGGTAATGGTGAGGAACTGGGCTTGGCCAGCTTGCTGCTTTTGTGTCTGATCCCAGGGCTTTGCCAAGGGGACACATGAATTCAATTTCTAATTCAGTTTCTAGGCTGTTTACTTCCCTTAAATGGCAACCTCTGAAACCCGAAAGTGGCCCTTTAGGAAAGGGTCCTGGCCCAACTTCCCTGGGTCATCGAGCACTGGATTTTGATGGGATTGGACGTAAATAGCCAAGGGGTCAAGGACAGTCTTGTTTTTCTTTTTATTTTAGACAGGTTTATTCGGGTATAATTCACACAGAGTAACTCTCTTCTCATTTAAAGTTTGGCTAACAGATACTAATGTATCCAGTCTTGTTACCCTGGCACAATCAAGATCTCGACTATTTTGGTCACCCCAGAAAGGTCACCCAGCCCCAGACAACCACCAATCTGGTTTCTATCTCAATAGTTTTGCCTTTTAAGTCTGCATGCTTCTCATAGGGCAAAATAGTTAAATATAGGAATCAAATTTGCAATGAATCTCCACATCCACAGAAATCATATTAATATTTTTGTATATCTCCATAGGATCTTTTTTCTCTGCATATATATCTATATGTTTAACCAGCTTTCCAACTAAACTGTAACCTTGTTTAAAAAAAAAAAACTCAGGGCACCTGGGTGGCTCAGTTGATTAAGCGTCTCTTGATTTTAGCTTAGGTCATGATCACACAGTTCGTGGGATCGAGCCCCATATTGGGCTCTGTGCTGACAGTGTGGAGCCTGCTTGGGCTTCTCTTTCTCCCTCTCTCTCTGCTTCTCTCTCTCTCTCATAATAAATAAAAATTTTTTTAAAAAACTCATTCCATTTCCCATGTCTTTAGATGTTTTAAGAATGCCATTTTTAGCAGTTATATATTTTATCTAATACCTAGGTTACAGGGGTCAGCAAAGTTTTCTGTAGAGGGCCAAACAGTAAATAGTTGAGGCTTTATGGCCATACGGTTTGCATCACAATCACTCAACTCTGCCTAGATAGCATGAGAGCAGCGATAGACAATACTTGAGCAAAAGGGCATGGCTATGTTCCAGTCACATTTGATTTTCAATAACAATTTTGGGCCACATTTGGGTATTAGTTTGCCAGCCCCTCGTATACCATAATGATCTTGGGGCCTGTAGGTCATTCCTGGTTTTCCTCTTATTTTAAGGAAGACGCCAGTGAACAACACGCTGATACCTAAATCTCTTTGCACATTTCATATTATTTCCTCGAACTCCTGAAAGTATATTCCCTGAGTCAGGGTTGCATGCATTTTCTTTTTCTTTTTTTTTTTTTTTAATGTTTATTTAATTATTTTTGAGAGAAAAGGAGCACACACAAGCAAGGGAGGGGCAGAGGTAGACACAATCTGAAGCAGGCTCCAAGATCTGTGCTGTCAACACAGCACGATGGGGAGCCCGATGGGGCCATGAGACCATGACCTGAGCTGAAGTCAGACACTTAACCAGTCGAACCACCCAGGCACCCCGAGGGTGCATGCATTTTTAAATGTGTAGATGCCAACTAATTTCCAGGGAGGTGTTCTCATTTCTACACCCACCAGCATGTTCTTGAGTCCCAGGGCCTCCCTCTCCTGACTTTAGAATGCACGTGATCACCTGCTTGTGCCTCTGGCTCAGGCAGTGGGGACTCGGTGACGAATAAGCCACATCCCCTGCCCCTGGTTGGGGTCTGGTCGGGAGAATCTTATTAAGAGGATGCTGTGAGGCTCAGGTCGCCTACCTATGACTATCCTGGGCAGAGTAGAACGGACTGACCAGATTACGACCTCCCTTTCAAAGCTCCCCCAACCTCCCCACACACAGAGGCACTCCCTGACACAAAAGGCTGGGTGGACGTGGTCTCAGGATGCCTGTCTGCTGGGT
Organism: Lynx canadensis; assembly: GCF_007474595.2. Taxonomy (NCBI): domain Eukaryota; kingdom Metazoa; phylum Chordata; class Mammalia; order Carnivora; family Felidae; genus Lynx; species Lynx canadensis. The sequence continues at coordinate 22,286,853 of NC_044316.2, read as the reverse complement.
CGGGGAAGCCCGCCGCTGGCTTCCCTTCAGCAAAGTGCAGACAACACTGCTTTTCCCAGACACATGCCCCATCACCTTCTGTCCAAGTCCAGCCTGAGGCATTGTGATTTAATGGAAAGAGTTGAGCACAAGTGAGGACCCACGGTTCTTAACGCAAGACCTACTGTTACTAACTTATGGAGCCTTGGGGAAGTCATTTCTCTGTGTGAGGCCTCAGTTTTACCACTTGTAGAATGAAGCAGTAGGAACTGATGTCCTCTACACTTGCATTAAGTCTTTGATGCTTTCTTCCCCAGGTGACCAATCACATGACCCGAGACAGGGACAGTGGGAAGCTCAAACCTGCCCTTGGACGCTCCTGGAGCTTTGTACCGAGCACCCGGATTCTCCTGGACATTGAGGAAGGGGCAGGGATGTCAGGCAGTTGGCGCAGGGCCTATCTGACCAAATCTCCCCGTCTGGTGAGCCAGCCTCAGGGGAAAGCCAGGAATCGGCCCAGATGTCTTATAGAGACATCTTGGATGCTGAGACCCTGCAACCAAAGTGGCCACCGGCTTGGGCTGCTTCACTCAAAAACTTACCCTTCCCTCCTGTCTTCTCCCAGCCAACAGGTTTCCAGGAGATGGTAGACATTGGAACCTGGGGGACTCCAGAGCAGAGCCCCACGTCACAGAGAGATCAGATGTGACTGTTCTACTGATTGGGAAAGGGAGGGCCATCATGGGCCCCCCAACTCTGTGCACAGTAACACCTGCTGTTCACTGCCATCCAGCGCTTGGGATTCCAGTCAAAGCTCTTGGGCTGGACAGAAGAGGCATCTCTGTTTCCGCAGCTTCTCTTTCTGTGGAAACAGAGCTACAGGCGAGAGAGGTGCTGTGGTGGAAGGACCCAGAAATCCATGCCGGTGCCAAGTTTTCTTCCTTGTTTCTATCATGTATGTTTCCAGTGGGAGCTGAGTTCACCCTGGCTTAGGGCATTTCTGAAGAGGCATGCTAGTAACTGAGCAGAACCCTGTGTGTCATCGTTGTGCCTGCACTCCATCCTTACACAGTGACTGAGCCATGAAGCCTCCGGCTTGCCCCCGCTTCTCTCTGTTTTGTTTGTTTTTGTTTGGGGGTTTTTGGCCTCTGTTTTTCCATCCGTAAGATGGAGCTCCCCTAGCCTTGTCTCTGAGGTACTAGGTGGAAGTGCCCTTGTAAATGCAAAACCTTTATCTATGACATGTTCTGAAAAATACAAAGACGAAATTCCCTGAGCCCCAAAGCCACCTAATTTCCCCCCAGAAGGTTGTTTTTCAGTTTCCCCTAGTGAGGCTCCAAAGAACGGTTATTCCTTTTTTCCCCTCTTGCCGATTTGGTTTCACACACCTGCGTGCATCACCATGACTAGGTGAGACTGTGAACTCCCTGCAGTCCCAGGGATATAATCTAACAGGAAGGGAGGATGTGACCACAGTGAATCCAGCTACTTGTTTATTATGCACGGTGCCTTGCAGGGCCCCTCTACAGTATAGAGTAGCCAAAGGTGCTGAACCATGGCCTTGCCCATAAACAGACAGAGGAGAATTTGCACAGTAAATACAGCCAGCTGGGAAAATTGATGCTGGCGTAAATAATACATGGCAAATCTAGTCCTTTATGCAGAAATTCATTGCCAGTGGCTCCGAGATGCAATATAATTACCCTTCTCTTCCTGCCAGCTGTACCACAGCCTGGTGCCCTAGTGTATGAAATAACCCCCCTGTCTGTTATTGGCACTGTGGCCATCCATCTGAGGGCTGTAGCCGTGGCTGGGGGGGGGGGGGGGGGGGGTGGTGAGGAGGACACCAGGGAAAGAATAATAAAAGGCAAAGTAGAGAAATGATCAGAATTGTTTACTGACTACATTTTTTAAAGGAAGGTCGCCTTTCTTGGTTAGAGAGCCTGTCATGTAATTAATTAGTTGTGTCTTGGCTGCAGGAAAAGGGGGGTCAGAGTTACAGGGGGAAGCTAGGACATTAAGATGATGAACGTAGCCGAGGCAGAAGCAGGAAGCGTGGAGGACCGGGAACGAGCAGCACGCTGGCTCTGGGGTATCTGCCTGAACGAAGACAGGGTTGGTGAGCCTAAGATGAGGGGGAGCCCGGCACTGCTGCTTGCAGAGAGGACCCTGGGAGAAATTAATGTTTGGTATCCTCACACCATGAGGGGCTGGCGCATTTCTGCAACCATAGCAGGGAAAAATACGTTAAGCTAGGAGCTGCAAATCCCTGCTGCTCCTGACATTTGGGCATTTTGAGCCCACAGAGGTAATTTCTGCACAGCGGTCTCCCCAATCACTCAAGGGTTCTTTTTTTTATGGAACTCAGGAGTCCAGGTAGTCACGACCAGCCAGAGAGGGAAACAGGCCCAAAGAGGAGGAGTGATGGTCCCATGGCAGAACAGGAGCGGGCACCCAGGACCCCAGAGACCTTTGGGTCTCCTTGTTACCTTTAGTTTCCCATCTGCATACTTCTCTTCCCCTGGACAATTCACTGCAACTCAGCCATCACCCAGGTGGCCTCACTGGCCACGGGAAGCTGCCCCATTCACTGCTGCTCCAGACCACCTTGTGACATTCCTGCAGGATCCTGCCCCCCCAACCCCCAAGCTTGCTTCCTCCCTGGATCTTGCTCTCAGACCAGGGCTTCACCTCACCCTGCGTGCTGCCACTGCACACTCCATTCTGGGCAGGCTGCACGGTGCGTTGGCTTAGCAGGCCTCGGGCCGGGCTGGCTCTTTTGCCCAAGTGCCTTTTGCTCCCTTTGCTTATGTGTCTGCTGTGTCAGGTGCACACTCACCCTGACATCCTCCCTTTTTTATGCAGCAAGTATTGTCTAGATAGACATCATAACCCCTCTCTGCCTCTCTTTCTGTTCACTCGTCTGCCCACGAGCTCAAGATCCATTTTAAGAGCCCCCATGTCAATTTTCCTTTTGTTCACTCTGCAGTCTGGGAGCTCAGTAATGGTTAACTATATGAATGGGTGGGCTCTAATGCATTTTAAAGATGGCAAATGAGGAACGCAGGGATGTTTTTCTCTAGATCTAGATAGTCATTGATTCCCCAGAGTAGCTTTTTATAGAGCTTTCTACGGAGGATTCTTGTATGTCCTGGGTATGATATTAGAAAAAAATTAATGTTGAGTCCCTACTCCGGGCTGGCACTTGATGACTTTAAGTCAGGCACCTGAACCCCCAGAGACTCTCAGGCAAAAAAAGGTCCATGTCTCCTTGAGGCTGCTCTCCACTGCAAGTAACAAAACCTGGCCTAAAGAGGCTTAAACAATAAGGACATTATCTCCAGTTACAAGGAGTCCGAGTTTGGCTTGTTCAGTGGCTCAGTGTGAAGGGGTATAAGGCCTCTTTCATTTCTCCACTCTGCCTTCCTTTTGTGTTGGTTTTGTCTTCAAGCTCATTTTCCTCATTAAATTCTGGATGTGGCCATTCTGAGCGTCAATCCAGACATGACAGTATCTACAGGCAGGAACCCGGGCCTTGGGTCCTTTTAAGAACCAGGAAAATTCGGGCGCCTGGGTGGCGCAGTCGGTTAAGCGTCCGACTTCAGCCAGGTCACGATCTCACGGTCCGTGAGTTCGAGCCCCGCGTCAGGCTCTGGGCTGATGGCTCAGAGCCTGGAGCCTGTTTCCGATTCTGTGTCTCCCTCTCTCTGCCCCTCCCCCGTTCATGCTCTGTCTCTCTCTGTCCCAAAAATAAAAAATAAACGTTGAAAAAAAAGAACCAGGAAAATTCAACTTCTGGCCAGAGCAGATTTACCTCATACCTTAGCACAGAATTGCTTTCTTATAGCCCACACCTAAATCATGGCAAGGGAAATGGGTCTGTGATTGGCTGAGACCAACAAGAAAATAGCCTTAGGGCTGGGGTCAGGCTTCTCCTAAGCACATGCTGTGGCCTTCTGGGAGATGGGGGCACTACTAGAAAGGAGGGAGTTGCATGGAGGAATTAGACATCCAGTGGGCAGCCCCAAGTCCAGAAGGCAAGTTTTTCAAGGCTCTCATGTGCTTAGGCCCTTTGTACACATCTCATTTAGATCTTAGAACAGACACCCTTCTAGCATGGGGAATCATTTCCATTGTACAGACAATAGGAGCCCAGCAAGGCTAAGGACATAAGGCTAATAAGTGATAGCAACAGAATCCAAACTCGGGTCTGTCTCATTCTAAACTCTTCTGTCCATCCTCATGCTGCCTTCAGCTGTGAATATGTAAACGTTTTGATAAAACTCTTTGTTGGGGTGCCTCACTGGCTCAGTCAGAAGGGCATGTAGCTCTTAATCTAGGGGTTGTGAGTTTGAGCCCCATGTTGGGTGTAGAGATTACTTAAATATAAAATCCTAAAAAAAAAAAAAAAAAAAAAGATTATTTTTCATATTTTGCCCAGAGAGCAGCCAAGGCTATATACATCCTGAGCTCTTTTCAGCTTAGTTCACCATAAAAAGCTGCATCAGAGATGTACTTTATTAGCTCTTTCCAATTTCCCCTAGGGAATTTACAAGAGACTGCATGACTTAGACTCCTGAAGCCTCAGTTTCATCTGTGAAATGGGGAAAATAAGACTTGCTGCTTATAATTGCTTTAGGTTCATATGGTTTACGTAAAGCACTGAAGACTTTTCCAGGCCTATAATGGGACTTAACCTCATATTATTATTATGAGGCTTCTGATGCCTGGGAGATAATTAGTGACAGCTTCCTTCTGTCCGGGCAAGGCCAGCTTCAAGGAAGTATGACCAGTGCAGTTGCACAGAGCCCTGTGCTTATATTCTACTGTTGCCATCCTGAAATTCTTAATACTTTTGGAACAAGCATCCCATATTTTGCACTGTGCCCTGCAAGCTACATAACCAGTCCTGTCCCCAGCAATGAGTAGAACTCTTGTACTGGCCCTTCCCTTTGGAAAATACCCTACCACTGATTTCTTAGGGAATAACTCCCTTAGAGAGTTACCTCCTATAGAAAAATTGGGGTTAACATCTTGTGTCTTATCTCTGTTCCATTCTGGGGTAATCTACATGGCCTCTTTCAGAAAGGAATACTTTATATTTTACATAATTTACTAGGTTCAGAGAGGCTAAGAGGGGGCTGATGAAGTAGAATGATGATTTGGGGTTTTGGATAAGGAAAAGATCCAGGTTCAAAATGCTGCGGGGCTCTTTCTGGCCAAATTACTCAGGCAAGGTAAGGTGTCTGTCTCATTGGTAAAATCTATGTTGTGGGAGAATTATATTTTCCTTATTGGTAAAATTACATTGTCTCAGGGGAATTTAACAGATAATCTATGCAAAATGCCTTCCATAGAGAGTCTGGCACCTAGTAGGTGCTCAATCACCATTAATTCTTTCAGCTCTTGCCAGAAGTAACAAAATCAGGGCACTAGAACTTACAAACCATGCTGCTACTAATAAAAGAAATAATATGATTTATTTTTTCACTACTGTTTTGGGAAAGGCATGTGCTTCATAAATATGTATTGGAAAGTACTTAGCAAATGAGTAGAAATAATAAAAATATGTCAAAGTAAACTGCTCCTATAAATATGTCACTTGGTAGACAAATTAGTGTTTTATTACTACTAAATACTATTGCTTGCCGAAAAGGATTTTAGATTACTTGCACAATGGGTACATTATTGAGTGCCTCTGCAGAAGGACACGATAAAGATGAAAAATAGTGATGGTGATAATGCTAAAGGTGGAGAAATGAGGAGTGTGGGTAAATGCAGCTCTGAGACCTCCTTGCTTCAGAGATCTGCACATTATTTAGCAGAATTCCAATGATTTAGCTATAATATGGACCAGAGGGCCCTGGGAAAAAAATGACCTCTATAGGATGTTATGAATCTAGGCTCTAACCCATGGATTGAGCACACTTCCCTTTGGAACTGAGCATTTGGCCTGTAAACTGAGCTTACAAAAACATCTCTGGGCCTCACCCTATCCTTGCTCTGAACCTATTAACTTTCTATGACTATAATTAACACTGAGAGAAGGAGAGATCAGGTGGAGAATACTGGGCCTTAATCACAGGTCACAAATCCATTTCAGAATGAAGATGAACAATGTCCTGAGAGGGGAAAATAAGAGACAATAAATGCCTTCACTGGGAGAATTAAAGCCCTGGAGAGAAGCAGAGAGGACAGAATTCCATCAAGGAAAGTTACGAATATAGTCAGGTAGGAAAAAGATGAGCACATTTAATTTAGGGGTAGGAGACCTCTAGAAGGCTAGTCTTTTCATGAGTTCCTGGGGGTGGAAAGACCTGGTTTAAAATTTTAACTTAGCCTTTTTCTACCTGTGTGGCTTTGGGTGAATTAATCTTCAGATCCTTGTTAATAACATGGGAATGACAGGACTCAGTTTGCTGGGTTGTGAAGATTGGAAATCATACTTGTGAGAGTCTACGTGTATAAATGATAGTATTTTTACATCACTTCCTTGTGATGCTCATTATTTTCAAATACAAACTGTTCACAACTGTGGGAGGTTTTGACAGGAACCTAAAAATAGGAGAAAGTGTCACTAGACTTGGTCAGAAGAATGATGAGAATGTATATTATTTTCCTAAGGCATTTTCCTAGTCTACACTGGCTAACGATCCTTCATGCAACCCTTGTGCTTTATAGTTTGCTAAGCACTTCTCCGTAGTGCTCCGTAATCCTCATACCAACCTACCTCCTAAACCATTCCAATTCTTTCAAGAATGAGGAAGCTGGAGTTCGGAGGTGTTAATACCTGCTGAAAGGTACACAGCCGATGAATAGCCAGGGTGGGGTCCCGAGCACAGTGTCATTTTCCTTTTACTAAGGCCTTCCTCTGAGCAGTTTCCTCACCCTCTTAGGGTAAACCCTAACCCTAACCCTAACCCTAACCCTAACCCTAACCCTAACTAACCCTGGGGGTTTAGACTGGGAAATCCTAGAAGAGGGAGGTGCCAGCGAGTGAGTGGGACAAGCATGGGTTTTGATGTCTTACAGATCTGGCTTCTAATAGCTTTCCAGCTACAGAACCTTGACTAAACTAATGAACCCTGATGGGCCCGGGTTGCCTCCATTATGAACCATCACCTGCTTATAGCATTGTGGCGAGGAACAATGAGATAGGAGAGGCGACTCACAACCTCTTACAACGAAACCAGTTCAAAGATGTTAAAGGACTCGCTCAAGGTCACCAGGCTGCACCACCATCTAGCTGAGCCTCAGACCTGGACTCCAGCTCGTCGCGCAGTCTGGTGACCAAGGCAACGAGGAGCACAGGGATGTCTAGATAGGGGTGAATGCATGCATCCACAGGACTCAGGCTCAGACTCGGCCAGCCCCGCCTCCGGCGGCCCCAGCTCCGCCAGGGGGCGCGCTCGGAGGCCGCGCTCTAGCCCGCCGCGTGCCTCACCCCTCTCTATGGTGGCTCGGGCGCTGCGGGAGCGGAGGCGCGCTCCCGAGAGGGGGCGGGGCCGCGCCGGGGGCGGGGCCGCGAGAGGGGCGGGAGCGGCCGGGCCGGGCGGCTGGGGATGGGTGGGGGGGCCAACTTCCTGGGGCCGTCCGTGAGGATGTCGCGACCGCCCCCCGGTGCCCCTCAGCCCCGGAGACGCCGCCGCGGCGGAGTCCGAAGCCCCCCTGCCTGAGGCGTCCGCGGCCCGGATCCGGCTCCTCCCCTCCCCTCCCCTCCCAGGTGCGGACCGGGCGGGCGGCCGCGGCAGGTGAGGAGGCGGCGGCGGCGGCGGCGCTGGGATCCGCGGGGCGCCCGGCCTGGGTGGGGTCCTGGGGGAGGCCGGGGTGGGGGCGCTGCTCGGCCTCGGCTCTCGCCGCGCTGTGGTCTGGAAGCGCCTCCTCCGTGCGGGGCGCGGCCTGGGACTCTCCCTGCCTCGCTGGAAGTCTCCGCATCCGGGGCAGCTCGCACCTGTCCCAGTAAAAGTCCTTCCAAAGAAAGCATTTCACCTGTGGGGGCAGTAACAGGAGACGGGTCTTTTCAAATATCCCCAAACGCCTTACATACCGGCAGGTTCAATTGGTTTGTGGGGGGAAAGATGCCGCCTTACGGCAGAGGAAACTGAGTCAGGTACGCGGCGGCCTGGTGCCCCCTTAAAGGAGCTGGCTTGTCCCTGCTTCCTAGCGGAGGAGCCTTTCGGGCCTCTCGGAAGGAGACGGCTGGAGTTTGGAGGCTTAGTGGAGAAGTTTGGGAATGTGCTCCCCCCCACCCCCTCCCGCTTTAGGGATTTGTCCTCTGTTCGTGTGAGGTGGTGTGTGAGGTCGTCAGTGGCCAAGACGGAGAGGGAAGTGGGGCCTCTCTGCAGCCGGCAGCCCCTGAGACATTTGCCCAGGCGTAGGGAAGAATGGCTAGACCAGGGGAGTCAGAGCATGGCAGGCATCTGTCTGCTCAGAGCCTGATTTCGGGCTGGTAGAAGATACAAACAACAGCATATTTTCTCCTTTTTGTTGGCCTGTCATTTATTCTAGTGGGAAAAAACTGCTTGTGTAATCAAGGAAGGGTGTATCAAGCTCCTCCCAGTCTACCGCAGGGAGGAATTACGGTTAGCTTGGAAATAGGGCTTTACCCACTACTGTCACTTTGCACCTTGGCTAAAGGCCACGGTGACCTAATTACAGACATCCACAGGTGCATGTGGCCTTCTAGAAAGCAGCGAGTTCCTTATTCATCCCCTTTTACAGGTGGTTTGGAGGACCGGGAAGATTTCCCGTCACTCCTGTTGCTACAGCTGTCTGGGGAGCCTTGTGATTTTCTTAGTGACAATTCAAGTTACTGCAATGTGACCAAAGCTGTCCTATTTATTGAGCCATTTTTTTTAGGAATGGGAGTAGGCAGGGGACAGGTGCTGGGCCGAGTTCCTATACAGAGTTCCAGGGTTGGGAGATGCAGGGTTGCTCTCTGTTCAGGGGATTTCAGGTTTGAATAACTTCTTTATCGTTTTTTTCCTGATTGTGTTCTTTTTCACATTCAAGGAAGTGGGTGATGGCAAGTATTTCTGAAGCATTATGGCATATTGCCTAATAATTTTGGACTTCAGAGTACAGTTCATAAATTACAGTTGATTTAGAGGTGTTATTTTTCTTAAGTTTGGAAGTTGTGTATAACAACTTGATGTGGCAAGGCTAAATAATAACTTGATTGTGCTTGAAGGAAATTTCCATGTAATCTAGGAGACACCCACACACTTTAATGACTATATCTAATTATGAAGATAAGCCCACTAAAAACTTTCAAATTGGTCAGGTAGAGGTAGAGAGCTGTTACTCTGTTTACATTGGGATCAAGGGTTTTAAATCCTCTAAATTGACTTAATTTAACCATTTGCTAAAATAATACACACAAAACAAGAGCTGTTCTCAGATTAGAAATTAATTTGTTTTTTTTTTTAATTTTTTTAATGTTTTTATTTATTATTGAGAGACAGAGAGACAGAGTGTGAGCAGGGGAGGGGTAGAGAGAGGGGGGGACACAATCTGAAGTAGGCTCCAGACTCTGAGCTGTTAGCACAGAGCCCGACGCGGGGCTCGAACTCAACCAACTATGAGATCATGACCTGAGCCGAAGTCGGTCGCTTAACCGACTGAGCCACCCAGGTGCCCCAGAAATTAACTTGTTTTTAATCTTTCTCATGGCCAAGGGGTTGACATAACTAACTGCTTAGCACTATCTAATAATGCATCTTTAAGGCCTCTTAAGATAGCAGTGGAAAAAGCATTTTCAATTACCAGCATTTAGAAAAGACAAAACAGCAACAGTAACAAAAAAGGGCACAATTTCTTCCCTAAACACATGTTCACTGTCATGTTTAATATAGCCACACCCATCTGTAAGAGTATTGTCCCTAGAACTTTCTGGAAACACCTATAGACACCTAAAGAGTGTTAGGGTCAAATTCCACCTTGATGTCTTATAATAGAATCTTTAATGCTGCTATTGCTTTAATGGTAGATTAGAGACTTAAAAAAATATTTATTTTGAGAGAGAGTGCTGCACCCATGAGCAGGGGGAGGGGGGGAGGGAGAGAGAGAGAGAGAGAGAGAGAGAGAGAGAGAGAGAGAGAAAATCTCACGCAGGCTCCACAGTATCCACTCAGAGCTCCACACGTGGCCTGAACCCACGAACCTCAAGATCATGACCTGAGCTGAAATCAAGAGTTGGTCGCTCAACCGACTGAGCCATCCAGGCGCCCCTAGAGACTTTTATATCAAACTTGTACTGACCATAGTGTTTATATTTTGGGATGAAAGTTTTAACCTATGTACCTTTCGAATCTCCTCACCTCTGCAATACAGAGCTAAGTTATAATTTAGAGTTTAATGAGAATACATAGTTTTCAATTGCTATTGGTTAAATCTCAAGGGACGAGCTGCTTTATTATTGTTTGGTAATGATTACTGGTTTGGTAATGATTACTGGTTATTATTTTTGTTTGGTTACTGGTTATTGGTAGTGGTCACTTGTGTTTATGTAAGAAAGATTTTGGTAATTATAAGGACAATCTGTATTTTTTTATTACCTTTTTTTGGTTTATTTTTTAATTGAACTATAGTTGACACACAAGGACAGTCTTTTTATATGCAAACACGCGAACTCCCATTCTTTCAATAGGGAAATGGTTTGGTCATTTTCTTGTATCGTGACTTTATATTATCAACAGTGTTTTAAATAGGACTTTTAATAGGATATTCTGTTACATCTCAAATGAAAGCCATCCCTGACAGGAAGGAATCCTAGGCCTTGGCTCTCCCAGTTTCCAGGATTTATCAGTTGCCATGGTCAGGACAGTGGTTTTATCTAATCCTATAATGCCATTCTTACTTTAAACCCATTATCTTCCTTTCTCTTGATTAAGATGGTCATGAAGTTTCTTTGCTTTCCCCTGTGCAGGTTGAATATTCCCCATTTTTGATGAATTTGGGCCTGTTAACGTTCTGAATTGGAGCCAAACGGTTAAGAGAATCCTACTGCACAATCTTAAACATTTTCCTTTTTCAGAGCAAGCATAAAATCTGTGTTTCCTCTGGGGGAAAATTAGCTTTTTGAATCTGATAGGAAAACCAAAGCTGGTTTTTCCAGCTTTGTACCAATACAAAATCTTAACCTTTCCTTTCTGGTTTTGCCAGTACAGTGACTGGTGACACTAGTGAATGATGAACTAGAGCCTTTGGGAGATCCCCAAGTCTTCCCGAATCAGTAAAAAAAGGTCACATTGTATTCAGTGCAGCCTTTAGCCTTTTTAGTGTGTTTTATTGCAAGCAGTTCCCAAAAGCCAGCCATTCCTTGAAAGCTGCAGTTTGCAGCTGAGTCACTAAGGGGTTCTTTAAAAATACAGATTTCCCAGCCCCACCTCCTGGAGATTTGATTGAGTGAATGAGTGATGACCAAGAATCTACATTTTGTTTATTTATTTTTTTAATTTTGTAAAAATGTTTATTTTATTTTTGAGAGACACAGAGCATGAGCCGTGTAGGGGCAGAGAGAGAGGGAGACACAGAATCCAAAGCAGGCTCCATGCTCCGAGCTGTCAGCACAGAGCCCAATGGGGGGCTCCAACCCACGAACTGTGAGATCATGACCTGAGTGAGATCATGACCTGAGCCGGAGTCAGAAGCTTAACTGACTGAGCCACACAGGCGCCCCAAGAATCTACATTTTAAAAACCATTCTGGCATCTATTTCCAAAAAGGTCCCCAAAGCGATTCTGATATGCAGCCAGGTTTGGGAGCCACTGTTGCACTGCTTTGAAATTCTTTACAAATGGTAGTCCCTTTAAAACCATCATTATGGTATCCAGGATGTTTGATTTGCTAGAATAGCCCATTTCCTAGTCATGACAGATAACAAAGAGCTTTTATAACTTTTATGTAAATTACTTTACAAAGAGCCCCCCCCCCCCCCCCGCCCTCCCGCTGTATTATCTATCTGGAGTCATGAGGGAGGGTTGGTGAAAGTAGCTTCCTTTATTTCCTGAGTGGACAAATGAATGATAATGTGGAAACGACTGGAGGTCTGAATCAGTAGTCGAATCTAGTTACGATCAGTGTTGGATAGGAGAGATGCCTGGGAATTCTCCGCGTGTAGGATTTAAAAATAAAGCCAACTTGCCAGATGTTTCACTGCTTCATAGCCAAAGAGCTTTATTGAAAATAATGGAGGCTTAATAGTCAATAAAATTTAGTCACGGGTCCTTTGCGGAGTTCATGGAAGGAAGCACAATTGCTGAAGTACAGAACCATCCCAGTTAAAACAGAATTGGGGCACTCAACATGTTAGTTAGGGAATTAAACTTGGGAAAAGTGTAACAGTTGAGGAAATAGACAAACCTGGTTTTGAATCCCAATTCTTCCACCTTCTGGCCTCTGCTACTTCAAGACACGTTCCTTAATCTTTGTCAGCTTCATTTTCTTCATCCCCGAGATGAAAATAATACCTGATGGGATTGTTGCGTGGATTAAAAGAGAGAAGATCCATTCTTTATACATGGCAGGCAACTCCATGAATGATCACTTCTCCTACTTTCTGCTAGGATTTCTATTCCAGAGGCTTAAGATGTCTTTCTAAATCTGGCCTTCTCTGTATCTCTTTCCAGGAATATCTACTCTGTCAGCTCTTTTAGAGAGTCTCTGAGAGAGTGAGGACTAAAGTTAGGAACTGGATGATATGGGTAAAGAAGAATGAGTCATAGGACACTCAAAAGTGTTTTTAGAATGAGAGGAGTATAGGCATATATCCAGAGTTACTGTTTGCAGAAATGAATTAATGCCATCCAAATTCAGCCATACGTATCTGTCTATCTGGGTGGTAGTGCGCGGGCACTCACGTCAGTCTAGGAGGCTGTAAGGGTGGCCCCGTTAAGTAGCAGCTGACATCCATTTCTTCCCTCATCTCCCGTTCTCCCTTTCGGTCTCTTTTGTTTCTCTTTCCCTCTCTCCTCCCTTTCAAAGTGCCCTTCCTTTCGACTTGCCAATCATGCCCCAGTAATCACAGGCCAGGCCCCTGAAACTCCAGGCTAAAAGAGAGGTTGCTGGTTGCTAACACCTGTCTCCCAGCTAAATGAATAGGCCCTTTTGTGGGCAGGATGTTAAAAAAGCTGATTAGTACAATACTGGCTTAAAGGACCTATTAATGATACAGCATATGTAAATCAGAGAGTGATTCAAAGCCATTTTCAAGATTTCTTTCTTATACCATATATTTATTTTTTATATTGAATTATGATGTTGGTTGCAAGTTTGTGTCTAAACCATGAATCTGTTTATTGCCCAAACAGACTAATTTTTGTCATTTGATTGGGAATCATTTATATTCTAAAGAAGTTTCTACCCTTAAGGGCCTTTGTATTGTTCAGCAAATGTCTAACTGGTGTGTAATACAATTAAAGTTTTGTTCACTGTGCTGCTGACATAATTAGTTTAATTTCTGCTCCTTATATATTTCTCTTGGCAGCTGGGAAATTAAAATACTAGATGTTGCATAAAACTGCTTTTTTGAGGGGGTGATTTTACTGTCAGTTGAATGGACTTAGGCCCCAGGGTACATTTTTTAAGATGTCTTATTCAACTTTCCTGTAATAGTCTTCTTTCTCTCCATAGAATTAATGTATTAAGGCACATAATTGGCTATTTAAGCATTCAGAAGAGACAATGTTTGGCCTTTACCCCATGATTATATTTTTTCCTTACATCTCTTTTGAGGAAATGTGTGTAATTTTTGAAACCTCTAAGTATATTACACTTACACGAGCATGTGGACTTTTGCAAAGACTGGAGAGTGGAGTGGGTTTCTCTGATAAGGTGTATTATTTAATGCCCTCCCCAAATCACTGCTCTGTTCTTTTTAGATCATAGCGTTTGCAGACCTGATGTGAAAGTGGAGAGGCTGAGCTGCCTGGCAAATCCTCCTCACAATTTTTCTATGATACGTTTCACAGAAATGGCTCTAGTCTTCAGGAACAGAAGTTGCTCTCGAGGAGACTTTACGTTTAATTACTCTAATCCGCCCTTCATTTCCTATAGGATTCTTGCAGAGATTCTCACCAGGCTGCTGATTTCATGGAGTCATGACTTTACACAGGTTTTTAGCTCTCTTAAGGCTTCCAGCCTCTTTTTGCGTTGTTTTTTTTTTTTTTTTAATGGAAAGTGACCTTGGTCTGGTAATTTCTCCATTGTCCTCTCCTATAAAAAGATAAGCAAAACCTTCTTGCAATCTCAGCAGCCTTTTTCAGCAGCTACCCCTCGTGCTGATTTTGAACTTCTAAAAAATTTTGTTGAGCAAGTGTTACTTGACTTTTTAAAGCTGCCCCTCTCTGGTGCTGGGGGCTAGGCCCCCATCTCCCAGTTTAACATGCTCAGGCCTTCCGGAATCGCGTATAAAGACCTGATTTCATTGTCTCTGGGTTGTGGAGTGGTCAGGGCTCCCTAGGACAACTGTTTGTTTCCCGCAGTCCAGTTCTAAAGGGAGGGGAAGCCCATCCCCATTTGAACTACCAGGAGCCAGTCTGATCGCTGAAAACATTTTAACTGCCTTGATCCTCCTGAAAGAAATGCTGCCTAGTCATCCTGAAACTTACAGGAAGTTAGGCCAACTGGAGGCTCTGCTGGCCTCTGAGTGGTTAATGCAGTTCGTTAGTAATCAGCACCATTGTTTATTTGCAACTGCTGGATTATGTTAAAAGACTTGCAAAAAAAAAAAAAAAAAGCTTTTCTTAAGTAAATGGAGCATCCTTCTCTCCCACCCCATCTTCTTCATGCTCTACTCATTTGCTTTGGAAAATCTTTCCAGTCTCAGTCCAGATGACAGGCATACAGACGAACAGCACAAGATTTGATCCTAAAATGTGTAGAAGTGTGTTGTCCCTCCAGCATTTTCTGTGAATCTTACCTTTTTTCTTTATGATAATGTTTAAGACATCTGCCTGGGAAATAGCCTCATCCTATTTCTGCTTCCAACCTTTTCCTAGGTCCTGAGTCAGTGGGTCCACAACCAATTAATTATACCTCCTCTTAACCATGGTAAACTATTATTTATTGGTGTGGAAGAAGATTCACGAGAGCATAAGGCTTTAATCGAAAATGCTGGACAAAAGGAGCATTCTAGTTTGGAGAAAGAGAGCAGAGTGTTTCCTAGGACTTGCTCTAGCAGCAGTAGGTCAGCTGAAGTTCAGTTAGTTGGAGGAATCTTTAGTCAAGGATGGTCCTAGAAAGAGGGGGAATTGGTTTTTTTTGTAAAGTAGCAGCCATTGTTTGGGCATTTGGGATTTTTTGGAGGGGTGAAGAGGGAGAGTTAGGGGCTAACATTTTGTACAGTTGGAAGAAGGTGGCAGGAAGAATTGCGGATGCTAGGACCCTCTCAGCCCATAGCAGGAAATTCTTAGTCTTTCAGCTTCTCTCCTGTTTGCCTTGGTTTCTACCTTTTGGGCATGACTGGACTTCAGGTACCATTCTTGGTCATTTTATTTACTGATGGAAGAATTTGCTTAATCATTCTGAGTGCAAGCTGAAGTTTGCCTTAGCCAGTGTTTGCTACGGGACGGGTGGAGCGAGGGGGTGCCTGAATATTCCCAGAAAGCTTGACAAAGGCCACTCCACCTTCCTTACTGCCCTCACCGTATAGTTGGACCCAGCACTCCAGATGAATCTGAATCCTCTACTCCCATGCCCACGGTCTGATCCAGTTAGGTGTTTCCTAACTCTCTGGGTTGTTGACACAGTTGCAGACCAGCAGCTTGATGAATAGGGACAGTGAGCCAGCCAGTTAATAGGGGACATAAAAATGGTATCATTCTGCCACTTCACCTCCAGATGATCTTCATCAGATTCTTAAACTTTGTGTGATAAAATTTTTGAGGGGTGCCTGGGTGGCTTAGTTAAGTGTCTGACTCTTGATTTCGGATCAGGTCATGATCTCATGGGCTGGGTTTGTGAAATCGAGCCTTGTGTTGGGCTCTGTGCTGACAGAGTGGAGCCTGCTTGGGATTCTCTACCCTGCTTGCAGGCACATAGGCGCTCTCTCTCTCTTTTTCTCCCCACCCCCTGTCAAAATAAATAAATAAACATTAAACATTTTTTTTCATACAGCATATCAACATGTCTCTTGTAGTACCAAAACTAATACTGAAAATGAAAATACACTGACAATTATATTTAAATTGGTTTTTATTTGAGATATAGGCTGTCCATACCTGCACTGTACCTACTTTTGGAAATGCTCATAAACCGTAGCCTGAAATCCTCCTTGTCTCATCTTTTTAGAAACAACACAAACGTAAAAATAAGCCACTGGTTTTATTTGGGAGGGATTGCAGAAAATTCAAGAGTCTCTCTCCCCCTCTCTACCTACATCCCTCTCTCTCCCCACATCCCTCTCTCTCCCCATCCCTGCTTGCACTCTCTCTAAAAACAAACAAAACAATTTTGATGTCATAACATGTACATATTTACATGTATTTTAATTTACATTTGGTCTTCCCAACCAAACATCATTTTTTTGGTTGTTTTTTTTTTTTTTTAACTTCTGTGCCCAACGTGGGGCCCAAACTCACAACCCTGAAATCAAGAGCCACAGGCTCCACTTACTGAGCCAGCCAGGCACCCTCACCAATGTCATTTTTATAAATGGGGAAAAGTTGGGGCATCTGGCTGTCTCAGTTGGTAGAGCACGTGACTCTTGGTCTCAGGGTCATGAGTTCGAGCCCCACATTGATGTAGAAATTACTAAAAAAAAATTTAAAAATGGGGAAAAGTTGAAATTTATTACATATTACAAATATTATAAAAGTGTATTAGGGGCGCCTGGGTGGCTCGGTCTGTTAAGTGCTGGACTTCAGCTCAGGACATGATCTCATGTTTCGTGGGTTCAAGCCCTGCGTCGGGCTCTGTGCTGGCAGCTCAGAGCCTGGAGCCTGCTTCAGAGTCTGTCTCCCTGTCTCTCTGCCCTTCCCCCAATCACACTCCATCTCTCTAAAAAAATAAACATTGAAAAAATTTTTTAAAAACGTTAAAATATGCTTTCTGTAAGTTTTAATATACGAAATTAAAAATATTCTTTACCTAAGATAATTTATCAGGGATTACACACAAATTGTAACCTTTTTTGTTCCTAAAAACATTGCTATAATATATAAAAATATATGGCTGATCTCAAATTTTAGTGTGCCCCATAATCCCGTGGGCACTTGTAAAAAAAATTCAGTTTCCTGCTTCTTAGCCTAGACTTATACAATCAGTGTTTGGGACTGAGGCTTGGGTTTCTGACGACCATAATGATGATGGTGGTGGTGGTGGTGGTGATGATGATGCTGAGAAATTCTGAAATTACGAGGCTGCCTTTATTTTGCAGAGGAGGAATTTAAGGCCCAGAGGAGCTTAAGGCACTTTGAATAGCATTGTTCTAGGTGGTTCTGAGGACATTGATAATCACTGTCTTCCTCAGCTACCTGTTACCTGTAAATGAAACAGCCCTGAGCTCCCATTCCCTGCTTGGGGAGAGAAGTTCCATCACCTGGTGATTTGCTAATTCAGAACCACAGTGTTACTACTTGGAGATTAGGTGAGGGATACTTACCTTTAATATGTTTTTTTTTTTTTTTCAACGTTTATTTATTTTTGGGACAGAGAGAGACAGAGCATGAACGGGGGAGGGGCAGAGAGGGAGACACAGAATCAGAAACAGGCTCCAGGCTCTGAGCCATCAGCCCAGAGCCTGACGCGGGGCTCGAACTCACGGACCATGAGATCGTGACCTGGCTGAAGTCGGACGCTTAACCAACTGCGCCACCCAGGCGCCCCACCTTTAATATGTTTAAGAATAAGTCAGTACAACTTGCATTTGGTGCCTGGATCAGGAGGGATGTTTACCTCTTTTGACTAACCACTAAAAAGGAGTTTTCAACCTCTTGGCCTAACTGTGAGTAACTTTACTCACAGTTAATAAAACCTGCTGAAAAGTGTAAGACAAAATAAAATATGGGGATGTGCAGTTTTTTTGAGGCACTAAAGTTTGCGGTGCCTTTTTTAGAAACCTTTTATAAGTAGTCTAGGAACAAATCTTCCTAGTTTGTGTTGCTGTAATGTCAAAATGAATGTTGATATGGAGCAGGGGGGGATAATCTCTGCAGGCTTTGCATCCTGGTTTAAATTGCCTAGTTGGATAAAATGTCAAACTTGATAGATTATTGGAGCTGTTATTTTGGTGGTTAAACAAAAATGAAACTGTTTGGATGTTCTCAAGGAACACTGCTCCCTGTGTCTGGACTTTGCACTGGAGAAAGTTTCAATTGTTCAGAAGCAATACTAGTTAGAAAATGCAGCTTCTGTGGCTCCTAGCACAGCTGTCTAAATTACCAGCTCTGTTGGGGCCTTTGGACAAGCATTGTTGAACACTTTTGGAAACAATTTACGTTTCTGATTCCAAAACATCTTGGCTGTTCCCTGAATAGTTGGGAAACCTAGAAGTGGAGAAAGGTATGGCATTGTGTCTAGATTATTCAAGTCAAAACTGTTTTCTTTAAGTGTCTCTCGAACAAATGTCTCTCGCCATCTTTCTGACTGGGGTGGGGTGGGGTGTAAAGAGAGTGTTGACTCCCTGGGCCTTTCTTTCCTAGTTACTGACTATTCAGTAGGATGGCACGTTGTCCGGCAGTGTGCCACCTACAGAGGACTTTGGTTATTATAACCTTGATTAGGAAAGAAGGATGGAGAACGTGAGTGTGAGGATACAGATGTTTTTTGAAAGTCTGTGCCTGCTGTGTGAAGCCTTGAATTTGCACTTTGAACATTTGATTTGGTGAAGGACATTATAAAACTGTCTCGACAAAACAGCCCCCTTTCCTATTGAAATCATATTTTGCCCACGAGAGTTTGGGAAGCATTAGGCCTGCTCAGCAGGATTTATTTTACTCATTCCGTTGTGTAAAATGATACTTTTTTTCTGAACGGAATTGTATGCGTTGTTTGGTGGGAGTCAGGGGAAGGCTTACTCTTGTCTAAAAGTATGAGAGAATTTGGTGGAAGACTGATGAAAAGACTGACATTTCTTTTGCTGTGTTATACTTGTCTTTGTGCCATATTTTACCTGTATAAAAATTACCAACACTCCCTGTGTACTTGCTGTGTGCAGGGACTTGACTATATGAACTTATTTCATCCTCCCAACAGTTTTACGAAGCATGGGTACTAGTTTCTCTGTTCCACAGATGTGAAAACACTGCACAGAGAAGTTAAGTGATGGGTGCAAGGCCACACAGTGTTTGAACCCTTCTGGCTGTGAAGTCCAAGCTTTCAACCACCAGGCTATAGTGGCCGCATGGTCCGCTGACACATCCGTTACCATTACTTTTCAGAGTATGTCTTCAGAAGTAGGTTCTAGTTCATATAGTGGTGGGCTTTGAAATTTCTTATATGTGGGCCTCTTTGTGTGAAATGGTATTTAAAAAGAGTATTAGGTGCCTGGGTGGCTCAGTTTGTTGAGTGTACAACTTGGTTTTGGCTCAGGTCATGATCCCAGGGTCATGGGATCAAGCCCCACTTGGGGCTCTATGCTGAGCATGGAGCCTGCTTAAGATTCTCTCTCCCTCTCTCCCACTCTCCCTCTCTCCCTCTCTCCTTCCCTCTGCCCCTCTCCCCTGCTGGCTCTCTAGCTCTCTCTCTTAAAAAAAAAAAAAAAAGATGTTAGCAACACTTGTTACTTACTAGTTTTAGTTCTGTTAGCACTGAAGTGTTGTTTCATGGTTTATTCCAAATTCTAACGTTGTAATTGTATTTTTAAAAATTTATATATTTTTTTTGAGAGAGAGAGAGAGAGAGAGAAAGTGGGGCAGGGGCAGAGAGAAAATCCCAAGCAGGCTCTGCATTGTCAGTACAGAGCCCAGGGTGGTGCTCAAACCCACGAACCATGAGATCATGACCTAAGTCAAAATCAAGACTCGGATGCTCAACCAACTGAGCCACCCAGGTGCCCCTATAATTGTATTTGGTGTATAAACCAGTCACCCTTAAAAGCACATTTGGCTAAACAGCTAAAGCTTTGGCTTAGAGAAGGATTTATTGATGGCTTTTCATTTTTCAATTATTTTTTTTCTGGTGGGGGCAGTGTCTTCCTGTTTGTCACTAGGCCTCAATAAATTGCCCTCTACATAAGACATGTAGATGTTCTGACTTCCTGTTGTAAATGATAATGGAATAAATGGTGATAGACCATTTTCAGGAGGAAGTCCTGATCAGTATAGAAAGTAAAACTTTGCTCTCTGGGCTTGAGACACGTGTCCTGCTTCCCCTACGTATGAAACCCTTGAGGACTGGCTTGAAGAATCACAGAAGAAGCATCATTTAATTTTTTTCTGCTAACCTCTCCCTCACATTTTTGGAGAATGCTCCTGAGACTTTTGTAAGGAAAGCTATTTGTAGTAAGAAGCCTGTCACATGTGAGGTGCCCTACCTGGTAACCACGTCTTTCACAATTTCTTTGTCTTGTTGCTGCAGTGTTCACATGCTTTTGATTTCCAGCAGGGTACTTTCGGCTGAATGCTGAGCTGAAACTACAGCAGAATTCATTCTGTATGGGCTACTTCTGCCTTTTGGCTCATTGCTTATGGCTCTGGGGGAGCTCAGACGAAATACAGGGAGGGATGAGGCACAGGTAATGCCTGAAATGTATTTCAGGTGGTTGGGCCAGCAACTGATCCATGCTTAGAGGATCTTTTTTCTTTTTTTTCTGGCATGGTAGGAACTGCAGCATAAGAAGAAATGTGCTTTGCTTTACAAACTTTTCGCCTTTCTGGGTTCCCCGTGGTGATTGGACAGTTGAATGAATAATTGCACTTTTATAGTCACATCATCCCTAATCCTTGGCAACCAGCGATCTGTTCTCTGTCTGTATAATTTTGTCATTTCTGAAATGTTATGGAAATGGATTCACAACAATATGTGACCTTCTGAGATTGGCATTTTTAACTTAGCATGATGCCTTCCATGCAAGTTGTGTGTTGTAGTAGCCCGTTCCTTTTTGTTGAGAAGTAGTGGATGTGCCACAGGTTTTTTTTAGCGATT
Source organism: Lynx canadensis (assembly GCF_007474595.2). Lineage (NCBI taxonomy): Eukaryota > Metazoa > Chordata > Mammalia > Carnivora > Felidae > Lynx > Lynx canadensis. The sequence continues at coordinate 22,265,790 of NC_044316.2, read as the reverse complement.
CACCTATTGGTTGTTTCCAGTTTTCAGAATGTAAATAAAACTGTCACGGACATTTGTTTAGAGGTGTTTTGTGTATACAAGTTTTAATTTCTCTAGATTAAGTGCCTAGGAGTATAATTGCTGAGTCGGATGGTTTATATATGTTTATTTTTTTATTTTATTTTATTTTTATTTATTTATAATAAAATTTTTATTTTATTTTATATTTATAATTCAAAAATGTTTAATTTATACTTATGTATAATTTAAAAATGTTTATTTTATTTTATTAATTTTTACTTATTATTTTAATGTTTCACTTACTTTATTTTATTAATTTTTATTTTTTTAATGTTTTATTTATTTTTGCGAGGGTGCGAGTTGGGGAAGGGCAGAGAGAGAGGGGGAGTGAGAATTGCAAGCCTGACAAGAGGGGGGGGACTTCAAACTCATGAACCATGAGATCATGACCCGAGCTGAAATCGAGTTGGATACTTGGGGGCACCTGGGTGGCTCAGTCGGTTAAGTGTCTGACTTCAGCTCAGATCATGATCTCACAGTCCGTGAGTTCGAGCCCTGCGTCAGGCTCTGTGCTGACAGCTCAGAGCCTGGAGCCTGCTTTGGATTCTGTGTCTCCCTCTCTCTCTGCCCTTCCCCCATTCACGCTCTGCCTCTGTCTCTCAAAAAGTGAATAAACATTAAAAAAAATTTTTTTTTAAGAGTTGGATGCTTAACCAACTGAGCCACCCAGGTGCCCCAAATTTCTGGTTAGTTCTTTAGAAATTTGCCTCAGTGAAAATATCCTTAAATATGCTGAAAATTGATTTTACAATGGCCCTACCATCTTATTCACATAGCTGTTTTTTTGTCAAGTGACCTTAGGTACCCCACTTCTGGTAATATTACTTAGCTTATGTCACTCATTTAAAAATACTAAAATAGCACGGGAGTGTAATATAAAGCAGGAGGTAAACCCCATCCTTATCAGAAGTAACTACTATGAAATGGTTTTAAACTTTTGAACTATATGTGTTTTGTATCTTTTTTCACTCTATGTGTGTGTATATTCTGTGTGTGTGTGTGTTCGTGTTCCCATAGTCCCCATCTGCTGTTGTGTTAATGCTTTTTTTGTTTTCAGTGGAGAATGTATTATGGGCATTTTGGCTGTGATTTTTTTTTTTTTTTTAAGTGCTTCAGCTTGGGATAGTGTTGTTTTCCTTTTTCTAACCCCTTTTGTTCTCTTATAAAAGGCATGAGAGGTACCTTTGAAAGACCTAAACAAAATGTATTTTATTCTTCGTTACATGAGTTTGGGTTGAAATAAGGTTGTAGCTTTATTTGCAAGGAAATCAGCAGAATTCTGGATGTTGGAATCTACCTATCCACTTTATTATAAGTAATGCAATTTTGATTTTATGAACCTTGAGGGAAGCAAGAGCTGTGAGCACAATAATCTTTGGAGAACGTACAGTCCTTTGGGTATTAGCCTACTCATCAGGGGCTTAATCAGATGGAGTGTTTTCTTAAGTGCTACTGAAATGCACAGTTCAGTCTTTATTTTGAAATCTCTCCTGTCTACTGTCTCTCTTCCATTATCTTGATTACCTTGATGGGACATTCAAGCTGTGCAGCCTTACTCTCTTATTTCCACAGCCTACACAAGCCAGTTTGAAGATTAACTGTAGGTGAACAGGTAGTTTTATCTACTTGGCCAGAAATCACCCATCCAGATGAGACACATGTCAACAGAGGCCCCACAGACTTGGGCACCTGCGAGAAGGTAACTTAAATCTTGTGGCATTTTAGTGGAAACCAAAGTGAAAAGTCAGAAAGTTTGACTTCTGGGAGGCAGGGCATGGGTATGGGAGGTGGCAGGGAGTAGAGAGAGAAAGAGGAGTGTGTGTGGATGTATTTAAAGAGGAGAGTCCAGAGGTACATAGTGAAGAAGAATTGTGAATTCAGGAAATCTTCAGAGTTGAATTACAGAATCTTTGTTCCGAGAGGGTGGTTACTGGGGAATAGGACGTGAGCCTACTAGTCACTTCATCATGAAGCTATGGGAGTTGTTTACGTGATGGAGTTGGAGGACAAGGGCCTGTCCCTGCCCTTCTTCTGTATTAACAACTCAGGAGAGAAAATGAAGAAATAGCTTTGTAAAGGAAATTACACTATCAGACGGTTCCCACATTTCCATCGCCAGGTTTCTAAATTGAGCTGCCCAGGATAGCAGATTGGTCACATTGCTGACTTCCTTTCCCCCCATCTTGTTATTAGGGCCTCCCACTGTGTCCTGTCAGCTTAGGATTCTTCCTTTTCCCGTAGGCTTGCTACTTTTTCAATTCCCTGACATTTAGGGATCTAGTATTTCACTGTGACTGAGGTAGGCAGTTGCTGTACCCTCGATATTGGATACCCTTTTGAACTATTACACCGCAGTGGATAATCAAATACCCACAATTACATTATAGACCAGATTCTGGTCACTGTACCATCAGGGACAGACTCATGTCACGTGCCCTCACACAGCTGGTTGGGGGGGGGGGTGTTGTTTTGCAGCAAAGTGCTGTGAAGCAGGTTCCCACACCTGAACATGAAAGTGGCTCGTTAAAGATTAAAAGGACTGCCTGGTCCTTCTGGCCCCAAGATGGAATGATCCCCAGCATGGCGACAGCCTCTGTCTCCCAGGAGAGGCCATTTTATACAGGAGGTTTGTGCTTCCAAATGTTACAGTAAGCCTGCATTGGCTGATGCTGTGGTGATAAGTTGGCATTTGGGTACTCTCAAGACATATGAGCTATATAGCATCCCATGGTTTGAATTTCTGGGCAAAACTGCCTCACCAGGAAGTCAGAAGCCTCTACTTTCAACCTGTGCCTTTTGGGAGGTTTTATCCTTTGTTTTATTTGACTATTTTGTTGAGTCAAGTGAACTTTAATCTTTACAGCCATAAAAATTCCATTAAGCCCCTTGTACTGCATCCCAGGTGTGAAAGTGTCTCAGTATAATGACTGTGGGTGACAGCTAAAATCCTTAAGAGTAGTTAGGGTAATAATTGTCTCTGGAGGCTTGAAGAAAATAATGGTCCAGTTGACAAAATAAATACAGTTCAGTTGTTGTATACTTACTTGGTGATTCTTGTGGGTAAGAGGACTAATGTCTGTGGCATACTCAGGGAGACTGTGGCTCATTTTGGTGGTCTTTGAAACACAACTTTTCATTTTATTGTAAACAGTGCTCGGGGAACATAGCTATATGACTGGTATCTCAAAATATTTGAGTCCCACCTGCATCAGAATCATGTGGGAGCAGAAGATGATTATTGAAAATTCTGATTCTGGGGCCTCTCCACTTGGGCTAATCCAGAATGTCTGAGGGACTCGGATGAGAAAGAATTATTTTCAGTAGGCACCCCTGTGGATTCTTAAGTACCCCTAGAGTGGATTCTTGAGTATCCTAAAATTTACTCATTTTTCACATTTAATTTCTGTGATTTATTAGACGATAGATGTTTGATTGATGCTCATCTGTCTTTTTTGAAGGGGAGGTACTCTAGTTTTTTAAAAAAGGTTAGAAGATCCTAGAACTCCAAAGATGAGAATTTGGCAATGTCCCTAATACTCAACAAGCTGAGGCAGCCACTGGTTTCTGGAGACTTGGATTTATCAATTCAACCTCTTCTCCATAAGAGAAAGGATATGGACATTAATAAGATTAATTTTGTTGAAAAGAATAAATGTGCAGTATCCTTTAGGATGTTGGGGAGGGAAAAGTAGGTAAAAGGGAGATGATTAGAGGAAAAAGTGAGAAAGGGAAAGATTAGTTAATAAATGGTAAAACGTTTAATCCAGTTTTAAATTACCAATACTTGGGGTGCCTGGGTGGCTCAGTCGGTTAAGCATCCGACTCAGGTCATGATCTCAGGTCATGATCTCACAGTCTGTGAGTTCGAGCCCCGCGTCGGACTCTGTACTGACAGCTCAGAGCCTAGAGCCTGCTTCTGATTCTGTGTCTCCTTCTCTCTCTCTACCCCTCCCCCGCTCATGCTCTCTCTCTCTCTCTCTCTCTCTCTCTGTCAAAAATCAACATTAAAAAATTAAAAAAAAATAAATTACCAATACTTGAATACGTGTTCCTTGTTAAAACAAAAAAATTCAAATTCTCGCGAAACTAAAAATACCTCCTGGATCTCCCATTGCAGTTCCCTCCCTGATGTGTGTATCCTCCCATATCTTTTTGTATGTATTTGGTAATTCTCTATGGATTTGGAAGATGACAGAATCCAGAGATGTGAATTTTTTTTTCTCTTTTGACACCTGGCTTACTTAACGTTTGTAACGTTAAGATCTCTTGCAGAAAAAAAAAGGGGGGGCCTATAAATAGCATTACATATTCCTGTTCAAGAAAAACAGTGAGTGTGAGTGTGTGCAGATATCACACACACACACACACACACACACACACACACACTTAATCTCTCCTGTGACCACCCATAAAATGTACCTTTAGGTGAGGAATAACTTGTCTGAGTTTTAACATAATGCATTGAGAGAACTTAATAAGCACAAAGCCACAATTATTTTTCTTATTTCTCGTTTTCATATAACCTCCTAGTTTTCATATAACCTCATAAAACTTCAAGTGCCTGAAGCCATTTGTTCAGATTTAGCATCTTTTGAAAGCCCTAAATCAGTGTAATCCTCAGCCTTTCCAGTCTAAAAGAAGGAACTGGGGTGGGTATGTATGGTTATATTTTGGGGAAACTGATTGGAACTGTACAGAATCCCAAACCGGGAAATGATAATCTGCCATATTTCTCTTCACCTGCTAATGGTGTTTATTTTAGCAGAATTAGGAGATTCTCATGCTTCTGGCCCCCGTGTTGCTGTTTATATAATTTATATTTACTTCCTGGGTATAGTACCATCTGAATTTTCTCTTCCTTTTTTGCAGTTACTAATATAGAATGAGCCAGAAGCCTCTAACAATAATGTTTTTTCCAAAAGAGGTTTCATATTTGTCCATTACTGTACGAACCTTGAGAGTTGCTCCATACCAGAATGTTGTTTATCATCAACTACAGAAATATTTCTTAAAATGTGGTCCATGAGATAATGGTTGTCAGCTGCTGTAAAACGCTTTTATCATTTGAAAAGAACTAATTAACACATACTGTAGGAAAACTTCTTTTAAACAGCCATTTTCTGAAAAAGAAAATGCTGAAAGGGAGGAAATAAAAGAGAGAACATTTTATAAAACCTTATAAAGCCCAGTGTGGCTATCCTACTGGAATAATGTAATTAAGGGGAATTAAGCAAGTTGGATAAATTTTTTTTTCTTTAACTAGACCCTTGAAAAGGAATAGAATTAAGTAGCATAGTTATTAAACCCAAAATCTGACGGTCTGCACATACATTTTAATTAACCTAACAACATTTACTGAATGACAGGCTGGGCTGGTAGTTATATCCAGAGTTCATAGCATGTGGGATCTGCCTTGAAGGATGGACAAGGCTTGGAATGGGAGCCTTGAATGCCCATGCTAAGGAAGAGCTGGTAGCTGTGGGAAATTTTGAGCAGGCAACAGAAGGATCTGATACGAAATCTCGTTTCTTTCTTATCAAATGAGAAAACACAGAAAGCAAGGGCTTAATCTTTTGTTTTCTTGGTATAGCACCAAAGCCCGTTCTAGCTGGTCAGGGCAAATTCAATAATAATTAATAGCTGTTGATGAACCAGCCATTCTAGAATTGATTATTTAATAAGCTGGCCAATAAATGAGAATCGACCTAGATTTAGGGGTTTTTAAATGTAAGTGGTAATACAGTTTTCACACACTCCTGTATTCCTTAAGCATCTGGTAGGTGTGATGGTGGATAATGTAGCTTAAGCTGTGTGTGGCAGCTGATTAAACAAAAAAGCCTTCAGTTATTTCTGTCTTAATTTGAGATTTTGAATTGCCTAAGGAAATAGAAAGGTCAGAGAAGGCCTAGTAGGGAAAAAGAAGAGTGAGCCTGGTCATAGCTGACAAATTCACTCTGATGATTTGACCAGCTAAGGATGACTGGGCAAGTTCCGGAGTCCTCTGACCCAGATGTTCTAATTTGTAAATGCAAAGTGACTTCTTTATCAGCCACTCTGGAGAAATCTTCAGGGTTGTGAACCTGCTACCTTCTGTAATCTCGCTGCCCTGAGCCCCGGGCTGTTCTCAAATGAAACTTTGGAAAGTGACCACTGGAGCCTCCCAGGTAAGGGCTCCAGAGGCAGCCAAGCGACCAGCAGGAGGGCCATGAGGAAGCTGCCCCCGGTAATCAGCACTGGATTTAAAAAAAAAATCAGTGGGGCGCCTCTTCTTTTTCGAGGTTGCGCTTGATTGTGGTTGGCTCAGGCTGGGTTGTTTGGGAAAGAGGAGTTTTGCCTAGCATGAGTCAGCACTGCCCTGGGTAAACCGCCTGCTCTGTTGCAATCTCGCTTACCAAAGATACGTCCCCAGGCGGCACCATTCACTCTGCCTGAAAGCTGCTGCTGTTGGCTCCTGAGATGAGCTCATCTGAAATGGCTCCAAGGACCTCAGCGGCAGGAACTGGAGGCAGCCTGCTCTCTGCTGTGGTAATGTTTTGAAACAGGCAAAACCAGGTAACCCCAGACTGTTTTCTCTTAGTTTCATTTTCATCAGCTAGACTGAGCTGCAGGACGAACTGGGTCAGTCCTTTGTCTCAGAAGTTCGTTAATGCCTTAACAATTTGGATGTCTTAAAGTCAGTCCTTCAGTCCTTTGGAGGGGGTCTGAAGGGGAGAAGTTTCACTTCATTTGGGATCTGGATGTGGTTTTAGATCTAATTAGACCATTTATTACAGAAACCTTAGAGAAGCCAAACACATCAGGCTTACAGCTTTATCCATCTTTTGCTCTTACAGTTTCTGTCCTATGTTTTTTGAGAAACAGTTTGGTCAAACTGAACCGTTATTAAAGGAAGAGAGAGAAGCAAAGGTATTTTATTATCTACCTAATCATTGGGAATATCGAATTATAGGGAACACTGTCTTATCAGTGAGTTTCCATATTTCTGAGGTACTATGAAGCACCTCTCTTCATCCCTAATTCTGATCAGACTACTATTCTCTCTCCCTCCTGCTCTTCACTTCTAACCTTGTTTAAAAAAAAAATTTTTTTTTTTAATGTTTATCTATTTTTGAGACAGAGAGAGACAGAGTGCAAATGGGGGAGGGGCAGAGAGAGGAAGACAGAATCTGAAACAAGGCTCCAGGCTCTGAGCTGTCAGCACAGAGCCCGATGCGGGGCTAGAACCCATGAACCGTGAGATCATGACCTGAGCTGAAGTTGGACGCTTAACTGACTGAGCCACCCAGGCGCCCCTCTCTTCTAACCTTTTTAAGTCTTAAGTCTCAATGCTAGGCAGTTGCCCCTCTCAAAGTTTGCTTCTGCTCCTTCCAGTTCCTTCCAAGTGGCGCATGTTCTTTTACCTCAGGCCTTTAAGGCCTTTACATAAGCCAGCCGTCTCTAAAACACCCTGCCCCAACTTAACCTAGCTACTGGCTTTAGCCCGGAAGTCACTTCTTCCACAAAGTCAGAATTTACTCTGACCATAGGGTATATCAACAATCACCGTCTGTTTTCTTAGACTTCTGTCCATATTACTTGGCACATGGTTTTCAGGGTAGAATGAGGAAGAACGTATAGTGTACTTCCTCAGCTCTGATCCTCTTACCAAACCGTTTGTTATTTCGGCTTCTACCCACATTACCTTGCTCGTGTTTTCCTGAAGAACCCAAGTAAACTCCAGATTACCAAACCCAGTGTTGTGGTTTTAGCCTCCACCTTACTTAATCTCTGCTTGGCATGTGGCAGTGTTGAACCATTCCTTCCCTGCCACCCCCAACCCTCTTCATTTGGCTTTGAGGCTACCTTGTCTCTTCTGAGTTTCCACAGTGTTCTTCTATTATTTCTTTGTATTCTCTTTTGACTATCCCATAAATGTTGAGATACTCCAAGGCTTTGCCTTGGGTGTCTTTCCACTCTTCCCCGTAGCTTTACTCCAAGGATCTCAAATATACCCATAAATTCAGCTATCCTCAGTATGTCTTACCAACCAGCTGTGTGTCCCACGCTTCAGATCCTTATTTCCAACTTGATAGACTTTGTCCAACTTGACAAACCTACCAGAGTGTTCAAAAGGCATCTTAAATTGTTACATACATTATCTCCACTACCCAGTATCAGTTATCTGCTTGTATTGCTGTAGGTTTGAACTCTGTCAATGATGTCTACCAAATCTTCCTATTCATACTTTTTAATGCCTCACATCATCTAAATATGCTAAATCCATGGTTGCTTAAACCCTTTTGATTGTATTATTGGAGTACTGTTTCATGTGTGGTTTTCCTTCATTTCCACTGTATTGCATTACTGTACCAGAGGTCAGAAAGTAGACATTTTGTTTAACCAGTCCAATGGCTTAAAATGTGTGTAAATAGTTTTAGGCAGGGCCTGCACTCTTCAATGATTACAGGTAACTGGGATGCCTGGGTGACTGAGTCATTTAAGCGTCCGACTTCAGCTCAGGTCATGATCTCACAGTTCATGAGTTTGAGCCCCACGTCAGGCTCTGTGCTGACAGCTCAGAACCTGGAGCCTGCTTCAGATTCTCTGTCTCTCCTCCCCCTTCCCTGGTCATGCTCAGTCTCTTTCAAGAATAAATAAACATTAAAAAAAAAAAAAAAAAGATTATAGGTAACCCTTCTCCCAGATGTTAAATACTAAAGATGTCACATTTTACCTACTTTGCCTCCAGGAATTTGAGTTTATAACTTGTGGTTGAGACCCTTATCATATCTTTTTTTTTTAAAGACTTTATTTATTTATTTATTTATTTATTGTTTTAAAAAGTAATCTCTACCCCCAATGTGGGGCTCAAACTCACGACCCCAAAATCAAGAGTCTCTATGACTGAGCCAGCCAGGTGCCACCACCACCCCCGCCCCCTTATTAAATCTTGACTGGGCTTTTGCCACTCTACCATGGGTCTTTCTCTGCTCCTATCTCCTCCACATTGTTGCCAAAGTTATCATCCTAAAAGCCCAAATCAAATCTTTTCATTCTCAGGTTTTCAGAGTGCCATTGGTTCCCTGTTACCAACTTATTTTGATACGTGAAATCCTTCACAATTTGACCCTATCCTACCTGTTATTGTTACCTGTCTCATCTCCTTCCTGTCCCCAGTCATTTCTCTCCAGCCCAACCCCTTCCCAACTTCTCTCATTTTCCGAATCCCTGGTTATTGCACTTTCTTCTAGGACTCTGTGTCTTTTTCTGGTGGCCTCCCCCTCAGACTAGCAAAGTACTCATCCCCCAGGAGACTTACTTCATATGTGAAACCTTCCCTGCCTTCTTCAAGTAGAGTTATTCCTCCTTATTTGGACTTCCACGGTTTATTATTTGGTTTCTTCCAGTAGACTGTTGAATTCCTTGACTGAGCCTGTTCCCTGGCCTAGATCCTGACACCATCAGACAGTGTTTGAAGTGGGTTCCCAGGGTCCAACCACTAGTCCAAACATTTTTATTAGTCTTGGCAGTATTAGAAAATTCATAAGCTTTCTTATTAGGTGGCAGCTTTTTAGTTCCTATTGGATGAACTTGAGCCCATGGTGCCTATTCCATATATTTCACCTGAAACCATCAAAGTTGATTTGAATATTTCTTGGGCTTGCTGAAACTTAGTTCTACAATATCACCTACCATTTTTATATAGTACTTTACAAAATTATTTCCCTTGTATCATTTTATTTGATACCTACAATACTGTTTTGGGTAGGCTTTATTTATCCCTATTTTACTGGTGATTATAAAGCTACATTTGACATTGAAGCCTACATTCATGTGATACTTCAGAGAGAAAATGTGTTTTTACATTGCTTTAAGCAACTGGTTTGTCTCTTTGTAGTTAAATATACCCTGTTGGGTTTTACAAAAAAAAAAAAAAAAGGTGCCTTTGCTCAATAGGCAAGTGCTAAAGATCTTGCCTTTTACAAGACTGCTTTGCCATCAAGGTGGAAGGAGGTACCCTGAGCCCGCCTGACCTACAGAAAGGCCTTGACTGTGGTTAGAGACCTTGACTGAAATTAATGGCGTGCCCACTCCAACCTCAAGCTTTTCTGTTGTGCTTCCTATATCTAGAATTTGTTAAAATCTATTTCAATAATGGAGTGTGAAACCAGGTTGATGAGTGAAGGGAGTCGGCACAAGGTGGAGTAAGCTGAACGTTAAGAGCCCAAAAGTTTTCGTAATAATGTCAGCGTATGATTGCATTTGTAGGGTAATAACTTCTGTGGTGCTAACATGCCATATTTGGGACTGTGTGGAATTTGAACCAATACGATGAACCACAGAGCAAGGAAATAATCTGTTAGATGCTGGCATGTGACTTCCAATTTTTGTCCCCTGCCAGCACTGCCCCAATGTTTGAGAGGATAAAAATGATTACAAAGTTTAAAAACAAGTCCTATCATTGTAAGTTTAAGAAAAAAAAGGAATGATTTAAAAATTTTTTTTTTTTTTCAACGTTTATTTATTTTTGGGACAGAGAGAGACAGAGCATGAACGGGGGAGGGGCAGAGAGAGAGGGAGACACAGAATCGGAAACAGGCTCCAGGCTCTGAGCCATCAGCCCAGAGCCCGACACGGGGCTCGAACTCCCGGACCGCGAGATCGTGACCTGGCTGAAGTCGGACGCTTAACCAACTGCGCCACCCAGGCGCCCCAAAAAAGGAATGATTTTAGCCTACTGAAGGAAAAGCTAAGGGATGGCTTGATTACCATCTTAAAGTAGAAGAATAGTTTTTGCCAGGGGGGTTTTGATTAATTGTTCTTTGGTACTTCAAAGATCTAAGAGGAAATGGGCTTAAATTGAAGGAGGAGTCATTGTAATGAATATGAGGAAGATTTTCTTGATCATCCAAGTTGGGAAACATTTGAATGATTGCTAAAAGCGTTGAATTTCTGACGATTTCAGTTTTCTATTACCGTGTAGCAAATCATCTTAAAATTTGAGTGGCTTCAAATGGCAACCATTTTATTGCTTATGAATCTGTGAGTTATATTCAGGGAAGAAGGGCATATTGCTTTGCTCCATGTGATTTGACTTGACTGGGGGATCCAACATGGGTTCACTCACATACGTGGGCCTCTCTGCTAGCTGTTAGCTGAGACATCTTGGTTCTCCTCCATGAGTTCTGACACTCTCTTGGTCTCTCATCATTCATTAATCAAAATCAAGCTCCTTTTACATGGTGGTTGGTTTCCAAGGTGGCCATAATGGAAGCTGCAGGGCCTCTTAAGGCCTAAGCCTGGGCATGTTAATCAGTATCTCCTGGAGGGTGTTGGCACGTATGAGACAGTCTATGTACTTTCTCTCAGATAACCTTAAAATGAGGGTGGGGGTTGAGAAAGGGAACAAGACTGATCCAGATAGGTACAACATAAGGCAGAATGGTGGGTGCCTTAAGATAGGCCTGCTGGTCTCCTCTTGCTTCCAGGACCTGATTGAACCCTCTGCCTGGTATGCTCTGCCCTCCAGTCTGCCTAGGCTAAATTATGTCTCATTCATTCAGCACATCATTTAAGGAATGTTTTTTGAAACCTCGCATATTTTTTCTCATAGTTTCTAGCACCTTTTTCCTTCATAACATTTTTTGTTTACAATTTTTACAATTTGTAATATTTGTGTGATTATTTGACTGATCCACAGTAGACAAAAATATGTCTGCTTTGCTCTCCAGTAGCTAACATAGTACCTGCCTCATAAAAGGCACTCAGCAAGTATTGTTGAATGAATAAGTGGTTGATTGAATGCATGCGTGAATGAAGTGATACTTGAATTCAGTTTTAAAGGGTGATTAGAATTGTGGACAGGTGGAGCAAATGACTGGGAAATTCATGGTTCTGAAGTGGAGGTGTAGGTTAAATTGCTCATGTAATTCTAGAAGATGAGAGGAACTGGTTTGGGTGGAGATGAAGGGTTTGGTTTTGAGTGTATTTGCTGTGCTAAATTTGAGGTATGGATATCTAGGAAGCATTTAGAAGTCAGGTGCTGACACTGAAGGGTGAGAACTGATTCCAGATATTTAGATTTGGGAGTTATCTGACTAAAGTCTGTGGAATCCATTCATTCAACACAGACTCCCCAAGCTCCGACTGTGTGTCAGAAAACTGTGTTACAGGGCAGGTGAGCTCGAGTCTCGCTGAAGAGGAGCCAGCTTGGTGAAGAGAGCTATGGACAATGTTCCAGGTCGAAAAGGAACCACAAGTGGGCAGACCTGGGCGGGGGGGGGCAATAAATCGTCCTTTTCTTTTTGAGGACCTGAAAGGAGGATCACCAGGGGATTAGAGTGAGGTGAATGGGGGAGTGGGGCAGCAATGGGGGGCGAGGTAAAGCAGGAGAGAAAGGCAGGCCCCATATCACACAGGCCTTTGTGGGCTCTATGGGGAGTCTAAACTTTACCAAAATAAGCATGGTGGTGGGAGTCACTGAAGGTTTTAAAGCAGGAGAGTAACAAGCAGTATGTTTTTTTGTTTTTTGTTTTTGTTTTTTTAATGAAAGGTGATCCTGAGTACTGTGTGGAGAAAAGAGAGTGGCAAAGAGGGGACCAGTCAGGAGGTGTTTGCCCTAGTTCTTGAGAAAGATAATGGTACGTAGGACAGGGTATGGCAATGTATAGAGTGAGAACGGGATATTTGCAGGATAGATTTGAAAAGACCCAGTAGAATTCACTAGAGAAGGAAAAGAAGAATGGTAAGTACAGAGTCCTAGGGGACACTTAGGGGGCAAAAAGGAGGAGCCAAGAAGGAGTGGGAGAAAGATTGGTCTTTGAAGTCAAAGGGGAGTGTAGCTACTGCACTTTCAGTGGAAACCGAAGGGGAAGAAGGAGCCAGAAGGAAGAACACGGATAGGTCATTGGTATATGGTGCTGCAGGGAGGTCAGGAAGGTGGAGGATTTAGGGAAAAGTCATGCGTCCAGCCATCAGATCTTTGGTGACCTTGGAGAAAGGGCTTTGGGTAAGATAGTGGAGCTAACAAATGAGTGTGTGACCTGGAGGTGAAGCAGAGCACCACTCTTTTTTGGAGAAGTAGGGAGTTTGAGAGAAAGGGAGACTAAGCGGAGAGCCCACTTGTACAAACTTGCACAGAGAAGCATGTGTGTGGAAACAGATTTATAAACACTTTAATGGACCAGTGTTTACCGAGCATCTACTATATGCCAGTTGCTGTGCTAGGAACTATACTGAGTCTATTTTATTTATCTTTTTTTTTAAACAGTTTGCCTAATAGTGTAGTGACCTCCAAAATGAATTTCTAGATTCTAAGGTATATAAGAACTTCCTTTGGGGTATGGGAAGGAGACATCAGAACTAAGTTTTTTGTTGTGTGTTTTAATTTTTTTTAATGTTTGTTTTTGAGAGCGACAGAGCGTGAGTGGGGAAGGAGCAAAGAGAGAGAGACACACACAGAATCCAAAGCAGGCTCCAGGCTCTAAGCTGTCAGCACACAGCCGGACGCCAGGCTCGAACTGAAGAACCGCGAGATCATGACCTGAGCCAAAGTCAGACACTTAACCGACTGAGCCACCCAGGCGCCCCAGAACTAAGTTTTTAAAAATATTTTTATTTTACTCTTTGAAATTTCTTCTTAGTATTAGGTTTTAGAAAGAACATAGTATGGGCACCTATATTACATATAGATATATTGGAGATGCGCTAATTTTTTTTAACTGATGGTCAGAAATGGTGCTCTCCTGGTCTACTGAATAAAGGGGAGTTTTTGAGATGGAAAGAAAAGAAGAGGCAGAAAGGGGGGTGGGGAATCAGCATACCAGGTAGTTTGTACGTTGTTTTAAACCTGTCCAAAACCCTATGATGCTGTTTCCGCTATTTACAGACAAACTGAGGACCAGAGACTAACTTGCCCGACGTCACACAGCTAGTTAAGCGGTAGAACTGGAATTTGAAGCCAGGTCTGTTTTGCTTGAAAGCCTTCTTACCTGACATATTTTCCCCCTCCCCTCGTCTGCTTGATGGCTCTTTCATATTTTTCCATTTAATTCTCACATCTTAAAATACACATTTTGGGTGTCCGTGGGTGGCTCAGGCAGTTGACTATCTGACTTCAGCTCAGGTCATGATCTCATGTTTTGTGGGCTTGAGCTCCCATCGGGCTTTGCGCTGACAGCTCAGAGCCTGCCTTGGATTCTGTGTCTCCCTCTCTCTGCCCCAACCCCCTTGTGCTCTGTCTCAAAAATAAATAAACATTAAAAAAACCTAAAAATGAAATCCACATTTTGCAGTTGAAGAGTCTGAGGCAAAGGTAAACGGTTAGCACGTGGTCCCATATCTAGGGTAGGGCACCAGCGGCGCGGCGCGCCTGATCACCGTGTTTTTCCCAAGGTACCACCACTGCCTCAAAGTAAATAGAACCCTGTTGAATTGTTTCGGTAAAGTAGGTGAGGCAGTTGCTGGTTATTCGACCAAGGCGTGGAAGAGGGGAGAGGGATTGGTTGGGCTTACACAAAGTAGAAAAAAGTAATAGTTCCCACTTTTTGAGCATTTTGTGTTGTTAAGGGCTTGTATTAATTACCTCATTTAGGGATTCCATTTTACAGAAGTGGACGCGAAGATTGGGAAAGTTTAGCACCTTGACTGAGGTCACGTAGGAAGACTGAGTTCTGTCTAACTTCAGGCCCCATGTCCCAAAACCCTGCCGAACACTGCTCTTTGGAAAGTTCCTGTGGAGACATCAACTAACGATGAATAAAAGATTTCTGAGGCCAGTGGTGGTTTGGTCCCAGTTGTATGAGTTTGTGGGGTACCCAGTAAATAAAGTCTTCTGACGTTTCTGTAATACTTGGTAGCTCAGGTGTGGAGAGGTTGGGGAGTTAGAAGGGAAGAAAACCATAGAATAAGAGTTCAGTAAATCAAGAGAGTTCAATAAATCCTGCCTCAGGGTGTAGGACTGGTGGATTGCAATGGATTGTGGTGTCGAAGAAAGTTGTGTTTGAAATTCATTTTTATAATAAATGTGGTTCTGTTTGATGCAAGGTATGCTGGGATATGGAGGCAAGAATGCAAAGATGATAAGATGGGATCTTTGACCTCTAGAAGGTCAGAGAGAGAGAAAGTGTTTGACTGTGGTGCATGATTGAAGGGTATGGAGCGGTAGAAGGGGAAGAAGTATGGGGAAGTATTCTACAGACTGGCTTGTTGCAGATCGAGGGTGGCACTAGGTAGGGCCGGCCCGGCGGGTGCCATCTGTTTCCTCAGAAAGACCCCTCAGGGTTTCGGTCACTACGTCTTAGGTCTGGTTCAAGGCACAACATTTGTCTTGTTTCGTACCTGGAAATGATCAGTCTTCTGGGGACAGCACTGTATTCAGACTTCAGTGTCTGTGATCAGAAAGGAATGACAACTTATTATTTTAGAGTGACTGAGGCCTTTCCTATTGACAGGAATCTGGATTTTGCTAGGGTATTGCTTTTCTATATCAAGAGATCTGAGAAATGAAATTTAATAATACCACGCTTGCTTGATGAGCATGGAATAATAGAATAGTTTGTGAGGGAAGTTAGAAAAAAAACAAGCTAGGATTATTGATTGCCTGGGGCGCCTAGGTGGCTCAGTTGGTTAACCGTCTGTCTGACTCTTGATTTTAGCTCAGGTCTTAATCTCAAGGTTTGTGGGGCCTGTTTGGGATTCTCTCTCTCCCCTCTCTCCTGTCCACCACCCCCATCAAAGTAGGTAAATAAACTAAAAAAAAAAAAAAAAAAAGATTGTTGATTGCCTACTATACGCTCAGTTTGGTACTGCGTGCTTTTGCATAGAGTAGGACATTTAATTCTCCCAGTGGGCCAATTATCCTCAGTTTATAAATAAAGAAACCAAAGCTCTGTCTCAGCCGGTAAGAGGATAAACTGAGATTGGAACCCAGTCCCTCCAGTTCTTAAGAGCCCATACCCCTAACTGCTGCTGTACGCAGTTCCCATTTAAGCTTCATGAACAGACCTTGTCCCACAGGAGAGAAGATGGTGTGCCACCTAGTTGAAGTATTTCTCTACCTTGGGTTATTCTGGACTCAAAATGGCCCCCTCTGTTTTTTTCTAGGTTTTTCTAAGTTTGTTGACCACATTTTGATGTGATTGTGTTCTTTTTATTTTTAAGTAATCTCTACCCCCAGTGTCGGGCTTGAACTCATAACCCCAAGGTCTAGAGCCATGTGCTGTACCGACTGAGCCAGCCAGGCACCCCAAAGTGGTCACATTCTTTTTTTAAAAATTTTTTTTTTTTTTTCAACGTTTATTTATTTTTGGGACAGAGAGAGACAGAGCATGAACGGGGGAGGGGCAGAGAGAGAGGGAGACACAGAATCGGAAACAGGCTCCAGGCTCCGAGCCATCAGCCCAGAGCCTGACGCGGGGCTCGAACTCACGGACCGCGAGATCGTGACCTGGCTGAAGTCAGACGCTTAACCGACTGCGCCACCCAGGCGCCCCAACATTCTTTATTTAAATATGTGAATACCATCACCCAAGCCCTTTTGTCTTCCTGTCTTCTTGCTTTTAGTTTGGGAGACATTGTATCTCTTTGGAGGTACTAATCTGTACACATTGATTTTGCATTAATTTTATTATCTTAATTTTATGGGTCATGAGATTCCTCCAAGCTCCTAACTTGTCACCCTCCCTCCTTCCCCTTCCTTCTCCACTGGATTTAAACTCAAATTCTGAGTCTGACTTTGGAATACTTGTCTGGCTCCAGTCCAGCTATCCAATTTAGCTGTGGCTCTGTGGATTGCTAACTGTTCTTATTACCATCCCTCCCTTCATGCCCACTTATAACTCAAATCAAATCCAGTTTCTCACTGTACCTCTATGTCCTTGATTTCATACTTGGGTGTCCTTGCTTTTCTGTTGTGCTTTTGGCTTAGAATGTCATTCTTCCTGTGAAGCCTCTTTGTCTGATCCCTCCCTGGGAGTAATCACTCCTTCCTCTGGGTCTCATAGTAGAGAATTCTCTTTTATGGCACAGTACACTTTCTGCTATATATTTCAATAGTTTGTGTACATGCCTTTATCTCTCCTACTAGACCATAACCTCACTGAATAGATTTATCCGGATGACCTTTGTATCTCCTCTAGTGTCTAATTCAGTTCCCTGCACGTAGTAGGCATTCGATATCTGTTGGATGAATAGGTAAATGGAGAAGCAGAACTAATTTTTTTTTTTTTAATATTTGCTTAGAGAGAGAGACAGACAGAGCCATGAGTGGGGCAGGGGCAGAGAGGGAGGGAGACAGAATCCAGAGCACAGAGCTTGACGCCGGCTTGAACCCACAAACCGGAGGTCATGGCCTGAGCTGAAGTTGGACATTTAACCAACTGAGCCACTTAGGCGCCCCTCCTGAAGCAGAAATTAAGATTTAAGTTTCTGCTCATTGATTTGGATTCTGCCCCCCGCCCCTCCTTTTTTTTTTTTTTCCTTTCTCATTTCTTTTTCTTTTCTGTTAAACTTGCTGTGTTTTCCTTTGTACTGACTCACCGAACTTGTCTTTACCACTCCTTTTTCTTACTCAGATTTTGCCTCATTTTTTCCCCATTAACAATCACTGCGTGGGAGTGCCACAAGCTGCTGGTCAGATTGTCTCCATCCTTTTGTGGCTTTATTCTGTACAGGAATCATATGACCAGCATGAGAACCGAGTGGTGACTACATTAAGATTTTAATAAAAAGACCATGTGTAAAGAGAACAGTCCTTAAGGTTTGTTATTTAGCTTGCAAATGGGAAACTTTCCGATCCACATTTCAAGGGAAGGGAAAAGAATCCTTGGGTACTTGAGAGGTAGACCAAGGCATGTATTCACACTGTGGATTTGTGGGGTGTTGGAGGTGTCTTTTTTGACCAAAGAAATAACGCCGAAAGCCACAGAAGCCTCCTCTCTTAGTGTTGAATCCTGGAATCTACAGCTGGAAGAAACATTAGGGATTTGTGTTGTTCAGCCTTCCTATTTTCCAGATGAGAAAACAGACCCTAGGAGGCTAACCGATGGGTCCATAAAAACTGGGATATTTGTTGGCCCAGCATTTATTCCCAACACTGAATGTGGCTTGTGGGGGACACCGCTAACTCTTTGAAAGCGGTGAAAATTTCACTTCACGTGGAGGCTTCAGGTCTGTAAAACCAGAAGGCTTTTGCTGCCAAGTAGACCCAGATTGGTAGCAGGTTGGGTTGGGGGCAGTGTTCACCAGAAGGGCCCTTTTAAGTGTTGTGATCACTCCGGTGGTTCCCTTCTGGGCATCTGCTCGGTGGGGATTCTGGGCCCACAGAAACCTGTTTCTTCTACATTTGAAAAGAGACCCACGTTTAATAATAAAAACATTTCCAATCTTCCTTGCTCTTTTCCCAGCCTTCATATTTCACGTTTTGTTTCAGGTGTGACTTCTTATCTCAGTGCATGTTTGTGTTCAGTTTTTATTATCTAGGTCAGGCGTCAGTAGGAAGCGTAGGAGAGACCGAAAGTGGCTCAGGAGCTCATGATTGTTTTTTTGGTGCTCTTCAGGTGTATCTTTTTTAACCCAACTTGTAGAACAAATGTTGTCAGTGGACTGCTGTTCAGTGAACCATTTGTTGGCAGATATGAAAGGTTACCTGTTTTGTGGCTAGGCAGCAGCAGTGTAAATAGATCAGACTGCCTAGAACAGGAAGTCAAGTGCAAACAGGATGTGCTTGTCTTTACTGTAACTTTGTGTATCTGTGTTTTGAAACTTGGTGTGGTTAAAAAGTCAAGACTTCTAGTATTTGAGCTTGACCAAAGATGTCTCTGTTTCTGGTTTGAAAAGGTGGGAAGGCAACTAACTAGTCCTTTACTGCCCTTGCCTGTATACCGGTACACATCTTTCTTCTAGGGATTAAGCCATTCTTCCTGGTGCATGATGGTTTTTCCTCCCTTACACCGTATTGCATCCATATGTTTCATAAAATGGAACCACTGAATTGCCTGCTGATGTGTTACTTTTGGTAGATGAGGGATCCAAGCTGTGCTTGGCTATTTATTTCTTAATAACAGTAGAAAATCTTAGCCTATAATTCCCCAGCCTTTTAAATTACAGGTTCCTTTTGTTGGATTCCAGGATTTCTAGCACACCTTTTGAGTGCTTCCTAAGTGTGGTAGTTTACAAATTACCCCCAGGCCTTTTTAGTCTTTGAATTGAAAATTTCCTTGTATGTTGGAGGCTGGATCTAAAGCTAACTGCTGAACTGTTTTACCCCTGTAGGCATGTTTCTGGAGAAGAGATTAAATAAGCAGTTTGCTTGTTGGGGAGGTCACTCAGCTGGTAAACAATCTTAGGAACCTCTATTTGATAAACCCCTTCTCATTCCTCATTGCTTCCCACTGCTGAAATCTGCTTTATTACGTTCGTTAGGGAACTGGATGGTCTATAGAATAACTCCCTGTGGGAAGTAATCTTGGGATCTTTGTGGATTATCATAACCACTTGAGCTATTTCAGAACAGGTCCATTCTGGTGGTCTCAAACCATAAACTAATGAATATGGAGCAGGTACAAGTCTGGGTAATGTTTTTTGTGCAATCCACATCCTTGCCACATTGCAGACTATCCTTCCACTTTTCTTGTTTTTAAGTTTATTTATTTATTTTGAGAGAGGGAGTGTGCACTTGTGCACGTGAATGTGGCCGGGGGGTTGGGGAGGGGGTAGTGGCAGAGAGGGAGAGAGGATCCCAAGCAGGCTGCATTTAGAGCCCTATGCGGGTCTCAAACTCATGAACCGTGAGATCACGGCCTGAGCTGAAACCAAGAGTCGGGTGCTCAACTGACTGAGCCACCCAGGCACCCCTGTCCTTCCACTTTGTAATTCCAGGAGCAGATGGGTAAAGTGGCACATGTTGGCATCAATGAGAATAGCATTACAGTATCAGTATTATGATAGACCGATATCAGCACAGGTGTCTCTTTTCTTGACTCTCGCAAGGAGTGGTAAATATGAGCCAGTTTGCACTTCATTGTGGGATATACGGCAAAGAATAAAACCCGAAGACCAGGTTAAGCACAGGTGTTCTTCCCAAGGAGGGAAGGTGATGAGAACATGAAGGATTTCTTTGTGGTATGAGGTGAACTAGAAATCTCCATTTCTGCCTCTTGGGAGAGATAGTGGACATATCACATCCTGGCAGGAGCAGAAAACATTTCAGAGAGTCAGCATAATTTCTAGATTGAGATCAAACATCAAACCAAGCCAAAGGTCTGTGGGAGGAAGGGGGTGGTTAGTCTGAATTTATCCTGGGTTTATCACAAACTCCCATCAGACTTCAGCGCAGCACAGGCAGTTATGGGGCGCCAGGTGGGGGCCAGAGGTGTGTGTGTGCTCAGTCCTCTGCATCAGGTGGACAGAAGGGTTGAGCTGAGGGAGAGTCTCCAGTAACTGAGCCGTGGGAAAATTGGCAAACTTGTTGGCAAAGTGGTGGACTTGGGAAGAAGTGTAGCAGGCTGGGCTGCATGAAGGGAAAACCACCTCCAGATCCCCTCTGCCCCTTCTCCAGGGATTATAAAGTTAAGAGCTGATGGGAGGGGCCTGGGTGATTTAGTTCTTGGAGGATCATTAGAAAACTAGACTTTGCCTGATGAAAGAAAGGTATTAGCAGGTCTTGAAAACAGCAGATAGGGGATAGAGCAGGTAAATTTTGTCCCTTTAAAGAACCTTGAAACAGCTTTTCTTTAAGTTACTTGTAGCCAGCTTTTATTGAGTACGGTTCTGTGCTAGGCTCTGGAGTACATGCTTGACCTGCATTATTTTAATCCTTTCAATTATCCTTTCAACCTAGCAAGCTCTGTTGTTTTTGAGAAAAATAACGTTTAAAGGGATTAAATAACACCAGGGGCTAGAGTCCTCAGTTGAGTTCACGCCACTGTACTGTTTAGCTGCAGTGACTTTTGTGCGGTCAGCTTTGGAAAGGCAGACAGGGTCATTTTGACCCTAGACAGAATTCACACCCTGAAGCGCTGCCTTTCCCCAGGGCTTTGCATGTGGCAGAAACCCTCTCAGTGAATCCCTGGCTTCCTTATCCTGGTGACCCAGTAGTCCTGTCACTGTGATAGTAGCTCAGGAGAACAACTTCTTGGGTCCAGAATAGCCTCTCTGGTAAATCCTGTTTTCTCCACGAGAGTTCAGAGGGATCAGAATCTCTTTATTCTTGATGAGCTCTGTCATCAGTTTTGATGGAAGAAGGATCCTGGGGTAATTAAACCACAGGTCCGTTTATTCTGTTTTCAGCTTGTTTGAAGACTCCTCTGAACTGCTTTCTTTCCTGATTGACTTGCCCTTTGGGGCAAAATGCCTGGGCTGAAATTAAATGTGTAGGTTTCTCTGCTGCAGTGTTCAATCTGTCATCTCTCCTGAACGCCACACTAAGAAGCAGCCATTTAATTGGTCAGACCCCGAGGGTGAGATTTTGGCACAAGGCCATTGGTTAGAATTACTTTTCCCTGAACTTCGCAGCAGATGCTGAGGTCCCTCTGCAAGTATTTGTCATAGACTAGTTGAAACGAGGGAGTTTTCAAGAACATTTATAACTTGGATTATTGTGTATGTTTTTCACTTGTTTACAACAGTTATCACTTCAGGAAAAGAGCTCATGTATTACTAGCGAAAAGTGAAACCTCCCTCCTTTCCCCTTCTTCATGCTGTCATTTTAACGCTTTGTGTTCCAAGACCCGCTGCCGTGGTTCCTTGTGTCCTGCTTCTCCCTCCTCTTGCTTGAGCTGCGCACATTGGTAGCGACTGGCAAAGCTCTGCTTAGACCTGGGTGGATCTGGTAGAGTCTCTTTGATTGTCTAGCATTGCTTTTCTCTGTTGTTTCTCTTCTCCATGTGTTGATTTCACTTTAATTTGTGTTCTCTGCAGTTCTTATCACTGTGCTATTTATTCCCAACCGAAGCCGCTGGGAGGTCACTGAAGGCTTCTGTGCCTTTCGATGCAGGGAGGGGATGGACATGCCGATCCTGTTCATCCTCGAGGTTTTCTGGCTTTCTAATGCTATCGTAACTGGCAGTTTTAACATGTGTCTGTTACTTCTGGAAACTCAGTCTGTTACCATTCTTAGCAGACACTTTAAAAACTTAATCATCAGCAAGTGTGAGGTAGGCATGTACCTATTAAACCTTTCCCTTAACATACTGCTATGGTCATTTGGGTTTAAAACCCTTAATTTGCTCATCAACCTGTAATCAGGATTGTAGAGTTTTCAAGCATGAATTTCTCTCTCTCTCTCTCTTTTTAAAGCTCTGTTGTTGTTATCATTAATAAGACTTCAACAAATACCTGGTGATCACATTTACCTGGCACTAAGGCTGGGAATTAAGCTGTAGACTCTTTTCCTGTTTCACTCCCTAACCATGGGAGAAGAATACTTGAAAAAAAAAAATTACACAAATTGTTAGCCAATTGATTAAATGCAGTGCTGCTAGAATGCTCATCCCCTCAGAATGTAATCACCATGTGGTGAAGGGACCTTGCCTGGTTTTGTTCCTCTTGGAGTCCCCAGCACCTGGAAGAGAGCTCTGCAGAAAGTAGCGCTAAGCAGACAGTCAGGTGAATGAATTAAAGTTCTTGGGAGGTGTACGAGATGCTGTGGGAGCACAGACAGGGTCAAAGGAGGTTTTCCTGAGGAAATAAATGCTGCATGAGGAGGTCAAGGTCGAGGGTATAGCGTGAGGGAGGTTCCTGAAAACCCACATAAGCTTGGTCTTTGAGGGGTCGACGGAATAGCAGGGTAGCTGGAGCTAAGAGCAAGGAGAGCGAGGCCCTGATTGCTAAGGATTTGCTTTCATTATTATTTAATGGGTACCAGTGAAAACACTTATTAAAAGGAGAGTAATAGAGTATTAGGTAGTTGAGACAATTAACTGAAAAACCCCTCCTCAGCTGGAACCAAGGTGGGCAAGGATGGAAACCGAAACATCTTAAATATTGATTAAGGGCTCTATCTTTAGAAAGTTGGGGGTCTCTTCATAGCGTCAGTACCCCGAAGTTGTAGTGGGTCGGAAATGCAGATGGCCTACTGGATGTATAAATTAAAATTCTGTATTCCCGGGGCTGGTTTGTCTGCCATCCCTTTTACAAGGTCCTCAAGTGTTGAAAGGTTGGCTCGGCGGGTAGGTGGTTTCCACTGTCTCTCCTATGGTCAACTCATTTACCTTGCTCTCCAGCACACAGGCTCTGTTAGTAGTGCTATGGGGAGGGAGTTGTGGGTGGTGAAAGCATCGCCCTCTTTCTGTAGGGCCACAGATTAATCACCCCTAGCTGTATGACCCAACCCGAAGGGCCCAGCCTCTTGATTTAGGAAAAGAACATTGTAATTTCGATGTTTGCAGGATTATTGTATTAAATGAGACAACAGATGCCGACAAAACAACTCACGTGTTTTGTAGTGCTTTTACTTTTCCTGAAAAAAATACTGTTTTCTAGGATCATCTGAGAAGGGATTTCTGAACCCCTGAGTCTAAATACCTCCTATTTTCCCCTTGTCTACCCCTGAAATAACAGCACAGGAAATTCTTTCTCTCACCTAGAGCTTTGATCCTTTATATTAAAGTAGAACTTGGGAACTGGAGGACATAGGAGTCCTAGTGTCTTTGAAGTCTGACATCTCAGAATGAATAGGGGCTCTGGGAGCTGGTTTGGAGAGAGGCAAACATTGAATCCTCCTTAGCCCCATGCCTTATTATAAGGCCAGCCATTTACTGAATGTCTAGTACCATCTTCTCTTTTTGTAAGACTAAAAATTAGCTCATAAAGTACACTCCCTCTTGATACTGAGCACCTACTCTGTGTCCAGCTTGCGAGGTACAGGCAAGTTTATTCCTGTTCCGCCGAAGCTCAGAGAGCCCACTTTCTCAAGTTCATTCCGTTATTCCTTGTTAGAGTTGGATTTAAGGTCACGTCTGACTGAAGCTAAAACCAGAGTAAGATGTAGTTGGGAATTTTTTTTTCCTTTTTTTTTGTTTTTGAGAGAGAGTGCGAGCAAACAGGGGAGAGGGAGAGAGAATCTGAAGCAGGCTCTGCGCTTTCAGCTCAAAGCCTGACGTGGGGCTCGAACCCATGAACCCTGAGATCATGACCTGAGCTGAGGTGGAATGAATGCTCAACCGACTTGAGCCACCCAGGTGCCCTGAGAATTTTTTTTTTAACTCTTGTATTTTCTAAAAATTTAGCCCCCAAATGAAATGCCTAGCTAGGAAATATGCATTATCCACTCCCCACATCCTAAGGACTGCTTGGGAGGATGGACAATGTCTATTAGGATTTAAAGCCTTTGGAAATGTTTTCGTCTGCTGTGTTCCAGCCTTGTGACAGATCCCTTGTTTATGCCCAGCCCAGACACCACTTTACCAGGGCTGCTGATCTGATTCAGGCCTCGGGTGTTAGAGTTCCATAATATACTTGTCTTCTCTGTGACTTAGGTGTTCTGAATTCTTTATCCTAAAGAAAATATCTCAGAAATAATGTCCGTATCACAGAGAACATGCTTCACTCTCCCACGCCCAGCAAGTGAGACCAGTGTGTAATATGGTGCACTTGTGGGTTGCTTACTCACAGGTGCAACAGTGGCCCTGTTTCATGCTCATGGTGTTGTCGCCAGCCCTTTAAACCTTCCCCAGCCAGGGTGGTTACCTTAGGCAGGTTTGCTGGAAAATTCAAGTTGTGACTTTGAGTTTGGGTTTTAAATTAAATAGTTTTGAGGGATTTCAAGTTTCTTTTCAAACTTTAGAAGTGAGCAGCCTTCCAAGTTGAGAGATGATTGTAAATTTCAGGTGAGTTCTCAAGATAAGGATTCTTTATCGTGTGGGTGGTGTGATCAGCTGTGCCGGAGCCCCACCTAACCCAGTCCCTTAGGTGGTAGGAGACTCAAGTTTTGGGGCATCAGAGAGAAAAAGCGTGAGACGTATGGGGCTTTCTGGCTCATAGTCACTGTTAAACATCTAGGCTGTTGCCATTTTAGAATTGTAACTTAAAATGATAATTTCTTCTAGCATGTTATTTATTGATCAGTGATCACTTACTGTGGGTTAGGCACTTTCTGAATATTATTTTTCATCCCTACAATTACCTCCCAACACAGGGATTATCCCTTTTATAGAGGTGAGGAAACAGACTCAAAAAGCTTAAGTCACCTGTCCAAGGTTAGCTACCCTTTGTTTTTGATAAAGGGCTTTTTTTTTTCATAGTCCCTTTATGTCACTATAAATATTGACAAAATGCTTTGGGCCCTAAGGAGAGATAACTAGTACTTGCCTCATTGGCTGTATTGATAAAATACTTGAACGTTCTTCTGACCTCTGTTTGTTCATTTCACCAATTATTTGGGTGCCTGCTGCAAAGTGGTACGGTGCTAGATGTGGATAACAAAGTGAGGACAGGTGGGGTTCCTGCCCTTGGAGTTTCCAGTCTGTGGGTAGATCAGCTGTAAACAAAGCTTTATAATTGCAGATATCGGCAGTGCTCAGGAAGGAAACTAAGGGCAGTGAGAGAGAGGCAGTGTTGACTGAGGAGGACTCCTCTCAATCGGTGGTGTCCGGGTTGCATCCTGAAAGATGAGGAGGAACAACGCAGGCAGGGAGAACAAGCGGAGACCTGGAGGCAGGATGGAGCCGTGTGCTTGACCTCCTAAAGGCCACCATGGCTTGAAGCTTAGCGAGCAGGGAGAAAAGCAGCATGACACGAATCAGAGAAGTGGACTGGTGGCACATGCAGGGTCTTTTAACCATGCAAGGAGTTGAGTTTTCCTTTTAAAATGCAGTGGGACTCTGTTCAAGAGCGTGTGTGTGTGTGTGTGTGTGTGTGTGTGTGTGTGTGTTGGGGAGAAAGAATTGGAGAGAGGCAAGAACAGAAGCTGGGAAGCTAGTTAGGATCAGTTCTTCTACCCAAGAAGCCCTTCTAGACTCTGGAATTACAGTAGAGCGTAAAATCCCTGCCCTCGTGTATTTTTTAAATTCTAGTTAGAAAAGCAGTTAACAAGTAAGCCAGTAATACCAGTTCATGCTGTTAGGCATGAGACTAGAAAATGACATTGAAACTGAAGAGTGAATGGCAGGAGGGAGCCAGGTATGTGATATCCTGGGGAGAAGAGTCCAGGCAGGACTCTTCCAGAAGCAAACAGCAGATTCAACGTCTAAGGAGGGAAGTGTGCCATGTGCATAATAGATCAGAGATGGCGGTTGAGATCTCTGCCGTATTGGGGGGGGGAGGGGGGAAGGGGGGTGGTGACAGGGGAGATGGAGATAGGAATTTATGAATCTTCAGCTTAAAAACAGTACCCAAAGTCACCCGACAGGGCTCCTCTCGGGAGACTATGGATGGAGAGGGTGCCAAAGACAGCCTAGGGGCTCCCAACATTGAAGAGCAGAGGGAGGGGAGAGAGCAGCAAATAGGCTTTGAGCTGGGAGGCAAACCAAGGACACGGAGTTGTGAAGAGTGTTTCAAGGAGGAGGCAAGGGTCACTTGTGTCTGGCTCTGCCAGGAGGTTAAGAGGAAGACAGAGAATTGTCACTTGGATCTGGCCACTTGGGATTCCTTGGTGACCTTGAGAAGAAGAGATTAGGTGGAGTGGTTCAAGCGAGACTGGAGGGTTTAAAGAGTGAAGTTGATGAAGTGAGTTGAGTATTGGGAGAATTTTTTTTTTTAAGGTTTATTTATTTATTTTTGAGAGCAATCGAGCAAGGGAGGGGCAGAGAGAGAGGGAGAGAGAATCCCAAGCAGGCTGCATCGTCGGCACAGAGCCCTGTGTGGGCTCGAACTCATGAACTATGAGATCCTGCCCTGAGCCGAGGTCAAGAATCAGATGCTTAACTGTGCAACCCAGGCGCCCTAGGCTGATTTTATTATTATTTGACTGATTGATGGACTGTGGAATCAGGACTACTTCTTGCAGCATGCAGAGCACGGGCTTCATGGTATAAGCGATTTAGTTTCACATCTTGGCTTTACTACCCTCTAGCTATGACCTTTAGCAAGTTAAGTTCTCTGAACCTTGGTTTTCTCACCTGTAAATGGGATGCACTAATCTAATTTGCCTTGCCAGAATTGTGAGGATCACATGATAAAGCACTAGGTAGTCCCTAGCTCAGTGCCTGACAGATCAGAAGTATTCTTCAAGTGGAGAATGACTACTTTCTTCTCTACTTCTGAAAACATGTAATTACTTATCAATTATTTCAAAGAGGCATAGCTAAGCCATATTGATAGGCTTTCATAGCATTTCCTTTCAAAGTCATTGCAATTGTACTTTAATTGCTTTTTAAGGATAATATACAAGATGAAGCAAAACCTATTCTGTATTAATGATCCATAACGTGGGATACTTTTCGTAATGCACTTACAGCCTAGCTGCTTTTAACAATTCCAGGAATATGGTAGTGACAATTGGCAAACCTCCCTCACGGAACTGCAGGCATTCTTGAAGGCTTGCTTCGTAGCCACTTTCTGATTTGCCCTGTCAGAAAGGTACTTCTTTGAGGATTGTGGGCATTGTAATTCGGTTTTCTAAAAAGGATTTTTGTGAAATCTTACACAGTGGTTCACCATAAGTATGTTAATTCCAGGATGTTGCATCTATGTAAAGCCCGTTGTTGCAGAAGTACCTTGGCACACAGAGCAGTTAATTAAAATCAGAACAGATTGGCTGAGAACCTTGGGGACTTGACTTTACTGCCTTAGATTTTGGAGGTTAGCAAGGTAGTTTGGAGTCGCATTGCAAACTAGCACTTATTTTACTAGGGCACTGACATTCTGACCCTTCTACTCCATGGGTCCATTCTGACCCTTCCGTCCTCCTCGGTAAAGCCCATGACAACCACTGATCTGCTTAAAATTATTTGCCTTGGGCAGGTGAACGAGTGCAGAAGTGACTGTTTTAAAATTACTTAGGATTCTAGGACTTAATGGGGAGAAATCACATTATCTCCCTTCTTGCCTCTAACTACAACTGTACTCAGCCTACCTGGGATAGATCATTTATCTTAACCCTGTTATTAAAACTGTAATTTTCCTGTTCAGCAGAGCTTAGTCTCTCAAGAAATGCCAGCATACTTGTCAAGCTGACACACTCCCACATGCTGACTAGCCTTCTCGGCCCCGGACCGCAGGGTTCCTCCACAGGGAGGAGCAAGTTTTCTTGCTCATCTTGTCCTTACACCTCCCGTCTTCCTCCCGGTCCTGCAGAGCGGTCCTGCAGAGCGGGAGAGGAGAGCCTCGCAGGCTTCAAACAAGCTCCCTGGGACCGCGGTCAGAGACTGTATTTGGGGATTAAATCGCCAAGTCCGTCTTTTCCGAAGAGGGTGAGGGGAATCGGGGAAGGAATTTTCAAACCCTCAAAGAAGATTTGATCATTTTCTTTCAAGATCAGGAGATTTGCAGATCAGAAGGGGAACTTTCTCATGATGGCCGCCATGGGCAAAATTCGTTATACACCCACGGTTGGTTCCACTTCCAGCCCTTTGGTAACACGATCAGATGCCAAGTGTGTGTGTCTGTTTAGGGCTGAGGGATGAAAAAATATTGCCAAGAGAAAAGCGTTTGGTTTGTATGGCAATGTTAAAATTACAAACGCTTTCCTTTCACTCCCTGAGGTAATCCTGAATACAATTGTAATTTAGGCTTCGTATTTTCCGGTTTGGCAAGAGAGTACTTTTAACTGGCCACATTAGGAAATGGTATTTTAATTATATGTCAAAAAGAGTAAAAGCCTGGTCTCCTGACATTGGTGACAGGGTCACCAGTTACTGAAGTTAGCTACTTCAGCACTGGAGACCTCCCCCCGCCCCAGCCCTTTCTGTAATAGTCCTGTCCCCACGTACTCAATATGCCCGGGATAAGACTCCGTTCTCCACCTGCACATGGGGCCGGGGGAAGAACCCAGAGGCAATCTTCAAGTCTTCTCCCAGAGCCAAGACCTCCTGAGTCAGGCCACATACTTGGATAGGCTGATGGCTTTTCTTTCACAGCTCTTCAGAGGAGGCAGTTAAGATTAGAACCAAAGTTGAGAGAATGAAAATACCGCCGTGGAAGATAGATTGTCTTGGTTCTCGACTGAGGAAGACCTTTCTTAGCTCTTCTGTCAGGATGGCCGAGTTGAGCTGTATAGTTGTGCCTCATTGGGGCCAGAGTCCCCTGGGGGGCAAGGACCTAGTCGACCTCACTTTTGGTATTCCCAGTGCCCAGCACAGCACTGGTGCTCCCTAAGTGCTTGGGAAAGCACAGGAATTTAAACACTGTACAGCTGGCTGGCCTTCTGGCTGTTTTCCTGTTGATCATGCCTTGCTCTGCGGGCCTACCCATCGTGTGGCAAAGTCCTTGGCTTTCAGAAAAAATTGCAACGTTTAGATTCCTTGTGCGAAGGAAAAGTTTGTTTTCTTCTTGTGGTTAACATCCCCCCACCCTTGTCTTTTTACTTCATCCGTTCACCTTTGTCTGCTGGCAGCTTATCTTTGGTGACATCTGTCTCCCCTTGCTTCCAGTCTCTGGTGAAAGAGGTGACCTTTCTCCTCCCCGCCCACCCCCAGTCTTTCTTTCTCCTCCTGGCCCTGACTCCCACCTTGTGTTGCCAGCTTCCCTTCCCCTGTAACCTCTTCCTCTTTGGGGGTCTCCTGCAGTTTCTGCATTTCTCTGTCTTGTGTTAGTAACCTGCATCCTCTTTAGCTCTGGCCTTCTCTCTTCCCTTCATGGCCAGAAGTTTCTTCAGAGAATAGTTAATCCTTAGGGCCTGGCTCATCCTCACATCTGACCTGTGGTTAGCCATCAGGTTCTCTCTTCCTTAACTGCTCGGATGAAGAACACATTCACGTTTTCTTGAAACTGGGGCCTGGGTCCATTGGACATTTTGTATTCCATGCGTTCTACTCTCCGGGTCATTTGACAGGAATGATCAATCAATGACAGCATTGATCATTTCTTCCTGAAACACAACCCTCTTCCAGGTGCCCCCCCCCCTTGTTTTTATTTGTTTGTTTTGTTTAGTTTTGGTTTTTTGTTTGTTTTTTTAAATTTATTTTTGAGAGAGAGAGAGAGACAGAGCGTGAGCAGGGGATGGTCAGGGAGAGACAGAAACACAGAATCCGAAGCAGGCTCCAGGCTCTGAGCTGTCAGCACAGAGCCCAACGCGGGGCTCTAACTCGTGAACCATGAGATCATGACCTGAGCTAAAGTCAGCCATTTAACCGACTGAGCCATCCAGGCGCCCCCAGATCGCCCACCTTTGAGCATTCTTCCTTCCACTGTTGTGATGGTTTTCCTCCACTAGCCCTTTAGGTCGGGTCTTCCCTGGGGCACTCCCTGGCCACCCTCTCTGACCCCTCACTGTCTAATTCAGTCTTCTGCCCCGTTCTGGCTTGCCATGCTTCCAGCAGGCTGAGGATTCCCAGACCTTTGTCCTCAACCAGGACTGTGCTCCTGTGTGCTGTGTCCATCAGCAAGTCCCCTGGGTACAAAACCCCACTTGTCGTCTTAACTGCCCCCTGCCTTCACACAGACACATGCCTCCTCCTGAGGACCTTGTCCCTCGTTACAGTTAAGGATTCTACCGTGTCCTGTTGTTTTTTTCAGAGACCCCCAGGATTCGTCCAAGACTGCTTTCTCTCCCCATTCTCCCACTGCTTCAGTTCACTGACACATCCCACGAGTTTGTCAGAGATCTGTCTGTGCCTTTCTCTTACGCCCGTGTCCTCGTGTCTTGACTGTACTATAGCAGCTTCCTGCTCCTAGCCTTCCCCTTGCAGGCTTGTTCCCCAGGCTGCTTACCGGCAGAGTGCCCACTCTAAAATGTAAATAAGATCAGAAAACCTGCTTGCCTGAACCCCTCACCGTGTTCCATTACTTGCAGGATAAAGTCCAGATTCCTTATCGTGGTCTTTAGTGGCTGCTCGTTTGCCTGCTGCACACCCCACCTTTACTCTTGACCCTACTAAACATTTTGTAGTTTCTTTTTGTATTTTTTTTAAACTTAAAACAAATGTTTAATGTTTGTTTATTTTTGAGAGACAGAGAGAGAGACAGCACGAGCGGGGAAGGGGCAAAGAGAGAGAGGGAGATACAGAATCTGAAGCAGGTTCCAGTCTCCGAGCCGTCAGCACAGCTTGCCCATTTCAAGTGGGGCTTGAACTTACAAATTATGAGATCACGACCTGAGCTGACGTCGGATGCTTAACAGACTGAGCCACCCAGGCACCCCCATTTTGTGGTTTCTTTAATGCCATGTTGCATGCAGTTTGCTCTTTCTTGCAAATTCATTTTACTCTGGGCCAGTTACTCTAACAGCAGGATATGTGTGGCATCTCACTGGAAAAGTCTTCTCTGGTCATCCCTCCACCCCTGGGGAGTTGATTGTATCTTTGTAGCCTCCCATATGCTGTAGGAACCTCTGTTAAAGCACTGAGCACCCTGAAATTTCTAGCTTTGGCTTTACATTTCTTTCTGTCTTTTTAAAAAGATTTTAAGTAATCTCTACACCCAACATGGAGCTCGGATTCACCACCCAGAGATCAAGAGACATGTGCTCTACTGACTGATCCAGCCAGGCGCCCCTGCTTTTACATTTCTTGTTCCCCTGCCAGACTGTGAACCCCTCGAGGGTCAGATTTCTCCCTTTACCTGCCTAGCACTGGAAACAGCAAGGCACTGGCTTCCATAAAGGTTGGGTGTGTGGGGGAGTGGAGATTCTGACCAAAGTTGCAGACCACCCACAGCCTGGCTGCGCTGATCCTCGCCTTGCCCCCGCCCCCTTCAGTTACTTGACCCCTTCTGCTAATTTTGTCACAGATGTCCATATCCCTTTTTAGGATAGCCCAGAAAGCCAATGGTAATTGTGGGGGAAATCTCTAGGTTTACTTTTTAATCTGAACCTTGCCAGAGAAATCGTGGCTGAGCTATTGTTATAATGCTCGTAGCAACGACTGATTTGTTTAGTGGCTCTCAGCCCAGAGAATGTCCAGGTGAGAAAAAGGAAGAACAGAAAGGTAGGACTTACTAGAGGCAAGTGTAGTAAAGCAAGGCTTGGGCCCAGGTCTTTTGGTTCCAGATCCTGCATTCCTTGCATTACAACACATGGTCCCAGATGCTCTTGTCCAGGTGATTGAGAGAATCGTACAACCCCTCTTTCAGAGGGGCCACTCTGCTGTTAGCGCCATTATCTTGCCAACACAGAACTCATTTATTTAACTGTTTCTCACTTTGTTTTTCCATGTGAACTATTCATTGCAGTTAAGACTGTCTTCTAGGAACTGAGAGGCCTTGGACAAGTACTAGGCCGAGACCAAGGTGTTTGATGTGTAGGAAATGGAGTGAATGCGATTAAAGTTTAAATACCGTGTGTGATTCATCCTGTAGTCTTTGTTGAGCTATCTATCTGCTGGGCACTGGCTGACTGTCATGGTCCCTGTTCTCAGGGGAGGGAGGGGGGTGGGGGGTGGGAGGAGGTGGATGTGAATCAGACATGCCTGCAAAAGGGAATGAATTCTCCATCAGGAGTATTGGGAAATGCTAGAAGCTAAGAAGGCCCTAGAGTAGTCAGGAGACCTAAGGTTATAGCTGTGTGAACCAGGAAGTGAATCCTCCTGCTGGGCCTCTGTCTCTTCCTCTGTGAGATGACCAAGCTTGAACCAGTTGGCTTCTTACTGTTAGTACTTCCCAGCTTAGCACATGTTTGAACTATGATTTGCAAAGGCACTTTGCATGAGTCAGGAGGCAGAGCAGAAGGTACCATTCTTCTGTGTGACCTGATTATTGAGTAGTAACACTAAATGTTTCATTTATTATTTCTGTAGGCAGAGAGTTCAGGCTCAAAATGTCCATATTGACTGCCATGGTGTACTAAGAAAAGCACGCTCTTACTTCATCACGGCAATGCTTGGCATTTCAGGGGACCCTTTTGCAACTTTAGGTTATTCTGACATTTGAGGGATTGGATCTTCTTTGTTCTGTGATCTTAAGCATCTGGGTGGCTCAGTCGCTTAAGCAACTTGATCTCAGCTCAGGTCTTGATCTCAGTTGTGAGTTCAAGCCCCGTACTGGGCTCCGTGCTGGGTGTGGAGCCTACTTAAAGCATTTGGGGTGCGTGGGTGCCTCAGTCGGCTGAGCGTCCGACTCTTGATTTCAGTTCAGGTCATGATCCCACGGTCGTAGGATTGAGCCCTGCATCATGCTGTGCATGGAGCCTACTTAGGATTCTCTCTCTTTCCCTCTCACTCTTTCTCTCTAAAATTAAAAAAGAAAACCAGGGGCGCCTGGGTGGCTCAATCAGTTAAGTATCCATCCGACTTTGGCTCAAGTCGTGATCCAGCCATTTGTGAGTTCGAGCCCCTTATTGGGCTCTGCACTGGTGGTGTGGAGACTGCTTGAGATTCTCTCTCTTTCTCTATCTCCCTCTGTCTCTCTCTCTCTCTCTCTCTGCCCCTTCCCCACTTACACTTTCTTTCTCTCAAAAATAAATAAACTTAAAAAAAATCTACTCCTTTGGACAAAGGAGCACCCCTATTTGATATGTTAAATGGGACTAATATTCCAGAATTTCTTAATAAACCCATAGAGGCACCTCTTCAGCAAGGTTACAAACATTGGTTGAGCTTCTTCTGTGTGCAGGACACTGCTAGGGTGCAGCACACACATGGCTAAGAAGTCATCCCTGCCCTCAAGGAATTTATGCTTTAGTGGCAGAAAATAGAGGGTAAGAATGTCTGTGCAACCAACTGTTTAAGCTGCTGGGAGAGAGGTTTAGGAAGGACTGGAAGAACAAACATCAGAGCAGTTTGCTCTGCTGGCCGGCAGAGGGGAAATCAAGGTGGGTGGCATGGTACAGGAAAAGAACGTTAGGTTTAGAGTCAGAAGACCTGGGTTTTCAGAATCTCAGTTCTCTGTATATTAGCTGGGTGACCTTGACTTCTTTGAGCCTGGGTTGTCTCATCTCTAAAGGAAATAATAATAGTTCCTCTCCATGGTCATTGTGAATATGGGATTATACTTGTGTGTGTATATGTACGTGTATGATAAAGTCCTTTCTTTTTTTAAGTTAAAAAAAAAAACTTTTGTTTATTTTGAGAGAGAGAGAGAACGCAAGCGGGGGAGGAGCAGAGGGAGAGAGGGAATCCTAAGCAGGCTCCGAGCTGTCCGCGCAGAGCCTGATGTGGGGCTTGAACTCACAAACTATGGGATCATGACCTGAGCTGAATCCGAGTCAGACGCTTAACTCACTGAGCCACACTGGCGCCCCTGATAAAGTTCTATCTATCTGAGCTCTAGGAGCAAATTCATCTTCCTGAATAAAGTGGGTATTCACTTACGATTGCTAAGGCAGTTCTTTACTTGAAGTCAGGTCTCAGATTAAACCAAAACATAGCTCAGCAACCTTTCAAAGGTAGGGTGCCATCTCGGCTGTCCGTGTCGTCCTGGTAGATCAGGCGTCTGTCTTGTGTGCAATGGCCACTGGTGAAGCAGGAGGTGGCGAGAAACCTACGGCCCCTGAAAACATGTCTTCACCTCGACGCTCGACTCTGGCAGCAGGTGTGGATTGAATATCCCGGCTCACTTGTGCCCTCGGGAATGGGGGAATGCAGTAGAGGTGTGTCTTAACTCTGACCCTTTTCCCCTTCCTCCCTCGCACCAGATTTTATCATGTGGGCAACCTGCTGCAACTGGTTCTGCCTGGATGGACAGCCTGAGGAGGTCCCCCCGCCCCAGGGAGCCAGGACGCAGGCCTATTCCAACCCTGGGTACAGCTCCTTCCCCTCCCCCACAGGCTCGGAACCAAGCTGCAAGGCTTGCGGGGCCCACTTCGCGAACATGGCCAGGAAGGTGAGTGTTGACTTCACGGCCTGCTGGGCCGCTACAGCCTCAGGTCCTCGGGCAAGCCTGCCGACCCCTCCGTAATGCCTGTCGCCTTGCCGTTGCCTGATCCCATAACCCACACCTGATCCCTTCACAAGATTGTTAAAGAAAAACTAGCCCAAAGCAGAGCATCTCAGCGTAGATTTGGAGCCAGATAGGCCTGAATTCAGATGTCAGCTTTGCTGCTTACAAGCCATATGACTTAACTTTTCTGGAGATTCTTTCCCCACCCCCGTCTCTAAAATGGGGGTGTAATAGTCATACGCGTCGGACAGTGTCGTGAGAATAAAATGGTTAGGCCACCAGGGGCGTCCAGCATGATGCTTGGAACGGAGCAGGCACTCAGTGTTACTCCCTTCATTCGCTGTCGTCATAAGAAGCCCGGCCGCAGATTAACTTGTTCTTTTTATCACTCGCAGTGCCGAGGACATCTCAGGTACATCAAGACCCTGACAGGACAAAGACCGGGGCTCTTTACTGTAGCGACTTCACTGGCCGTGCGCAGTAGTCATCATGTTTTCCAGATTAGCAAGCAGCAGGGGAGACCAGTGGCTGGGGAGTTGTGCCTGGGTGCGGGCGTCCCTGGTTAGGGCTCAGAGGCGGCATATTCTCCTCGGTCAAGCACGGCCGGGGCTGAAGGTGAACCCTGACCTGGGAATTCCTGCATTCTTCTGCAGAGCGGGCAGTTTGCAGCCCTGGATGTGATGTTAGAATGGCGCTGATGGGGACTTTGAGAGGAAGAGCTACTTTTCAAGCCACGTGCTGTATGCCAGGGTCTGCTGTGAGCTGTGTGGATGTTTTGGTTTCATTTCATCCTCGCAGTGTCTCTGTGATAGAGGTTTCAGGGTCCCGAAATTCCCATTTTACAAATGAGAAACTGAGGCTTTAGAGTTTAACCATTAAGAAGTAGACTGTCAAGTTCCTGGCAGATGGCGTAAGAGGGATTGAACGACTCCCGTCTTTTCCCTCCACTTAGGTAGTGCCCCAAGATCATGTGGTTAGTAGAGGGCAGAGCCAGGATTCACACCCAGCTCTTTGAATTCCCAAGCTGCCTCCCAGAAGACATTCAGCACGTCAGAGAATTCCTGTAGCACTGACCACCCTTTTGTTCCCATAAGGTGGAGGAGGACTGGCATTTTGCCTCGTAGGTTGTGTTTTGCCTACGCTCCACTGCAGCGAAGGTGGGCCCTCAGCAGAGCTTTGCCGCGATTTGCTTGGCCGCCCTGGTCACTGCTAGAATGCCACCAGAGAGGCCACTGCAGGTGGCCAGGGAGCTGTGGTTCAGTGGCTGCGACGCTGTTCCCCTTACACTTAGACTGGAAGTTCGAGTCCTTGGACGGAAGCCGATGCGGAGACTAGAAGGAGCTGGGAGTCCTCTTAGTGATGGAGATGGTGGGGTGGGTTCGGGAGCCGAAGCAAGATGGGCAGGAGGCCCATGGGCTGCTTGTCACCTGCCGGGCACTGAGCTTGGTGTTTCAAATGCGTTCCCTCTTTGACCCCTTAACACAGCCTATGAAACGTGTGTATTGTTTGTTCCCATTTTAGAGATGAAGAAATTGCTCTCTCTGTTTAAGGTAGTCAGTAGTTTCCAGGACTCCTCAGGTGCAACTAGAGTCTGTTGGATAGTCCAAGACCTTGCTGTTTTCAACGAGAAATGCTGGGAACAACTGCGGGAAGAAGTGGCAAAGTAACTTCCTGTTCCTTTGGAACAGGAAAGACATTTGTTTCAGTGAGGCTGCGTGAATTTGCTCTAGGTTTGTGTGACCTTTTCTTGAAAACATCAGTTATACCCTGTGGAAGGCGAGTGGAGGGGAGCAGAGAGCGAGCACAGTGATGGTGATCAGCTCGGGCACCAGCACACTAAGCGTGTCGAAAAGCATGTTGAGAGAACCAAGGGATCTGGCGAGTTCCTGACATTTCTGAGCCAGAAAAGAGAATGAGTGAGCAAGGAAACTGCCCCCCGAGAAGAGAGAATGGCGGGTAGGTGAACGTGGGAGGAGGCTTCATTTTTGTGTATGGTGCCTGTTTCCACCTGACGTAAATGTTTGCGCATGGCCCATCTTCAGAGGTGGAGCACAGGACGGGGATTCTGTTGATTTTGTTTGCAACTCTGTCCCTAGTGCTAGTAGAACAGTGACTGACATGCAGTCGTAGGCAATATGATTTTATAAATGAATGAATGACTAGGCAGTTGAGTTGCCAACAGTTTGTAAAGGAGGAAGTAGGCTGGAGAGTTTCTGTTTTCATTACTTCGTGGTTGATAATTCCATGCTGAAGATTTTCATTGAGGGCCCAACTCTGCTGCTGCAGCAGTGTGCTCACAGCTAGAGGTTACAGGTTTGTGGAGACGGAGCTGAGTCGGCCTTTCCCTCGGGGAGCTCCCTGGCTGGCTAAGGAGGCCCTCATAGCAACTGTGCAAGTTGTGTACTAGGGAATCAGGCATTGCTGGTAAATTGAGACACCAGATAATTCTAGCTGGATGAAAGAAAGTTTATTGATCTGCAAAGCAGCGGCTGAAGTAAAGACACCAGAGGTGGGGCAAGTGCCAGGTGTGTTTGGGAACTGTGAGTGGCCTGTTTGGCCAGAGTGCAGGATGCTCGAGGAGTTAGGGTGGACCACGCTGGGATCAGATGGTGAAAGGCCATGACTTCCGCTGGAAGGAGCTTGTCACCAGATAGCAAGGAAGCGCAAGAAAGATTTTGAACAGGAACAAAGAGATCAAAGAGATAAGGAGAAAGCTTCTGTAGCAAAAGAGCTTTTGGGGGGTATGAGAGGAAGAAAAGTTCCAGTTTGAACGGAAAAAGATGGCTATGGTACGATGTTGTCTTGCCACAAAAATAATTAATTTTGTGTAATTCACAATGGATTTTGTGAATATTAAGGATGTTTTCTCCTAAGAGAATTTTTCATTTGTAACTTCCTTCTTAAGTGGATCAGCATTCATATCTTTAGGGCTTGGCAAATAACAACCACAGGCGTTTAAAACGTGTTTTCTAGAAGTTGGTTGAAAGGAAATGATTACGAGGATCCTGCTGTTTTTCTTTTCTTCATTGTGGTCAGTGTCTCCTGAATACTCATCCAGTACAATGCACAGATAACATTCAGGACTATCTGGAGAGAACATAGCTTGTACCCCCTGCCTTAGAGTTTTTAGTCCTAGAGAGGGATGACAAGCCAAAGGTTTTGCCCCAAGCCAGAAACCTCCCCTGTATTTGCAATACCCATGTGTAGTTTGGCAGGGGCCCCGACCGTTTTTGGAAAGTGGGGTGGGGGGGCTGGTGCTCAGCCTCTTTAGTTGGACCAGTTGGGGGAGGCTGCGGAGGAGGAGGAGGTCGTACTTAGAAACTGGAAGAGATCTTGGGATCTCAGAGTACTGGCAGAAGCTCAGAGATAAGGCAAAGGGGGAAGGGAATAAAAGGTGACTGTGTTACCTTTTTTTGTGAGTGCCCACCTTATGCTAAGGTTTCCTATGCATGATCTCATGTAATGCTTTCAGTAACCCTTAGAGGTGGGTTGACCTTCTGATGTTACAGGTGAGGAATCTGATGCCCTGGGAACTTACTTGTTTTGTACAAGTTCCCTTAACGAGGAAGGGACCTGCCAGGAATGAATCCTAACTGTGTCACTCCTCAGGCTGTCCTCTTCCTCCCGCAGTGGGCTGCAAGGAGAAATGCCCATAGGAAGGCTGGTGCGGAGGAGGGGCTGTCCCACCTGTGCCAGGGAGTGTGCACGGGGAGTGGGGAGGAATAACAGAAGGGCAGATTAGCCAAGGAGAGCGACCTGCCCTCCCCTGCCCCCCACGCCGGGCATCCCTTGAAGGGTGGTGCCTGCCTGGAGGTGCTGTACTCTTGGCAATTTTGCAGGGATGTTGGCTTCGCTAACTCATCTTTCATGCTTCCTTGTTACTCAGTTGGTTTGCAGGGGTTGCTAGAATTTATACACACGTGTTGCCTTTGCTCATTCTGCCCACGTTTGTTGACAGCCGTTTTCTCCTTTCCCTTTGTCTGTCCTGGCTCTGCAGGCTGGTATGCTAGCCTGGAGGCTGTCTCACTCCTTGAGGGGGTGTTTCAGATGCCGGCTGACTTGAGAGTCCCCTGCGAGCAAGGGGATATGGAGAAGCTGGGTGGCTGCCTTTGCATTCTGATCTTGCATCCAATAATCCAATAAGCTGGGCACATTTGAAGAAAGAATAGAGAGTTGTTTAGATCTGGCTGATTGAGCAACTCAGGGCTTTTTAATTGCGTCAGGCTAGGTCTTGTCAAACTGCATTGACTTAAGTAACGTTCCACGTCAGGACCTGCAGCTTTATTATACCAAAGCCTCGTCATTTCATGATCAGTCATCCTAAACGTATTTCATTTCCCAATAGAAAAGCTTTAGATCTAAGTGAACCCCCCAGGACCCCAAAACATCTATTTTCCACCTGAGTGGCTACAGGTTTCAGGACTCATGCAGCCATGTGTCCTTTTAACTTGGGCTCTGACCATTTTATTGTCTGGTTATGACTGTAGAGAGTGAGGGAGCTGGATATGTGTCCTTTCAAAACGCCTTCTAAGTATGAGTGGTCAAAACTGGGTGGTAGACATGCCCGTTTCCCTTTATGACACAAATGCCACTTGGAGCCTTCTTCAGCCTGCACAGGGGTATCTGATCTCGCCTAGGAGAACCTAAGTCTCTCGGGCATTCTTGCGAGTTTGAATTCAGCTTTCTATATTTAGAAGAGAGGGAACAGAAATATTTAGTTAATGCTCAAGTCACCAGAGGATGAAAAGTTTTTAATTTCTTTAGAGGACTAGTGTGTGCTTCCAGGGCCATGCCAGCGTGCCCACGGATTACCTCTGCCGTGGGAGTGTGGCCTGCTCTTGGCTGGGACAGAGCTCAGTCAGATGTCGCTGTGCTGGCTCAGCCTGTAGGGCAAGAGGCTGAGGATTTGCTTCCTGTGAGTTGAGCAAGCCCTTGTGTGCTGTGTGGTCTGCCGTTATGGGAGAGGCTGCTGTCATGCAGTACCTCCTACCTGCTAGGTGCTCTCGTCGTGCGGCTGGGACACTCTGCACTTGCGCAGATGAGAGCTCCTTAATCGCGTCTGGGGGGCCCCTGTAGCTGTCTGAGTATTTGCCTTGGGTATGCTGCCGTGCGTCTCTGGATTGCCAGCACTCTGGGCCTTCCTGGGGGGGGGGGGGTTGGAGATGGAGAGCCAGGCCCTGGACTAGGTCCTGCTGTAGGCTTGACCGGGACTGAGTTAGGCAGCATGGCCTGGTGCAACGGGCGTGGCTGCGGACATTCCCCATGGACAGGCCTGCAGTGTGAGTCCCAGCTCTGCTGTTCCCTGCCTGCCCTCGAGTACGGTGCTTAATTTCTCTGGGCCTCGCCTGCTTGGTGAAACAGGGAGGCCTGTTAATAATGATTGATTAATGATTATGTACATTAATACATAATACAGTGATACAGTAGTGCTTTGCGGGGTTGCTTTGAGAATTAAATGACAGGCCCTAGCACATCGTGGCCTCTCAGTAAATTTAATTAATAATAGTAGTAACCACCATCGTACGTATGCATTTGCTTTCTTTTCTCAGCAGTAAAATAGAAAGAATCGTAGTTGAGAGTTTGAATCCTGGCTCTCAAAATTATCTCCCATTTCCTAGATATAATTAAAAGAGTTAACACTTATTGAAGAATCACGTGTCAGATATGCTAAATGCATTCTCTCTTAACTATACAATGGTCATATGAAGTAGATACTATTATTGCCCCCATTTTACAGATGAGGAAACTGAGGGCTAGAGAGGCTAAGTTACACACCCAAGGTGATACCATAAAAAATGGGGGAGAGGGGCACCTGGGTGGTTCAGTCAGTTAAGCGTCCAACTCTTGATTTCCACTCAAGTCATGATCTCACAGCTTTGTGAGATTGAGTCCCGAGTTGGGCTCTGTGCTGATGGTGCAGAGCATGCTTATGATCCTCTGTCTCTCTGTGCCCCTCCCCTGCTTGTGCTGTCTCTCAAAAAATAAATAAATAAACTTTTGAAAACAATGGAGGGGGGAGACTAAATAAAAATGTTGGTTTTTTTTTCCGACCCTAAAGTTGGTATTCTTAGTAACCTCTGTTTCTCTATCTGTACAATGAAAAAGTAAGCCTCAACTGGAATAATAAACGTAGCGTCCTGTACATGGATACACAGATGCATACGGGGCGGGGGGAGGTCTGCCATCTGGCGGTGGTGTTTAACCTGAAAAAGGGAGCTGGCACCCGCATCCTGGGGCGCCTGGCTGGCTCAGTCGGTAGAGCGTCCGACTCTTGATCTCGGGGACGTGCGTTCCAGCCCCATGTCGGGCCGCGGGGCCTACTTTAAAATAGCCTAAAAAATAGGTAGCTTAGTACAAGTAGGAGTGATTGGGGGAGGCCTTGCTAGGCATGCAGCCGTAGGCCCCCATCCCACCCCTCTTGTCCTCCGTCTGACATGGTTTCCGCTGCCTCTTGCTCTAAGCAGCAGACCTGCCTGGACTGCAAGAAGAATTTCTGCCTGAGCTGTTCGAGCCAGGTGGGAAACGGGCCCCGCCTCTGCCTTCTGTGCCAGCGGTTCCGAGCCACAGCCTTTCGGCGGGAGGAGCTCATGAAGATGAAGGTGAAGGACCTCAGGGACTATCTCAGCCTCCATGACACCTCCACCGAAATGTGCCGGGAGAAAGAGGAGCTGGTGTTCTTGGTGCTTGGCCAGCAGCCCGTAATCTCCCAGGAGGGCAGGACTCGCGCGCCCACCTCGTCCGCGGATGTCCCCGAGCAGCAGGCCTTCCTGACCCAGCCTCGCGCCAGCACGGTACCTCCTACCTCGCCTCACCTCGCCTCTTCGTCCGCACAGGCCACCTCTGTTCCCCCAGCCCAGGCTCAGGAAACCCAGCAGGTATGCACCGGGTCACGGCCGCCCCCGGCCGATCAGGGGGCTCAATGCGCTCTCCTGCTCGCTGTGTGCGAGTGGGCGTGAGGCTAAGTGTCCCTTCTGCCTACTGATGCAGGCATGTTTTCTGGACATCAGACCCCGGTTTTGTTTTTTTCAGAGACGATAATTGCACAGAATCAGGTATTTTTGTGGTTTTTGTATCTTCTCAATACAGACATATATCCTGTAGTCAGTTTTAAAAACTCATTGTTCCAGAAATATTGTGAGAAAGCTGTTAATTCCAATTTAGTTCTGTGCAGACTGCCCTCCTGCTTATCTTTGTTATCAGTCTTCCTTAGCCAGGTGGGGAGCTCGGTGCCTTAGTAACCGTCACAAGGCACGTAGGAAAAGGCACATGGAGAGGGAAGGGAGAACGGAGGAACACTGCGACCAAAACACGGTCGCTGCTTCTCTCGCCAGTCACCGTTTGGGTCAGGTTGTGGTTGGTATACTATGGAATGGGAAGTGGCCTTGGCATCCTCCCAGGGGGCTTAGAAACAGCAGGCAAAGAGCAGCACATTGGCGGAGCTGTGAACCAGGCCTGGGGAGTACAGAGCTGCCTGTGCCTTCAGGAAGCCCCTGTGAGAGGGAAGGTAGATGTGCACACCAGCTACCGGGTCAGAGCAAGGCCAGTACACTTACCCAACGTGTCAGGATTGGTGGCGCCCCAGAGATACACTGAAGTGCCTCGGTGACCCTTTTATTTTTCTGGCATTAGGATGTAGAAGATCTGGTTTCCATATCCAATCTGTCACTGACTCTTTGGTCACCTTGGGCAAGCTTTGAGCCTTCATCGATGAAATGGGGTTAGCGATCCCAGACCACTTTTGCTCTCACCAGGATGTTGGGAGGACTGGCTGGCGTGACAGCGGGTCTGAAGAGCTGGGAGCCTCTTACAGCTGGCTTAGCACTAGTGTTAGGTCCTGTGCAGGCCGTGGCTGGCCGCTGCCTCTTGCTTGTGACCCCCTCCTTCGCCGGGACTGGGCCCCTGATTCAGCTCTGGCAGGCACTGAGGCATAAAGGCCAGGGTGCTGGCTTACTTCACCTGTAGTAAACTCACGTAGCTCTCTTGGGGTCTGTGGTGTGCCCTCTCCCCAGCTGGAGTTTAACTCTTACCTACACTGGGGTTCTGTCTCCTGGCAGGTTTTACCCCCTAGTATGACTTCCTCCCTTGGCTGGGTTGAGCACTCCTGTTTATGGGGAGCCTGGAAAGTAACTTGAGGAAATTGCTGTTCCCTAAAGAACTTTCAGGTGGGTTTTTCCATGAAAGGAGTAGGTTCTTAACTTCCTGCCCTTAAGCAGAAGTTCCAGGCTGCACCCGCAGGTCACAGCTCACATCCCCTGTTCTGGTGACATCTGCAGTTTTCAAGCCAGGAGAAGAGACATGGGAAGTCAAGTAACTCGTGCAGACTAC
Source organism: Lynx canadensis (assembly GCF_007474595.2). Classification (NCBI taxonomy): domain Eukaryota; kingdom Metazoa; phylum Chordata; class Mammalia; order Carnivora; family Felidae; genus Lynx; species Lynx canadensis. The sequence goes on along the minus strand of NC_044316.2, from coordinate 22,222,518 downwards.
CTGCACCTAGGACGCAAATCTGCCATGGCGTCCGCTCCAGGCTTCTTTCCCTTCCCCTTAGCACCCTGGCCATCACTACTAGGGATAGAAGTGGGTGGAATAAGCAAAATAGTGGGTAGACACTAGTTACAGATTTTGATTTAGCCAGTGGGCAAACTGAAAAGACAAGAGCATGCTTTGCAGTGTGGATTCCAGTTTCTCTTTCTAGGAAAAAAAGGACATACAGAAGCTTATGGACATTTTTCTAGGAAAAAAAGGACATACAGAAGAGTCTACTTAGGAGGTTAGGCTCGGAAAGGCTTTGTAACTCCAGGAGACTGGTGGGTACCACATCCACGTAAAGCTAAGGGAGAACCAGATACTGTTTTGGGTGCATCCCCATACATGTATGCTACATGTGTGATCTCACCATCACCTGGCATTTTTGGTGGTGGTGGTGATTTTTACTTTTCATTTCCATTGTAGTTATTGGCCTCTTCTTAATTAGCTCTATGTCATGCATCGTAATCTGGGATGAGTGGTTGGGGCCATGGGGGACTGGTTTCCTGGGCTGTCCCTTTATTGTTCTGAGAGTCTGGAGGAAAGGCCTGTGAGCTCAGACACCTGTTCGCTCCTGGCTCACACCAGGGCCTCTGCTTGGAGGGAGCAGTGGGTGAAGAGGCTCTAGTTAAGGGGGTTGTGGCTTAAATGGTGATGCGGGGGTGGGGTGGAGTGCCTGCGTGGTTTAGTTGGTTAAGCATCTGACTCTTGATTTTGGCTCAGGTCCTGATCTCCCACTTTGTGAGATTGAGCCCCGTGTCAGGCTCTGCTTACTGACAGTGCAGGCCTGCTTGGGATTCTCTCTTCCTCTCTGCCCCTTCCCCACTTATTCTCTCTCTTTGTCTCTCAAAATATACATTAAAAAAAATGGTGATGGAACTAGGAGGCTCACAGTTTTAACTACTCTTTGACAAAGCCTTTTGAGAAGTTAGAATTCTAAACTCCTTAAGCATAGACATCTGTCTTTATAGTTTTAGGCTAATAGATTCTCTGGTGCATTAAGGTAATTTTTGACCAGGTATCAAGATAGCTCTTAGTAATAGTGTGCACTGCTGGTTGGAGCACATTTCTAGAATGTAAGAGCGGTGACTGGATGGAAGAGAGGGAACAGAGTGATAAGGTCTAAAAAGTCTCATCTGGGTCAAATGAGGAAGCCAGGGAGATACGGTGTGGAGGCGAGAAGACATGACGTGAACAATTTGTGAGAAGATCGTGGACATTGGTTCCAGGGTAGAACCAAGGATGGTGGTAGAAGTTACAGGAAGGGCAGTTTGGGATCAGCGTCAAGGAGAACCTGGATGGCAGTTAGAGAGCAGCCCGCAGTGCAGTGGACCTGTGGTCCTCCCCTCACTTGGACTGTTCAAGCTGAGATCACATTGATGGTGAGTGGCCACTAATGCCACCCTGGTGGTGAGCAGAAGTAATGTATTGCTTGTTTTTTAGAGTTGAAATCTGTTTGTATTGTTTCTCCCCCCGACAGAGTCAGTATTAAAGAGCAGTCTTTTGTAATGCTGTGGTTCGAGACACCAGATTTCCGGGGGAGATGGGAATACGTTTGGATATGGTATGAGCTGGGAAGAGGCCCATGCTGTGCAAATCCCTGGGTCGTCTCTGTGGATGTGATGGCACCTTTCTCTTCCCACAGGCCAATGGCCATGTGTCTCAGGACCAAGAGGAACCCGTCTACCCGGAGAGCACAGCCAGAGCACCTGCTGAGGATGAGACCCAGGTGGGGCCTCTGCTCGGGTCTGTGCCTTTGCCTTTGTTCTTTCACTGGTGTTGCCAGGCTGTGATTGGGACCCTCTCAGCGGACTCAGAAGTGAAGAATCAGCCTGTGATGATAGTCTTACAATTCTGTTTTCAGGGGTGGAGCTTAGTGTTAGCGTTCCAGATAAACCTTGGAAGCCGTCAGTTGTTAAGTGAGGAGTTGTGAGGTCACAGTGGAGACCAGGGAGCCTCGCGACCCCTTTGTTTCTAGTCTCTTGCCTTTCTGTAAGTCGCCAGAGGGCAGGCTCCTGGTGCTGCCGCGCAAATCTTGTCGTTCTTTTCTTCTGCTTCTAGCACACAGTAGCTATTGTCAGGAGAAGGAGGTCAGAAAATCAGGAGGAAAGATGAGACGGAGTTCAGGCTTCAGCCACGGCGGGGCCAGTCCAGAGGGCACAGCCAGCAGGGCCACGAAGCTGTGGTCGAGGTCGCGTACAGAGGAGTGCTGGCCAGGGAAGTCTGCCTCTTCCAGAGGGAAGCAGAACTCACTCCAGGGGAGAGGGGAAAGGCCAGCACCACGCTTGGTGGTTTCTTGTGTTGCTACCTTTAATCTTCACAGGAACCCTGTGCGGCAGGACGGCAATTTCTCCTTTACGGAGGGGAAGACGGGCTTAGAGAGGCGAGCAACTTGCTCGATGGTGTTTAGCATCAGTCGGTGGAGGAGTCAAAATTCGGGCCGCGTGACTCAAACCGGTGCGCCTTCTCCTGTATGACACCGGTTGGTGGGTTTGGGGCTGGCTGTGCCTGAGCCCAGGACCGTGGGTCAGGAAGAGACTGGGGGCTCTTTTGCAAAGCAAAGCACCAGGCCAGGTCCTCTTCCTGCCTCTGTTCCTACTTACTTCTTGAGGTCGGGCCCAGAAGTACGGTCTCTTGGCGAGAGCTTGCCGAGGTAAGAGCTGAGCCCACCGATCTCACCGTTGCCATTGCAGTCTGTCGACTCAGAGGACGGCTTCGTCCCAGGCCGGAGGGCCTCTCTGTCTGACCTGACCGACCTGGAGGACATTGAAGGTCTGACCGTGCGGCAGCTGAAGGAGATCCTGGCGCGCAACTTCGTCAACTACAAGGGCTGCTGTGAGAAGTGGGAGCTGATGGAGAGGGTGACGCGGCTGTACAAGGACCAGAAGGGCCTCCAGCACCTGGGTGAGGGGCCGGCTGCGCGGCAGCTGCACACGGACCCAGACCGCTTGCTTGCTCTCACTCTAAAGCCTGACGGCACCGACCTGACTAGATTTCCGTGTTTTTAGCCAAGGAAGGAGTCACCTTACGCATCTGCACCGGCCAGTAATAGCTGCCATTTGAAGTTGAGTGCCAGGACCGGGTTAGGCACCGTGTACATTCATTTAATCCTCAGAGCTGCCTGCGAAATAGGCATGATTGGCATTACCCTTTTATTGTAGAGCCTGTATTTGAACTGAAGGCATCCTGGACGGAGTCCATAGCCTTTCCCACCACGTGTCCCCCTCCCCCCCCTCCCACCCTGCCATACCCCGCCCAGCAATACCCTCCTGAGCAGTTGGGAGATGAGGAGGTGCGTCTGCACACGTGGTACAGGGGAATAGATCTATTCTGCCTGATCGTGGGCTTTCCCTGCAGTCATTTCCCAAAGCATTCTACACGGCATCAGTTTTAGGCAGTGCCCAGTAAAATATCTAGGCCTGTGGTTGAATGAATTTGGGGAAAGAACTTCGTCTCCCTATTACCGATTCATGAGGGACGCCATAGGAAAGGCAGAGAAGTCCTGTGGAAGAGGAGTGTGTATTCAGCTGTTTTTAAACTCTTTTCCTAAAATTTCACCCAGAGCCCTCTCCTCCCCACCTGATTTAGCTTCTGCAATCAGCATTTTGATTCCGTGCATGCTGTTGGTGGTCGAGATCCGATTTCAGGCTCTCCTGTCCCACCAGTTTATCAGAGTTGAGGATGTCTGACTAGTCGCCTGCTCACAGACTCACTTTCCTCTCTGGGATTGTCCCCAAAATCCCTGTAGAGTTGTGATGTCCTGGGGAATAGGACATGGCCCCATGGGAGTACCTCATCCAGACTCCTTGGCTGACTGTTCCTTCCTTCTTGATGTTAATGCTGCTTTGAAAGTGATAGAAAAGGATACTGTGCCTCTGCAGGGTCCTGCCTACTTGGCAGTGTTGTTCATCCAAACCAGTGGAATCCCTTTTACCAAGACTGGACCGGACATGCCAGCGGGAGCTGTGTGTGAGCTCTGAGCGTGTGAGCGAGGAGGGCGGGCGTCTGGCTGGGCTCTTGGCCAGCCTGGCTCCCAAGCAGGGAAGCGGTCCGAGCACAAAGTGAGGACAGGCTGGTTGGAGACGTTCCTCACGCCATCACACATTCAGACATCTTCTTTTTCTTTCCTTTGCAGTGTGTGGTGCTGAAGACCAGGACGGTACGTAGTTGCTTCTATTTGGGACCGTGCTTGGACTCTGAGCTCTTCTGTCTTTCCCCTCTGCTAACCCTGCTTCCTCTTAGCAGGCTAAGAATTGTGAGCGTATTGGCATCTAGACAGCATAGGGAAAATTTCACGGAGAACCAGGGCTTCTCAGCATCTTTAAAAACTGTCCTTCTCGCCTCCCTGGGAAAGCTGGGGAAGGTGAAGAGTGGCAGCCTACCCAGGGGCATACTGATGTGCATGTCTCAGGGTTGCCAGAGCTTGGGAGCCAGCATCTGTAAAATATTTACCAAAGCGAGCGGCGGCGTGTGTCGCATTCGCTTCATTTTTCATACTCCTGCTGCTAAGGCGCTCCTTCCCCTGCAGTTTTCACTCTGTTCTGGTCTGAGTGGGGAGGGTCTCTGCATGTACCTGCAGAGAAATCACCTGACATGTTTCACAGCTCCTGGTACCAACCAAAAAGAGAGGGAGGTGACTTGAGCCTTGTTCATACAGGGCTGGGCGGTGGCTGGAGCTGCTCTCGGGATGGAGCAGGAAAGGTGTCACATGTGGTGCTCTCTGACCACAAGACTCCTATACCACCCTGCTGCCACACCCCCACCTGGGTGTTAAAGACAGCCACTGGGCTGCAGGTACCCCAGAAAGCACTACAGAAATCTGGCGGGGCCTGGGCTTCATTCTAAAAATACCTTCGTTCTGCCTTTTGAAAGCCTCAAGGCTGTGCGATTGAGCTCTGCCCCCAAGAGAGAATGTTCTCAGAGTAGTGTTGGGGCCTGCAAACCATTTTAAAACTTTCAGAAGACTCTCCCAAACTTGTTCTTTAGTAAAATGGCCTTTTGCTCAGATAAATCCTCAAACGTTGAGTTCTCGGCCCCCACAAACCCTTGGGGGTTCTAGACTCACCCCCTCTCCTGGTGCCAAGATCAGGCTAATCCACATGCTGTCTTTTTTGTTTGTTTGTTTCTCTGGGAGAATACTGGCAACTGAGTAGATGGGTTTATTGTTGTTCCTAAGAACAGCAATCAGTATGATATTCTGTAGTTCGCTCTAGATCATTTTATGTATATAGTTCAGTCCTTTCCAAACCCCTGTTGGGGCCAACAACTGCTCGAAGGGGCCAGTAGGTTTCACTGCCTTTCACAGCTAGCCCACCTCAAATGTTGCCTGACTTTTTGAATAGTCCGGGAAACAGAAGAAAGTGCAGAGCAGCAGTGGCATGGGACAGGTGACTGGCACGCGACCAGCTCCCTGCTTATGGCTACCTGGTTTGGGCTACCATTTAAAACATGCTGGGGATGGCTGGGATTTTGGACGTGGATTTTCTGTTTGCACTAAACTAGGATCCTGGCCATGCCCACTGTACCTCATCACTGGCCCAAGCCAGCCAGCTGCTACTAGCCCTGTGCACGGAGCAGCTGATACTAATTCCATAGTCCCTGTCCTTGGGCCACTTGCCCGGAAGGCCTGCCTGCTGGGATTCGAATCCTGGCTCCTCTACTTAGCAGTTGTGTGTCCTTGGGCAAGCCACTTAACTCCTTGGCCCCAGGTGCCAAGAGTACCTACTTCCTAGTTTCTAATGAGGAATCAGAGAGTGAAAATACGCAAAACTCTTAGGACCCTGCCTGGCACAGCATTCCGCAAACGTGAGCTGCTAGCACTCCTTTGGGAGATGTTCATTTATGAGACATTTAGAGAACACCTACCACATGACTGGCATGTTAGGGATTCAAAGAGAAATACCCGACCTCAGAGCAGACAACAAATGCCAAGTGTAGAACTGCAGAAATTGATGGAATTTGTTGAATTAAGGAGCTCCTGGTGTGGTGGGGGAGATAAACACTGTGATCCAATGCGAGGAGCAGGCGTCGGGGGGTGGGCACAGAAGAGGGAGCTATGATCTCTGCTGGGCTCTTCTGCCCGGAAGTCCCCTCTGAGGAGGAGGCCCTGGGGAGGTCTGTGGGATAGCACAGGGGGCCCCCCTGATCCTTGGCTATATGAAATTGGGGATATGTTTACCGATAAGCCCTGCCATCGTTAACAAGCCGTTCACTACAGTACCATTTAGATCTAAACTTTTTGGAACCAGTTCTTTATCTTTTCAGCATGTTCTGCCTCAGGGGATAATGAGTCCCCAAGTGCCACTTTCTCACCATATTACATCCTCAACTGTCTGAAAATTCTTTTAAGCTTTGAGGACTTGGCCTTATTTAGTTCTCCTGTGCTGGCTTGTGTTTGATCTCCAAGTACTTTATTCTTCAGATCCGTAGCCTGCCCCACAGAGGCGCAGATTAAGCACGCAGCTGGGATTGAGGACTGGGGGCGGGGGGGGGGGGGGGGGGGAGATGTCTGCCTGGAGCTCCAGTTGAGGGAAGTGTGTGGACTGGGGCGTTTGTTCTCTTCCACACTCACAGCCTCCCCTCCCCTCCGCCTGCTTCCTGCCTGGTGTTTGTACAGGGGGAGCGGCACCGTCCAGCGTGGAGGAGAACCTGTGTAGGATCTGCATGGACTCGCCCATCGACTGTGTCCTGCTGGAGTGCGGCCACATGGTGACCTGCACCAAGTGTGGCAAGCGCATGAACGAGTGTCCCATCTGCCGGCAGTACGTGATCCGAGCCGTGCACGTCTTCCGATCGTGAGGGCTTGCACCGGCTTCTTCAGTGCCTTATGGGGACGTAGCTTGAGATGTCTGGGCTCCAGACTGGGCAGCTCACAGAGGGGCAGGCTAACAAGAAAATCTGCAGTGCTCATAAGACCGGGGTGAGCAAGGATGCTGTCACCTCTGGGCATGCCTGTCCTGCCGCGGAGGCGCACCTCTTGGCTGGCAGCGCCGGAGGCCGGTGGAATCCGGAACAGACTGCACGGGCAAGTCCCTATCTCAGTGATCTTGGGGTAATGATGGCACCTGATGAAGAGAGGACTTGCCAGAACTTGGACCGCATCTTCCTCCTTTCATCCGAAAGCCTAACAGTTTCACCCTTGTGTACCCCACCCGTCCTTCTGAGCTCCCTGCCTCTGGCCTTCACCGGTCAGAAGTCCTGGTAGAAATGGTTCTCTTTCTCCCCAGCACATTTGGATTTATTTCTGCTCTGGCTTTCTGTGCTTTAACCTACCTTTGCTAACGTCTCTGGCTACATTGCCTAAAATCCATTTGTTTCTTCAGACCAAAAAGATGTTAGCTTACCAGACCGAGAGTGATTCTCCTTGGGACTGAATTTGGACCGGTAAACTTAGCTCTGGTGAGAAACAAAACTCAACTGCTACTGAAAAATTTCAAAGTCATGAAGAGTTGCTTCCTTAAGTGCCGGGACTGGAAGCGATGAGTCTCCTGACCCCAACCCCGGCTCCCAAACTGCTGGGAAGTTTGAGTCCGTTTGCGTGAGACGGCTCACACAGCCTCTCTGCTTCTCTAGGGCCCGCATGCCATCCCTGTTAGTTTGAGAGAAGGGAAAGTGTTGGGTGGAGGCAGGGGCTTTCTGCTTAACTTTGACTTCTCCAGCAGACAGGAATAGCAAACCACTTTCCTCTGAGAATGAAGTCCCACTCTTTTCCATGGTCTCACTGAAGGCAGAGAGCCTTGCTCTCCTCTAGCCACACTTCTCCTGAAGTTCCTGGAGACCAAACCTCAACACCCGAGGGGTATCTGAAGTTACCGAATGAGACTGGAGTCAGCTGTTGAGCAGACAGCTGCAAGTCTTACTTCCCCAGGTTGGTGGGGACTCTCTACTCCCATTTCCTTTCTCAGAACACTGACTTGAGGGCAGGTCAGGAAGAAGCATTCTCAAGGTCCTTTAGAAAGACCATACATTGAGCTAGAGGATTCTTGAGCCCTTTTAGGGTTGTTCTACCACTGGAAGAGCCAAAGGGCTTAGGTTTGCTGGAGAAGCTTAGTCAAGAACCCACACACATGCTATCGAAGAGCCTTGTGTGCGGCCATCACCAATGGATGAACTACACAAACCCTAGACACCGAGGGCCTTGGCAGACCACCGCCCCCACCCTACTCCCCTGCCGAACAGTCAAGTTCTCTCAGACTGGAACCTAGCATGACTTTGGAAGACAGTGGGAAACTCCAAGGGGACCTGTTTATTGGTACAGATGTGCTTAGGCTTTCCCCCATCATCAACCACTATTCCCCTTCAGAGGAGTGAAATGATTGCATAAGGTGGTTGCCAGTTGAACCACTGGGCCACTTAACCTGGACATTACACCAAGCCCTGGATGACTGGATTCTGGGACTCAGCCTTTGTAGGAATTGGGGGAATCAAGAGGTCAGTGAGAGGACCTTTGACCTTTCTGCTGGACAGTAAATATTATGGTTTACAATGCGTACCAGTTTGGCAGAGAATTCCACCACTTCTCGATTCCACTGTGAAACAGGTCTATATTTATGCAACTCAGTTAAGATCTAGCAATAACTTCAGGGCAGATGCTGGCTCTCTCCCTAAAACTTGCTTTCACTGCTGAGGCCTTCCCTCTCCCCACCTCCCACAGTCCCTCTCCTAGACAGAAGTTACGAATAATATCCTGAAGGTTAGTAACCTCAGTAAGAATTATAACTGGTATCGTTTCATTCTGGAGAAAGAACTTGCCTTGGAGTCTTTTGATCTATTTTGACGAAGGTTTTCATTCAGGAAAAATGGTGTCAAACCACCCCGATTTGTCGTCATCCATCATTATCATACCAAATAAAGGCTGGGAATTCAAGATCCCATTTCAGTTACTATCTAATCTAGGTAGAAAACCTGATTTTTCTGAGTAACCACCGCCCCCTGCCCCCGCCCCCACCCCTCATGGATCCTTGGGTCTTAATTATCATGAAAACCTCTAATTCTTCCAGTTATTCCATGGCTTTTGCTGTGATTATTCTGAGATTTCATTTGAGACTTGTTTCAAGACTTAGGAGAGCTGACTGGTTCATAATATATTGGAATAGTTGGATCCAAGCTAGTAAGAATAAGCTGTACAGGAATTCATGCACAATATATATTGTATAAATTGGTTGAAATCTTGGGGACGTGAATGTGTTACTTCAAGTGGCTTATATTAAGAGTCTTCAGAATTACTTGGGTGTTAAAGCAAACCCAAATGTGTATTTTTTGTTACAGAGCTCTGCTTTATAATTTTGTAATAAAATTTCACTATAGAAGCCTGTCTCATCTGGTGGGAGAACACCAGAGGTCTGAGAGTTAAGACTGACAAGAGAATTGATACACCACAGGCTAATCCCAGGCTGTGTGCACATAGGCATGCTCTTGAGAGACTGCATTATTTGTGGAGATGCTTGGGCCACTGTGGCCTTATTGATATTCCTGTTCAACAGATGAGGAAACTGAAGTTTGGTGCTGTTTTGACTTGTTCGAGGTCTCACAGCTAGAGTATGGGAGAAACCACGGAACAGCCTACGAGAGGACGGGAGCTGCGTAGCAAAAGAACCAGCCTTAAGACTAAATAGCAAGAAACACCAACTGAGTTCAGACACTTGACACTGATCTCCTAGAGATGGGCCTCGAAGATGTGGGCAGAAAGGAATCTGAGGACAGCCAGTGTGCCCAGTCAAGACTTCAGGTGACCCTGGGAGACAGAAGGTAGTTTTTGGATACAGCTGTAGTAGTTATGGCTCAGAGGTCACTGAGCCTCGTGGGCAAATGGCTGTGTGTACACAGGCCTGTGTGGGGAGAGCTAGATTCCATGCACATCTACCCTGGGACTCGAGGAAGCAATCTTGCCTGGTGGATGTAAAGGCCAGAGGCTGAGCTGCAGCTGTCCTCCTTATTCTGGGGGACCGGCTTGCTGAGCACCCAGGACAACCTCCTGTACGCTGCCAACCAGCAGCATGTAAACAGTCTCCAAGGAGGGCAGGCCTCCAGTACTGTGCTGGGGAGGTGTAAGATGTTGTTGCCCAGGGTCTGGGAAATACGAAGCTGTGTAGACAGTATAATCTCAGCGGCAGAAAAAAAACACGCAGGAGAGAGACTAGAAGGAAACATAGTACCTTGAACAGCGAACTGAAAGAACACCCAGCAAGACCGGGAAGGGCCAAAAAGGGCCAGGCTCATTACTAAGATAATCCCCTGTGGCTGGTGGGGCCCCTCTGCCATGAGGGCACACCTGGAATCTAAGTGACTGGTAAGGGCAGGTAGGTTGGGTCTAAGTCAGCTGGGCCAAAGGGCAGTGACAGTGTCCTTTGGCAGAATCCCAAGGGGCACACTTTGTTCTGCTGCCCTGTCTGGCTGCTTGGCCCGAGGAGGCTGGAGAAGGGGGTGGAAATTTATGTAGGTCAGCGCTCAGAGGAGCAGCAGCTTTTGTCTCCACAAAGGACAGAATAAAGAGAGTCTTATTCTCAATACTGATGTGAGACTGAATGGTGCCTATTCAGAAACACCAGTGTGCTGGACTAGAGTCAGGGTGGTACCAACCCCTCCTGTCCCTTCCTCCCAACACACTTGAACCAGCAGGTAGACACCCAGACGAGGTTAGAGCTGGCCTCTAGGCCGACTGGCAAGCAGCCTCCCAGCGGAATATCACCTTAGTTGAACACACTGGAGGGGGTCTGGGGGAGGCAGTGGTCCTCAATCTTAGAGACTCAGACACTCCAGCATGTTCCAGAGGTTGAGGCTCATGAACTTAACTCAGGAGATGGACAAACAAGCCTGACGACCTGTTGATAGTGAGACAAAAAAACTCACTCTCTGGAGTCTGCAGAATGGAAAACGTGGAAGCTGGTCTGTAAGGAGAGGGCAGCCTGATGAACCTGCGCCAGCCCAGAGCGTGAGCTGCACACACAGACCCGAGGCTGTGGGAGTGGTGTGACCAGAGCTGGGAAGTCAGGGGCTGGGGCGCCCTCTCCCAGGTCCCAGGCAGGGAGTGGGCACGCGTGCAGCCCCTGCTCCAGAAAACTGTGGACTGGGCGCTGTGCTGAGTGCTTCACACAGGTTATCCTGGATCTGTTTACTCTTTGCAGCAGCCTAAGGACACAGGCACAAGTCCTCTCCTCACTCCTCTGGGAGGAAGCGAGGCTCAGACGTCACAGCCTCGGAGTCTCGGCTTGGATCTGAACCAGGCCCATCCCTGCACTGTCCAATGTGGTAGTTATTAGCCACTTGGGACCATTTAAAGTTGAATTAAAATGAAAACTTCAGTTCCTCAGTTGTGTTAGCCACATTCCAAGAGCTCCATAGCTAAGTGTGCCTATTTTGGCTAGTGAAGATTTACAGGGTATTTCCATTGCCAGAGACAGTTCTACTGAACAGCACTCCTCTACACTAAATTGCTTTCCTTTTATTCAAAGAAACCAGCCTCAGTGGCACAGGAGCCTTTCTTGGTAAGGACGCTGTGTAGGTTTTGTCCTCGGGTGGGTTTCTGACTTTCAAAACCAGTCTTGCTTCCAGATTTGGAGGAGGCAGATCCTCCTGGAGCCCTATGTCCCCCAGAGGAGTAGCTCACACAACCTCGCTTCTGTAGAAAGGCCCCATTTTCCTACCTGATCCTGGTGCCCTCCCTTCAAACCAGGACCCATACCCTGGAAGAGGAGAACACAGAGAATTAAGTCATAAAATTCATTTTGTTTTCTTTCAAATAAGGATTCATTCCTGGCAAAAAGGGCCAAGTTGAATACAAGTTCCGCCAAGTATAAGAAGCGTTTCCGGAGGCAATCTTTTAAATACAACTTTTAAAATGAGCCTGCAAGTAAAAGGGGCAAGTGGCTTTGTGGACGGCCTTCAATAGCCTTAATCGCTAGGGAAGTTACAGGGGACGGGGGGCAAGGCCAGGGATAACTGCAAGAGATTTTACTTATGGGGGGGGGGGGCGCGTGGGGAAGCTGCTTTTGAAAGAAAACAAAGACAACCAAACCAGCACCCAGATCTGAAAGATCTATGTAAACCAGCAGGAGAAAGTGATTTCCCTGGAGGGGTGCCCACAGCAAGTCCATCCTGGTCGGGAAGAGACCAAGCATGGCTGGCGTGTTCTGAAAATGCACCGCTTGGAGAAGAAATGCCACCCGCCTCCCCTGGTTCCTGGGGCCGCCTGCCTGCCCAGCAGGAGCACAGGCCTGTGGGGAGGCAGAAGAGTGCGGCCAAGGGAGACGGAGGGCCGCGGTCCTAGCAGGGAGCTACCAGCCTCCGTTTCCGGATACACGCCCAGATCCACTCCGGGGAGACCTGCTGGGCCTCAGGGTTCTCGTCCCTGCTCCCCAGCACGTGCGTGGCCGAAGCCATGTCAAATTCCTGCACCAGGTCCCCATCGAATGCCACAAAGTAGCGTCTGAGACGGCTGAAGTCCGGCGTGGAGGGTGGCAGGTAGAGCCGCACCCCAGTGAAGATGTCCAGCAGCACCTGCAAACGCACAGGGGTCAGTGCGGTCAGCAGTGGGACCGATGGGCCTCCACAGAGACGAGCACAGGCCAGATACTAAGGGGACTTGAGACACAACAAGAGCCAGAGATGAAGCCTAGCGGTCAGGACACCAGCACGGAGAGTTTAGTGGAGAAAAGGAACAGGCACTGAAACCCATGTCCTCCAGCCACTCTAGAGGAAGCACCCCCCTCCCTCCCTGCCTAGAGGGAAAGGAGGAAGACAGGGTGGGTCCCCATGCGGGGACCTGGAGAAGGGGGAAGTACATGTGTCTGAGAACCATCCGGCAGGCGGGACCAGTGGCTCTCGGACTCCGGGATGCCGGCTGATGGAGCAGTCCACCGTGCCCAACTAGCTAGGCTGCGGGGTCAGGAGCCCTCCTCGGCCGTGGACAGATTCAAGGGCTTCGCGCAGGGAAAAGACGGGAACAGTTCTACACGTCTGCCAGGGACGGGACTCAGGGCCTGACTTGCCAAACTTCGGTGCTTGCTTTGGCTAGCGGGGAGGACTGTGTGGCTCCGTCACACGGTACAGAGATCGGGTGTTTACTTCCCACGTCCCCCCTGGGCCAGCCTAATCACTGGCCTCAGTAGGTGCTCAATAGCTGTTGTCAAACCAACGACCGAGAAGGGGCTACAAAAGGTGAAGGGCTCTCTGGGGGACAATCACCAAGCCAGCGCCCTCTCCCCACTCCGCTCCTCGTGGGCTCGGTCTGCTCTGGCCCCGAGCACAGACAGCACAGACTCACACGGCCAGCCGCACTCCACCCAGACTGGGCTTCCTCCCCTTTCTTTAATGTAAATTGTGACTTGGGAGCGGCAGCCCGATGGGTCCCTGCAGCCTCTCAGCGAGGCCCGGCTGTTCTATCTCCTGCCTGCGGGCACAGCTCTCCTTCCTCTCTGCTGGCTGGCCGGCCGCCTCTGCAAGGCAACGAGAGGGCACAGGGTGGAGCCGCGGCGCTGGCAGCCGCGGCGGGGTGGGGTGCGTGTCTGGCCATCAGTCCCCAGACATCGCTCGTCTCTCCGTGTTCCGGTGCAGGGTCGGGAACGCACAGCCCCGGGCCAAGCCGGCCGCGGGTACCCCGCCATTTTTCCCCTCACCTTTGCTTGGCCCGGGGGCTCGTCAGGAGCCTTCCGCTTCTCTCCCACTCTCACGGGGGGAGGCTTCGCTGTGGGCTTGCTACCTGCGGGAGAGCTCAGGGTTAGAACTAGGCGGTGGGGAGGGGAGCAGACACGGACCCCGGAGGTCAGGGCAGCACGCAGAAGGGCCAGGCCCTGGCTCTCCTAGGAACACGGCTGAGACGGGAGGGGAGCTCAGAGGGGGCTTATCCAAAGGTCAGGTGGGCTCTCCCGGGGTCCCGTCACTCAGGTTTACTGAGCAGATGGAGGGGGCCCAGGAGAATGGCTTCTGGCCCGCGGCTGGACACACAACAGGAACACGGTCAACGTCTGCCACGGCGGATGCAGAGAATCACATGATCTCAGAGCTGGAATGTCAGACCAGGTCCCTGTCCTTCGATGTCTGCCTTCACACCACACTCATCGCCCCAGCCCCTCCCTTCTCCTCACCACCTCGGCTGTCGGGGCTGCTCCGCCTCCCTCCTGCCTTCTTGGCACTGGTGGAGGGCTGCTTCAGGGAGGCCCTGGAGGCAGGCCGCGAGGTAACCTCGTTCTCTCCGCTGCTACCCCCGGTAGTGGAGCTCCCCTCGTCTCCGGCTGCCACAGTGAAGTCTGCCCTCTCCTTGGACAGCTGGTACAGTTCCTGAGAAGAGGCACGGAGAATATCAGGTGTGATCCTTCCCTTACCTTCCCAGCCACTGGCCTCTGAGGTGTGTCTTAGGTCCGTGTGGCTAAGGAACAAAGAGGGGAGACAGACAAATAAATGGCAGGGAAAAAAGCAGCTGGCTTTCTTGGTGTGTGTGTGTGTGTGTGTGTGTGTGTGTGTGTGTGTATGTTTTTTATTTATTTAGAGAGGGAGGGAGGGACAAAGAGAATCCCAAGCAGGCTCCCCGCTGTTAGCACAGAGCCCAGTGCAGGATCCGATCCCACGAACCGAGAGATCACGACCTGAGCCAAAATCAAGAGTCGACCGCTCAACCGACTGAGCCACCTAGGTGCCCCTCAGTGCTTTTCTAAACTCCATCCCTGTTTCTTAGGGAGTTGGTACAAATCACTGTTCTCTGTCCCCCGGTTCTTCTCAGCAGCACAGACTACAGCCTGGGGCCAGCCCCCGAGCAGGAAGCAGGAGAGCAGCACGGCATTCTCCCTCGGGGTGCTGCAGCTCCTGGCCCTGTGACAGGTGGTCTCCCTCCACTGCCCTCCTGGTCTCAGGGGAGAGAGAACATGTGAGCGGGCCAGACAGCTGGGGTGCCAGGACAGCAGGGCAGAGGACACACATGCAGCGTAAGCAGGCACCTTGAGTTTGGGGAGGTCAGTGGCAGATTTCCAGTCCTTATCATCACGGATCCGGGTGCAACGAGGGAATCGGATGGAGATTCCGTCGGCCGTGTGAGCCTCAGATTTGGAGAACTCGGCCCCTGTGATCTCCCACACGGCAGCTTTCTGTTAGGGGTTAAGTCAGGTCACTCGCTGGTGAAGCAGGGAAGCCTCTCCCAACCAGCTAGAAGCAACACAGACCCGTTAAAACCAAAAAGCACTGGCTAACAGGTGCTGCTGACGCTATGTGACCTTAGGGAAGTTCTGGCTCTCCTCCGGGGTCTCAATTTCTCGGTCAGTGCACAGAAGGAACTGGGCCCGGTCACTTCGAGCAAACCCTCTGTGTCTAGGGGATGGTCAGTGTCATCCTCCCTCTATTGAGGATTCCTCAGAGCTGACTGGCCCATCACTTGGCTGCCCGGTCTAGACCCCCATCCTCAGGTGGGCTGTCCGCGAGGTTGAAACGGCATCTCTGTGGCCCTACGGAATCTGCAAGCTTGTTCTGTGGGCTGGAGGGCCTCGGGCCACTGGGCTGATACCTTTGGGTCTGGAACTATGAAGTCCGGGTAGTAGATCTTGTTGATTTTCAGCCAGCTGGGTATCTTGCTGGGATCCTGGAAGACAAAAGACGCTGTGCTGGGCTGTTCCCACGCCAAAACAAGAAGCAGATGCTACTCCCCTCCCCAGTCACAGGCTTGTGCAAAGAGGTGACTGTTTACAAAAGGCTGACCCTCACCCCAGGGGATCCTCCCTGCCCAGAGAGAGTTTGGCCCAGGGAGCAGGCAGGCCGGTCTGCACAAGGTTGGCACTCAAAGACTCTGAAGGCCTAATACTGCTCCCATGGACAATCAGCAACTCTCCGTGGAGACAGATCAACGATCCCCGCAGTCCGCCAAGCACAGCCAGTCTCAGTGACGATGGCCAGTCCAGAGGCCCGGGCCAAACAGGTCCCTTCCTCACCTTACTGATCTTCACCATGTCCAGTTCCTTCTGCAGGCGGGCAAGCGTCGCATCATCATGGCCTCCCGAACACTTGGTGACCGTGCACCACTTCTGGCTGCCTGGGTCATAGCAGCCCATGAGGAAGATGGACATCATGCCACCTGAGGGGGGCGGCGAGTTAAGTTGCGGATGGAGGGAGCCGTTGCTGTCAGCCCCACGTGCCCAGTGAGGGGCAGCCTGCTGGAGGGGAAAGCCCTGGGCCCAGGCATCAGAGCGCCGAGTGCCCCTCCTGGATCTACCTCCTCTACCTCTCACTAGCCGCACAACTTAAACCTTTATGAGCCCCAATTTCCTCTTTAGTCAGTTAGGGACAATCATAGAGAATTTGTCAGATTCCGGTGAGTAAAACAACTTGAACAGTGTCTGGCACATAGTAGATTCATTCCTCAGACCCCAACTTCCCCTCCAGTCAGGAGATTTTGAGATTTTTCTCTGAGTAGAAAGTGGCCAGGCCCCGAGGAAGTAGTTGATGGTGAGCTTCTTAATGCCAGGTAGCATAGGGTACTCTTGCCTGACCTCTCCCTGCCCAAGTCTATAGCTCTCACATAGATGTCCCCACCTGAGGTGACACGGGCCAGTCTGGGGCCCTTGATCCCAGAACCGTTGAAGTCATGATGGGCCGTGCTGGTAGATTAAGCCAGCAAAAAGGCCAGCCTACACCCTGAGTGGTGCCTGTCAAAGAAGTCCCATCCAGAGGCCGCCCTGACCTTTGCTCCCTTGCCCATAGAAGGCCCCAAGGACCACCAGGTCAGCTGTGTCAGCCATGGCCCCCTCATTCAAATAGTCTTTCTTGACTTTCAGCCAGTGCCGCTTTCCAGGCTCATATGTACCCTGAGAGGAAAAAGCAAGAAAGATTCAAACTAGAATGGAACCCGCAGAAGGGTGGGATTTACCTCTTCCTTTGACATTTCGGCTCTACCACAGTGCCCGGCCCACTCTGGCCAAGACCCCCCAGCTCGCGGCCCAGGAAACATACACAAACCCATCCTCTAGACACAGAACGGAGCCGTGCGGACCCTGGAAAGGGCCCTGCTGCAGCCAGCCCCGGCCACCTCAGGCTGACGCTGCCCTCTGCTGGCCGGGGCTGGAGAGACCGGGTGGGCGGGGGGGCCCACAGGAGAGAGAAAGAAGGCCGAGGGTGTGAGTGGCTGAGTGGCTCACCTTCACGTCCTTCAGCACCAGCCCTTCCAACCCCTCTCGGATGACCCGGTTTATCATGTCGGCCAAGTCCGAAGCTTTCTGAAGGATAACAGAGAGATGCTGAGGTTGGCGTGAGAACAGACACTGCTGTGGCGGGGAGGTGGCCGCGGTTCCCTTTCGCACACTAGTGCGGGGCCCACTGGAAACACCCCGACTTGAGTACGACAAACCAAGGTCTTGCAAAGCAGGGATTCTCCCAACCAGAAAGCTACTGCGGCTGCGAGACATGGGGAGCCCATCGCAGAAGACTGTTTCATGCCCTGTCCTCCCGGGGGTGACTAGTGGACGACATACACACGTCGGCAGCCCCCATAAGACAACTAAGACTCGTTCTCCCAGTCACATCTGACCAAGGGGCTGTGTGCCCTTTCAAACCACTAGGCGGCTGTCTGGGGTGTGGTCTTTGCTCACAGTGACTTGCTTCATTTCTGAGAACATGATCCGGTTGGGAATTTCAACCATGTTATCATGAAGAAACTTCCGCCGCTCACACAGAGGCCTAAGGGGGATAAGAGAGCTGAGGTCAGGGTCCTCCGACCCCCATCAGGAGTTCTGAGGAGGGAGGGACTCAGCGACGAACTGCTGCTTCGCGAGAGGGACTGCCATGGCTCAAAGCCTCTCTCGTGACCGAGCTGCGGCACAAAAGCCACTTCGCCCTCGCAGGTCCCGTTTCTGCTTCGTGGAGCACTGTGCGTGTAGCAAGTGTGCTACTTCTCAGCTCCCTCCTCCCCAGCTCTGGGTACAAAGAGGCACAGGCTCCAGCCCCTTCCCCTCCCTCCTTCCCAAGGTGAGCGAGCCCTTGCCTCCCTACTCAGGAGCCAAAAAGAGCTCCCTCACCTGTCCATCAAGCTGATGTCATTGAAGTAGATACAATCAAAAACAAACAGGCAGACGTTAGC
Source organism: Lynx canadensis (assembly GCF_007474595.2). Classification (NCBI taxonomy): domain Eukaryota; kingdom Metazoa; phylum Chordata; class Mammalia; order Carnivora; family Felidae; genus Lynx; species Lynx canadensis. The sequence continues at coordinate 22,204,430 of NC_044316.2, read as the reverse complement.
ATCCTGGAAGGCAGCTTTCTGTAAAGAAAAATGAGATAGGAGATACATGAGGGACAAAAACAAGAGGGCAGAAAAAATGGGGAGTCCCAATCCACTTCTGGAGACCCTCTAAAGCACTGGACAGAAAAGTCTTGACATGCTCTGAAGCCCTGGGCCACAAGGGCACTTAGCACATGGTCCTAAATGGAAATCAATGCAATTCTAAGTTCCCCGTACTAGCTCCTTTTATGTAAAAAACAAAAAAAACACATCTAAACTCAGGGCTACATTCAGAAATAGTTCAGAAACAAAGAATAAGCCTAACCTTGAGTGAGTGACAGATTCCCCTCCATTCAGACCAACAGCACACATACGTCCACGTCCACATGCGCACACATGCTCCTTCCCACACGTGTGGCCCTGAGCCAGTACCTTGTGCACCCCAAGAGTCCCAAAGGGCAACGGTTTGCCTGTCTTAGTGTCGATCAGGAGCACCTCAGAGTCCAAGATCATGCTGTGGCCCCCAGGGAAAGCCTGGGGGATATAGTCCTTAAAGTGGGCTACCTGGAGGCAAAAGGGTGACTTAGGTAAGGGACAGAGGAACGGGCAGCAGTGACCTACAGCTGAGCCAGAGAGCAAAACCCAGGCCCCACAAGGAACGCAGAACATCAACACGGGGAGCCAAACTCATGTGCAAAACAGACCTAAGCCTTACCAGCCATTGAGACCAGAGGAATGGGTATTTCAGACCCAGGAAGAGGTGGGCCTGGGTTGAGTCCCCTGAGCCATGGAGGAGAGTTTGGAGGAAAAAGGAAGAAAAAGGGCGTGGAGTATGCGCAGGAGCAGGTGGGGGTGGACAAACGTGAGAGGAGGGAGTGCGGCCAGGCAGACACTTGTGGGGAGAACAGGTCAGCTACAAAGAGGTGGATGGAAAGGAAGAAATGAACCCTCTTAGGAGCAGTGAGGAAACAGGAGGGTCTTCTCTGAGAGCTTGAAATCCACAACCATCTTCAAAATGAGTAAGAAAGGATGTTTGGAATTAGAGTTTTTCCTGATAGAGGTAGAAACCTAGTCTCTGATAGTTCCAGAGAGGGAGGAGTCCCACCCTTGCTAGCCCCTGCCAAGTGATGCCAGCAGGGAGGTCCAGAGAGCGTGACTGTGGCCGATTCCTCCCCTGGGCCGGGCACGCAGGCCCTTGCTACCTATGGGGCTGGAAGCTGGGACAGGAGAGGCCTGTATACCTGTCCTGCTCTACTTCAATCCCCAACCCACTCTCCACAAACCCGAAGTACAGGAGAGACAAGGAACGAATGAAGCTTTGGAAAGGGCTCTACACTCCGAAAAGCCAGGCTCGAACTTCTTCCTGGGTAACAGAGGTGCCCACTGAGCAGCTGCTCCCTGGGAACAGTTCCTCGGTGGCTTTACTGGGTCCGACCACGCCAGTGAGCCTGCGCTCATCTCCCCAGGGAGGGCAGTGCTGAGCTCTCCTCTGGACATCTGAAATGAACAGCCCGAGGCTCAGGGCTCTAGCAGGAAGGCAAGGGGAGGGGAGCACGGGAGCCACCCAACAGGTCCCCTTCACCCCCGGAGCTCTGAAAAATGGAGTCTGAGCAAGGAGAGAACGGGTAGCAAGGACAGGAAGTCCATCTACTCACAAGCTCCTGGGGCCAGATGTTCCAGGAGCTTTCCCCTGAAGAGAGCCCCAAGGCTCACAGAGGCCCTGGTGCTGAGAAGGACTGAGGGGTGAGGTTCTTAACGCCCCTGAATGAAGGACAGGAGTCTGGGCTCCCAGATGTCCCCACTGGACTGTTTCCGTCAGCATGTAAGCCTCCAGGGGGCAAGAACCTTTGCCCATTTTTTTACTGCTGTACACCCACTACCTAGAACAGTGCTCAGCACAGACAAAACACTCGATAAATATTTACCAAACTCATGAACGACAGTTCCACAGCCTTTTGTACCCGACCTGTAATTTAGCTCTGAGAAGCACACGGGCATGGAAACGTAAGAGACAAGCACTTGCAAGGTGAGCTGTCTCAGTGTCACAGTAGGCAAGGGGAGCATCGCTGTCCCCTGGGGCTCTGCTGACTTACCCAAGTCTGGGCTCTTTGGCTGTCCCTACTGGGCAGCCCCTCGTTAATGAGACTCCAAAAACAAACACACGTTCATTCAACAGATACAAAAAAACCCCTGTTGGGTACCAGAGCTGAAATGACTATGGAACCCTGCCCCTGAGAGTCTTAGAGGCGGGAAGGTTAAGAAAGTCCCGGCAGAAAAGAAGGAACCTATACCTTGTGAGGCAGGACGGGCTTGAGGCTGCGGCTGAAGTAGCTGAAGTGGTCTCCGTTCTTATGCACCTGGACTCGCTCCCCGTCATACTTGATCTCAGAGAACATGCCATTAGGACACTTCTTCATCGCATGTTCGATGGACTTGCAGGCCTCGGCCTTGGGGTGAGGAAAGACAAGCCTGGAGACTTACAGGTGCTCTCCCACTGGGGGCTGCTCAGCAGGGACAGCCCCAGAGTCCAGGTCCCGGGGAGTGAGGACCGGAGGATGCCCTCAGGGCTGGCACGGAGCTTGCCTTTTGAAGACTACGAATGTGATTCATTTTAAAAGAGTAATAAACTTCCACTGAAACAGCATTTCATTTTCTTCTCAATAATTTAAGATCTTGCAGGGTCTTGGCTTATTGTTAAACACACCGGTCAGCAAAGGAGGTACGCAGAGGTAAGATAAGGGATGCAGAACGTTGACAGGGGCTGGCAGGGCGGCAGCGGTCAGGGACAGCGGTCAGGACAGGTCGCCGGAGTGCTTCCTCACATACCAGGGCCACCCTGCCTCACACAACACTGACTGACTGACTACCATTCTGGGGCTATTCACGGGTATAGATCAGACATAGCCCCGCCACACCCTCCATGTGCTATCTTACATGAGGGACGCTGTCTTAGCTTCATGGTTGAGAAAACAAGACGTTCAAAGAGGTTGAGTCCTTACTTAAAGCTATATAGCTGGTCAATGGCAGGGCTGGTGTTTGCAGCTAGCCCCAACTCCAAAGCCTCTGGGGTTAAGCACTAAGCTATAGAACCCATGCCACTCTTCAAATAAGTGACAAGTTGTACAACAGACTCTGGACAGAGCTCTTATAAAAGTCAGAAAGGCCACTACTGCCGGTGACAAGAGTCCTGTCCCCGGGATGGTGAGCTCACAAATTTGGAGCTGGCCATCCCACATTCCCGGGAGGGAGAGAACACTTCTGCGAAGGCGTTAGCAGCACACACAAGGCAGGTTCACAAAAGGCACTGCACCGGCTGGAGCAACCCAGGGACCGCATAGTAGGCCCGGCAGCATATGTGGAGGGGCCCGATGCACAGAAAAACCAATCCCAGAAAGGAAATCCCACATCTCGTGAAATGAACAGAGGCTCAAGATGATCTCGGTCACACCTGGTCTTCATTCCTTGAGCTGTGCTTTCCAGAAGAATATGAGGCCAAGCCACCCTGTCATAAGCAGCTCGGCTCTGCCACTAAGTCTCAGAGCTACTTTGGGGTAGGTCACAGAATCTCAGGAGTTACTTAATACATCCATCTGTTTTCAGGAAAGATGACCGACAAACCATTCTAAGTAGATGCTTCAGAAGATTTCATACATCATTTGTGTGAGGGAAGGAAAAAACTAAGAAGGGCCAAGTAACTCATTCAAGATCCTACAGCTTGCTGGCAGAGTCGGGCCTAGAATTCAGGTATTTCTGCTAGATCACGCCGCCTTCTCCGTTACCTCTAATTCCCCGCGGAAACACACCCCTCCGCAATTCCACTGTTCCCTCCCCAAACCCCTCCAGCATCATACCCTAGCAGATCTCACAAGCACGGGGAGTATCTGGAGCACGTGGGGCCGGAGCAGCATCCTTACCAGCATGGGCTGCACTGGCGTCATCAGTGAAGCCTGGACACTCAGAGCTCGTCTCCGGCCTGGCTCCTTCTCCACCTCCTGCTCATTGCGGAGGACTCGCTCCACCACGTCCTGCAGGTTGCGTGAGGCTTTGAAGGCTTCATAGGCATTGGGGTCAAGGGCATCTAACCTGCCAAGGCAGATGGGAGCAAGGAAACAAAACCCACTGTCTCTGACCTTACTGCTTTAGATAGCAGTCAGTTCTCAGAGAGAGAGCATCTCGATACAGAGGGGAAGCTGACGCTCTATTGTCTAAAGGCATTCACAGGAAAACGAGCTCTTGGAAAACTCAGCATTTTGAGATACTGGGCCTCCATGGGTGCTGCCATGGCAAAGAGGGGGCCGGGGCGGACAAGGAACTCATATTCTATTTTTTGAACATGCTCCATACTTTCCATTTTAACAACTGCGTGAGAAGGGGATCTTTACATTTTACGTGAGAAGACGGAGGCTGAACTAGGTCTAGTGATGGGTCCCACACGAAAGAATAAGGCAGAATGAGGATTTAAATCTAGATCAGGACTCCAAGGCCCTGACCCCAGCTGGCAACAAAGGAAGCTGGCAGTTCAGGCCATCAGAGGGGCTGGGACTTACACGTGTTTTGCACCTGAGTTCATCTTCAGGTCATGTTTGATCAATCTGATGATGCACTTAAGGTCGTTGGCTGTACACCTAGGGGTGAGGCACATTCAGCTTGGTCTCTGCAGAGCTGTGGACCCCCAAAGCCTCCTCTCCTGGCGATCGCATCTCCCCACGCCCAGCCCCACGAGGCAGCTCCCCTGACCTGGACGCGATGTCCTGCAGGGCCTGCTGTTGCTCATCCTCCTTGGTGAGCTTGGAGAGGCGGAGGAGGAACGCATCTACCTCTTGGATGGTGAGGAGGCTCTTGGCAGCTGGAGGGAAAGACTTGCTCTGCTCAAAGAAGACTCTGATCGTCTCTGACACGTCACCCTGTCTCCAAAAACCAAAATGGCTCTGCTGCAACCCCAGAGTGGCCGAGCGTATCTCCCAACCCCCCAGCACTAAAGGTGAGTCAGGGATTTCAATCATCACTCCTATTCCCAGCTCGCACATATTGGGCTCACTTCTTGGAGACTCTATCCCACCCACAGTTCCTGGAAAGGGCACCTCTACCCGCCTTAGGATCTGGCCATCTGCCTTGGCTGAGAAGTGACGCAAGGAAGGACTAATCCAGGACGCAGCCAATTGGGTTCCTGGTAGAATTTGGACCAAGAAACAAATATGGTCATCAGGTAAGGGCAGCGCTCGGTTAGAAACTTTCTATGCTGCCAAAGCTGGAGTTGTGAACAAACAAAAGCTGAATGTTATACCAAGTTACGGTGAAAAAAAAACAAGAAAAAGGAGGGCCCAGAATGAGAACCCAAGGAGAGCCAGTGGGAAGTCTCAAACGCCGTCGCTGAGATCTAGGCCTCTTGTGGGGTCGCAGTCCAATTTCCGTCCTCAACCTTGTGACACTAACGGCTGTGGCCTCTAGTAAAGGAAGCTCTCTCGAAAAGGAAGCTTGCTCAAATGGGTTTCAGTTTCCTAAAACAGTATATGCCCCAACCAGAAAAAAGAGGTTGCAGGTGCCTAGCTCGGCAGAGCCCCACCTGGAACGCCGCCCACCCTCCCCTTCCTCTGACCTGCTCTAGGTCTCGTGCCATATCATCTGGGTTGCAGTTAAAAATGCGGCTGAAAAGCTTCACAATCTGCTTATCGTTCAAGTTGTAAACACTCTTAATAACACCTGGCAGCAGCAGCTTCACTGTTAGGTACACGTCACCGTGGAAACCATCTGGAGGCAGAAGAATAGAACCCTTCTTGAGAAATGGGAGCTTAAACAAACACATACATAAACTCAAGGAACTGAAAGAGATGTCTACATCGCTGTCTGTGCTGCCACAATACCCCGTGTACTTCATCACAGAGGTAGAGGCTACCGCATCTGGTGGCTCGTGGCTTACGCATCTACCTCCCCGGATGAACTCCCACAGGGCGGAGCCACTGTTTTGCTTTAGTGTCCCCAGTGATGAGCACATTCAGATGCTGAATGATCATTTGTTAGATGAATCGTTCACAAAAACCTTATCCAACATGCAGGATAGTGAACTTTCCTCTTGGTCAAATGCAATAGGTCCTTCCGGCCTTCTGGGGATAAAATAAGGGCAGCAGAAGAGTGACGCCACTGTGCCCCAAGAACAATTGGCTGTGCTCCCTGTGGAGCCTGTAAGAAGTAAAAATGGGGGCGCCTGGGGGGGGCTCAGCTGGTTGAGCATCCGACTTCAGCTCAGGTCACGATCTCATAGCTTGTGAGTTCGAGCCCTGCGCTGGGCTCTGTGCTGACAGGTTGGAGCCTGGAGCCTGCTTCACATTCTGTGTCTCCCTCTCTCTCTGCCCCTCCCTGCTCACGATCTCTCTCTCTCTCTCTCTGTCAAAAATAAACATTAAAAAAAAGAAGTAAAAATGCAGGGCTCATTCTTCAAAATTATTAAGAATTTCAAGTGGCATCTGGCTGGCTCAGTGGGTAGAGCATGCAACTCTTGATCTCAGGGTTGTGAGTTTGAGCCCATGTTGGGTGTAGAGGTTACTTAAAAATGAAAAATCTAAAGAAAAAAAAGAGAATTTCAAGATGGTATTAACAGAAGATTACATCAAAGCAAGCTCCCCCACTCCCCCCGTGAAACCGTATAGTTCACATGCCCATGAAACCAGTCACGGCTCTGAGCTCTTCAGAGGAAATGCCCATCCAGGATGTTCTAGGCCCCACCTCCTGCTGAACCTTTCCGAAGGAAGTCCTGTATGATCTGGGTCTTCGTGTTGTAGCTAGGATTTTCAGCCACCATGGCACACAACTTCCGAAACTCACGTAGCAGACAATCCTTGTGCTTGGGGTCACATCTGCTTGAGGACAGGCTTGACTTAGGGGTAGGGCTTGAGCGGGCTTCCCCAGAGTTGTTGGGCTTGGCTGTTAGAGAGAGAAACATGAGGGAGGATTCACTGGCCTTGCTGAGAAAGAAGAAAGGGAAAGTGACAAGCCATCTGCTGGAGCTTCACTTAATCCCCCAAAATAGCCCTGTGGGGGGGATACCATTATTCCCACCTTACAGGTAAAGAAGAGGCATCACAGCTATTAATGGGAAAGAAACACTGGCCTCACACCCATGCAGGTGCCCAGCTGACGCGCATGTGTTTATATGAGTGCCGCACAGAACAGGTCACCTTTGTGCCGAGAGCAGACCTCAGCAATGGTAAAGCTGACCCCAGAGAAGCAGGGAGGAGAGCAGGAGAAGAAACCAAGTGACATATTAGTCAGTGGGAAATCATCACTACCGCAGACTGTTGGGGCTGGAAGACGCCTTAAAGATTACCTAGTTCAATCTCCTCATACTGATGAGGAACCCAAGACCAGGGAGAAGGCGTTTCCAGCCTTTCGCCACTCCCACCCGCCCATCACCACTCCCACCCGCCCATCACCACTTCTTTATTCTTGCCGAAATAACAGGTATTTGGCTAAATGAGCAAGACTTTCCTCCAGACATCCCCAAATGGTCCTCTCTTACTTCCTTGTGGCTATTTACAAAGCAAATTCTGTTCTGCAAGCTTGCAGCAGATCCATTAGCAAGCAGACTGCTGACGTAAGCTTCCTCTTGTCTGGGGTTTGTAAATTATGAACCCATCCCCATCTCTGACCTGGAGTCTAAAGAGGATTTTAGGGGACAAAATCTCCAAAGTGTCGATGTTCAGCAGGATGCGAGAATTTAGAACACCCCATTTCTCTCAGTTCCTCCCAAATTTCCCTCCCTAGGACCAGGGCCCTTCCAGAAACATGCTGTCCTTATTGCTACCTGAACTCTTCTGTACTTCCATCTCTGGCCTACCACCACACAAAAACCAAACCTCAGAGTTTTAAAACAATAAAACCCCCACAGAATCAGGCACTGTTTTTGCAATCTTTTCTCCATTAGCGCTCATGAGAATACCGGGTGGTAAACGAGGCAGGTGTTACAGTTCCCACTTCACAGATGAGGCCACAGAAGCTCAGAGGTAGAGCGACGTGCTCCCCCGAGCGAGCTGTCACATGCTGGGACTTCTGACTTCAAGCCTACGCTTCTTTCACTCACAAAAAGCCACCTCCGCGCACAACTTCTAAGGCCATGTGTTTGGCTTTACTTTCTTTACCTGAGTCACAGAAACACAGAAATGTCTCCAAATGATAGAGGCAGCAGGGTGCAGGGAAAAGAGCACAGGCGTTGGAGTTAAACAGACTTTAGCGTAAATACTAATTCCATAATGAACGCTGGACGTCAGCTTTCTCTTTCATAAGACAGGCCTCGTAAAAGTACTTCGTAAGGTTAACTGAAGAACAAACCAAATTACATGGGCAAGAGTCCCTACCTAGCCCAGTGCTACCTGTTACACAGGACACACATGCCACCTCCCTTCTTCCATACTTTCAGCTCTGGTTTGGGCAAGGTTAGGGATGCAAGTTCTCAAACTTCATTCAGTACCAAAAAACAAGGAAGCTTTAGGGCAGGGTATAATCATCTCCATCCGACCCAGGTGACTACTTCAAGGGCAAAAAGTCCTGCCAACACAAAACCTCTTTAGGCTGTCACAGAGATTCACATATACAAAGAAATGCTTGCTATACAACTAGAATGCTGAAAATTAGCCATTACCTGCCTCTGCTCAGAGGAAAGCGAATTATGAAGGAGGCCAGATAGATAGCACAGAACTTCCACTCTTAGCCAGAATCCCAAATAGGATTCCAAACTAAAAGAACCATAATGGCTAAAGCAGCCCTAATCTCTCACCTGCAAAACCAGAAAATTTCCGAGGATTGGTATTGGTGACAAATGAGGCACCTTTCACTGGAGACGTCACCTGGCCAGTGGCTGTCAGCTTAGCCTGGACAACAGCTTTCTTCTTTGGTGTGCTTGTTGCCTTGGAAGACAAATCTGTAGGACCCCAAAAGAAGGGAAAATATGTTTCAGTGAAAACTCCCTGAGAAAAGCTTCCAAAGAACCTCACAACTGCTCTTACAGCCTTACTTGGTAAGTTACTACCATGGCATTACAAAGGTTGGCTGTGGACTGATCTGGTTTTGTTTCAAGTTTATTTATTTATTTTGAGAGAAACAGAGGGAGGGAGGAGCAGAGAGAGAGGGAGAGGGAGAGAATCCCAAGCAGGCTCCGTGCTAACGTGGAACTCGAACTCACAAACCATGAGATCATGACCTCAGCTGAACTCAAGAGTCAGACACTGAACGGACTGAGCCACCCAGATGTCCCTGGACTGATCTTTTTGAGTGAAGCTAGTGGGTAACAGAGTACTGGGGGCAGGGGAAGAAGGAGCAGGTTCTGGCGACAAAAGACCCCATTACTCTGCCTCTGTTAGTAACTTATATTTTCATCAACACTCTCTACTTCTTATCCCATATATAATAATCTCCAGATTTGGGGAAAATCAGAAATCACATCTTCACAGATAAAACTTGGGGACTCAGCTCCATGGAATTAGCCCCCTGATTTATAGATGAACAGGAAAGTAAAATGAAGATGGAAAACAGAGCAGGTCAGGTTGGCACAGGCAGGAAAAGCCCCAGCTGCTGAGTTTTTTGAGCTGTGTGACAGTCTGACTCTACCTTGTATTTCTCTTCCTCTGAAGGAGATTAGTTAAGAAGTGACAAAGGCTAAGGCCAATGGCCAAGTCAGGACAGGATGGGGAACTTGAGAAAGGAGTATATGTGAAGTAGCTTTCTCTCTTGGAAGTCTTCTCTCCTCTCCAAGAACAATGATAGATAGATGCCCACTTTTTTTTTTTTTTAAATCTTTTTGCCCATTTTTAGAGCCACTGCTATAGTTCTCCTTCAGTGACCAGAACTATACTTAACTGAAGATAGATTACTTTAAAAATGAACACATGAAGAGTGCCTGGGTTGCTCGGTCAGTTAAGTGTCTGACTCTTGATTTTGGTCATGATCTCATGATTTGTGGGTTTGAGCTCCACATGGGGCTCTGCATGGACAGCGCCGAACCTGCTTGGGATTCTCTCTCTCCCTCTCTCTCTGCCCCTCCCCTTCTTGTATGCTATGTCTCTCTCTCTCAAAATAAATAAAGTTAAAAAAAAAAAGGTCAAAATGAGCACAGGAAGGTCATAAAGGACTAAATGGATTTGGAAATACCAGTGTAAGATTTCTAAAATATGCACACATGTGAATATGTACGTGTGCATATAGATGTATCTGTGTATGTATATGCAGGCGTTTTTGCATATGAACATACATTTTCTAATTGTCTGCTAAAAGAGCTTAAAAGCAAAGATACCTCATGGTAACAAGGATACAGAGCATCTAGATTTTGTTCTTTAAAGCCATTCCCCACTAACAGAACCAGGACTCTTCAGAGAAATGGCAGATTCCAGGGTTATGGTAGGATACACATGAGGTAAGCCTAAGAAGGGCACCTGGGTGGGTTAGTCTGGTGGAGCACGTGATTTCTTGTTTTTTTTTTTTTTTTTTTTTTGAGAGAGAGGCAGAGAGCAGAGAGAGAATCCCCAGCAAGCTCCACACTGTCAGCACAGAGCCAGATGTCAGGCTCGATCTCATGAACTGCGCAATCATGACCTGAGTCAAAATCAAGAGTCGGACACTCAACAGACTGAACCACCCAGGCACCCCAGAGCATGTGACTCTTGATCTTGGGGTTGTAAGTTCGAGCCCCACACTGCGTGTAGAGATTACTTTAAAATCTCAAAAGTAAGAGCCGCCTGGTGGCTCAGTCAGTTGAGCGTCCGACTTCAGCTCAGGTCATGATCTCACAGCTCCTTAGTTCGAGCCCCGCGTCAGGCTCTGTGCTGATAGCTCGGAATCTGCAGCCTGCTTCAGATTCTGTTCCTCCCTCTCTCTCTGCCCCAACCCACTCGCATTCTGTCTCTGTCTCTCTCAAAAATAAATAAACATCCAAAAAAAAATTAAATAAAACCTTAAAAATAGTAAGGAAATAAAATAAAAAAATAAAGTAAGCCTAAGAGCATTATGCCAGAAAATTAAGGAAGTACTTTAAAATATTTTATTTTGTTAATATAATTTATTGTCAAATTGGCTAACATACAGTATGTAAAGTGTGCTCTTGTAAAATATTTTTAAAAACAGGCACCTGGGTGGCTCAGTCGGTTGAGCATCCAACTCTTTTTTTTAACTTTTTTTTTACATTTATTTATTTTTTGAGAGACCGAGAGAGACAAAGCACAAGTTGGGGAGGGGCAGAGAGAGAAGGAGACAGATTCCGAAGCAGGCTCCAGGCTCCGAGCTGTTACCACAGAGCCCGACACAGGGCTCGGACTCACAAACCGTGAGATCATGACCTGAGCCAAAGTCGTACGCTCAACCGACTGAGCCACCCAGGCGCCCTGCATCCAGCTCTTGATTTGGGCTCAGGTCATGATCCCAGCATCATGGCATCGAGCCCTACATTGGGCTCTGTGCTGAGCGTGGAACCTGCCTGAGATTCTCTCTCTCCTTCTGCCCCTCCCCCCCACACGTGTGCATTCTCTCTCTCAAAATAAAAATAAGTTTTTTTTTCAACGTTTTTTTTTTTTGTTTTTTTTTTTAATTTATTTTTGGGACAGAGAGAGACAGAGCATGAACGGGGGAGGGGCAGAGAGAGAGGGAGACACAGAATCGGAAACAGGCTCCAGGCTCCGAGCCATCAGCCCAGAGCCTGACGCGGGGCTCGAACTCCCGGACCGCGAGATCGTGACCTGGCTGAAGTCGGACGCTTAACCGACCGCGCCACCCAGGCGCCCCTAAAAATAAGTTTTTTAAAAAACATTTTAAAAAATGATGAGGCAAAACTGAGAACAAACTGAGGGTTGATGGGGGGTGGGAGGGAGGGGAGGGTGGGTGATGGGTATTGAGGAGGGCACCTTTTGGGATGAGCACTGGGTGTTGTATGGAAACCAATTTGACAATAAATTTCATATATTAAAAAATAAATAAATAAATAAATAAAAAATGATGAGGCATCTAGGACACAGAAACCAGCTCAAAGGGGTTTCCCAAGTGGCCAACTATGGGATAAATACCAAATTAATAAAATACAATAAAATTACAAGCCACCAGGAAAAAGTAACCTGTGAGTCCATAGGATAAGAAGTTGAAAGATAAGAGGGTGTGATGGTAGGTACTCTAGTCTTTAAGAATATCAACGGCATTTAAAAAAAAAAAAAAAAAAAAAGACTACTGAAATGTTCCACATTAAGGAGGACAAAGAGACAACAAAATGCAATACTGGATCCTAGAGTGGGATTCTGTACCAGAGACAAAAGCTATAAAAGATACTGTTTGAGGGGCGCCTGGGTGGCTCAGTCGGTTAAGCGTCCGACTTCAGCTCAGGTCACAATCTCACGGTCCGTGAGTTCCAGCCCCGCGTCGGGCTCTGGGCTGATGGCTCAGAGCCTGGAGCCTGCTTCCGATTCTGTGTCTCCCTCTCTCTCTGCCCCTCCCCCGTTCATGCTCTGTCTCTCTCTGTCTCAAAAATAAATAAACATTAAAAAAAAAAAAAAAAGATACTGTTTGACCAACTGACACAACTGAACACAGATGGTGGATGAAAGTATTATATAAGGCATTGATTTACTGGAGCTGATGACTGTTACGGTCACATAAGAGAATATTCCTATTCTTAAGATATACACACTGAAGTACTTCAAGGCCAAGGCCATAACGTATGCAACCTACTCTAAAATGGGTCAGGAAGAAAACTGCGCGCGTGGACAGAGAGAGTAACAGCACAGGAACACAAATGATAACGCAAAGACAACGAAATGGTAACAACAGGTATGTCTGGGGAAAGGGAATAAGAGCTTTCTTTTTTTCTTTTTTTATCCTCACAACTCTTCTGTGAGTTTGGAAATGTTTTCAAAAAGTTAAAAAAAAAAAAACCAAACACAACAAAAAAGAAGAAGGCAGGCAGGGAGGAAAAAAAAATGGGGTCCTGCTCTCCCCCTCCTTTCTCTCAGCACCAGTTCCCCACCCACCTGCAATGTGCTGGCTTATCTGTTCCTTCTCATTATCTTCCAGCTCTTCCCAGCCTTCCAGCTCGGTGAGGTCCTCAATTTTTTTTGTGGTGGCCCGGGCCCGCTCCAGTTTCTCGAACATGCATTTAATGTGATACCACTCCTTCATATCGCCCCCGGACTCTGAGAAGGGGTTGGGCACCACTTTGCCGATCCGGCATACGCCCTTCACGATCTTTTCCTTGCACTTTTTGCAGCCGGCCGTGCCACGCTTGGCGTAGTCCACACAGAACCGTTGCTCGGCCATCTCACAGGGGCCACTGCAGAGTCCCACATGCGACCCTGGCAAGAAAACAAGGCGGGTGGCACGTGGTCTTAGACCGCCTTTCTGGGATGACAGAACGGCCTTTCTTCTCTGGAGGAGGCCGTGCCCATGAAACAGCTCTGTTTCTGACCAATGGCCGAACTGTCTTCTGTCAGGCCAGCGATGTTGTTCTCCGAAGAGGCAGAGTTCTTTTCGCCCGAGTGCGCGGAGGGTTGGGAGGAAGAGGATCTTGAAAGTCAAAGTCATACAGCTGCATGAAAAAGAGGCAGGAAAAGTGACATATAAACCAGAAGCTAGGCTTCCACTGTCCCCAGAGGCCAGAGTCCTAACACAGTCCATGCTGACTAACTAAACATTTCCCAAAGTATTAAAGATTTATTGCCTACAGGATGAAGACAAGTTCCAAACAGGAAAATTCAGTTTGCAAAAGGGTGTTCAAGTATCTAATGCACACATGTACATCTAGTAAATCATAATCAAGGGGATCAAATCCAAATAACATAAAAGCTTTTCTCAGGCCATCAGCAACATCCGATACTCGTAATGGATGATGACTGGTAAGTATTACAAGCTATCCTGAAGTTTCTTTTTAATCACCAAGAAGAACTGCATTAGGTTTGTGAAGTTTTTAATGTGAAGCATAACATATATGCCATCCTCTGAAAATAATTCACTATATAGATTTGTGATGTAATCAGATGACCTACTTTGAGAGGCCATTAAGTGGAGAGCCTAGAACCAGACTGCTTGGGTTCATATCCCAGCTCATTAGCTGTGTGACCTTGGTAGGTCACTTAACGTCTCCCTTCCTCAATGTCCTCAACTGTAAATATGGAAAACGATAGTACCTAACTTGTCATTCTAAGAGGAAGGCCCAAAGAACAGAGCTGGGCACACAGCACAGGTTCAATACCCACTGGAAGCACTTATTCTTTAAGGAGAGGCTCCCTCTGTGCAATTAGCCTGTTCATAATTTATAGCACCTCGAATCAGGGAATGTTGAAAAAACTGGATGGCAAGAATCAAAGGAACTGATAGATCAACCCGCACGGAAACAAGGGATTATGTCTACCTGGTATCCCCCCACCTTTTTATATTCATATTTTCTAAAGTATCTTCATTGTTCTCATTTTAAATATCCTGGAAATTCTTTCCAGCCCGCACATACTTTGCAAAAGGGAAATAACGTTAGCTGTTTACAATGACAGGCAGGCTTTACTTCCTGTAGTGCAACATGAAGCAGAGGAAGGCAGGTGGATGGGGATCAGGGATGGGAGTGCGACTGGGACTGTTCAGTTGAGTGACTATATTATTTTTGAGAAAACCCTTAACTCCTTGGTGTCTCAGTTTCTGTTCTTTCCAAAGTAGGGAAAACAATACCTACTCCACAGGATGAGTGGGAAAATTTAAAGGAGTCCATGGATGGGCTGGGGGAAGGGGCTCTGAACTCCCTGAAAACGTACACAAAGCGCGCAGATTCATCAAGGGGCATTCTCTTGGAGAGGAGGTCTGCAGAGGTGAGTTATGTGGGCAGGGCAGGCCCATCGGGGGAGCCCAGGCCGAATTAGGTTTCCACGCGGTCCTCAGAAGGATGTTTGGGAGGCGCGCCCCCTCGCTCCGCCCGGAGCCTACCGGAGAGCGCGGCGCAGCACCCCACCCTCCGCGGGGCCCGAGGCCCGGGGCGAGCTGGGCCACGAGGAGGCACCACGCTGCTCGGAGCAAGCCCGTGTGCTCGCAGCCCCCAACGGCCGCCGCGCAGCGTTTCCTCCAACGTGGTGGAGAATGAAACGGCTGGGGCCCGAACGCAGCCCGGGCCG
This sequence comes from Lynx canadensis, assembly GCF_007474595.2. Lineage (NCBI taxonomy): Eukaryota > Metazoa > Chordata > Mammalia > Carnivora > Felidae > Lynx > Lynx canadensis. Next base: position 22,189,338 of record NC_044316.2, on the reverse strand, counting down.
GGAAGGGAGCGCGCTGAAGCCGCTCTTCCCCGGGGGGCCTCCCCCGACGCCTTCGCAGGGGTGGGCTGAGCGACTGGCCGGTGCGAACGCCCGGGGACGGCCGCGCAGGAAGCGGGGAAGCGAGTTCCTCGGTTCGGACCGGCCAGGGGCGCGAGGACACGGCCCGGGGCTGGGGAAGGGGACGCGGCCGGCAGAGAAAGCCTCCCGACACGCACGGACGGGCACGGACGCGCACCGGCCTCGGCGCGGCCAGCGTGGTTCCGCGGGGGCCCCGGGGGACCCTCCCGCGCGCGGAACCGTGGGGGTCCCCGGGAACGACGGGCCAACCCCCGTGGGCTCCCCGGGGGCCGCCACGTCACGGAGGGTGTGCCCCGGGGCTCGGCGGGCGGGCGGGGGAGGAGCCGAGGGGGCTGGCTCCCGGGCCGCGTCGAGCCCCGGGCCCCCGGCCCCCCGGGCCGCCTCCCTCCCCGCTGCCCAGCCCCGCCGCGCCCGCCGCGCACCTACCTTCCCCGCTCCAGCGCACACCGCAGGCCTCGCACCGGGCGCCCACAGGCCGCGCGCCGCCACGACGGTTGTAGCGCCTGTCTCTTTAAATCCGGGTCCTTGAGCCCGCGCAGTGCGCAGGCGCAGAGGTCCGGGCCCAAGGTGCTCTACGCGTCCCCGCCCCCCCTGCCACGTGGGCGGTGGTCAGGTTCCGCCGAGTGAGACTTTGGGAGCGGTGTTGGGGTTTGGGGGTGGTTCCCCGCCTGCGGTGGAGGTCAGGAAAAGTGGAGGTGCCGTGGCCGGGGGGGGGGTGCATGGTGGTAGCTGGGGTCGCACCCTGGCCTGACCTTCAGAGGACCCCCCCCCCGCCCCGATGCGTTCATAATGTTAGAGATGCTCTAGTCCTTAAATCGAATGGTTGAGAAACTGTTTTGTAATGAGCTTGGGGAAGGCAAAGGAATGCGTCATTCAACCTCTTTTTTTTCAATTTATTTTTCTATATTCCCTGTGTCTTGTGTCCTGCACAATGCCTAGCACATTGTATTCAATAAATAGTATTGAGTTGAAAAGTACTAGATACATGGACACACATTAAAAGTGTAAAGGAGTGTTGGGGAGAGTAATCCCTTGTGTTGCTTAAACCTCAGGTCAACTTTTTGAGGGATTAGGATGGCTAGTTTTACAAAAGAGCAGCAGGCTCAGAGAACCTAAGCGAACTTGTTCAGGGTCTAGGAACAGCAAACAATCGGGCATTATTAGGCAAACTAAAATCAGATTCTGGAGGGAATTCTGTGCTCTGTGCAAAACAGCTTGACTTTTACTGTGTAGGGGATGGGCAACCATAAAGGGCCTTAGGGAATAGTAACTACTTTTGAGGCTGGGTCAGGGAGAGACTGAGGCAAGGGAAGAAATGAAAGGTTCTTGGTGCTTGCTGAGGCAGCACGTAGACTAAAATGGGAACATACAGAGAAGATTAGCATGGCCCCTGCACAAGGATGACACACAAATTCATAAAGAGTTCCATATTATTAAAGAAAGACAATTTTTTTTTTCCCTTTTTTCTTTTTCTTTTATGTATATGATGGTGGATGCTACCCAAACTTACTGGGTAAGTTTTGTAAGTTTCGCATTCATTTCATAATATATAGGTCAAACCATTATGCTGTGTACACCTTAAACTTCTGTAGTAATGTATGTGAATTACATCTCAATCAAGCTGGGAAAAAAAAAACAAAACATTTCTGGTAGTGACCCATGTGAGAAAGTGGCCTGAACATGCTCAGTTAGTTGGGATGGAGACGAACAGGCATTTTTTGAAAAATAAATATTCGGATTTTACTTTTTATTAAAAAAAATTTTTTTTGAAGATTTTACTTTTTACATAATCTCTACACCTGACGTGGGGCTGGAGCTCACAACCCTGAGATCCAGAGTTGCATGCTCTACTGGCTGAGCCAGCCAGACGCCTCTAAAATGAATACTTGGATTGGATAAATAAATACTTGGATACAATGCTCATTTACCTAAAGATGAAATGAGAATGACTTGAGTGAGCAGGAGATAATGGTGCCATCAACTGAGATACAAAATGAACAGGGAGAAGTAGGTATTAGGGGTAAAAGGATGAGTTTTGTTTGTACATATTTGATTGGTTGAGGACAACCACAATCCCACTGTTTGGAGTGGGGCAGTCTTTAGTGTGCTGCAGAATGAGCGTGGTTTTGGGGTTTGGAAGGTCACTGGAGGCTCAAATTTTAACGGGCAGTTGAGGAATCCTGATTTCTATCACTGCATTTACTACATTGTTTTGAGAATCCCCTTGACTATACCTTTTTCCCAGGCCCTGTGCTGTTGGCTGCTGTCATGGCTAGCCACATGTGGCTATCAGGCTCTTGAAGCACGGCCAGTCCAAATCGAGACGTGCTGTAAGTGTAAAATACACACTGATTTCAAAGATGTGTTGCCAAACCAGAAAGGACTGTAAGATATCTCATCAATTATCTATTTGATTCCATGTTAAAGTAATCTTTTGGATAAGTTGGGTTAGTTAAATAAAAATATATTAAAATTAATCTCAACTGTTTCACTCTTTTGAAAATGTGACTAGAAAATGTAAAATTGCATACTCCACTCACTTGATACTTCTGTTGGACAGCACTGCCCTGGACTTCAGTGTTTGTGGAGGGTGACATCTGTGCCTTATGTGTCTTTTTATCGTCACTGTGGAGAATAGTACTGGGCACATAGTAGGCACTCAGCAAATATTTATAAATGCATTAATGAAACCCATGAGTGAATGCAAGGACTTGAAACTCTGACATTGATCAGCTCCCTCAGAGGAATGTTTTATTACATTGTATCTTTGGCAATGTTTGATGTAAATGTGCAAAAAGACTCAGGCTCTTAATGTTTGTTTTGCTTGAATACAGCTCCAAGGAGGGGCGCCTGGGTGGCTCAGTCAGTTGGGCGACCGACTTTGGCTCAGGTCATGATCTCGCAGTCTGTGCGTTCGAGACCCGCATCGGGCTCTGTGCTGACAGCTCAGAGCCTGGAGCCTGTTTCAGATTCTGTGTCTCCGTCTCTCTCTGACCCTCCCCTGTTCATGTTCTCTCTCTGTCTCAAAAATAAATAAACATTAAAAAAAAAAATTAAAAAAAAAAAAAGAATACAGCTCCAAGGAACCCCTAATCTCTTTGATTCACCCTCCATTCCCCTGTCCCCCAGTATAAAACAGAACTAGGTGTGAAAGCTGGCAGTTGCATTTCGTTAGAGAAGTGGGAACTGTTACCAAGGAGGGTGAAGTAATGTGTAGTGGAAATAGCAGGGCTTTGGAATAACAAATTTAGGTTTGAACTATGCTGTGTAACTATTTTCTTAACTTCTCTGGGCTTCAGTTTTCATGGTGAAATGGGGCTAAAAATACCTTCTAGGATTGTGTGTGACAGTTAAGTGATAGGATTTATATTAACTTGCAAACTGCACTTAGAGGTATTTCACTAAATGTACATTCTCCTCCACTCCCCAGCCTGGATGCATCCATCCCACTGCGAAGCGGAATCAATCAGGCAGGTATCGAATGCCTATTCTGTGTTCGGGACTATTCCAGGAAGTGGAATACAGCAGTGAAACAAAAAGGGGGAGGTAGAAAATAAATAACAAATAAAATGCATAGTATGTAAGGTGACGTTGAGTGCTCTGGAGGAAAAGAAAGCAGAGGAGGAGGATAGGAGGTGCCAGGCAAGGCGGGGATGGGGGTGCAGTTTTAAACACAGTGGTCAAGCAGCACCTGAGTGGCTCAGTCAGTTAAGCTTCTGACTCTTGATGACTCAGGTCATGATCTCACAATCTGTGAGTTTGAGCCCTGCATCAGGCTCTGCACTGACAGTGCAGAGACTGCTTGGGGATTCTCTCCCTCTCTCTGCCCCTCCCCAGCTTGTCCTTTCTCTCAAAATAAATAAATAAACTAAAAAAAAAAAACCCACAGTGGTCAGGAAGGCCTCACCCCCAAAGCGACAACTGAGTAAAGACAGGAAGGGATGAATGAGAGCCACGTGGTAGCCTAGGGTACAGGGAATAGCAATTAAGGCCCAGAGGCCAGGATGTGTCAGTCAGGTTATGAGATCAGCAAGGAGATGGGCGTGCAAACAGCAGCAGGAGTTAAGGTTGAGGAGCTGGAGACAAGGTCAGCAGGGTATCCGGAGACAGATCCTATAGATCTGGTGCCTTTTATTGCAGGTAAAATGGGAAGCCAGTGGATTGTATTAAGCAGAGAAGTAACATGATCTGACTTAGGTTTACCAGGATTGCTATCATTCTGGCTGCTGTGTGGAGAAACTGAGAGATGAGTTAGTTGGCTACTGTAAAAATACAAGGGAAGATGAAGACAGCTTGGGTGGTAACAGTGAAAGAGTAACCAAGTATTCATGTAAATTTTTGTAAGTGCATTTTTCTTTTTATTTATTATTGAGAGAAAGATAGCAAGCTGGGAGACAGAATCCCAAGCACTCTCTGCGCTGTGAGCACGTAGCCTAATGAGGGGCTCGAACTCACAAACCATGAGATCATGACCTAGAGCAGAAACCAAGAGTCAGAGTCTGAGCCACCCAGGCCCCCTGTAAGTGCATTTTTCAAGGGAGCGCTTTTATTGAAGTCCTAAAGCAATTCCATGATCCAAACCAAAAATGACGTTGGTGACAAATAACCAGGGTACCTCCTACCTGTTCCTAGTTATTCAAAGTCCACACGATTAAATCCTCCCCTCGGATGTTGCTGCCAAACCCTCCAGGGCACCGATTCTGCTGCTGAGTCTCCCAGAGCTTCTGCCGCCCCCTTTTAAGACTGTAACATGGGGCGCCTTGGTGGATCAGTTGGTTAAACATCCGACTTCGGCTCAGGTCATGATCTCACGGTTTGTGGGTTCGAGCCCTACGTCGGCTCTATGCTGACAGCTCGGAACCAGGAGCCTACTTCAGGTTCTGTGTCTCCCTTTCTCTCTGCACCTCCCCTACTTGTGCTCTGTCTCTCAAAAATAAAAAAAAAAAAAAATTAAAACGAAACAACTGTAACATCCCTGACTTCCAGCTTAAGCTTATTAGGATTAAAGAGAAAAAAAAAATCGATTTTGTTCATTTTTTACAGTACTCAGTATGGAAGCTTGGCAGTCACAGGCAGGAATAGGGAAAAGGCTTCACACCTTCCGAGAGACGGTGTGGGGCACTCACACTCAGTAGATTCCCTTTTTTAATAAGCTCTGGTCTATGAATCACATAAATCTCAGCACTGAGAGCCAATTTTACGGTTTGGTTTGCTTAATAGTCACACAATTAAAATAAGTTGTAAAAAACGGTGATGGTGTTTGCCAGGATAAATATTTAAAAGGGAACAGCTGTGGGAAGATGTAATAATTCACATCAGCCCATGGCTTTTTATTTTCAATAAAGGCTGTGGCGGTTGGTTCTTAACCAGCGGGGTTTCTTGGCCTCTCCTTGGGATAGCTTTGTGCTGTAGCTGCCAGGTTGAGGTAGGACAGAGATGAGTGGAGTCAAGTGTCTCGTGTGCCTCCGGGAATAGCTGATCATGACACAGAGACAGGGGCAGGGTTTAGGACGTTCGATCCCGACAGTTGAGGTCACAGATACGGAGTGAGGGGCCTCAAAGTTGCTACGTCTTCCCTAAACTTCAGGGGTGGGTTTTCTAGTCACGATTTTTAGGAGGCAAGTTAATAATTTTCAAAAGGGAAATTTATAAAGAGATGAGCCTATCTGGGAAACAAACCTAAGTTCTGTCTCCTCCAGCGGACTCTAGGCTGGCTGAGAGGTGGCCGTGGTGCCCGTTGATTTTCCAGTTTGGGTATGATGGTACAGCTTGAAGATCAGGTCGAACGCTTCCTTCCTCTCTCGTGTCTCATGCCATTCCCTTTACATCAGGAGAGGGCCAACCCCTCTTCTCTCTTCTGGGAGCTTCCACCCATGCCCTCTTACTGAACCTTCTGACCGTGCAGCCCGCTGTGCTCTCCCTCTCCTGCCTTCGGCTTCAGTCTTGGTGTTGGTGATAGTGAAGAAAAAAACCCCAATTGCTTCCACTTGCATTACAGACGATACTCTGAAGACTACTTCACTTGTGACACCAGACATGGATTTTCTACATCCAGCAATGAAAGGGTTTCGGTTAAGGGCTCAGTCCCACGAGACTGCTCCCTGCCCCCACTTCAGATGCCAGTCCCAAGGCCAAGTTGTCACCCGGGCTTCCGACTGACCACCTGCAAGTCAGAGCTTCCCAGACCCCCCTCTGTGGGTTTGATAAATGTGGTAGAGCAACTCAGGAAAAGTTTACTTCCTGGATTATCCGTTTATTATAAAAGGATGTAATCTGGGGCGCCTGGGTGACTCAGTCGCTTAAGCGTCTGACCTCAGCTCAGGTCGTGATCTCATGGTTTGTGGGTTCGAGCCCCATATCGGGTTTCTTGCTGGCAGTGTGCAGTCCGCTTGTGATTCTCTCTCTCCCTCTCCCTCTCTCTCTGCCCCTCCCCCACTTTCACTTTCTCGCTCTCTCTCCTAAAAATAAATAAATAAACGTTAAAATAAAGAGAGAAATAAAAGGATGTAACTCAGGGCCAGCCAGGTGAAAGAGATGCGTAGGGCAAGGTGTGCGAGGAGGAGTACAGAGCCCTCTCTGGCCCCCCACCCTCCCGGTACATCCACATATTCACCGACCTGGAAACTCTCAAACTCCATCCTTTCGGGGTTCGACAGAGGTTTCCTCACAGAGACACAATTGATTAAATCATTGGCAGTCGGTGATCCAACTGAATCTCTAGCCCCCTCTCCCTTCCCAGAGATGGGGGAGGGGTGCTGAAAGTTTAACTTTCTAATCGAAAGCTTGCTTCCCCTGGCAAGCAGCACATAACCTTAGGGGCTGCCCAGTAGTCACCTGATTATCATGAACTCTGAGGTGGTTGAAAGGGGCTTGTTTGGAGTAACAAATGACCCCTTTGTCACTCTTACCACCCTAATCACTTAGGAAATTCCAAGGGTTTTAGGAGATCTATGCCAGAAATGGGGACAAAGGCCAAAATATATGTCTCTTTTTTTTATTTTTTTTAGCATTTATTCAATTTTGAAAGACGAAGAGAGACAGAGCACGAGCAGAGGTGGGGCAGAGAGAGAGGGAGACATAGGATCCGAAGCAGGCTCCAGACTCTGAGCTGTCAGCACAGAGCCTGACGTGGGGCTCAAACTCACAGACCGAGAGATCATGACCTGAGCTGAAGTCGGATGCTTAACCAACTGAGCCACCCAGGTGCCCCAAAATATATATCTCTTATTTTGAATCACAATATCACAGTGATAGACAGATGTGGGAGGGGTCTTAGGGAGTACCCAGATAGCATAATACCCAGAGATGGTAAAACTAAGGCTTGGAGAGCAAACTGACTAGACAAATAACACATAACTAGTCAGTGGGAAGAGTCAGACTGAACACTTTTGATTAGCTCTCTTTCTACTGCCTATACCAGTAGTTTAATAAATAATTGGATCCTGCTCAATTTTTTTCTTAAAAAAAATTTTTTTTGTTTATTTATTTTGAGAGAGAGAGAGAACGGAGGAGAGGCAGAAGAGAGGGAGAGAGAGAATCCCAGGCAGGCTCCGCGCTGTCAGCGCAGAATCTGCTGCAGGGCTCGAACTCACGAAATGTGAGATCATGACCTGAGCCGAAACCAAGAGTTGGGCGTTTGACCAGCTGAGCCACCTAGACGCCTTGGTCCTGCTCAATTTCTTTTTTTTTTTTTTTTTTCAATGTTTATTTATTTTTGGGACAGAGAGAGACAGAGCATGAACGGGGGAGGGGCAGAGAGAGAGGGAGACACAGAATCAGAAACAGGCTCCAGGCTCTGAGCTGTCAGCCCAGAGCCTGACTCGGGGCTCGAACTCACGGACCGCGAGATCGTGACCTGGCTGAAGTCGGACGCTTAACCGACTGCGCCACCCAGGCGCCCCGGTCCTGCTCAATTTCTTATACTATTTACAGTACAACCAGCTTGTAGTTTTCTTGAATCTAAGGGTCATGTCTTCACTCATTTATTCAAAAGCATTATGTAAAATGCTTTTACATTTTAAAATAAAAAAAATAATAAAAAATAAAAAAAGCTATATGTAAAAGCATGTACATGCCTTGAAATTCACTTAATCCTCTCAGTAATTCTAGGAGGTAGGAACTGTTACTCTCCCTGTAGTTGTAGAAACGAAGGGTGAGATCACTTACCCAAGGTCACATAGTTAAAAAGTGGTGGACCACAGGGCATGCTCTGTTATTTCCTAGTTGAAATGTCTGGGAACTGAAGTCATTATTCTTGCTCCCATCAGAGACCACTAAAGAGTAAAATTTACTGGGGCGCCTGGGTGGTTCAGTTGGTTGAGCATTCAACTTCCGGCTGAGGTCATGATCTCAAGGTTGGTGAGTTCGAGCCCTGCATTGGGCTCACAGCTGTCAGCGGGGAGCCTGCTTTTAAATTCTCTGTTCCCCCTTTTCTGCCTCTTTCCTGCTTGTGCTCTCTTTCTCTAAAAAGTAAATAAAAGATAAAAAAAAAAGGGTAAAATTTATTGCTGGTGAAATGGAGGAGGGTGGGGCAGTGTGGACAGTCTGTGAACAACTTCAAAAAATATAGCTTCCGGGGCGCCTGGGTGGCGCAGTCGGTTAAGCGTCCGACTTCAGCCAGGTCACGATCTCGCGGTCCGTGAGTTCGAGCCCCGCGTCAGGCTCTGGGCTGATGGCTCGGAGCCTGGAGCCTGTTTCCGATTCTGTGTCTCCCTCTCTCTCTGCCCCTCCCCCATTCATGCTCTGTCTCTCTCTGTCCCAAAAATAAATAAACGTTGAAAAAAAAATTAAAAAAAAATTATAGCTTCCAACCCAGCCAAGGTCTCTGAACGGCACTGAGTTCTCTTAATGTTGATAGCAAACTTCCCTAGTCTTAATTCTTGCTATTTTGGGGGATCTTCTCCCCTTTTCTGCATTTCTGTATTAAATAGTAGAGGGAATCAAGTTACATCTAGTCTTACTTTAGCAATTGCTGAGTGACCTTGGACAAGTCATTAGATGTCTAAAATGGAGGCGATAGCAGTTGTTTTACTTCCGGGGGGCATTGAGACTTGAAGAAAACTGATGTGAAGGCAGTGAATAAAAGATACGCTCACCATGTAAATGTAAGGTGATGTTAAATAATAATGATGCAGGGTAATAGTGAGGACTTTGGGATTGTTGCCCTGAGCAAGTTCCTTCACTTCTGAGCATCAATCTCATTTGTAAAATGAAGATATTACATACTTACAGGGATGTTGGGAGGATTAGAGATAGTGTATGTCAAACCCTAGCACAGAGCCAGACACATGGTAGGAATCCAGTAAACGGTAGTTATTATTAATAATAACCTGACAACCTGGCTTGGTCGACACTCTCTTATAACCACATTCGGCACACACGCACACAACGAAAACAGCAATAACCCCCACCATCAACCACCCCACCAGTGTGGCCCCCTGTGCTCCCCTAAAGGTGACGGCTGGCTCCCAAGTGCATGTGAAGCTGGCCAAATGCCGTTAGCAAAAGGGAGGTCTAGCCAGATGGAACTCCTTTTCTCCTCTGAGAGACTGGGGGTGATTTTAATGAAGGATGGCTGAGTGCAGACTCACCCTGAAATAGCTTTGACTGCCAAGTGACAGGAGGAGGGAGCCAAATGAAATGACGGTGGCAGACAAGAGCACCGAGGGCTGAGAGCAGCTGGGAAGCAATGTGTCCTTGCTGACTTTTTTTTTTTTTTTTTTAACGTTTATTTATTTTTGGGACAGAGAGAGACAGAGCATGAACGGGGGAGGGGCAGAGAGAGAGGGAGACACAGAATCAGAAACAGGCTCCAGGCTCCGAGCCATCAGCCCAGAGCCTGACGCGGGGCTCGAACTCGCGGGGCTCGAACTCACGGACTGCGAGATCGTGACCTGGCTGAAGTCGGACGCTTAACCGACTGCGCCACCCAGGCGCCCCCCCTTGCTGACTTTTTGATCGCACTCTGCTACAGAATCACTTTACTCCTCCTTTCCTCCACTTAAGAGGCCTCTAGGCAAAGAGGGCTGCCCACTAGCTCCCGCTGACATACGGACATCTCTGGACATCCCTCTTTGCTTGTTTGGTGCCATGAGGAATTCTCATTAGCTGCTAAATGCAGGGGTGGCCCATTGCACTCCAGAGGCTCTTGTGGATACTTCTTGTACGGCTGCTCTCAGAGTAGGTAATGACTTCTTGTGCCAGACAAGGGACACACAAGGTAGGAAAAGATTTCTCAGCCCTTTAGGCCTCTGAATTGACTTTTGTTCTGGTTCTGGCTTCCATGAGTTAGCTTGGTCTTCTCACCACGTTTCCAAGCAACTTCCTGCTATGTGGGTGTTATTCATTCAGTGGATATTTATTGAACTCTATGATTGCTTGGCATTAATTAAGTTGTGGGCAACACAGACGAGTCCCCTGCCCTTGTGGAGTTTACATTCTGGTTGGGGAGAGACCTAATTCATGTGCAAATAAACAAGCTAATTCAAGATAATGGTAAATTTAATGAACCCATAGAATGATGTAACAAGAGGTGGAGAGATGGCTGTTTATATCATCTGAGAAAGAAACATCAGGGCTGAGAACAGAATAAGATTGCCATGCTATTTGAAGTCAGGCTCTAAGCAGAGGGTCCTGTGAGGAGGAGGTCCTAAAATGGCATGTCTGAGGAACAGAAAGTTAGCCAGCAAGAATGGGGACATGGAGAATAAAGGGGGGAGAGTGTAGCAAATGAAGTTAAAAGACAGGTCACAGAGTGAGATCCTATGGATTACCTTTAGCCTACAAGATGTTTTTGAGATTTCACTAAAAACAAAAACAACCTTGACTTGTAATTTCTCCAGATAATTAAAAGACATGGCCATGCCAGCCCACTATTGGAGAACAGTTGATTTCGACATAGAGCAGTTATGCTCTCCTGCCCTTTCCACCGCCCTTTAGTGGGGCTTGTGGCCCGTCATTAGTTCATAGGCAGTAGACATTCCAATCAGCAAAGCTGAGCACCATTTGAGCTTAATAAGGGCCCGGACTGTTTTCCCCCAAGTGTAATGGAAGCATGCAATGAAGGGTTTTAAGTGACAGTGACTCGACCTAAATTCAATGTTTTTTTTAATGTTTATTTATTTTTGAGAGACAGAGAAAGACAGAGTGGGAGTGGGGGAGGGGCAGAGAGGGGAGACACAGAATCCAAAGCAGGCTCCAGGCTCTGAGCTGTCAGCACAGAGCCCCATGCCAGGCTCGAACCCACGGACCGTGAGATCATGACCTGAGCCGAAGTCGGACGTTTAACTGCTGAGCCACCCAGGCGCCCCATGCCAATTTCCTGTTAATGAAACATGCTATCTCCATTGAGATCATCTATTCCATGTTCATTAGAAAGTGGTTTTTCTTCTTATAAAAATTTTAGGTGAGTATATATACCTCCAGAAAAGGACAGCATTGAGGGTGAAGGGTAGGTGGGGGGCACTATTCATATTATGCCAAGACAAACAGGACTATGCTGGGCAAATCTTGTAAGTAAAAGCAACAGCACTTTAGCCATCTGTCTCCAGATGATCAATTGAATGACTTTAAAAATGTTTAAAAGGTGAGATGCCACTTGTCTCATGGCAAAATTAAACATCTGGAGTTAAAAGAAATCTCAAGTAAATCATTACTCTAATTACCTCAGTTTCAGAGAGGAAATTAAGGGGCACTAAATTATTAGCCTAAAATGAAGTTAGCATGGGACAGGGTAAGACCAGTCCATCTTCCTTAACTTAGGATGGGTTTATTAGGACGTAACTCCATGGTAAATCCCAATAAATACATCATAAGTTGAAAATAACTCTAAGTGGAGGGGTGCCTGGGTGGCTTAGTCGGTTAAGTGTCCGACTTTGGCTCAGGTCATGATCTCATGGTTTGTGAGTTTGAGCCCCACTTTGGGCTCTGTGCTGACAGCTTGGAGCCTGGAGCCTGCTTCTGATTCTCCCTCCCTCCCTCTTTGCCTGTCCCCCTCTCACGCTCGGCCTCTCTCTCTCTCTCTCTCAAAAATAAACATTAAAAAAAAAGAAAACACTGTAAGTTGAAAATGGATTTAACACAGCCAACCTACCGAACATCATAGTTTAGCCTAGCCTACCTTAAATGTAATCTGAACACTTACATGGGCTTACAGTTGAGCAAAATCTAACACAAAGCCTATTTTATACTAAAGTGTTGAACATCCCATATAATTTATTGAATACTTCAAAGTGAAGGACAGAATAGTTGTAGGAGTACAGAATGGTTGTCAGAGTATTGGTTGTTTACACCCGTGATCATGTGGCTCACTGGTAGCTGTGGCTCACTGCTCATGCCCAGCATCACGACAGTATCATACTCCCTATCACTGGCCCAGGAGAAGATTCAAATCACAATTCAAAACAAATTTTTTTCTTTTCTTTTCTTTTCTTTTCTTTTCTTTTCTTTACAGAGAGAGAGAGTGTGTGAGCAGGGCACAGGAAGAGAGAGGGAGAATTTTATTTTTTAAAAAAAAATTTTTTTTTCAACGTTTTTATTTTTGGGACAGAGAGAGACAGAGCATGAACGGGGGAGGGGCAGAGAGAGAGGGAGACACAGAATCGGAAACAGGCTCCAGGCTCCGAGCCATCAGCCCAGAGCCTGATGCGGGGCTCGAACTCACGGACCGCGAGATCGTGACCTGGCTGAAGTCGGACGCTTAACCGACTGCGCCACCCAGGCGCCCCGAGAGGGAGAATTTTAAACAGGCTCCACATTCAGCAGAGCCTGATGCAGGGCTCAATCCCACGACCCTGGGATTGTGATCTGAGCTGAAATCAAGAGTCGGATGCTCAGCTGAGCCACCCAGGTGGCCCACAGTTCACAATTTGAAGCAGTTTCTACAGAATGTGTTTTGCTTTCCCACTCTTATGAAATTAAAACTTCATGAAATACAACTTCATGTAGGTGGGGGACCAGACACTTATTGCACTTCAATTTATAAATCCCTGTCATATGCGTGCGTCATTTGACCTGTAAATGATGTATCGTCATTTGACCTGTAAATGATATATCATCATTTGATGTAGGGTGTACTAAGGTTTAGAGATGTGACTTGCCCAAGATTACTAACCATTAAAATGTAGAGTGGGAACTTGAACCTCGGTCTTCTGTTCTCTTGCCAATTTCTCTGTTCTTTCTATTGTTCCATAGGAATCTAGTGAGTTACTACTAAAGGTTTTAGGCCTAAATTATTTTTTTTCTGGAATTCTCATTCCACAGCCTCTTGTTTCCTTGTGTGTAGTCATTACTTTCATCATTATGTGAAATACAAATGTGAAAGCATTTGGAAAGTTGTAAGGCACTGGGCAAATTTACACTTGAAAGCTAATTAAATCAGCTGTTTTCCCCCTCAACCCAGGGGAACTACAGTAAATTGGCAAGTGAATTGGTGAAGAGGATTACCTCTGTAGCATTTACAGTAACTCTGATATACTGTTGGCTAAATTAGGAGGTTCTCTAAAAAAGAGAACAGTGACTGGAAGAAATCTGTGGGACTAAGTCTTAAGATTTGGGAACTTCAGTGGATTTACAGTCTAATGCCAGAACCTCTTTGACCCAGTTCAGAGAGGCATAAAGGAGCTCTCCAACGTGTGGAGGATCTGAAAGGATTCACTAACCCCTATAGCTATTTACATTGATCTCAGACCCAACAAGGATTCCCTTGATTTTGTTCAGGGCCCCACCACTCATTCTCTGGGATGCAGAGCATTGGGAGATTTTGAGAGCTTCTGTCCCTCTTGAACAACCAATGCTATTTACACGTGTAGTAACATATACCTAGCACTTTTTTTTTTAATTAAAAAAATATTTTATTAGGTTTGAGAGAGAGAGAGAGAGAGGGAGAAAGAGAGAGCACGCGAGTGAGCACAAGCAGGGGAGGGGCAGAGAGAGAGAGGAAGACAGAATCTGTAGCAGGCTCCAGGTTCTGAGCTGTCAGCGCAGAGCCTGACTCGGGGCTGGAACCCACAAGCTGTGAGATCATGACCTGAGCCAATGTCAGACGCTTAACTGACTGAGCTACCCAGGCGCCCCTATACCTAGCACTCTTTAACTGTGTTACAGTTAAGTCCTCAACAACCTCAAAGATATTCAATTGTTAACTTAGAGAAAGTTCCAACTCCTTAGAGCATGGCATTAAAGACCTTCCACAACAGTTCATAATCTAGCTTTCCAATCATAGCTTCCACTGTTGTCTGAAATGAACATTCTGCTCTATACTGGTCTGCTTGCTACCTCCTGTGCATGTTTTATTTTTCTACCTGCACACCTTTAAGTATGTACTGTCCTTTATTGTAGCCATCCATCACATATGGCTCACACTTGAAATGGAGCCAGTCCAAACTGAGATGTGCCAGGTTTCAGAAATGTAGAACCCCCAATTGTAAACTATTTCATTCATGGTATTTAAATATTGACTATATATTGAAAAGTGAATGTTTTGGGTATAGTGTATAAAACAAAACACATTGATACTAATTTCACATTTTTTACTTTCATGTGGCTCCTAAGTAATGTAAAATATATATGTGGCTTACATCTTTTTATTTTTTAAAAGTTCTATTTATTTAATTTCGAGAGAGACAGAGACAATGCGAGTGGGAAGGTGGGGAGGGAGAGGGAGAGAGAGAGAGAAAGAGAATATCCCGATGTGGGGCATGAACTCACAAAACCGTGAGATCGTGACCTGAGCCGAAACCAAGTCGGATGCTTAACCGACTGAGCCACCCAACCACCCCTATATCGTATTAAAACAAATTTTTTTTTAAACATTTATTCATTTTTGAGAACAGAGAGAGACAGGCTGCGAGCAGGGGAGGGGCAGAGAGAGAGGGAGACACAGAATCTGAAACAGGCTCCAGGCTCTGAGCTGTCAGCACAGAGCCCAAGGTGGGGCTGGAACCCACAAACCGTGAGATCATGACCTGAGCTGAAGTCAGGCACTCAACCGACTGAGCCACCCAGGCACCCCACTACACCGTATTTTTAAATGGACAGTGCTCTACTAAATCATCAGCCTAGCCTCTTAAGCCAACATAGAACAGGACCTTCTACTCAAGCCCACCTTAGTATTTCCTCATTCTAAAATAATAAAGTGATGGATGATAGAAAATTGTGAGTACCTGTGGTTTTATTCATTTAAGGCAGGCATGCCCTGTTATCAAATCGAAGTTGCTATTACCAGCTGACAGCTCAAGAAAAACACTTTCTGGCAAAGACAGCAAAATAGTTAACATGTTCAGTAAGTGTTAGATTGCCTTTAGTCACCCACGCTAAAAAAACCCCAAATCCTTGAATTCCATCTTTATCCCTGTTTTTCTTCTATATCCAGTTACTAAAATGTTAGCCCTTCCTGTGAAGTTTTTCAATTTTATTCCTTTTCTCTCATAACTAATCCAAGTCTTGCTCACCTTGCTTTTAAAATTCAGTTTCCAAGTAGTCTCCCAGCTTTTCTCCCCTATCCACATTTGTTCCATTTTAAAGTCTATTTTTTCTTTTTTTTAGAGAGCACAGAGTGAGCGTGTGAGCGGGGGGTGGGAGGGGGCGGGAGGGAGACAGAGAGGGAGGGGGAGAGGGAGGGAAGGAAATCCTAAGCAGGCTCCACACCATTAGCACCGAGCCCCACGTGGGGCTCAAACTCATAGGAGCTGTGAGATTGTGACCTGAGCCAAAATCAAGAGCAGCTTAACCGACTGAGCCACCCAGGTGCCCCTCGTTCCATTTTATATATTGCAACAAAATCATCTTCCATAGTATTTTTTTGCAAATATAATTCTCTGCTCAAAAACTTCCACTTTTCCTACGTTGCCCAAAGGAAGATTCCTTCATCTAGCATTCAAGCCAGGCTTTTTCATTCCTTATCTTTTGGTACTATCCTCCATAAAACCTGGGCTTTAGAGCAACTAGACTGACTTTATGTAAAGCACTTAGAACCATGCCTGGTTTATACTGTAATAACTATATATCTTAGCTATTATTATTATTGCTGACTTTCATTTGAGTAAGCTGTATGCATTTCTACCTCTGGAACACTGCTAAATCCTTTTTCCTATTTGAATAGGTCTGTCTGCAAAAGGAAAAGTAGTGATTTAAACAATCTGACTGGCACAAGCCAATTGTTAACTCCTTGAGAAAACAACTTCTCTTCCTGCAATAGATAGAAACTGTGAACAATAATTTTCTTTTCTTTTTTTTTTTTTTGAGAGAGAGAGAGAGAGAGAGAGAGAGAGAGAACGAGAACCAGTGGGGGGTGGGGTGCAGAGAGAGGACAGAGCATCTGGAGTGGGCTCTGTGCTGACAGCAGAAAGCTTGATGCTGGGCTTGAACTCACAAAACGCGAAATCATGATCGGAGCCAAAGTCAGATGCTTAACTGACTAAGCCACCCAGGTGCCCCTAAACCCTAATTTTCTACAAGATGTAATAACATTTAAGACTAGATGAGATATAAATAAAAGGTAGTATTTCTTGGGGTGCCTGGGTGGCTCAGTTGGTGGAGCATGCAATGCTTGATCTCAGGGTTGTGGGTTCAAGCCCCATGGTGGGTGTAGAGATTACTGAAGAAAAAGAACATCTTTAGAAAAAATAAAAAGCGGTACTTAAAAAACAGGCTGAAAAAATATGTGTTCTGGATTTAGGGCCAGATGGCTCTCCAACTTTGGTGTATATTAGAATAACCTGGGAAACTTTCAAAACTAATTTAAATGCCTGGGCCCCACTCCAGGTTTATTGAGTCTCTAGCAGTAGGCTTGAGGCACATGAATTTTTTAAAAGCTCCAAGGCGACTCATATGCACCTTTTCAAAAGCTTGGTGGGTCATCTTCCTGTGCACCTACACCCAAGAATCATTGGTTTAAACAAGAGAAACTTTTGGGTTAAGGAGGCTGGTCATGCCTGGCATGTTTTCACCATGTTCTCCTGGCACATTTTTGAAACAGAAAATTCAGAGAACTGATTTGCCCTGATTTATGTGTTTGAGTAGTGTTCTTAAAATAAAAAACATCCTCCACCCTTGAGTTGATTTAGGGGATCAGAAAAGAAAAAAACCAAATACATCCCAAATACTACACTTGATTTTCACCTAAAGCCTTCTCTGCTAGCCCGACTTCTATTAATTTATAAATTTCAAAACAGAATTACTTAAGTAAATATATATTTAACTATGTACAACATTTACAGCTTACAGACTTAACTCAAAATTATACACTTGAGTAAATGTGTAAAAAGTTGGCAATATAGTATGTAATACTTGAAAAATTTCAAAAACAACTTTACCTCAAAAATATTTTACACCAACTTTCCAAAGTGCTATCTTCACAGGTTCATTGTATCTTAACAACCCAGTTAGGCATGAAGTAACCAAGATCATATCCAGAGACAGCACTTTTGGTACCACTGTAGAGGGTGTAGAAATCTTGGGTCTTTGAAACCCTATAATAAAGCCCCCTTTACCCTCCAATCCTGAGACAACAAATCTTGTAGTTCTCCCTCATCATCGCTGTCAACATTCTCCTCTTCCTTTTTCTGCAGTTCTTTTATAGTCAGAACCTCTTTAAGCTTATTTTTAATTTCATCCTGGCGATTCCGAAGCTTTTCCACCCGACGGTAACATTCTATCTGCTCATCGATCTCCCCAATTTGCCGGTCCAACCGTCCCTCCTCATCCTCTTCAGCAACTATGGCTTCGGAAATGGTACTGACCTGTCTCATGGCCTTTTGAAATTCGTCCCACTCTTTGTCCATCTGATCCTTTGGGGCATCAACCTTTCGAACCCTAGCGTCTATTTCAGGGTCATCAAAAAAGCCTTCCGGTAATGCTTCCGCTGTGTTTTCTCTCCTTTCCACTACTTTTTCATGTATTTCTGCTTTCTCAATGGACCCTGAATGAGGAATTAAAGGGGCCTTGGGAGGATTTGTATCCGAGAAGCCGCTTGGCAGCATACTACTTGTTGCCTCCCTCGAGGAGGAAAGCGAGTGTTCCTTGCCCTGTGCATCGGGCGGCTGCTTGCCGGCGTCTCCCCTTTTCCCTTCTCCTCCCTCCTCCTCCTCCTCTTCTTCCTCATCTTCATAATCAGGGAGTAAACCGAGTCCTGAAACCTTAATGAGGGTCGCTCTAGTGGACTCCTTCCCTGCTTTGTCAAAGTTGGTGGACAAAGCGGATGTGGAGGGCTGTACCTGGGGCAGCGGGGAGGCCTTGGGTCTTTTGGCATCTTGACCGTCCGCCTCCGACGCCTTCCTCTTGGCTGACTGAGGCACTGAGCTGGCGGACGGACCCTGGGTGGCTTCCTTCGCGCCTTTCAGCTCGGCCACTTTCTCCCGGTGCTGCTTTCCCAGGACGTGAGTCTGCCACAGGAGCTCGCTCTTCACCGGGGTGTTGCACAGGGCACAGCTCAGCTGCCCCAAACGGTTGTACTTCGCAAATGGAGATTCTATCCGTTTCCGGTTGGTGCTCAGACGCTGCTTCTCCTTCATCAAGCGCCGCAGTTCGTCCTGATTCACCACTCGCTTCCCCGCCGGAGTGCGAGCGGAGGCGGAGGACGCCATCTTGGCGCCCTGACCCAAGGTGATTCTGGCTTCCGTGCGGGCGAGGCCTGGTAACGTCACTTCCTGTGCTGGCGAGGATTGGCTGAGGGTTCGCGAGCGCGGGCGGTGGCGCCGGGATTTCCCTCAGGATCCGCGCTAAGGCTGTCTTTGCCGGCCGGGTCGCACGCTCAACGGTGCTATGGCTGCGATCACGGCGGTGAACTCCAAGGCAGAGGTGGCGCGGGCCCGGTCGGCCTGGGCCGTCAACATATGCGCCGCCCGAGGGCTGCAAGATGTGCTACGTACCAACTTGGGGCCCAAGGGCACCATGAAAATGTGAGGCGGCGGTTAGGGAGCCGGGGGCTTGTTGGGTGTCGCTGCGCGCTCTGAGGCCGACGTTCCATGAAGGGCCTGGAGCGACGGGACGCACCTGTGGGCCTGGTTGTCCTCGTTCTCATTCTTGCCCTGAGGTCATCCCTGGCCTGGGGCGGGAGGAGCCCGAGGAAAGGGCCCCCAATGAAGCTGTGACACCCACTCCCCACCCCCTACCCCCCGCCCACGTTAACGCTCTTGTGCAGTTGGAAAGTCGTTTCATCTGGTGTCTTTTTAGAAACATAAGCGGTTTAACTCCCCTGCTCTTTGAGACTATATGCCCTTAGGTTGGTTTGTGTTTGGCAGTGTGTTGTAGCGTTAAGGGCACAAAGACCTTGCGGTTGCAAATCCAAGTTCCCCTTCCAGCGTGCGTCCTTAGGCAACTTAACTTGAACGCTCCGCGCCATCAGCATGCATTTACTTAGTATCACAAGTTTCTTTGGAAGAGTGAGGAAAAAAGAGCAAAAAATGTGTAAGGGGGAAAGATGCATTCTAAGAGGAATGAGCAAAATTAATATTAACGGTAAAAGAGAATGCTTATGTACTAATTGGATGCTGGGAACACAGATGGTGAAGGTATCATATATGTTATTGATCATATATATCGCAAATATACTGAGGAAAGGGACTAATTACTGATGGTGGTAGGGAGAAGGAAAAACCTCCCGAAAACAGATTTTTAATCAGAGTCTTGATAAGTTAGAGTTCACCAGTTGGAGAAGGGAGTAAAGGCCTCCTGGTAAGTTAAGGAATGAGAAAGTCCAGTGGTGTAAATCCAACAGAAGTGAAAACAAGCATGACATATTAAAGGAACCATAGTATTTTCCCACCAGATCTCATTTGGTAGATGCCAGGAAAAATGGACATAAACCAGTTTGGGAAGGGTGAACTAGGTCATTGCCAAATAGTCTGGATTTTACCTTGAAGGTGATGGAGAACATAAAATTCATTGAAAGATTTTTTCCCCACGTTTGTAAGAATCATTGAAAGATTTTTGATCAGAGAACTGACTGAGCCACATTGCCTTTTAGAAAGATAAATGTAGTGTGGAAGGTAGATTCAAATTCAGAGATATTAGGATGCTGCTTAAGTAGTCCAGGCTAGAGATGTTGACAGTTGAACATGGAGAGGAGGGAGTAGATTCAAGAAATACTTAGGTTGTACAATTGACAGAACTTGATGATCTAATTAATCAATGTGAGGGATGAGGGAAGAAAGTAAGTTGAGTGAATGAATGGTAACATTTCACACACACACACAAAACCTACAGCAAATTTACAAATTTGTGGTTTGTAGACTTACAAATACTCTTCTTGGACCAAACTGCCATTCATAACTCATCAATTTCTGTTACCCTTAAACTTGTAAATGCTCCATTTGGAATGAAATTGCTATAGCAGTCCACATGGGGAGAAGTGATTCTGTAGGCTGTACATGGTGGTGGTTACCATGGAGTCTCCCTATGGCACATAGATGTTTTGAAGCCCAGTTCCTGATATCAAGGATCGTAGACTGGGAAGAACTGAGAATATCTTGCTTGACCCTTGCCATCTGAGGTTTAATAACATCACTGTTTTCTGAACAGGCTTATTTCTGGTGCAGGTGACATCAAACTCACCAAAGATGGCAACGTACTGCTCCATGAGATGGTGAGCTGATGCTACTGACTCTAAGAAACCTTAATAAGCCTAAAACATAGTACAAATTGTATATCCTTAAAAAAATTTTTTTTAATGTTTATTTTTGAGAGAGAGAGAGAGACAGAGCACGAGTTGGGGAGGGGCAGAGAGAGAGGGAGACATAGAATCTGAAGCAGGCTCCAGGCTCCCAGCTGTCAGCCCAGAGCCCGACGCAGGGTTCGAACCCATGAGATGTGAGATCATGACCTTAGCCGAAGTCAGACACCCAACCGATCAAGCCACCCAGGTGCCCCACAAATTGTATATCCTTAAACCAAGGCTGTCAGCTTGCTCATACTGCAGTCATGAGTTATACTTGCTGGGTTAAACCTTAATAAAAGATATTTTTGGTTGTTTTCAAATCTTCATACAGTCCAAGTAATAGCTTAGAGATACTTCCAAATTAGTTCCATCTTTTAAATTTTTTTTTTTCAACGTTTTTTTTATTTATTTTTGGGACAGAGAGAGACACAGCATGAACGGGGGAGGGGCAGAGAGAGAGGGAGACACAGAATCGGAAACAGGCTCCAGGCTCCGAGCCATCAGCCCAGAGCCTGACGCGGGGCTCGAACTCACGGACCGCGAGATCGTGACCTGGCTGAAGTCGGACGTTTAACCGACTGCGCCACCCAGGCGCCCCAAATTAGTTCCATCTTTTAAAGGCACTGTGTTGTGTTCTTTGTAATCATGAAAATATAAAAAATCCTTTGCAATTTTAGTAAATATATTCATCTTAGAGATTGAAGGATTTAATGTTATTTTGGAAATGTCATTGCATTCTAAAGCAAAGACTCTTCTAAAATGTTCAAACCTCATTAGTTCTCAATTTAAAAATTTTGGGTATTGACATTTATTAAGTATTGATACTACAGAATTTGTGAACGTGTAGAGTGAGGCTTATTTCATTTCTTAATTTTACTGGTGGCCCTTAGGTTATCTTGTTTGCATTGGACTGTTTTTTTTTTTTTCAACCTCGTTCTTTTAATCTGTTGCTTGCTTTTTCCAGCAAATTCAACACCCAACAGCTTCCTTGATAGCAAAAGTAGCAACAGCCCAGGATGACATTACAGGAGATGGTACTACTTCCAATGTTCTAATTATTGGAGAGTTACTAAAACAAGCTGATCTTTACATATCTGAGGTATTAGCATATTACAGAATTCACATTCATGTAGTACTTCACTGTTTTAAATGTTTGTTTATTTTTGAATCGGGGGGGAGGGGCAGAAAAGGGGGGATAAACAGAGGCTTTGTCGCCAGACTCGAACCCACGAACTGTGAGATCACGACCTGAGCTGAAGTTGGATGCTTAGCCGACTGAGCCACCCAGGTGGAAATTGTTGTTTTCACTCGTACAATGGTTTAATTTTAGAGGGCAAAAGTTAATTTTTATCAAGATACTTAAAAAAAATTTTTTTTAATGTTTATTTTTTTTTTTTAATTTTTTTTTTCAACGTTTATTTATTTTTGGGACAGAGAGAGACAGAGCATGAACGGGGGAGGGGCAGAGAGAGAGGGAGACACAGAATCGGAAACAGGCTCCAGGCTCTGAGCCATCAGCCCAGAGCCCGACGCGGGGCTCGAACTCACGGACCGCAAGATCGTGACCTGGCTGAAGTCGGACGCTTAACCGACTGCGCCACCCAGGCGCCCCAATGTTTATTTTTTAAATTTAATTTTATTTTTTTAATTTACCCCCAAATTAGTTAGCATATAGTGCAACAGTGATTTCAGGAGTAGATTCCTTAATACCTCTTACCCATTTAGCCCATCCCCCCCTCCCACACCCCCTCTAGCAACCCTCTGTTTGTTCTCCGTATTGAAGTCTCTTATGTTTTGTCCCCCTCCCTGTTTTTATATTATTTTTGCTTCCCTTCTCTTGTGTTCATCTGTTCTGTGTCTTAAAGTCCTCATATAAGTGAAGTCATATGATATTTGTCTTTCTCTGACTAATTTCGCTTAGCATAATACCCTCTAGTTCCATCCACGTAGTTGCAAATGGCAAGATTTCATTCTTTTTGATTGCCGAGTAATACTCCATTGTATATATATACCACATCTTCTTTATCCATTCATCCATCGATGGACAGTTGGACTCTTTCCCTACTTTGGCTATTGTTGATAGTGCCGCTATACACATTGGGGTGCATGTGCCCCTTCAAAACAGCATGCCTGTATCCCTTGGATAAATACCTAGTAGTGCAGTTGCTGGGTTGTAGGGTAGTTCTATTTTTAATTTTTTGAGGAACCTCCATACTGTTTTCCAGAGTGGCTGCCCAAGTTTGCATTTTCACCAGCAGTGCCCAAGAGATCGTCTCTCTCCGCATCCTCACCAACATCTGTTGTTGCCTGAGTTGTTAATGTTAGCCATTCTGACTGGTGTGAGGTGATGTCTCATTGTGGTTTCGATTCGTATTTCCCTGATGATGAGTGATGTTGAGCATTTTTTCATGTGTCGGTTGGCCATCTGGATGTCTTCTTTGGAGAAGTGTCTATTCATGTCTTTTGCCCATTTCATCACTGGGTTATTTGTTTTCTGAGTGTTGAGTTTGATAAGTTCTCTATAGATTTTGGATACTAACCCTTTATCTGATTTGTCGTTTGCAGATATATTCTCCCATTCTGTCTGTTGCCTTTTAGTTTTGCTGATTGTTTCCTACCCTGTGCAGAAGGTTTTTTTTTTATCTTGATGAGGTCCCAATAGTTCATTTTTGCTTTTGTTTCCCTTGCCTCTGGAGACGTGTTGAGTAAGAAGTTGCTGCGGCCAAGATCAAAGAGGTTTTTGCCTGCTTTCTCTTACAGGATTTTGATGGCTTTCTATCTTATATTTAGGTCTTTCATCCATTTTGAGTTTATTTTTGTGTATGGTGTAAGAAAGTGGTCCAGGTTCATTTTTCTGCATGTCACTGTCCAGTTTTCCCAGCATCACTTGCTGAAGAGACTGTCTTTATTCCACTGAATATTATTTTCTATTTGTCAAAGATTAGTTAGTGATACGTTTGTGGGTCCATTTCTGGGTTCTCCATTCTGTTCCATTGATCTGAGTGTTTTTGTGCCAATTTTTATCAAGATACTTTAGTACAATTGTAAATTTTCTTTTTTTAATGTTTATTTATTTTTGAGAGAGACAGAGACAGAATGAGAGTGGGTTGGGGCAGAGAGAGAGAGGGAGACACAGAATCCGAAGCAGTCTCCAGGCTCTGAGCTGTCAGCACGGAGCCTGACGTGGGGCTTGAACTCACGAGCCGTGAGATCATGACTTGACCTGAAGCCGGACGCTCAACCGACTAAGCCACCCAGGCACCCCGGTTTTAGTACAATTGTAAATGGAAGTAATAATGAACTCTTTTTTTTTTGCCAAAATAATTCCTTTCATTAGAATGATATCCCTTTTTAAAAAATGAAATATTTAAGGTATATAAGAAGGTAAAAAATTAGCCATATACCCATGAATAATGACCTAAAAAAGAAAACATCACTGATGAAGTCTAAACCAAATTATGCACCTTTTAAAAAATAACTGGGGAGGGGCGCCTGGGTGGCGCAGTCGGTTAAGCGACCGACTTCAGCTCAGGTCACGATCTCGCGGTCCGTGAGTTCGAGCCCCGCGTCAGGCTCTGGGCTGATGGCTCCGAGCCTGGAGCCTGCTTCCGATTCTGTGTCTCCCTCTCTCTCTGCCCCTCCCCCGTTCATGCTCTGTCTCTCTCTGTCCCAAAAATAAATAAACGTTGAAAAAAAAATTAAAAAAAAAATAACTGGGGAAAAATAATTGAAGGTTTTCACACTGTGAATTTACCTACCTTTCTATTTTATTTTCCTTATAAACCATCTACTCTAGCCAGACTCCTCCAGTCTACTCACTAGCCTCTGAAATCACTACACACATTTCTATGTCACTGCCTTTGTTCAATCTGTATCCTTTTCTTGGCATTATTTATCTGTCTAATCTAATTAAGTATTTGGGTTTTTTCCTTTCTTTCAAGAACCATTTCAGCAAAGCATTACCTGTCCAAGTGCTAAGATTAGTACTTCTTTGCATTTCATTTAGTATTGGGAATTGTCTAATAATTCAGTACCTGCAACGTACCTCATTTAGGATGCCTTTGGCTGTAAGCAGTAGAAACTTGACTGAAAGTCACTTAAACAGTAAGTTATCTCCCATTACAGAACATCCAAGTTTGGTTGATTGAAAATGTCTATTAGTCATCAAGTACCCTGGTCCTTTCTGTGTCTTGGCTCTTCCATTTATAGTGCTGTTTCATGATAAAGCTTATTTCTGTCCTGATTATAAGACTGTCAGAGAAAAGTAGGACTACTTGCTTCCTTTAATAACACTCAGCAGGAGAGGGAGGATAAAACTATTTGCCCAATTATGGAGTTTAACTCCTTCCTTTATAATATAATTGGGCCAACTTTGATCTGTGTCCATCCCAAATCAATAACAGGTTTTAGGGGAATTGATTTAATCCAATCAGGATCCACCCCTTGAGTTAGCTAGGGAGGGTAGCTTCCTCTGAAGACCTGAGGAAGAGATACCTAAACAAGATTAGGGTTTGGTTAGGGAAAAAAAAGTTTGGGAAGGGGGAGATGCTGACGGGCGTTGACATAATTGTGAAACTGTGGCAGTATAGTGATAAACCTAAGTACCAGATGTGATAGAAACACTGAGGAAGGAATGATAGCCTAAACTTGCCCGAATTAGGAAGCACTCTTTGGAGGAAGTAAGACCTGGGTTAAATCTTTAGAATGAGAGGCAGTGAACCAGTGGAAAGAGTGAGGAGCAAGGAGAAAGACATTCCAGGCAGAAGGAACAAAATTAACAGAGGCAAAATTAACAGAGAAGAGAAGCAGCATGGTATGTGTGTAAAGCTGCAAGCATTTTAGTGTTGGCCAGACTTTAAAGTGCTGTGGGACGGCAAGGAAAGGCAGGAGAAGTAGGTGGAAGCTGGATTACAGAGGGCATGTGGTATACTAACCACGAAGAATGTTCGTGTTAACATATTAATGACTGATCTGGTCAGATTGGCATTTTAAATATTCGAGGGACAGCTTTAAGGGAGTCAAGACTAGAGGATCATAGTCCGGGTGAGAAATTGTGAGATCCGAGACTGAGGAAGTGTTTTGAAAATGTTTAATAACATCCAGGGTCTGGAGTCAGGCTTTGTAGGTTTAAATCCTGGCTCTACCACTTAATATCCTGGTGATCTAAAGCAAGTTTCATTATTATAAACCTCAATTTCCTCATCTGTGAAACAGAAATAATACCCACTTCATAGTGTTGAGAGGATTGAATGAAATAAGCCTTTTAGATTAGAACCTGGCACAAATCCTTAAGAAATGTTAACTTTAAAAAATTATTGTAAGACTGATGTAGAGGAATGGAGGAAGGGAATAAATTAGACCCAGTTCCAGCTTTCAATAAGTTTATATATTTTTCCAGAAAAGACAATTAAAAAAATTATTTTGTTGGGGTGCCTGGGTGGCTCAGTCAGTTGAGCGTCCGACTTCGGCTCAGGTCATGATCTCGCGGTCCGTGGGTTCGAGCCCCGCGTCGGGCTCTGTGCTGACCGCTCAGAGCCTGGAGCCTGTTTCAGATTCTGTGTCTCCCTCTCTCTGTGACCCTCCCCCGTTCATGCTCTGTCTCTCTCTGTCTCAAAAATAAATAAAAAAAAGTTAAAAAAATTAAAAAAAAATTATTTTGTTATAATATCAAGCCTATAGAAATGTTTCAGGAATATTCCAAAGAATAACATTTCTCTCTTTCTCAGATATAAACGTATATATGGTGCATGCATATATGTATGTATGTACATTTTTTTTTTCAACATTTACTTATTTTTGGGACAGAGAGAGACAGAGCATGAACGGGGGAGGGGCAGAGAGAGAGGGAGACACAGAATCCGAAACAGGCTCCAGGCTCTGAGCCATCAGCCCAGAGCCTGACGCGGGGCTCGAACTCACGGACCGCGAGATCGTGACCTGGCTGAAGTCGGACGCTTAACCGACTGCGCCACCCAGGCGCCCCTGTACATATTTTTTTTTGAATGGTGTAAGTTGCAGACATGATCATCTAAATATTTCAGTGTATGTTTCTTAAAAAAATTTTTTTTTAATTTTATTTATTTTGAGAGACAGAGAGGGAGAGAGAGAATCCAAGCAGGCTCCAGTGCTGTCTGTGCAGAGCCTGATGTGGGTCTGGATCTCACAAACTGTGAGATCATGACCTAAGCCGAAATGAAGAGTTGGACACTTACCTGACTGAGCCACCCAGACGCCCCTCGGTATATATTTCTTAAAACCACGATATTCTCTTATGTAATCACAGAATAGTGATCAAAACCAGAAAATTAATATTAACATTGATACATTGATACAGTAGTATAATCTATAGATTTTATTCCTATTTTATCATTTGTCCCAACAGTGTCCTTTATAGCAGAAGAAAATCTACGTTCATGCATTACATTCAGTTGTCCTATCCTTATAGTCTTCTTTATTTTTTAATTTTTAACATTTTCTCAAAAAAATTTTTTAATGTTTATCTGTTTTTGAGAGAGAGAGAGAGAGAGAGAGAGCGAGCGAGCACGGATGCCGGGGAGGGGCCAAGAGAGAGGGAGACACAGAATCTGAAGCAGGCTCCAGGCTTCATTTATTTAGGGGCTCCTGGTGGCTTAGCTGGTTGAGCGTCTGACTTCAGTTCAGGTCATGATCTTGTGGTTTGTGAGTTCAAGCCTCACACCAGGCATGCTGCTGTCAGCCTATCAGCGCAGAGTCCACTTTGGATCCTCTGTCCCCCCTCTCTGTCCCTCCCCTCTTGCACTCTCCCAAAATAAATATATCTAAAAAAAAGTCAGATGCTTAACTGACTGAGCCACCCAGGTGCCCTCCTTTAGTCTCTTTTAAACTGGAATTATCCTGAGCTGTCTTTTGTGTTTTATGACATTGCTACTTTTAGAGTACAGCCAATTATTTTGCACAAAGTCCTCAATTTGGATTTGACTATCACAATTAGACTCAGGTAATAAACTTCTGGCATGAAATACCATAGACGTGTGGTAGTGTTCTTAATGCATTGTATCAGGAGGCACATGATGTCTATTTGTCCCATTGCTGTGATGTTAACATTTGGTGAAGGTGGTGTTTGTCTGTGCTTTCCTCCAAATCAGCGTTGGTTCTTTTCCTCTGCATTAAAGGAGTCTTTTCTTTTGTGCCCATTCGGAAGGGTACCACATGACAGTGTGTCATAATTTTTGGAAATAAAGAGGAATTTTGTAGTGTTTTGTCCTGGACATAAATTTTTTTCTGTAAGTTTGAGGTTGTTTTAAATATGAAGCACTGAAAAATTACTTTCATAAGTTATGTACATGCATTTGTCTTGAGTGCCATTGATGTGGGTAATATTACTTTCTTTGGACATACCTATTAACAGGAGAAGATGGTTACTTTTACTTTGGATGACTTACCTTATGATTTTTAGTTTTATGTTGATGTGACAGGGCCTGCACCCTAGAATAATAGCTGAAGGATTTGAAGCTGCGAAGATAAAAGCACTTGAAGTTCTGGAAAAGGTTAAAATTAACAAAGAGATGAAAAGAGAAGTCCTCTTAGATGTGGCTAGAACATCTCTACAAACTAAAGTTCCTGCTGAATTGGCTGATGTGTTAACAGAGGTTTGTGATTAAACTTTTGCATTCAGAACAAATATAGACTAATGCATGATGATATTTTTATTTTTCCTATAAGAATCAACTATCATATGTGGTTCTTTTGAACATGAAATAAAATACAGAAGGCAAACATTTATTCACTTAGTTATAGTCTATACTTGATTGGTCAGAACAGTATGTGTAATTTTTCAAAAGTGTCATATTAAACCTTCTTTTAAGTTAACATGAAAGTTAATGAAAGGGGCCTGGCTGCCTTCTTAAACCTTCTTTTATTTTTATATTAAGTATAATTTATTGTCAAATTGGTTTCCATACAACACCCAGTGCTCATCCCAACAGGTGCCCTCCTCAATGCCCATCACCCACTTTCCCCTCTCCCCCATCCCCCATCAACCCTCAGTTTGTTCTCAGTATTTAAGAGTCTCTTATATTAAACTTTCTTTTAAGTTAACATGAAGGGAGCTTGGCTGCCTGTGGATCAACCCTTGTGGATGTCATTGGGGTAAGGTGCTGGTCTCTTAAAACCTAGAGGTCAATATTTATTATGTGAGGTGACACATAGGTTGTTAAGGTTACCACTTTAATGAAGCGTGATTGATCTGACAGATAATCTTCACATCTGGGAAATGCGTATTTGTTTTGTTTACTTCTAAAGGTAAAATGTATGTAATTTAAGGAGTAGATTGGGTATTTTGGGAAGGCTTTTATCAGGTGGCTATAGTTTGATATCATCATTGTTTCTCAGCTTTGTATTTTCTGCAACTTGAATATATTGGTTTATCAGGAATGATGAATTCATAACCAAAATCACAAGGCATTGATATATAAATCAGAATGCTGTCTTGCTAATTTACTCTGAGAAATATAAATGACAAATGGACTAGAACACCTGATTTGTTTCTGGTCAATTCCCCTTACCAATAGGAAAACCTACTTTGCAAATCAGATTAAGATCAGACAATTTCTTGCTCAGCAGAGTTCAAATAAAGACTACAGTATTTTCTCCTGTTGGAGTACATATATCAAGTGATCCAGAATCTTCATGTTATCTGGTTAGTGCGCCCATTCTCTTTTGGAGTTGTAGAAACACTGATACTCTCATTATCCTGGGGTCTTTGTCATTATTCCCTGTTAGGTTCCAAAACCAAGTATCATGTTATCTCAGGTAAACTAAGGTATAGTTTTTTGCTTTATTTATATTTTAGGATGGTTATATTGTAATACTTAATTTATGTAATTTCATATTACTTTCTTTAAAAAAAAATTTTTTTTAGCATTTATTTAGTTTTGAGAGACAGAGCACGAATGGGGGAGGGGCAGAGAGAGAGAGGGACATACAGAATCCAAAGCAGGCTTCAGGCTCTGAGCTGTCAGCACAGAGCCCGATGCGGGGCTGGAACCCACGAACCATGTGATCATGACCTGAGCTGAAGTCGGACATTTAACCGACTGAACCACCCAAGCTTTCTGAGCTAAGCAATAGGATATATTATTGTACCATGCTATATATCCCTGGGGCTATGTGGCAGAATAAATAGCACATGTCTTTCTGGAGTATCAATTTCACGCTGCAATTTTGGGGAAAAGCATTACTTTCACATTAAAACAAATGTATATCATGGCATGACGTAGAAGCTTTTCATGATAAAACACAAAATTTAAGACACTTCGTGTTAGTGTAACCAGCAAATTTTAGCTTTTACCTCAGATTACATTTCCTTCTTTTCCATTAAATATGTCTTTTGGTGGAAAAGTTTGAGTAGTGTTGGTAGTAGAGCAGTGGCTTGGCAGTTAAAGAAAACGGAATTCTAGGCCTGACTCTGCTTTTAGACCTTGTGTTAAGTCTGTAAATTCTTAAAAGTTTCAGAGTTTACTTTACTTAACTGTAAAATGAAGGCTTTGGGCCTGATGATCTCTGAAGTTCCTTCAGGGTCTAAAGTACCCACTGGCATTGGATTATTACTAATGTCCATGACAGAGTGGCCTTTGTGGCCTTGCCCTATATTTTGGGGCCTGAAGCCCTTTATCTGTTTAGTCTGATGATTACTTGGGCCAGTGATTTCTTTTAATAGACCAGTAATTTACTGTTCTCATTCACTTCTCTTTCAGGCTGTGGTGGATTCTGTTTTGGCTATTAGAAGACCGGGTTATCCTATTGATCTCTTCATGATAGAAATCATGGAGATGAAGCATAAATCAGAAACAGATACAAAGTAAATTACATACACTTTTTTTTAAGGTTTTATTTTTAAGTAATCTCTACACCAACATGGGGCTTGAACTTACAACCCCAAGATCAAAGTTGTATGCTCCTGCGACTGAGCCAGCCACGTGCCCCTAAATTACATAAACTTTGACAATACATGGATTCTAGAATATTTGGTGTCGTTCAGATACTTTTTTTTCATTAATTTCATTAGTTACTTTAATTCAATATCAGTCTATTTTTTAAAAAATGTTTATTTTTGAGAGAGAGCACAGGCGGGGGAGGAGCGGAGAGGGAGGGGAACAGAGGATCCGAAGCGGGCTCTGCACTGACAACAGTGAGCCCAATGTGGGGCTTGAACTCATGAACCATGAGATCATGACTTGAGCCGACGTTGGACACTCAACTGACTGAGCCACTCAGGCGCCCCTCAACATCAGTCTGTTAATTCAACATATATTAAGTGAATACTTACCCTGAGGCAGTCATTGTTTTGGGTGCTAGGAATGAAGAGTAATACAAAACAGAATTTCTTTCTCTAAGAAGATTATGTTTTTAGTTGTGGGAGATAATAAATACATAAGTGATAATAAATGCTGGGAAGAAACTAGAGTGACTGAGAGCATGTGTGTGATTTTGGAGTGCTCAGGGAAGATCCTTGTGATTGGAAACTAAACTCAAGAGCTAAGGAGGTATCTGAAGAAATAAGGGAATTAGCCATGTGTGTATTTGGATGAAGAGTTCTAAGTCAAGGGAATGATGGTTGAAAAGGCCCCAAGGCCACCAGTGTGCTGGGGTGTCCCAGTGTGCCTGGAGCACAGTAAGTAAGAGGAAAAAAGAGTAGGATTTGAAGTTGGAGAGGAAACAGAGGTCAGACAATTGACATGGTCTGGGTAAGTATGTACTCAAAATATGTAGCATGTTGTTGATTTTGGACTTAATGAATTTTAAACTTTCTTTTATGGAAAATTCTAAACATATATAAAAGCAGAAAGAATAGAATAGTGAACTCTCACATACCTGTCACTCACGTTTATCGATTTTCAATCTGTGGCCCATTTTATTTTTCCTTTTATTTCCCCTTATAAACTCCTCTTTCTCTTCCTCATCCCAAACCTGGGTTATTTTGAAGCCAATCCAAATATCATATTTCATTTGAAAATACTTTATTTTAATATATGTGTGTGTTTGTGGATCTCTTTATTTACTTATTTCTTGAAGTTTTATTTGGTTTTTCTTAGATTGGCCATTGCACTTTTTATGGTGTCTTATTCCCTGCAGATCTTTCCAAGCCTGCCTTTTATTATTAAAAAAATTTTTTTTAAATGTTTATTTATTTTTGAGAGAGAGAAAGTGTACGAGCAGGGGAGGGGCAGAGAGAGAGGGAGACACAGAATCT
The DNA here is from genome assembly GCF_007474595.2 of Lynx canadensis. Taxonomy (NCBI): domain Eukaryota; kingdom Metazoa; phylum Chordata; class Mammalia; order Carnivora; family Felidae; genus Lynx; species Lynx canadensis. Next base: position 22,157,377 of record NC_044316.2, on the reverse strand, counting down.
GAAGCAGGCTCCAGGCTCTGAGCGGTCAGCACAGAGCCCAGCGTTGGGCTCGAACGCACAAACTGAGATCATGACCTGAGCCAAAGTTGGACACTTAACTGACTAAGCCACCCAGGCGCCCCTGTGTTTTGTTTCTATATGTGCCATTCATCATGTTTGAAAAAGGTATTTGTAGAAATTATTTGACACCTAGGATGAAGGTGCATTTCTGCACAGAGGATTTGAATTTGCTGTTGCAAGGAGCCTGGGGAATACTTTAAATTAAATCCACAGCTTGAGGGTTCTGTTTTTGTTTGTTTTTAATATCTAGTTGTGTTTAAAAATTTTTTTTTAATATTTATTTTTGAGAGAGAGAGAGAGAGAGAGGCAGACTGCAAGCAGGGGGAGGGGCAGAGAGAGAAGAAGACACAGAATCAGAAGCAGTCTCCAGGCTCTGAGAGTCTCCAGGCTCTGTCAGCACAGAGCCCGATGCGGGTCTTGAACCCATGAACTGTGAGATCATGACCTGAGCCGAAGTCAGTCACTTAACCGACTGAGCCACCCAGGTGCCCCTAGTTTTGTTTTTTTAAATGTTTGTTTATTGAGAGAGAGAGAGAGAGAGAGAGAAAGCGTATGATCAGGCAAGGGGCAGAGAGGGGGAGAGAGAGAATCTGAAGCAGGCTCCTCGCTGTCAGCACAGAGCCCCACACAGGGCTTGATCTCATGAACCATGAGATCATGACCTGAGCCAAAACCAAGAGTCAGACGCTTAACCGAGTGAGCCACCCAGGCATCCCAAATATCCAGTTGGTAGTTCTAACTACTGATTCATATGAGGACTGCTTGCTTCTAGTTCATCCTTCTGGTTTATGCCCTGAGTATGTAGCCCTTTGGTGTTCCTACTTAAAGTGAAGAGTGTCTCCTATTAGACCTCTACCTTCGATGAGCCCTGAGCTTTTCATTCTGTCCCCCTCTCATAGTGAGGTTGTTGAAACCCAAGTTCAGATTGATCTGAATTGTCAAGTGACTTTAGGATAAGAGTACTTGCAGTTCTTTTCTTATCCTTTGGAGTTCATGTTTTCTTTACTATTTTAAAGCTCTCCAGTGTTTTTAAGCATTTAATTTTTTTAATGTTTATTTATTTTTGAGAGACAGAGACAGAATGTGAGTGGGGGAGAGGCAGAGAGAGTGGGAAACACAGAATCTGAAGCAGGCTCCAGGCTCTGAGCTGTCAGCACAGAGCCCGATGCAGAGCTCAAACCCACAAACCTGAGCCAAAGTTGGACGCCTAACCAACTGAGCCACCCAGGTGCTCCTAAGGTTTTTGTTTTTAACCCAGCATTTTGCTTTTGGTAGTAGGGTTGGTCCAAATTAGTCTACTATTGCTGAGGGCAATAGCAGTTCTGATTTATATTTCAGGAGTATCTCTGTGGTTATTATGGGGAGAATGCACTGTGAAGCAGGGCATTTCCCAGGGCAAGGGCAGAAGTGGAGCCCAGTCAGGAATCTGTTGTAATATGGGTGAGGGGTGAAAACACTTTAGATCAGGGTATACTTAGAAGGAGCAGTAGGATCTGTTGATGGTTTGACATAGAATGTGACAGAAATAGTGTCAAGGATGTCTCTTGGGGCTTTGCATGGAGCATCTGAAGAAGGGGAAATGCCATTTCTTGGGATGGAAAAGACTCGGGGGAACAGATTTGGGGAAATAAATCAAGAGCGCAGTTTGGGAAATGTTATATTTTAAGATGCCTGTTAGGCATCCATGTGTGAGTAGGGAGTTGGTGTGTCTGCAGTTCAGAATAGAGGTCTGATCTAGAAAAATATTTGGGAGTCATCTGTGTATAGATGACTTAAAGCTTATGAGAGGTAGTGAGATCAGCTGAGAAGTGAATATAGATAGAAGTTTAAAGTTGGTCCCTGGAAACTCAAATGTTTAGAAATTGAGAAGACAAGGAGTGCCTGGGTGGCTCAGTCGCTTAAGTGTCCAACTCTTGATTAAGGCTCAGGTCATGATCTCGTGGTCTGTGAGTTTGAGCCCCATGTCAGGCTCTGTGCTGACTGCATGGAGCCTGCTTCGGATTCTCTCTCTCTCCCCCTCTCTCTGCCCCTTCCCTGCTCACACACACTCTCTCTGTCAAAATAAATAAGCTTTAAAAAAAAAAAAAAAGAAATTGAGAAGATGAGAAGGATTCAGCACCAGAAGGGATGGTCACTGAGATAGGAGGAAAGCCAAGAGAAAGTATTGTCCCAGAAGCTAAGAGAGGAAAATGTTTCAAGGGGAGAATAATCAAGTATGTCATATGCTGCTGAAACTTAGAGCAAGTTGTTGTGGATTGAAAATTGACCATTAGATATGGAAGGCATTTAATGTTTTTGGTGAATTGGATGGGAACTGATTCAATAAAGGAGTAGGTGTGAAAGTTGGATTGAAGTGGGCTTGAGAGAGAGAAGTGGTTAAGGAAAAAGTGAGGGTACAAGCATACACAGCTCCAAGGAGGTTAGCAGAGAAACGGGCAGTAGCTAGAAGGGAGGATGGGAAGGGACTTGAAGGAGAAGCATTTTTTGTTTTAAAGATGAGAATTTTCATGGCAAGTCTGTGTCCTGACGAGAATGCTCCTGGAGGCAGGAGGAACTGACATGGGGGAAGAGGGGATGATGCCGGAGCAGAGACCAGAAAGGGGATAGAGTACACACATGCAGGGGTTAACCTGAGAGAAGAGCATGGACAGTTCGCTCATAGGAACAGGAGGTTCAGGGTCAAGTGCAGGTGGACTGGTAGAGGTAGTGATGGGACAGTGTATTTTCTCAAAGCACAAGGTCACTTGCTGAGAATGAGAGAGGGGGGAAGAGTAAAGAGACCTGGAGAGTGACAGGTGTTGAACATATAGTTTGCTTGTTTTCTTCCTAAAGAAAAGCTCTGCACTTTCAGCTGGTAGTTGGATAATTAGATTAAAATGTTGTAGTCAGATTAAAATTAGTAGTTAAATTAAAAGTTTGAAAACTTCCTTATAATTGTGTTTAACTATTTTAACAATTATTTCTTTTATGTTTATGTATAACAAATATTGGTTATAAAAGATTTGTAAATAGAAATACCACTCCCTAATTGGGTATAAATGAAGTTTTAAAAGTTATAAAAATATTTACTCTTGAAAGAAAATTTCAACGATAGGAAAAAAGCGTCTCCCACTCCTGAATTATCTGTATTCCTACCACCCAAGCATAACTCTACTCTTAATTTCTTTTCATTTTTTCTTGTCAGTACTGAGGTGCTTATTTTCTGAAAGAGTAGTTATAATCATGCTTTATAGGTAGTTTGCTATTCTGTGTTTGTTTATCAGCTACCACTGTAAATATTTTTCCATGTCATTACATAGTTTTCACGACCACGAAATAGTTGGGTCATTTATTTGCTGAACAATGCCTTATTATTGGACATTTAGGTTAACAATGTTTGGTGGTTCCATATAATTATTTTGAACAAATGTTCCTAAGAAACTCACTGTGTGCCTACCTTTCAATACTTGACCAGCTGTGTCATATGTGTGAACCACATAATTTAGAGAATAATTCTGGGTTGACTTTTCATTGTGACTTCCCAGTCACACTGTGTTAAAATAAATTTTCTTTTCTAATTTTGCTAATTATGTGTTAGGCTTAAAGTTGGTGCAAGGAAACAGTGTGTGCCCCAGTAGTTCTGTTACAATTTTAAGAATACACTCCTTATTTTATAACAAATTTTAGAGTGTATATTCAGAGGAAGAAACATTACATATTTTCAATAGGTTGATCAGAGGATTAGTTCTGGATCATGGTGCCCGTCATCCAGATATGAAGAAACGAGTAGAAGATGCGTTTATCCTTTCTTGCAATGTATCACTAGAATATGAAAAAACGTACGTGTCAGTTACTCTTTGTGAATTTTGAAATTGTATTTTCTTTTTAAATTTTCTTTTAACATTTATTTATTTGAGAGAGAGACACACAACAGAGCGTGAGCAGGGGAGGGGCAGAGAGAGAGGGAGACACAGAATCCAAAGCAGGCTCTGTGATGTCAGCACAGAGACCAACACAGGGCTCGAGCTCCCAAGCTGTGAGATCATGACCTGAGCTGAAGTCAGACACTCAACCGACTGAGCCACCTAGGCACTCCTGAAATTGTATTTTCTAAAAGTGTTTTTTTAATCTCTTGCTTCCCTGCCAGATGTTTAGTGTAAACGCCTTCTGCCTTTTCCTCCTCTCTCTTCTGCCTTTACTAGCTTATTTTTATTAATCTTTTAGAGAGGTGAGCTCTGGTTTCTTTTATAAGTCTGCTGAAGAGAAAGAGAAACTGGTAAAAGCTGAAAGAAAATTTATTGAAGATCGAGTACAAAAAATAATAGACCTGAAAGACAAAGTCTGTGCTCAGTCCAGTAAAGGATTTGTTGTCATTAATCAAAAGGTGAGAAAGAAAATTTTGATTTTAACTATGTGTAAATGTTTTTCACCATTTCTCAGAGTGTGGTCTGTGGATTCCTGGGAGTCCATAAGACCATTTCAGGGAGTCTGTGAGGTCAAAATTATTTTCATGATAATAATAGTAATAGTAATGCCTTTTACGTTGTGCTGACATTTGCAATGATCACGCAAAGTCAATGTTAGGTAAAACTGCTGGTGCATTAGTACAAATCAAAGCAGTAGCACCAAACTGTACTAATAGTCATTATATTCTTTTTCCCATTTTACCGTACACTTGCGGTTAAAAAAAAAAGTTTCATTTGAGAATATCTTGATGAAGTGGTAAAACTTATTAATTTTATTGAATTTTGATCCTTACATAGGCATCCTTTTATAATTCTGTGTGACGGAGTGTGAAATTTGCACATCAGAATATGGTTATCTTGAAGGAAAACTCTTGTATAATTGAGTTGCAAGCTGACCTAGCCACTTTTTTCATGGAATGCCATTTTTACTTTAAAGAATAACTGACAGGGGCAGCTGGTTGGCTCAGTGGGTAGAACAAGTGACTATTGACCTCAGGGTTGTGAGTTCAAGGCATACGTTGGGCAGACAGATTACTTAAAAAAAAAAGTAACTGACAAACTGTGGTTATTTAGATGTGGGTATTTGGCAGGTTTTTCTCAAAAAAGAAGAAGTGGTTCTGTCACTTCAAGGAAAACAGTTGACAGTATTTGTTGCCAATAAATTTGAGCTTTCAAGCAAAAATTAAAATTTTGGAAAACTTGTATCTGCCATTGTGAATGTCACAGCTCTCCAATACTTAAAGGACTTTTCTGATAATGTTAATGGTGATATTAGCAAATGTGATATTTCTGATATTGTAGAACTATGAAATGTATCAGCATTTGGAAGCTCTGCTTAACATAGTGAACCAATGTTTTCTTCTTTTTTTCTTTTCAGATTTTTATTTAAATTCTAGTTAGGTAACATACAGTGCAGTATTAGTTTCAGGAATAGAATTCAGTGATTCATCACTTACATACAACACCCAGTACTCATCACAAGTCCCCTCTTTAATACCCATCACCCATCTAGCCCATCCCCCACCCTCAATGTTTTCTAAATGACAAAAAAACCATATGATTTAACAAAATCATGCATGGATAAATAATACACTCGAAGTGTAAGACAGGCAAGTGGATTTGATTTTATTATTATTATTATTTTAAAGTTTATTTATTTTTGAGAGAGAGAGAGAGAGGGAGAGAGTGAGTGAGCATGAGTGAGCAGGGGAGGGGCAGAGAGAGAGGAAGAGAGAGGATCTCAACAGGCCCCGTGCTGTCAGTGCAGAGACCTACACGGGGCTTGAAATCATGAACTGTGAGATCATGACCTGAGCCAAAATCAGGAGTTGGACGCTTAACTGAGCCACCCAGGTGCCCCAGACAGGTGGATTTTCATATGAGAGAGTATGGAAATTTTGTTGAGGGGCCCATGGGTGGCTTAGTTGGTTAAGTGTTGGGCTTTGGCTCAGGTCATGAGCTCAGGGTTCGTTAGTTTGAGCCCCGTGCTGGGCTTTGTTCTGACAGCTCAGACCCTGCAGCCTGCTTTGGATTCTGTGTCTCCCTCTCTCTCTATCCCTCCCCCGCTCACACTCTGTCCCTCTCTCTCTCTTAAAAATAAACATTTTAAAAAAAATTTAAAGAAGAAAAGTTTATTGATAAGTTCCATATTTCACCTCGAAACTAACCTTTAAGAAACTATTATTTATTGAGTTTTGGTGTAGTATCAAAGAAGAACACATTTATCTGAAAAGTTATTAAAATATTCCTCTTTTTCCCAGTATGTATTTGTGTGAGGCCAAGCTTTCTTCATATACTTTAACCAAAACAAGATATCACACCATATTGAAGGCAGAAGCAGATGAGACTCCATATGTCTTCTGTTAAGACCGACATTAAAACGATATAAAAAATGTGAAACCGTGCCATTACTTTAACCTACATATTTTTTTGTTTATGAAAGTATAGTAAGTTTTCACTTAAAAATGTTATTTATATTAACATAAAATGAGTTTACTATTATTTTGAATTTTAATTTATGATAACTTAGAGTCCACATAAACAAAAGTTTTTTGGGTTCTTAATTTTTAAGAATGTGAAGCAGTGCTGAGATAAAAAAAGTTTGAGAACTAGTGGCTTAAGATGTGCTTATAACTTTTTGCTAATTTGATTTTAGGGAATTGATCCATTTTCCTTAGATGCTCTTGCAAAACATGGCATAGTAGCTCTTCGCAGGGCAAAAAGAAGAAATATGGAAAGGTAAGCTTGCAGATAATTATGTATCCTAAGTTTTTAGCAGATTAAATTGAAATGATTCCATGATATTCCTTTTAACTTGCATGTAAACATTGTTGAGCAAAGTAGTAGCATACATGTTCCAAATTTTGTTTTTAATTTCAATAAATAATGGAAATGTCAAAAATCAAGATTGTTAACCTACGTCAGAACTTTGTTGCAGGACAAAGGTTTTCATCTTCTTAAAACAGATTTTAGGGGTGCCTGGGTGGCTCAGTCAGTTAAGCATATGACTCTTGGTTTCAGCTCAGGTCATGATCTCATGGTTTTGTGAGTTTGAGCTCCACATTGGGCTCTGCACTGAGAGTGCAGAGCCTGCTTAAGATTTTCTCTCTCTCCCTCTCTCTCTGCCCCTCCCCTGTGTGCTCTCTCTCTCTCTCTCAAAAATAAATAAGTGAACTTAAAAAATTTTTTAAAAACCCAGATTTTAAAAACAGTACAATACAGTGACAATGCAGTCTTCTGTGTTAGGTATTTTTTCACCTTTGAGAAATTAAGTCTTTCATGCTTACCATAATCAAAGCTATGACGACCTCTGTAATTTCAGACTCTCTCTTGCTTGTGGTGGAATGGCTGTGAATTCTCTTGAAGACCTCAGTATACATTGTTTGGGGCATGCTGGTCTTGTACATGAGTGTACATTAGTGAGTATATCTGTGGGCAGTGGTTATAAAGTGAAGAGTAAACTTTTTTTTTTTTTTTTACGTACTAAATCTTTTCATTCAGGCTTTACCTTTTGATATCTGAATAATCCTCAGGATGTATTTTACAATTTATCTTTCTAAATGTTTGTTAAGAGTTCAAATATAACTTAACTGCTTTTAGTGTCTATTTAGTTATGTTTGATGAGAAAAATTTGCAAGATTGGATTCTAATATTATAAACTAGGACTTCACTTCATAATGACATTAAATATTAGAGTTATATCTTCTTGGATTACCCTCTAGGGTGAAGAAAAGTTCACTTTTATCGAGGCCTGTGTTAACCCTCGTTCTGTCACCTTGTTGGTTAAAGGACCAAATAAGCATACTCTCACACAAATCAAGGATGCTCTAAGGGATGGACTTCGTGCCATCAAAAATGCCATTGAAGATGGTAGGCTCTTTTTTATGATGGATATGAACCTTATGTATTTTAAAAGCGGTACTAAATCTGTCATGGTACACACAGTATTTTAGAAGATATGACTGATTACTCTTCTTTATTTCACTTTGGACAATTTATAATTTGGATTGTGAAGATTTTTCCTTTGCATTATTTGTAGTGAGTATGCTGCCCTTTTAATTAGCTTCTGTTTATGACATGAAAAAGCACTTAATTTAATGCTATAGTATCTTTTTTTTGATACGTTATCTTAGTTTATTCAAATACCAGTGTGATTACACATGGTCCAAGAGGGCTCAAATAACAAACCAAATGTAAATAGATGTTAAAGATTGGTCTTCAAACATTATAGCCAATGATGCCATGCTTGCCTATGATCTTACCGACATAAAACCACATCCACACCTCAGTGGCCTCCAAACCAGTCAGCGAGATTCCTTAACTGTGAACCTTTTGAAGCTACCAGTTTGAGTGCTTTTGCCTATTTTTTTCAAGCTCTGAATAGCTGTAGGGATCTCAGCAGGAATTGGAGGAGCCAGCTTAATTTGGCATAGCGCCAAAATGTGGCCAGTCGGGGCTTCAGGTAAGTTGTGACCTTACCAGCACCAAATGCTGGTGTTCATTCACCAGCCCTGGGGCCTTCTCTGCAAGGTTATGGACAAACTAGGCCATAGTTCCAGGATGGAAAGACTGTTACCCCACACTATAATAAAGTTTTTTTATTTTTAGAAATTTATTTTTAAAACCATGAAAAGGATTTAATAGCTTAGAACTCATTCTGTTACCTTAGATGTAGTATAATTTTAAGAATGATTAGGACAGAATATTAGCATTTATTATTTATTGATAATTTATAAACTACCTTCTAAAAGGAGTTGAGGTAGATAATTCAATAAAAAACAGACGTTTAAAATAGAACGATAAGCACATGGAAAATGCTCAACATAGTCATTGGGAAAATGAAAATGAAAACCATAAAGAGATACCATTTCACAACTGTTAGGATGGCTATAAATCAAAAAACCTGGATGATAATAAATGTTGGCAAAGATGTGGAGAGATTGGAGCCTTCAACATTGCTGGTGGGAACTGTTGGAAAATAGCTGGGAGTTCCTTAACAAGTTAAACACAGAGACAGGGTGCCTGGGTGGCTCAGTTCGTTGGGTGACTGACCAGCTCAGGTCATGATCTCATGGTCTGTGGGTTCAAGCCCCGCGTCGGGCTCTGTGCTGACAGCTCAGAGCCTGGAGCCTGTTTTGTATTCTGTGTCTCCCTCTCTCTCTGCCTCTCCCCTGCTTGCACTCTGTCTCTGTCTCTCAAAAATGAATAAACATTTAAAAATTTAAAAATTAGGGTCACCTGGGTGGCTTGGTCAGTTGGGTGTCCGACTTTGGCTCAGGTCATGATCTCACGGTTTGTGAGTTTGAGCCCCGCTTTGGGCTCTGTGCTGACAGCTCAGAGCCTGGAGCCTGCTTCAGATTCTGTGTCTCCTTCTCTCTCTTCTCCTCCCCCACCTTGTGTTCTATCAAAAATAAATAAACATTAAAAAATTTTTCTTTTTTCAAAGTTAAACCCAGAGATACTATATGACCCAGCAAATCAACTCTTAGGTATACCATAATATACCTTTGATCAAAGTGTTCCAGCTATGTTTGTTGAAAAGGCTCTTCTTTCACCAATGCGTTGCTTTTGCATCTTTGATGAAGACCATTTGTCCATATTTGTGTGGTTTTATTTCTGGGTTTTTATTCTGTTCCACTAATCTGTTTGTCTGGCTCAATATTAATATACTATCCTGATCACTGTAACTTTATAATAAGTCTTGAAATCAGCAATGTTAATCCTCTCATGTTGTTCTTTTCTAAGTTATTTTGGTTATTTAAAATCTTTTGCATTTCCATATGAATTTTAGAATCAGCTTGTCACTACTAAAAAGACTGCTGAGATTTTGATTAGAATTTCACTGAATCTGTGGAACATTTTGGGAATAATTGATATCTTGATATCTTAACAATATTGAGTCATGGTATATCTATTTATTTCAGCCTTTTTTTAAAATAAGTTTTTTTTTAAGTTTATTTATTTATTTTGAGAGAGAGAGAGAGAGAGAGAGAGAGAGAGAGACGTAGGGAGAGAGAGAGAGGTGGAGAGAATCCCAAGCAGGCTCCACATTGTTTGTACAGAGCTTGATGCAGGGCTGGATCCCACGAACCAGGAGATCATGACCTGAGCCAAAATCAAGAGTCAGACTCAACTGACTGAGCTCTCCAGGCGCCCCTATTTGGGCCTTCTTGACTCTGTCTCAGCAACATATATATATATATATATATATATATATATATATACACACACACACACACACACACATATATATATATATACACATATACATATATATGTGTGTGTGTGTGTGTGTATATTTTTTTACCCCAGCAATATTTTGTGATTCTTAGTGGCATATATTTTTTTCAGATGTATCTATGTATTTCATGAATTTTGATCCTGTTATACATGATGTTTTTAAAATTTCAATTTCTGATTAACATATAGATACTGATTTTTGTTTACTGATCTTGAATTCTGCAACCTTGTTAAACTCACGTATTCTAGTAGCTTTCCTACAGATTTAATTGAGTTGTCTATATAAATAATCATGTTGTCTGCTAATAAAGACCGTTTTACTTGTTTCTTTCCAATCTGGATATCTTTTATTTCCTTTTTCTCTTTATTTCATGGGCTAGAAGCTGCAATACATTGTTGAATGGAAATAGTGAGAGTGGGCATTCTTTCCTTGCTCCTGATAATGGGGGGAAAATATTCAGCCTTTCTCTATTATGTATGATATTTAGCTGTAGGGTTTTCATAGAAGCCCTCTGTCATATTGAGGAAGTTCCCCTCTCTTGCTGAGACCTTTTATCATGAATAGATGTTGGATTTTGTCAGTTGCTTTTCTGTTGATCTATTGAGATGATTACATGTTTTTTCTCTTTAAGTTTATTAATGTGGTAAATTACATTGATTTTCAAATGTTCAACCAAACTTACATTCTTGGGGTAAACCCTACTTACTTATGATGTATTATTTTCTTTAAAAATGGATTACAATTTTTGGGGCGCCTGGGTGGCGCAGTCGGTTAAGCGTCCGACTTCAGCCAGGTCACGATCTCGCGGTCCGTGAGTTCGAGCCCCGCGTCGGGCTCTGGGCTGATGGCTCAGAGCCTGGAGCCTGTTTCCGATTCTGTGTCTCCCTCTCTCTCTGCCCCTCCCCCGTTCATGCTCTGTCTCTCTCTGTCCCAAAAATAAATAAACGTTGAAAAAAAAAAATGGATTACAATTTTTAAAATTATTTTTTTAAATTGTGGATATAAGTATATAGTTTGTCATTTTAATCATTTGTAAGTATTACAGTTCAGTGGCAATAAATCCTTTCTTTCACACTGTTGTGTAGCCATCATGATCATGTATCCACAGAACATTTTCCATCTTAAGTACTGAAACTTTATACCCATTAAATAATAACTCTCCATTCCCCTCTCCTCCCAGCTCATGGAAGCCACTATTCTGCTTTCTGTCTCTATGAATTTGACTATTCTATGTACCTCATTTGAGTGGAATCATCCAGTATCTGTCTTTTTGGGCCAGCTTATTTCACTTAGCACGATGTCTTCAAGGTTCATCCTTGAATGATGTGTCAGAATTTCCTTGCTTCTTCGGGCTGAATAATACTGTATTGTATGTATAAATCACATTTTATTTATCTATTTATCCAGTGATGGAAACTTAGATCACTTCATCTTTTGGGTATTGTAAGTAATGCTGCTATGTATTTCTATATATTATTGGACTTGATTTGCTAATATGCTGTTAAGAATTTTTTTAAGTTTTATTTATTTATTTTGAGAGAGAGAGAGAGAGAGAGAGAGAGAGAGCGAGCAAATGAGGGAAGGGCAGAGAGAGAGGTAGAGAGAGAATCCTAAGCAGGCTCCATGCCCAGCGTGGAGCCCAACGTAGGGCTAGATCTCATGAACTCTGAGATCATGACCTGGGTGGAAGTAGGACTCTTAACCGACTGAGCCACCCAGGCGCCTCTATGCTGTTAAGAATTTTTATATCTATGTTCATAAGGGGTACTTGTGTATTTTCTTTCTTGTAATGCCTTTATCTTTTTTGCTGTTAGAATAATGGTGACCTCATAGAATGAGTTGGAAAGTATTCTCTCCTCTTTAATTTTCTGAAAGTGTTGAAATCTTGTGTAGAATTGGTATTTATTTCTTAAATGTTTGGTAGAATTCACCAGTAAAGCTATCTGGGTCTGGAGTTTTCTTAATGGGAAAATTTTACTATGAATTCAATCTTTTTAATAGAGACAGGGGTATTCAGGTTATCTGTCTTTTTTGAGTTTGTGTCTTTCACGAAATTTGTCCATTTCATCTGTTAAGATGATCAAACTACTGCCCATGAGCTAAATTCTTTTTGCTGCCTGGTTTTGGTAAATAAAGTTTTATTGGGGTACAGCTATACCCATTCATATATGTATTGTCTGTGGCTCTTTTTGTGTTATAGTGACAGAGTTGATTAGTTAAAAAGAGATGGTGTGGTTCATAGAACCTGAAGTATTTATATCTGATCTTTTATAGAAAGTTTGCTAATCCCTTAACTTTTCAAATTTATTAGCATAAAATTGTTCATAATATTCCCTTACTATTATGCTTCTCATGTCTGTGGAATCTATAGTGATATTACCTTTTTCATTTCTGACATTGTTTATTTTTTTTTGGACACTGTTCATTTTTATTTCATTGATTTCCACTCTCATTATTTCTTTTTTCTGTTTATATTAGGTTTTATTTGCTCTTTTCTAGTTCTTAAGGTGAAAGCTGAGGTCATTGGTTTGAGACCCTTCTTTCTAGCATAGGTGTTTAGTGATATAAGTTTCTCTTCAGGTATTGCTTGAGTAGCATCCCACAAATTGTGATATGTTGTGTTTTCACAGAATGGGATCAGGGAGGTTTTCAAAGTTACTGGCAATGTTCTGTTTCTTAAGCTGGGTGGGAAGTACATGAGTACATTTATTTGTGCATTTATTCTTTGTACTTTACACATATAAATATTCTTTTGTGTATATTCAGTATTTTACAGGAACTTAAAAAAGTTTTTTAAAATTATGTTTTAATTCCAGTATAATTAATATACAGTGTTACACCACAGGGAACTTTTAACTTAAAAAAAATATTTTTTTAATGTTTATTTATTTTTGAGACAGAGGGAGACAGAGTGCGAGTGGGGGAGGGGCAGAGAGAGAGGGAGACACAGAATCTGAAACAGGCTCCAGGCTCTGAGCTGTCAGCACAGAGCCCAGTGTGGGGCTCGAACCCACAAACTGTGAGATCATGACCTGAGCCGAAGTCAGGCACTCAATAGAGTGAGCCACCCAGGCGCCTCGGGAACTTTTAACTTTTTAAAAGTGTGGATGGGAAGCAAGGATGCAATCATCTTGTGGGTAGACAACTCTTTTGAACAGTTTTGTTGTACAGAGAAGCAGACGAAGGGGCTAGTAATTAAAAAATGATGTGGGATAGGGACACCTGGTGGCTCAGTCATTTTAAGCATCCTACTCTTGATTCCGGCTCAGGTTATGATCTCACGGTTCATGGGTTCAAGCCCTGCATCGGGTTCTGTGCTGACAGCGCGGTGCCTGCTTGGGATTCTTTCTCTCCTTCTCTCTCTGCCCCTCTCCTGCTCACTCTCTCTCTCTCAAAATAGATAAACAAATATTTAAAAAAATGATGTGGGACAAAGGAGAGATTCTTCTTGTTTTGTTTTAAAGATGGGTGATTCCAAAACAAATTTGCTGATTCAAAGGAGAGTCATAAACTTTATAAAACCATACCAGCAGGTATAAAAGTCATATCCTGTTGTGAAAATTGATGTTTTTAAACAGAGCTTTTGCCTTAGAATAATGAAAACACCTATATTTTTTCCTTAGGTAGCAGTTTGGGTTTTGCTTCAGTATAGAAAACAAATACTTCATTAAGTCCCAAGAATTCCATACCAAAATGGTGGCCAAATCATCTTGGCCTAAATTTTTTTCAAATCGGATGTTACAATTTATTACCTGTCCCTATACATGATAAATAATTACCTTTTGCATGTAGTCATAAAGGAATAAGATGAAGGTGGGAAGAATGTCTACTTTTACAAACAATTAAATAAGCTGGTTGCAGCCAGTTGTCTGTACCATGCCTAATTTTTTAATGGTATGTAACTTCAGGATGCTTCATAAGACATCTAAGTAATCACTGAACTATGCAACTTACTTTATTTCTGTGTCTACTTAGGTATATTTTAGATGTAGGCCATATAATAGGTAATAGAACACACCTGAATAGCTAATTGCTTTTTTTCTCTATTTTTTTTGTTTGTTTATTTTGTTTAATTATTTTTCCCTGTATGGAATGTCTTGCCAATCTTTTTTCCTCCAATAGGTTGTGTGGTTCCAGGAGCAGGTGCAGTTGAAGTGGCAATAGCTGAAGCTCTTGTTAATTACAAGCATAGTGTAAAAGGAAGAGCTCGTCTTGGAGTACAAGCTTTTGCTAATGCCTTACTCATTATTCCTAAGGTACAACTATCCTAATGGCTAAAGAACAACTGGTTAGATCTAAGGGTGTTGGATTACAAATTGCCCACATTATCTAACACCAGAGTAGAGAGAGTTTTAATTTGCATTTCCCCACACAGTTTTGTCTAAGATATTTTACAGCAAAAGCAGGGAAACTTTTGGGATAATAGCTCAGAATCCTTGTCAGAGTTTCCTGAAATCACTAAGTTACCCCCTTGCTAATCTCTGAGCTCCAAAAGTGGAAGTAAGTCCAGAAATTTCCTTCAAAAATGATTTATGATTAATCATAATGAAAAAGTTTAGAACTTAAACTTTAGACTTTTGCGTAGATTTTTGTTTTGTTGGTGGTATCCAAAGTATTATTATTTTAAACTGTGGGAATGAGAACTCCAAATACTAACATGCTTTTGTCATTTTCATTATAATTCCTGGAAAAGGAGAGAAACCAGGTATTTTTTCCATGTGTCAACAAAGGAAACAGACTACCATTCCTTTTCCTTTGCCTTAATCTGGTTGTGAACCACTTAGAAACACAGAAGACCATGTCAAAGATGTTATTACCATGAATTAAAAACATTAAGAACAATGCTAGCGGTGTGCCTGGGTGGCTCGGTCGGTTAAGCGTCTGACTTCGGCTCAGGTCATGATCTTATGGTCTGTGAGTTCGAGCCCCGCATCGGGCTCTGTGCTGACAGCTCAGAGCCTGGAGCCTGTTTCAGATTCTGTGTCTCCCTCTCTCTCTCTGCCCCTCCCCTGTTCATGCTCTGTCTCTCTCTGTCTCAAAAATAAATAAACATTAAGAAGTTTTTTTAAATAAAAAAATTAAAAAAAAAGAACAATGCTAGCAAAGTCTCTTTGGTAATTGCTTTAAATTATTCACAATTTGTGGAATCTTTGAGAATCAGATATCTATTTTTCTCTTTCCCCAAAACAGCAAAGTCAGTTAAGTAATGATCCTGTAGTTGACACAAACTGGTAAGCCTGGTATACAGTGGTGGTTCCTTACTCATCAGCTGTTGGTTTTGTACTACTTGGAAATAAACCTGGTGTGGAGTGCTATTAGCTCCATTCCTGTTGTCACAGGTCATGACTCTCTTCATGTTGGTAAGGGACACAAGCATCCTGCAAATATGAAGGGTTCTTTTAGCAGGTATCTAGGAAAAGCTGGAAAATGTGTGGCTAGAGGGACGAGAAGAAACCATACCATTCTACTTCTTTACTTATCTATCTATCTATATATCTATCTATCTATTCTCTACACCCAATGTGAAGCTCAAACTCACAACCCTGAGATGGAGTTACATACTCTTCCAACTGAGCCAGCCAGGTGTCCCTCTTTCCATTTTTTAAGAGATCTTTTGCAAGGAGGGAAATTACTGTAGTGGGGTGGGGATGGGGGTACTATAATGTCCTCAGAATTTAGTGTGATGTACATACGGAAAATGTTTAAGTAAATATAAAAACTGCTAGAGACATAAAATACTAATTTGTTTTAGATTAAGGACAGAATTCTTCAAGGGTACCTGGGTGGCTCAGTTGGTTAAGCATTAGACTCTTGATTTTGTCTCAGGCCATGATCTCACAGTTGTGAGATTGAGCCCTGAGTTGGGCTCTGTGCTGGGCATGGAACCTGCTTAAGATTCTTTATTTCCCTCCCCCTCTGCCCTTTGCCCGCTTGCTTGTGTGCATGCACTCTCTCTCAATGAATGGAATTCTTTAAAAGGAGGGGATTACTGTATTATAAGTGTGTTTTCACAAGACTAGAGAGCAGTGCCTTATTTATTATCTTTGATATTCAAATATATGTGTGAAGGTATTTCATACATATATTTATTATTATTTTTATTCCTAAAGGTTCTTGCTCAGAATTCTGGTTATGACCTGCAGGAAACTCTAGTAAAAGTTCAGGCTGAACATTCAGAATCAAAACAACCTGTTGGCATAGACTTGAATACAGGTAAGAAAGTGAAGAAAAATTAGCTGCTCAGTAAAGAAAGAGGTTATACTCCAGTGACCCAGAAGTTTGCAATTTAAAAAGAGAGGGTGGTCAGGGTAGAGCTAATTGAGAATATGTCTGTAGAAAGAAATCAAAGGAAGTGATGAAGTAGCCATGTTGGGGAACTGGGGAAAGAGTATCCTAGGCAGAGGGAACAGCCAGTGGAAAAGCCAGTGTTTGAAGTTTTTGAGGAGGAGGAAGGAGATGAGAGAAGTAATAGAAAGATCATACAGGGACATGTGGGCCAGTCCAAGGACTTTGACTTTGACTGTAATGAGATAGGGAGCAATTTTTAGTAGAGGTGGGACATGGCCTAATTATGTTTAAAAGGATCACTGTGGTTGTTCTGTGGAGGGAAGTCCATTGAAGAGCTGGAAGGTTGAAATTGCCATTAACCTCATTGAAGAACTGTGGGTGCAGCAGGTTGTGTAGGGGGAGGTCAGCACTGAGTTTTGGCAAAGCTAAGTTTGAAGTGTCTTTGACTTTCAAGTGAAATAGACAATTGGAAGTATGAGTATGGAGCTCAAGAAATAATTCTGGGTTGGGGGCACTTGGGTGGCTCAGTTGGTTAAGCGCCGATTTCCGCTCAGGTCAAGATCTTCTGGTTCGTGAGTTCGAAGCCACCCTGGGCTCTGTGCTGACAGCCTGGAGCCCGGAGCCTGCTTCAGATTCTGGGTTTCCCTCTATCTCTGCTCCTCCCCGCCTCGCACTCTGTGTGTGTGTGTGTCTCAAAAATCAATAATTAAAAGAAAAACTTAAAAAAAAAAAAGAGGTCTGGATTGGAGATAAAAACTTGAGAGTTGCCAAAGTGCACATGGTTTAAATCAAGAAGACTGGATGAAATCGCCTAAGGAGTGAGTGTAGAGAGAGAAGGAAAGAATCCAGGACTGAGCTTTTGGGTATTCCAAAATTAAGGGAAGAAGAGGAAAATCCAGGAAAGTCAACAGAAAAGGAGCCACTAACAAAAAAGAAAAAAGTCAGGCTGAACATGGTGGCCTGGGAGGCAAGTGAGAAAGAGTAGTGAGGAGGCCGTGTTAAATGTTGCTGATAGATGAGGCCTGAGAACTGGCCACTGGATTTGATTTGATACCATGAAGTTCATTGTGACCTGGACACTATAGTTTTGTTGGTACATTAAGTACTGTTAGAATATATAATCAGTATTAACAGAATATATCAAGATTGTATTGTTAACATTGTTTTTATTTGCAGGTGAGCCAATGTTAGCAGCTGATGCAGGAGTTTGGGATAACTATTGTGTGAAAAAACAACTTCTTCACTCTTGGTAAATTCATATTAATAAAAATAAAGACTTTTAGGGACATAATAACATTAAAACTTGTCTATTATTTTTACCACTCTATAGTAGAAAAATGGTTAAGTGTATGAAAAGGTGTGGTATCCAGTTACTAACACTAGCTTCCGTCATTTTTCAGTCCCTTTTCCATTTTAATTCTAGTAGTGTGATATATAAGAAATGTTTATCTTACTGTTTATTTGAGGGGGAAGGGAAAGAGGGAAGTTAACTAAAATAGTACCACATGCATAGGGGGGAAAGGCAAATGATGTGCCAAAAATGAGCTCAGTTTTGCTACAATTTAAAATCAAACTTTTACTTTATCAGCAAAGGAGTTGAAATTACAAGAGTTGATGTTTGTATTTATAATAGCTTTGTCTCATAAGATCTCATACCAACATCATTGATGAACAAAGTACTTTTAGTAGCTAAAGATTGCCGGGGGAAAAGATGGGAGTGGGTTGGTAGACTCTACTCACCCTATTATCTTTTTCCTCAGCACAGTGATTGCCACCAACATTCTCCTGGTTGATGAAATTATGCGAGCTGGTATGTCTTCTCTTAAAGGGTGATTGAGTTCAAAACCACCTCTTCTGGAAGCTGAGATTTAGTATACCTTATATCCAACTACCGTTATATACTGAGCCATTCTCAAGTTCTGTACAATAAATTCAGTTTATATTTGTTGGTCTTAGCAGTCTCAATAATACTTCATCAAAGTATAAAGAATACAAGAAATATTTTCACAGTAAAGGAATAATAGTGAAAATATTTGTTCTTAAGAGTTCTAACATTTGGGGCACTTGGCTGGCTCAGAAGAGCATGTGACTCTTGATCTTGGGGTTGTGAGCTTGGGCTCCACATTGAGGGTAGAAATTACCTAAATAAGTATATACAAAAAAAGATTTCTAACTTCTTACCCTTTATTGTATGTATAATATTATGAAATAATAGAAATATATATTTGGTCTTCATCCTCGGTTCCTGGCACAAGAGCTTTTAAAACTGTAATTTCCTGAGGAATAGGGGTGATAGGAGCTTTTTTTTTTTTTTTTTTTGGTTATAGTATTTGGTCTTTGTTTCCACTTCCCAGCCTGGAGAGCTTCTTTTTTTTTATTAAAAAAATTTTTTTAAAATGTTTACTTATTTTTGAGTGACAGAGAGAGAGAACTAGCAAAGGAAGAGCAGAGAGACAGAGACACAGAATCCAAAGCAGGCTCCGGGCTCTGAGCTATCAGCACGGTGCCCGATGCGGGACTTGAACACAGAAACCACAAGATCATGACCTGAGCAGAAGTTGGATGCTCAACCGATGGAACCATCCAGGCACTCCCAGTCCCAGAGAGCTTCTAACACCACTGGAATCTCTGAAATTAATGAGTGTCTTTTTGTATGCTAATGATGACTGATGGGCCCTTAGGAGGACAGTTGTATGCCAGAGGGACCAACCTTGTGATGGGAGGGTTAGAACTTTCAACCTCTCCCCCACACCTCCCACTCTACCCCTCTACCTCTGGGGTAGGTAGAAGGGCTGGAGATTGAGTTGCTAGGTCATAGGTCATGCCTATGTGATGAAGCCTGTGTAAAGAGAGTTAGTGTGCTCCAACCCTCCTGGGAACAGAGGCTCCTGGGTCTGGGAACCTTCTGACCTCACACCATGGACCTCTTCATTAGGTTGTTCATTTATATCTTTTATAATATCCTTTATAATAAGCTACTAAATGTAAGTACATGAGTTCTGTGAGCTGCTGTAGCAAATTATCAAACAAGAGGAGGGGGTCATGGGCACCCTGATTTCTAGCCCTGTTGGACAGAAGTGTGAGTTACATGGGTACCCATTACTTGCAATTGGTGTCTGAAGTGGGAGGTCAGTCTTAATTGCTTCTCGGCCTTTTGGCTAAGATCAGGTGAAGTGGGGGGCAGTCTTGTGGGAGTGAGCCCTTGGTCTGTGGGGTCTGCACTAACTCTAGGTAGTTGGTGTCAGAATTGTTTGTAGAACACCCACTTGGTATCTGGAGAGTTGTAGAATTGATTGCTGTGTGAAAACCCCATACACATTTGGAGTCAGAAGTGTTGTGAGAAGAGTTTTCCTTTCATAGGCTACTGTACTTTTCATAAAATAGAATCCATTATGATTCTTAGACCTTTCGACAACTTTTAGTGAACAAAATAGGGAGCACAGGTTTTCTAGTACCCAAGTCAATTTCCAGTTTATCAGAAGATATAAATATAACAGGCAAACATTTTATTCTCTCTCGAAAGTCCTTCAGTAACTTCTTGCTGCCACTTGTTCCTCTTACAAATATGACATCACTTTGTGACTATAGCTTTGGATTTCACTGATACATGACAGTTTATTTTGATTGTAGTATGTTATATTTTACCTGGATTTTTGGTATATGTGATCAGCAACTTATGCTTCTGTGCTAGTTCTCCGACTGGATGGTTAAATAGAGCAGGTTTCATCTGCAAAGGTGGGGATTGTTGGCACCAACATTGGGAAATAATTGTTTTTGGCTTTGAATGAAGCTCTTCTGTTTCAGTATTATAGCAAAAGCTTTCTTGTTTGAAACACTGGAATGAATCTATTGTACTTCTTATTATCATTGGGCTGCTTGTAGTTCATTTCTTTCCATGGACACAAGTTGATAAGGAGATTAAAATATGGCAGGTGCGTTAGTGGGACTTGGGCCTCTGTTAGTGCATATGGGAGGTTTGTGTAACCATTTCCTGACTTTGTTGAAAATCTATACTTTTGGGGCACCTGGGTGACTCAATTGGTTAAATGTCCAACTTTGGCTCAGGTCATGATCTCACGGTTCATGGGCTCCAGCCCTGCATTGGGCTCTCTGCTGTCAGCGTGGAACCCACTTTGTATCCACTGTCTCCCTTCTCTCTCTGCCCCTCTCCCACTTTCTCTCTCTCTCTCTCCAAAATAAAACATTAAAAAAATTTTAAAAAAGAACAAAAACCTGTATTTTTATACCCCTTTTCCCCCTGACTTGGTATGTTGTCAACATCTTTCTGGGTTAATAACCGTGCTTCTGAGCTATATAATTTTTTTGTGGTTACATGACATTTCATTGTATGGCTATTCTGTGATTATTTAATTGAGTTTTCAATTTTTTTTCCCAGTAAAAACAAACATCTCCTCCTTTAGCTTCTATCCTTATTTTATAGGATAGACCTTTTAAGATGTGTATATCATGCATACTGCCAGACTTTCTCTTTTCTATGTAAAATGTTTAAATTATGGAATATTTCAAATATATTGAAAAGATTGAAAAAGTATGATTAACACCTTTGTACCCTCCACCTAGCTTTAACAAATAGTAACATTTTGTCATGTTTGCTTCAGATTTTCTTTAAAGAAATAAAGTGCAGATGCTGTTAAATTGCCACTCTTTCCCACCCACACCCCATCATTTGCTTTTCCCACTCTTTCTCCCTAGAAAAAGACTGCCTAGAGGTAGTCTTTGATCTTTGATATGTATCATCCTCATGCACTTAAAAAAAGCCTTTTTATATGTATGCATATGCCTGTAGCAATGCAAAATTTTTCTTTTTGGGTTTTAAAAGTGTATAAAATGTATATACTTTTACTGCTTTAATTTCCTACTTGACATATGGTTTTGCGATTTATCCATTCATTCATTTATCCTTTCATTTTAGCTGTTTTCAAGTGTGTTTCTATACTATAAGGTACTTATCCATCAATGGACCTTTTGGTTATTTCTAATTTTACATCATTTTAAACATTGCAGCATTGAATTTCTGTGTACATGTCTTCTTGGGCACATATATGAGAGTGTTCTTGGAGATTATACCTAGAAATGGGATGGCTTGGGTTTAGTGTTCCTCATCTTTATATTTACTAAGTGATTATTTCACTTTACATTCTCCCCAGCAATATATAATAGTTACATGCCCTTATAACCTTACCAAGTCTTGGTATTTTTAAAGTTGTTGCCCACCTGAAGGGTATAAAATTATATCTTGTCTTGGGGTGTCTGGGTGGCTCAGTCGGTTAAGCGTCCGGCTTCAGCTCAGGTCACAATCTCGCAGTTCGTGAGTTTGAGGCTGGCGTTGGGCTCTATGCTGACAGCTCAGAGCCTGGAGCCTGCTTCAGATTCTGTGTCTCCTCCTTTCTCTCTGCCCCTCCACTACTCATGCTCTGTCTCTCTCTATCTCTCAATAAATAAACTTAAAAAAATTTTTTTAAATAAAAAAAATTTTATATCTTGTCTTAATAGGGATTGCTGTGATTACTAGTATAATTGAACATATTTTCATAAATCTGTTGGCCATTTTCAGTTCTATAAAATTTCCTATTCACATTGTTGTGTATTTTTTCATTGGATTTATCTTTCAGATTGGTAGATCTATCTGTCTGTCTATCCATATTTTGCAATATTTTCTCCAAGACTGAGGTCTTCTTACCTTTGCAAAGTACACAGAATAATTTGACACACATATTTTTATTCTTATATACTGAATTTTTTGCGCCTCTACTTCAGCAATAAAGATATTTTATGAGTTTTCAAATTTTATCACTTTTAGGCCTTTAATTCATTGGAATTTATTTTCATTTTTGTATGTGTTGTGGATCTATTCCCGGCCCCCCCCCCCCCCCAATAGCCAACCAAGTATTCTCAGACTGGCTGGTTTATGTTATCACCTCTGTCATACATTGCATTGCCTTGAATTGATCAAATTTTTAAATTTGTGTTTATTTCTGGTTTAAATATTTTGTTCCCTTGGTCTGGTAGATTTTTAATTCTTAAAACTTTATAAAAATTCTTGATATGTGGTAGGATGGTCCCCCAACCCCTTCTTTATTTTCTTCAAAATTGTTTTGGCTATTCCTGGATCTCATCTTTTCTTTCTTTCATATGAATTTTAGGATCAGTTTGTTGAGTTATGTGTTTTGATTAGAACTGCAATTATTTTATAGATTTTTTCAGGTAGAAATGAATGTAGAATATATATACACACCTCATAAATATTTGATATCACTTCATTTATATCTTACTAAGTGCTTCAGTTGTTTTACATTAGTAAATGTTTTGTTTACAATAAAGCTTTAGATTTTCTATATAAAAATGTATCTTTGGTTAGATTTATTCCTATGTGTCTTATTTTGGAAGCTATTATGAATAGGATGTTTAAAAAAACGTACTTTTTAATTGTTTGTCACTGTACTATTGGCCCTTTATGGAGGTTTATATATTGGCTTTTGTATTCCACAACCTTCCCAAACTCTCATTATTGCAGTAGTTTTTCTGTAGATTATTTTGGATTATTTGGGTTGATAATAATAGTTCTTTCGTGTTACCAATCCTTGTACTGCCTCTGCTTTTTTTCTGTTGCACTGAAGTTTCTGAGACCCTACGTGTTATAATATTAAATGGAAGCAGTGATGGCAGTCACTTATATTTTGTTCTTGCCTTTAGAGGGGTATGTTTCTACTGTTTTACTAGTTTTGTTTGTTTTTGCTGTGAAATGTTGGCAGGTAGCTAGCTATAAAGGCTTAAGTCTGTTCCTTTCTATTTCTGTTTTGCTAAGAGTTTTTTTTTAAAAAAGTTATGCTTATTGAGTTTTATCAAATGCTTTCTGCATACATTGAGATTTTTTCCCTTTAATCTGTTAATGTGGTGACTTACTTTAATAGTTTCTAATGTTAAACTATTCTTGTATTCCTGAGATAAATCCTGTTTGATTTGATATACCACATTTGTTGATTCTGAGATGCAGATTTTTCACATTTCACATTTCTGTCACATTCTGTTAGAATATATTTCACAGTCAATGGCATCTTCTAATTGCTTTTGTTTGAACTTGGTCACCTGTAATTCTTTAGTGTTTTAATCAGCAACCATGTAAGGATCACTTGAGGAAGAAATATGAGTCCTGATTATTGATTGAAAACTTTTGTTGTTGTCTTCTGGTATGGTAAAGAAACTTTCAGCATCAAAACTTTCAGAATGTGTGCCAGTGGCTTAGAAGAAAATGCCAGAAATAGCAGTAGAGTATCTTCAATGAAATGTACCACCACCTCTTGATGGCAAGAATGAATATCAAAGACTGAGTTTAAAAGTGATTTAGAGGAGCTAGACTGTAAATATGGGGATCTTACCTTTTTTTTTTTTCTGCTTATGTTTTCCTTGTTATGGATGCATGAGAATGATAGATGACAAAACCTATGTGAGTCTAAAAAAGCTTCTTCAGTTAAGTATGGAATAAAATGTATGAGTGATAAGAAAGCATTATGTTATGGTTGAATGACAGCAGATTTTCTTTCTTAGTATTTAAAGTAATGGTGTATCTTACAGTCAGTGACATTTTGGATTCAATGAAATTTTGTATTAACTTTTTGTATGTTGCTGCACTTGATGCTAATATTTATTTAAATTTATGCATGTGTTCATAAGCAGTATTGGTTCTACTTGTTCACTACAGCCTTTCCTTGACTTATGATGGAATTAAATCCTGATAAACCCATCATAAGTTGAAAATATTGTAAGTTGAGGCGTGTTTGGGTGGCTCAGTCAGTTAAGCGGCCGACTCTTGGTTTCGGCCTGGGTCATGATCTCATGGTTCGTGAGTTCGAGCCCCGATTTGGGCTCTGGTCTGATAGGGCAGAGTCTGCTTGGGATTCTCTCACTCCCTCTGTCTCTGCCCCTCCCCTGCTTGTGCTCTCTCTGTCTCTCAAAATAAACTTAAAAAAAAAAAAAAGAAAAGAAAAGATCCTAAGTTAAAAATGCATTGATGTACCTAACCTACCTAACACCGTGTAACTTAGCCTAGCATACCTTAAACATGCTTTTGCAGCATTGTGAAGTCAAAAAATTGTAAATTGGACCATCGTAAGCTGGGGACCATCTGTATCCTTGTTTGGTATAAATGACATATTAACCTCATAAAATGAGTTGGGAGTTATTTCTCTTACTCTTTTCTTTGGAATAGTTGAGTCATTAAAATGGAGAGTTCTCTCTGGACAATTTCTGGACAGTTTTTAAATGGGAGGAATAGATTTTTGACTACTGATTTTTTTCATTGTTATAGGTCTTAAGTGTTTTCTTTTGAGTCTGTTCTGATAATTTATATTTTTATAGAAACCCTCTATAAATTGATGCTTTTTCCTTTGAAGTCTTATCTTGTTTTGTGTTACTCTAGAGATTCTGGCTCTTTTAGCTATGATGGGGTGGATGGGGTGGGTGGAGAGAAGATAATATTTTTCTTTTTCCATTCTTTTACTTTCTTTGTTATTAAGTTTTAAGTATGACTCTAAAAACAGCCTATAACTAGATTTTTATTTTTAAAATTCTGACATTAAAAAAATTTTTTTAATGTTTATTTTTGTGAGACAGAGAGAGAGAGACACACAGACCGCAGGCAGGGGAGGGGCAGAGAGAGAGGGAGACACAGAATCTGAAGCAGGCTCCAGGCTCTGAGCTGTCAGCATAGAGCCCTGTGTGGCACTCCATCTCATGAACTATGAGATCACAACCAGAGCTGAAGTCGGACGCTTAACCAACTGAACCACCCAGATGCCCCTGACACTGTCTTTTTAAAGTTTATCTGTTTACTTTTGAAAGAGAGAGAAGGTGCAAGTGAGGGAAGGGCAGAGAGAGAGAGAGAGAGAGAGAGAGAGAGAATCCCAAGCAGGCTTCACACTGTCAGTGTGGAGACTGACATGGGGCTCAAACCCACAAACTATGAGATCATGACCTGAGCTGAAATCAAGAGTCAGATGTTTAACTGACTGAGCCACCCATGTGCTCCTCTGACACTTTTAACTAGCAAGTTAATTTTTTATGATTATTGATATATTGGATTTATTTCTTCCATATAATTTTGGTACTTTCTGCTTACCTCTCTTTTTTATGCTTTTCTTCTTTTACTTCTCTTGGAATGGCACAGTTTTATAGTTTATTCCCCCTCTTTTACCTCTGCTAGTTTGGAAATCATCTATCTTATTATTACTTTAAAATTTTTAACTTGCATACTTAATGTAGTTACTAACTTTCTGCTCCTCCCTAGCATTATAAACTCGTTAAAACATTTTAAATATAGTTATCCCCTCTTGTTTTACATGTGTTCTTATTCAGTATTTTGTTCCATCTTATTTTTTAAATCCCCTTAGTTAGTCATAATAATAATTATTGTTTTATATAGCCAGTTATTGTTTATAATTTCCATATGCTTACTCATTTCTTTGTTCACCGTTCTTTCTTGTAACTATCTTTTTCCATCTGGGCTCACTTTCTTTCTTACTGATGCATATATCCTTAGTCCTTGTCGTGTGAGTCTGGCAATGATATTCTCGGTTTTGCTTCCCTCAAGAGGTTTTTTACATTGCCCCCCTACCACTGAGTGGTAATTTAGCTGAGTGGAGAATTCTAAGTTAACCATTATTTTCCCTCAGCACTTTGAAAATATTATTTCCTTATTTTCTGCTATAGTCTATGCTTTGCAATTTCAACAATGTTGCCAAATTCCCCTCACTAGGGGTTGTACCAGTTTGGGTTCCCATCACCAATTTATAGAGCATGGGAACTCACTTTTACCTTTTTTAAAAACTCCGGTAGCATAAAGTTGTTTTTTTTTTTTTTTTTTTTTTTTTTTTTTTTTTTTAACAGTAAGCTCTATGGCCAACGTGGGGCTTGAACTCATAGCCCTGAGATCAAGAGTCACGGCTCTACCAGCTCAGCCAGCCAGGTGCCCCATCAGGTAGCATAAAATCTTCATCCGAGCCTGAGCACAGTGCAGACTTCGGGCTTCAGTTTCTTGTAGGAGCCCTGAGCGGAGCAAGTTCCCTTACTGCTTTGCGTGGCAGTAAGGTGGGGAGAGTTTGTGTAGCATCACAGAGAGGTGGCCTTTCCAAGGCTCTTCTCTCACTTAGGGCCTGGTATCAACTCTGTCCTTCGAGGATGGCCATGTTTCTGTGTGGGCATCGGAACTTGACACCTGGACTGGATCTTATGTCTAGTTTCTTATTTTCCTGGGCTTCTATCTACTATTCATCTTTAGAGTTTATCACTCTCTGTGGGTTTTCTCATGAGGCAAATATGCCTCTCTTTTAAAGTTCAGTATAGTTTTTATTTTTTGTTTGTTTGCTTGTTTTCTGCTATTATTCAAATTGTGTAAAATATGCATAACATAAAATTTACTATTTTAATCATTTAAAGTGTACAGTTCGGTGGCATTAAGTCGTTCATATTGATGTGCAGCCATTACCACCATCCATCTCCAGAACTTTTTTCTTTCAAAACTGAAATGCTTTACCCATTAAACAACAACTCCCTGTTATCTTCTCTCCACAGTCTCTGGCAACCACCATTCTACTTTCTGTTTCTATGAGTCTGACTACTCTATGTACCTCATATGAGTAGAATCATATCGTATTTGTCCTTCTGTGACTGGCTTATTTCACTTAGCATAATGGCTTTAAGATTTATCTCTATTATGGCAAGTGTTGGAATTCCCTTCCTTTTTAAGACTGAATAATGTTCCATTGCATAGGTACACCACATTTCATTTATCTACTCATTTGTTGATGGGCACTTGGGTTGCTTCTACCTTTTGGCTATTGTGAATAATGGCTATGAACATGTGTATATAAATATCTCTTTGTGTCCTTGCTTTCAGTTTTTGAGATATATACCCAGAAGCGGAATTGTTGGATCATGTGATAACCTGTGTTTAAATTTTTGAGCCATCACCATACATTTTACATAACTACCAGCAGTACACAAGGGTTCCAATTTCTCTGCGTCCTTGCCAACACCTGTTCTTTTCTGTTATTTTTATTTTGTTTTATTTTATTTTATTTTATTTTGTTTTGTTTTGTTTTATTTTATTTTATATTTTATTTTATATTTTAGAGAGAGAGCGAGCAAGCAGGGGAGGGGCAGAGAGACAGAGACAGAATCTGAAGCAGGCTCCAGGATCCAAGCTGTCAGCACAGAGCCCAACATGGGCCTCGAACCCACAAACTGGGAGATTGTGACCTGAGCCAAAACCAAGAGTTGGATGCTTAACCGACTGAGCCACCCAGGTGCCCCTATTATTTTTTTCCATAATGGCCATCCTAATGAGTATAAAATAGTATATCATAATGTGCCGTATAGTTTCAAGTATGCTGCATTTTATCTGGCATTTTTTTGTGTTTGTGAATTGACGGGAGGTCATCCACATCAGCTAAATCTTATATGTGCTACAACTGCCAGACCTATCCTGTTTTAATGCAAACTGCTTAACTAATTTTCTGTCTTCTGTAGAGTAGCCAACTTTTAAATATGTGAAAATTTGTAACAATTCCCTTAAAAATAATTAAAAAAAAAAGACTTTATCCCAAGTTTGTTTCATAAACCTCTCAGTTTCAGTTAAAGTATCATGAGCCAAGAATGTTATCCCCCTGTCTGCCATTCTCCTAACAGTTTGTTTCTTACCTATCTTTTTTTTTATAGTCCATTCCATAACAATAACTCTTTCTTTGAGATCACTTTATTGGTGCCATCACTATTGCTTTATGTTTTGATCCTGTCTGATAGTCATACATTACTACCCTCCCAACCTCCCACAATACACTGCCATCTCAGGGTTTTGGCTCTTGAACATAATTCAGTTTAATATCTCTAAGTATTAAGGCCTTGTAACAATCCATTCACTCTTCCTTTACAGCTGCCTATATAATTGTCAAAGAGATCTAGGGGAACAGGGATACAATCATTAAGGACATCCCTAGTGACTCTGTAAATAGACTTGCTTTCCTTATCCTATTCTAGATTAAGGTCTTTAAGCTTATCAACCAGGAAATCAGGTGCCTCATGAATTAGAGTTAATCTTCAATCATACTTTTCCTGGCCAGATGTTTAGGCTATATGGGAAAGGGACAGGAATGGGAAACTGGAAGATCAGTGTTTTAGAATTTAGAAGATCAGTGATTTAATGCCTTAGTGAAACACAAACAGCTGCTGCTAAGCTATTTCTTTCTTTTTTTTTTTTTTTAATTTTTTAATGTTTATTCATTTTTGAGAGAGTGAGCAGGGTAGGGGCAGAGAGAGAGGCAGACACAGAATCCGAAGCAGGCTCCAGGCTCCAAGCTGTCAGCACAGAGCCCGACATGGGGCTTGAACCCACAGTCTGTGAGATCATGACCTGAAACGAAGTTGGGTGCTTAACCAACTGAGCCACCCAGGCGACCTGCTGCTAAGCTATTTCTAAAGATTGCCTTACAACATACACTTGATTATGAATTCTTGATTACACTGCTCTTTAGTTTTTTCATAAATATTAGCCTTTTAAAAAGGAGACTTGGGCATCTGAGTTGGAGTCTTCACTGAGCCTTTACTGGGCATTATGTTTGAGGACAGAGAGAGAAGTACCAGAGTGCTGATATTTCCCCAGAGCCTACAAATGGTAAGAATGGTTTTCCCATGATCAGGTTTGCCATGTTCTCTGTGCTCTTGATGGTACAGAACTGAGCTGATGACAGTCACAATGAGCAATGACTGCAGTTTCCTTCCTTCTGAGACTTTCTTAACATTTCTCAGTTGCTTCGTCCCAGAGTCAGCTGGCATAGCCCCGTGTCTGCTAGTTCCCTGGGCCAGGATGGAGCCAAGTGTCTTGTTGGACAAATAGCCTGTGGGCCTAAATCTGGCTCCTGCCCATGCAGGAGATAAATCTAGATGCAGAAGTTGAAGAACAGGTTCGGGCCATATGCTTGCCTGGCAGGTACTTCACAAAAGCTCAAGATGCATAGGGTAAGGCTGTGAAAGCAGTGAGCTTAAAAGGACCTTTCCTGTTGCCTCTTTCTTCTCTAGCCCTGGAGTTGTATGCAGTGTTTGTTAGTGGGGGGTGCCGTTGACATATGGGAGTCACCATTCGTTGTGCTTGACTGTCCTATCCATTGGCGATGTTCCACATTCCTAGCACTCAGGCAGTACACCCCCATTCCTTGTGGCAACTAAGAATGCCCTTGCATTTCCAGATGTCCTCTGGAAGATGGTACCACTGAAGGAAACTTTCTTCAGGAATCTACCCAATTGTATATCATTTGTATTACCTGCTTCTTTGTCTTCACTAACAGCCTCAAGAAGTTCTCTTTTCTCCCTCACCCCCGATCTGGCTCAGAGAATGTGATGGGCTATCCTGTGGGAAAGACAGTGTTGGAGACTCTTTCTGTCATGGAGTTGTCTTTGTAGAACTGGGTTGTGCTGGCAGTTAAGAATTCTGGCTCTGGAACCAGAGTGTGTGGGATCATATTCTGTCTCGACCATCTATTGGCCGTGTAACCTGGGGCCAGTTAACTAAAATTTTCTCATCTGTAAAAGGGGGACAGTATTGTACCTATCTTACAGGTTTGTTGTGGGCATAAGTTAGTATGTATAAATTGCTTCACAGAGTTCTTGGTTCATATTTTGTACTTAACAGCTGTTTAGCTATTATTTTAATTACTATCAATGGTATGCATAAGAGGAGTGTTAGGGGCATAGCTGGTGACATAAAAAGAGTAAAATCAACTAGTGACAATAACCCTGGAAGCTTCTGGCTTTAGCTGTTGGAGCTCAGGAAGTGTCAACATTGCTTTGACTGTGGGACCAGGATCATGCTGCCTGGAGACAGGTTGGGTGCCTGAGAATATGCCAAAGCGGTGAGTCAAATGAGTGTTTTCTTTCCTGTTTCCCCATTTGACACGCTGTCAGTCTCTACCCTAGACTATGACTGATGAAACTTACATAGTTTTTTTTTGGGGGGGCGGGGGCCTAATATTGCTGAAAGACCATAAGGCCTGTGAAGCCATTTTCCCTACAGTGTAGGGAAAATATTTCTGCTTAAGCACTGTGTGACATGAGTTGGGAGTTCTTTTCTGTTGCTCCAAATTAAATTTTCTGGAGATGCAGGCTTGATCTTACACACACATGTGGGTAAGCTGAAAGAGTATGGTCTCAGGGCACCAACAATGTCCTGACACTCAAACTTTTCTACCTCCTGTGGCTAAAATTCCAACATCAGCATTTAATTCTTTTGTATTAAGCATTATCGGCTTTCTGGGTTTTTGTTTTAAATGCAGGTGTGTAGAGGGGTGCCTGGGTGGCTCAGTCATTTAAGCATCTGACTTCAGCTCAGGTCATGACCTCACCGTTCGTGAGTTTGAGCCCCACATCAGGCTCTGTGCTGACAGCTCAGAGCCTGGGACCTGCTTCGGATTCTGTGTCTCCCTCTCTCTCTGCCCCTCACTGCTCATACTCTGTCTCTCTGTCTCTCTCAAATATAAATATTAAGAAAAATTAAATGCAAGTGTGCAGAAAAGAGCTAACATAGCAGGCCTGACTCCTTTCAAAGGCCTGCTTCCAAGATTTGTTCCTAGTCGGCATCTGGTAGCTTGGATTTGGGGGTGTTCCCACCACCGTAACTGGTAAGAGTGGCTCACTGTGCCTAAGGTAAGCTGTCAATAATATGGTTTATGCTGAACATTTGCTTTCCTTTTGGGAGTCTGGAACTTGGGTTTATCTCAGGCATAGGGCACCCACGTGACCAGCCTCCAGTAAAAACCCTGGTCACTGAGCCTCTGATGTCCTTCCCTGGTTGGCAACACTTCACAGGTGTCACAGTTTTTTGCTGGGAGAATTAAGAGCATCCTGACTGACTCCAGTGAGAGAGGGCCTTGGAAAACTTGCACTTGACTTCTTTTGGACTTAGTCCCATGTGCCTTTGTAGATTTTGCTTTGTATTCTTTTTCTGTAATAAATTATAGCCATGAGTATGACTATATACTGAGTACTTTGAGTCTTCTTAGTGAATCAATGAACCTGAGGATGGTCTTGGGGGCCCCCAACACAATATTCCTGATATCACAAGAAAATTATAGAACAATATCTAAGCAGAAATCCTCAATAAATATTAGCAAGCTGAATCCAGTATCACAAAAAAGATTATGCAGTATATGACCCAAGTGGGATTTATCCCAGGAATGAAAAGTTGTTTTTATATTAAAAAATCAATTAATATCATATGCCATATTAATAGAATAAAGGACAAAACCCATAAAATTATCTCCATATGCACACATAAGGAAGATCATTAACAAATTTCATGGTACAACTCAATAAACTTAGAGTAGAAGGAAACTTCCTTAACCAAAGATGTCCACTCACCTCTTTTTTTTCCTTCAAGTTTTATTTATTTATTTTGAGAGAGAGAGAATGTAAGCAGGGGAGGAGCAAAGAGAGAGAGGGAGAGAGAGAGAGAGTCCCAAGCAGGCTGTGCAGAGCCCAATGCCGGGCTTGAACCTATGAACTGTGAGATTATGACCTGAGCCAGAATCAAAAGGAGGACGCTTAACCGACTGAACCATCCAGATGCCCCCGCTCATCTCTTCAATTTAACATAGTATTAGAGGAAGAACTGTGTTCCCAGACAACATTGTCTGGTATCTAGAAACTCTAAGGAATTAATAAGCACAAGGTGTCCTAAGAGAAGATTGTCAAGTTTGTATGAGAATGGGTTTGGGGACTTTCTTCCTGGAGTCCTGAAGAACCTGGCAACTTGGGACTTGGAGACAGAGGAGGTATTGAATGGGAAATTCAAAATCTGCCTGCTACCTGGTATGTGGTTAATTCATCTACTAGAGTGTACGGGTAACTGGGAAGACAATCTGCTCTGGTGTGTATCTCTAAGACAAGAACAAGGGATGTAGGGATGTTGGCTGTTTAAAATCGCTGTAATGCCTGTGCCTTCTCATGAATTACTGAGAGTGAACAGGGAGGGCTCTTACCAAAGGGACGGGAGGGTCGTGGCTTTTGGAAACAGACAGATTCAACTTTGAATCCTGTTTCTTTCCCTTACTTGGCTGTGGGATTTGGGACAATGTGTCAGCCTCAGTTTCCAGATGGGGATGATGGTAATAACCATTGTATCTGTTAAGGCATGTATTTGACTGCCAGCAAATGAGATGAGGAATAGTAGTAACTTGATTAATAATAAAGAAGTTTATTTCCGACCCATGTTCAGAGGCAGGGAGATCAGGCTTGTATAGTGGTTCCTCAGTATCATCTGGGACCCAGGACCCTACATTTTTTGTTCCACTATTCTGAACATAAGATTCCCATCCTCAGAGTTTCCTTTATGATCCATGATGTCTATTAGATATTCAGTCATCATAACTGAGTTCCAGGCAGGAAGCAGGAGAAAAGGAGAAATAGCCCAAAGGGCCTGCCTCAGAGTCTGTTCGATTTAAGGATCTTTTCCAGAAGTCTCACACAATGACTTCTTTGACATTTCGTTGGCTACAACTGAGTCTTATGGCTATACCTGATTGAAGTAGAGACTTTAAAACGAGTCTTTAGTTAGGCTCATTGACACTCTCTGTAAAACCAGAGTTCTCATTCTCCAGAAGTAGGGAAGCATGACACTGGATTGGCCAAGCAGCTCCAGCCACATCTACCTTGCTGAGCTAGCTGATGGAAGGACTTTGTGATGTAATACACAAAAAACCAAGCTCAGAGCAGGAACTCACGAGTGTTTTTCCCCTATCTACCCCAAGGCTGTCACTTGCTTCAGCCAGGAATGAGATGCATGTTCCTTATGGGGCCGAGTGAAGGATGTAGGAGACGGGCACAAACCAAGGAATCCTTCTGAGAGAAGCACCTTTCCCATGTTTGAATACTTGGTTCAGTGCCTGCCACTATGTAGATGCCCATAAGTGCTTTTGGATGAATGAAAGAGCATGGGATTTGGAGTCAGGCAAAGCTCGTACTTGAATCTTGTGTTTGCCGCTTCCTGGTAAGGTTACCTAACCTCTTGAGTCTCAGTGTCCTTGTCTATAACTTGGGCATGATGATGAGTTTCTTTCTTCACAACCCATGAAAGGATCAAATAGGAAGGAAAGCACTTTGTGAAATTCTCAAGCACTGAATGGATAGCATCATCATTGAATTTCATGGGGAGAAAAACAGTATGGGAGGCAAAAGTCACCCCTTGAGTTCCCTGCCCCCCCCCCACCCCAACCTTGCCCAGCTTGCTTCTCTTCAAGCCATCTTTGTGCAGGTCCCTGTCCCTACATAGCATCTTCCAAAGCCATGAGCATGGACCGTAAAGCCAGCCAACATGGGTTGGGTCCCTGTTCTGTCCCTTCACTGGCTTACTCTTTGAGTAAGTTACTTAACTGCTCTGTGCCTCAGTTTCCTCATCTGTAAAATGGCATCATCATAGTTGTTGGCCTCACAGAGTTGTTCGCAAGATGAAGAGACTTAACACAAAGCTTTAAGAACCACTCCCCACACACGCTGTTAAGCTGCTCTTTTTATTTGGCATGTTCCTTCTCTCTGCCTACTTTGTCTACACTGTGCACCCTTTTCCCTTCCCCACTGAAATCCATAATCCTCTTGTTTCTTGTGAAGAATGAAGCACCTCTTCTCCCGTTCCTGTGGCCACCTCGGCGGCCCTCCCTCACCACCTGCTTCTCTTTGGCGATGCCTCAGTGGATGACAAAGTTTGCCACCTCCTTCTCCCCACAGAACCTTAAGCGGCATCAGAGTGGAGCTTGGGAGTAGATGTATTGCTGTGGCGGCAGTTGGGGTGACAGCTCGTGTCGGGAGGGCTCTCCTGTGTCTCCAGTCCCCACCCGCCACTGTGGCCTAAAGGCCTTACCTTGCACCACCCCTGCCACTTCTCTTCAGCCACGCTGGTCTCCCTGGCTGTTTCTGTCTTGGGGACTTTGCTTTTCTCACCACCTAGAACGCTCTTCCCCTAGGCCCCTGCATGCTTTACTCCTTTACTTAATTTAGTCCCACTTATTAATTTTTTTTTTTAAACTCTGCCTCCTCCCATGTTCTGTATTGTCTGCTTTATTTTTTCTCGGACTACTCATCCTACCTGAGATTCCAATAAAATGCTCATTGTTAATTGCTGATCTGCCCTGAACTGGAATGGAAGAGGCTTTCTGTCCCCAGCTGAGTCCTCAGTGCCTAGAACGGTCCCTGGCACATAGCAGGGGCTCCAGGAGCTTTTGTTGATGGAGTGGAATGCTGGTTAATGCTGACCTTTCTCTGACCATTTTTTCCTTCTTGAGCCTGAGGTGGGGGGTGAACTCTGGGGTGGGATAGGAAGGAGGAGGCTGGTTGTCACCTGGTGGGCTTCAACAGCAGGGCTTGGGGTGCTGTTCTGGGACCTCTGTTTTCTCCTCTCCTGGCCCCAGATCCTTGGCACCTGCAATCAAAGTTAGTTATAGTCTGTTTCATATATGTTGTCATCATCTTAATTTTCACAGGGATCAAACAGTTGACCTCAGGCAAAACCGGTCACTGTGTAAGTGGCTTGCCCTCCCACCCTCCGTCCTTCTTTTAGGGCATGCTGGCACAGCGCAGAGAATCCAGGGTGCAAGACTTTCTCATCCTTAGGGCAGGTGTGGCTGCTGCAGGCAGGACTGGCCGTGGAGAGACAGGGCTGAAGGGCAGGGTTCCTTTCCCAACTTGGGCATCATCCCCTGGCCCAGAGCCTGCTCAGGGCCAGCCTGCTCCACCCCTCCCCAGCCTCTACATTTTGCTGCAGGCTATTAAGGGCCCCCATCTGCACACCTCTCATTAATTAAAAATGCTACAAACCATCTGTTTGAGAGGAAGCCTCAGAGAGGGGCTGCCTGCCTGAGGCTGCATTTTCTCCTACTTCTCAACTTTAATTGAAAACTTAATTTTAGAAGAAAACCCAGGCCCATAAACAAACCCTTCTTGCTGCTGGTGGCAGTGATGGTGGAGGGGGTGGGCCAGGTGAACTTATAGGCAACAGCAGCTCTGGAGTCCAGGGTAGTGTGCTGGGCAGAATTTAGGAACTTGGTTAGCCAGCTTATCAGAGAGGAGGAGAGAGGAGCTAAGACCCAGAAGCTGGTGGCTAGAAGAACAGGTCCAGAGATACAGGGACAGTCCAGCCTAGAAGAATACACCTTAGGCATGAGGGGAGCCAGGAGGCCCAGAGCATCTCCCAACTTCTCTGACGGTGTGTGGCCAAGCCATTCCCCAAGTCAGCTACTTTCCCAACCTGGGATACTGGAGTCGGGATTTTGCTTGGCTTTGTGCAGTGGGATGGTTTAGGGATGAGGGCCTTCTACAGGGAGTGGGGGCAGACCATGGCTTTTATACTGCCCCTGACTGCTTCCTTCCACCCTTGGTCTGTCTTGCTATTGCCCCTGCCCTGCCTGTCTCCCTGGGAATGTTTTCAGTTTTTTTTTTTAATTTTTTATGTTTATTTTTGAGAGAGACAGACAGACAGAGTTTGAGCAGGGGAGGGGCCGAGAGAGAAGGAGACACAGAATCTGAAGCAGCTCCAGGCTCTGAGCTGTCAGCACAGAGCCTGATGTGGGGCTCAAACTCATGAACAGTGAGATCATGACCTGAGCCACAGTCGGACGTTTAACTGACTGAGCCACACAGGTGCCCCTTGTTTTTTTTTTTTTTTTTTTTTTTCAAGTAGGCTTCATGCCCAACAAGGGGCCCAATGTGGGGCTCAACCAAGGGGACTGAACCCATGACCTCAAGATCAAGACCCGAGCTGAGATTAAGAGTCGGATGCCCAACTGACAGAGCCACCCTGGTGCCCCTCCCTGGGAATATTTTAAAGGCTTTGAGGTCACTGTCAGGAGTTAAGGGCAGGGAGTCCTGGCGATTTCAGCCAAGGCTTGATCTCCTGGATACTCTGCCCTGTGGCTGGATTTCTTGGAGATGGGAAGGGCAGCTCCCTGGCAACAGGATAGAATGCAATCCTTCTCCCTCATCAACACACAAAAGGCTGTCTGGTTCACTAATGACATTCTTTTCAACTACCACCTCCCTCCCCCACCAAACAAGACCAAGAGTTATCATTCCCATTTCCCCATTTTCCAGAAAAGGAGACTGATGGCTGGACAGACAGGGACTTGCCCAAGTCACTAACACAGTCATTAGAGCCGGAGCTGATTCAGAAACCAGGCCTGGCACAAGGCCAATTCTCTTTCTGCCCCATCTCCCTGTCTCTTCTGGTCCTCATCCTGTGGCTCTTGGAGCAGAAGGGATGATGAACTCTGAACCTGATGCTGAGCTCAGACCATGGTGAGGGTGACTATATGCCAGCCAGAAGCAGCTGATTTAAACCTGTGTCCCCTACTGTGGAGCCTCCTACAGATCCTTGGTCATGTGTACTGAGTGAAAAGATGAATGATTGAATGGATGAGGGAAAGAAGGAAGAAAGGAAGCTTGTTTCCTCTAAGGCAAGCCATTCTGGCAGCCTCCGAGACTTAGAAATTGGAGTGAAGCAAGCCAGGAGAAATCACTGGTGAATCTGGACAAGCCCAACCTGCTCATTTTAAAGAAGAGGCCCAGACATGAAGTGACAGGCCTGGGGTCACAGGCCCACTTTTGGCTTTGGCCTGACTTTTTCTCTTTCCTCTCTTGCCCTGGGTGGAGATCAAGGGCAGAAGGATCTGAGCTGCTTAGAATGGGCTTCACATCGAGTCACGCCAGCCTCTCTCCATCTAATCTCCCCAAATCAATTTGCAAAACTTCCATTAATACTGTCAGGAAATCTGCAAGCTGTTTAAAGCCAGGGCAGCGCAGTAACTGCCAGCCTAACGGCTATCTGGGGGGGAGACCAACATTAATGGCATAATTAAAGATTAGCGTGGCCTTGGGCAGTTCAACAAAATTTACCTTTCTCAGCAACTGCTGGTAGAAGAACTTTGAGTGGTGGGAGAGCCCCACCCTCACTAAGGGCTGGGCCAAGTGGCTTTGCGCCTCTCTGTATTAACACTGCACATATCCCCAGGAGGCTGGCATCTTCTGGGGACAGGGACCAGGAGCAGCAACCTGTTTTGTCAGGTTGAGTGAGGTGGGTCCAAGGAAATGCTGTAGAGCAGAGCTTGTCAAACTCTGGTGGGCACCCGCATCACTTGGGACTCCTGTGAATGCAGGTGCTTATCCAGAAAGGTTGGGGTGGGACCTAAGACTCCGCCTTTCTGACGAGCTCCCAGGTGATGTGTGTGCTGCTAGCTCTTGGAGCACATAGTGAGTAGCGAAGCCCTAGAGATAAAATCCAGAGATGAGGACGGGGGTCATGGCTCAAACACTCATGAACACAAGATGAGGCCGGCTACCGGGTTATTTCATTGGTGTTTCCAAGCCAGCCCTGACGGGGTTCTTTCTTATGTGGGAACTGGGGCATAGGGCTTAAGGCAGATAGCTCTGAAACCCCAGCAGCCCCAGTTCAGAATCCTGGCTCCAGCGCTCAGTGCCTAGAAGATGGAAATAGTAATTGTACCTGCTTTATGGAGTTGTTATAAGGACTAAGTGAGATCATTCATTTAAAGTATAAGCTCTGAGCGCGTAGGAAGTGCTCCGTGTCAGTGTGAGATTT
Organism: Lynx canadensis; assembly: GCF_007474595.2. Taxonomy (NCBI): domain Eukaryota; kingdom Metazoa; phylum Chordata; class Mammalia; order Carnivora; family Felidae; genus Lynx; species Lynx canadensis. The sequence continues at coordinate 22,119,198 of NC_044316.2, read as the reverse complement.
TTTTCTTTCTAAAAAAAATTTGTTTAAAATTTATTTTTGAGAGCACGTGTGTGTGCCAGCAAGGGTAGGGGCAGAGAGAGAGGGGGACAGAGGATCTAAAGCAGGCTCTGTGCTGACAGCAGAGAGCCCGATGTGGGGCTCAAACTCACGAACTGTGAGATCATGACCTAAGCCAAAGTCAGATGGTTAACAGAGACACCCAGGTGCCCCAGTGTGAGATTTCTTTCAAGCCTCAAGACAGTTTGCACAGAAAGGATATTCAGAGGACGCTTATGTTTTTTTTTTTTAATTAAAAAATTTTTTTAATGTTTATTTTTGAGAGAGAGAGAAAGAGTGTGAACAAGGGAGGGGCAGAGAGAGAAGGAAACACAGAATCCGAAGTAGGTTCCAGGCTCCGAGCCATCAGCACAGAGCCCGATGCAGGGCTTGAACCCACGAACTGTGAGATTATGACCTTAGCTGAAGTTGGATGCTCGACTGAGCCACCCGGGTACCCCCCTAAAACTTTATGTTTTAAAAAAGTTTATTTATTTAGAGAGAACACACACACCTTCAAATACTTAAAACATCATTTGATATATTTCATAGATTTCATTTTATTTTTAAGTACTATGATTTATTACCTGTGAAATCTTCCCAAGTAATTAGGTAATTTTTATAAATGCAAAGGAATCTTTTTTTTTTTTTTTTTCAACGTTTATTTTATTTTTGGGACAGAGAGAGACAGAGCATGAACGGGCGAGGGGCAGAGAGAGAGGGAGACACAGAATCGGAAACAGGCTCCAGGCTCCGAGCCATCAGCCCAGAGCCCGACGCGGGGCTCGAACTCACGGACCGCGAGATCGTGACCTGGCTGAAGTCGGAGGCTTAACCGACTGCGCCACCCAGGCGCCCCTATGCAAAGGAATCTTAAGTTATCTTAAGTGTTCTAGCACTTCACACATATGAATTTAAGATGATTTTTTCACCTTAAAGTCACAAATATAACTCAATTGTTAAATCACATTTTAGATTGGAACTAAAGGCCAACTTGCTATTCAAATAGGCCAAGTTCTCAAAATACTGTAAATACAGCGCCAATATGCACAGAGCCTTTAACATCTAAAAATGTTCACCCTGTGGGTTTGAATTTCTCAAATATTTCTATGAGGATGGAAGGTCTTTACCCACTAAGGAGATAATTATACCTTCCTAAGTGGTTTGGGGAGTCACCTTCTTTGACAGTTAAGGTTGCCTAATCAGAGTCATCGGCCACAACTCTGGCTGGATTCTTATCAGCGGCATAGATGGAGCCCGCCAAGCTCCATATTTAGATGCTCTGTCAGGGATGCTATAAAGTAAAGAAGGAGGTGGTTATGCAGTCCGCACCCCAGGACTCGAGTGCCTTCATTACTCCACTACGAAAATATGCAACCCCTCCTAGGCCACCACAACATGTGCTCAGACATGGCTTTTGTTGGCCTCTTGAGATCTTGAAATATCTTCCTATCTCCAGGTTTTAATAACCTTTGACCTTGAGGAGAATGCTGCAGTTCTGTTTAGATTCTTTCTGTTAGGTTCACACTTCCTGACACATTAAAATGGCAGCCTTTGGAATTCTGGTTCTCTCTTGTGATTTGGTTTAGCTTTGTGGTTGCCACTCCCAGAGTCATGCTCTGATAAATCAATGTTAGCACTAAATTATGTTTATTGGCACTGATCATCTTAAAAGGAAGGTGAAGGGGTCTCTCTGCAGAACCCTAGGGTATCCAGGAGGATGCCACACAGGGACCCCCAGCTCCTCGGGTTCTGACCACCTGTGGTTGCTCCTTTTCTGGACATTTATGGTGGAAAGGAAGGAGCATCAGCTGAGGGTCTGAGTCAGAGACCTCGGGCAAGTAGCTTCACCTCCCTGAGCCTCAGTTTCCTAGTGGGTGTAATGGGGATTGTGGTATTTCCCTTGATAGGGTTATCAGGAGGAGCCCAGGAAATGAAAAACCTAGCATAGTACCTGGTACACTATAAGTGCTACAAAAAGTTATGTCCTTGCTCCTTTTCCTTCAGTCCATTTTCAGAATAGCAGCTGATTCCATATATATCTCTCTTTCCATAATTGCAGGCAAGAACAAATCTAAGCTGACAGACCAGATATCCTTTTCTTCAAAACCCTCACCACGTCCACTGCCCACTATGGCTGTCTGGCTGAGTGAGAATGTCACCCCCGAGGGCAGGGGCTCTCTCAGTTCAGACCTAGCAATGTGGGCGGATTGGCCTGGGCCTGGGGATGGCAGCTGACCTGTTTCACAGAGCCATGGCCGTTTCTCCGCAGCCCTCCTTAACCCCACCTTGGGCCCACTCTGCCCTCACTGCCTCCCCTGCAGCACCCTTCTCCTGGGGACACACTGGCATCCCTGGGGTTGTAGAAAGAGCTTGAATTCCAGTTGTGCCATTGATTGGCTGTGGAGACCCAGGGGAGCCATTTCACCCCCTGGGCCTCTTCTTCCCCTTCTGCAGGGTAAGTAGAATAGAATAATAATCTTTGCTTTGCAGGAATGGCATGAGATGAGATGATGGCAGCTTTGCAAACTGTAAAGCCCTGTTCACACGTTTAGAGTAAGGACCGTTGCAGGAGAAGAATGCCGTAATTAAATTAACATTTTTTCCTCCGCATTGTCACCAGCCTGGTGAATTTCTGAGGAGCAGCACAAAGGCCCCTGTCCCCTGCAGAATCTTCCACAGCCAGAGTGAAGTCTTCCCTTGGTCCTTGCTCCCTCAAAGCCCAGAACTTTCCCCTATTGGAGTTTGTGGAATGCTCTAATCTACATAGCTAGTGGCCTATAGGTCCGTGTGCCCATTGCACTATGAATCCTGGCCTGTATTTCTCCTTTCTGCCTGTCCAGCATTAAACAGGGCCTGCCTCGGTGGATCCTAGCAGAGAGAAAGCGTGATTCAGGCACTAAATACACAGTAGAGCAAGCTGTGCCCCCTCCCCCCAAGAATTTTGTTTCCAGCCATCTCCCCCCCTGAGTCTCTTCCTGGACTCCACTGGCCCTCTCACAGCCCCTCCCTGGGCCTCTCCTCCCCTTCTCACCTCAAGCCTGGAACCAGATGCGCAGCTCCCCTTCTCTGCCTGAAGGATTAAATGCAGTGATGAGAAATGTGTTTTCTTATTGTTTTAGGAAGCCCAGTAGGGCTGGGGCGAGGGAGGGAGAAGCAGAATCAGAGGCAACAATTTATCTTGTGGTAAAGGGACTGCAAGGATTCCAGGAAGCTGTGCTCTCACTGCGCACCCCTCCCCCAGCGCTGACCCCTCCTTTACCGGGAAGGTAATTGGCCAGGACAGCTGGCAGCCCACGTGTGCCTGCCCTTGTGCCTGAGGGGACAGACTTCAGATTCTGCTCTGGGACCTCTCATTGGAGGAGCAGGCAGAGGACCTCACTTCCCCCTGCCTGCTGTCCAGGCCTTTGCCTCGGTTTCTTAGGCCCTGAGGTGCCACAGAAAGATGCGGTAGGAAGGAGACAGGAGACAATTGCCATTGCTAGGTATGGCACCTCGAGCCTGTTTCCCCTCTGAAATAGGGATAAGGACAGCAATGTGTGCCTCACATGGGCTGGATGGGTCACATGACCCGGCCTGTGCCTCCTAAGCTCCAAACCCCAGTTTCGTCCTTGTGCTCAGAAAGGTTCTGCCTTTGGGGCTGATGCATAATGACAGCTATGTAAAAGAAGCCAGGGTGCTACCCTGTGGTTTCTACATGGAGATACACCTTCCAGGTGGACAGAACACCCGCCTTGGCACGGCTGACGCACCAGAGACCCAGGCCCAAATGTGGGCTCTGCCACTTACCTGCTGTTTCAGTCTCTACACCTTGGAGCCTCAGTTTCTTCTTCTATAAAATGGGAAGAACAATAATACCTACCTGATAATGTTGTGTGAGGAATAAAGAACTATTGTATGTTAAATGCTTAGCTCTGTTTGGCATTTAGAAAACACATCACAGCATGTTATCGGTTACTTTTATTATTAGTTGGCCTTAAGTGAGCAAGGCTTTCACCCATCACTTGGATAGATTTTTCCAAGACGGAATGGTCCCATCTACTTAGCCAAAATGTTCCCAGGGCAAGAGCTGGGATGGGCCCTCTCAAGGTTTGCTTCTGGGAAAGCATTTTTCCTGTTTCCGTTGCTGACCAAGCTTCTGTACGTGTTGGGCAGAATATAGCAATGGGTTTCTACTTAGTTACAGTTGCAATTTCGTCTTGCCTGACTGAGATTCCTCCTAATGGAAGATGATGGGCAACTCAGCTATTCCCAAACTCCACACTGGTGTTCGGAGCTAGTCTCCAGGTGGGGCCCGCTGGTGACAACATTAATCATGATGATAATATGAATGGTAACACTTGGTGGGCACTTACTACACACCAGGTGACTGTTCCAGAAGCTTTACAACCTCTGAGGCAGGTTCCGTTATCATCCCCATTTTACAGATGAGGAAACTGAGGCCCAAAGAGGTTAAGTCACTTTGCCCAAGGTCTCACATTTGGTTAATTATGCCCACAGGTGTGGAATTGATCATGCAACAGTGATATCCTTGTTCATAAGTCATTTTGCACAGGTAGGATAAGATTCGGAAGTGCTGTGTCAAATTTGGCCAAACTGCTATATATTTTATCAATTCACCAGCAAAATGGGGCACTTCCTGTTTCTCCAAAGGAGTATTCTCAAACTTTAACATTAAAAAAAGCTTTTTCCAGCTTTACTGAAGTATAATTGACATTTTTTTTTTTTTTTAATGATTGATAGAAAGCCATAGGTATCCTGCTCCTGGTTTTGTGTGTTTCCTTGTTAAAAAGGCTGAGGATCTGGGGCGCCTGGGTGGCGCAGTCGGTTAAGCATCCGACTTCAGCCAGGTCACGATCTCGCGGTCCGTGAGTTCGAGCCCCGCGTCGGGCTCTGGGCTGATGGCTCGGAGCCTGGAGCCTGTTTCCGATTCTGTGTCTCCCTCTCTCTCTGCCCCTCCCCCGTTCATGCTCTGTCTCTCTCTGTCCCAAAAATAAATAAACGTTGAAAAAAAAAAAAAAAAAGGCTGAGGATCTTAGGTCTGAGGACTATTTTTGTTTCCTTTTCTGTGAATTGTCTGTTCTTTACCCATTTTTTTCAAACTGGGTCTTTGTTATTTTCGCATTCATTTCCAGCCCTTCTTTATGAGGCCTTTTCTGAAACCTGTATTGAAATGTATTCCCTTGACTTTACATTTGTCTTTTAATTTAATTTATAGTTTTTTTTTCATGTGAAATAGACAATCATATGTAGTTGAATTGACCCGTCTTTTCTTTTATGGTTTCTGGGTTTTGCGTCCTACTTAGAAAGGTGTTTTTCCCACTTTCAGATTCATGTTTTGGAAGTACATTTATGGTTTCATTGTTTATGTTTAAATCTGAGATCCATCTGGAATTTATTTTGGTGCATGGAGTGAGGTAAAGATCTAACTTAAAATATTTCCCAGATGGCTAGTTCCTCAAATGGAAGTCCTTCATATTTGAAATGAAACCCAAACAAATCAGAGGCTGTGGTTTGTTTGAATTTGTTTGAATTGAGCCCAAACAAATCAGAGGCTGTGATTTGTTTGGGTTTTCACAGATGATGGGACCCACTGTACTCTTGGGTGCATCCTGAGCACTGTTAGAGGCTACAGTAATGGAACATGTCCACAAAATGATCTCCTAGGGCCCAGTCAGGGGACAGGCACTTGCACTTGCTACAGGACTTTTCCTGTTGCAGGCAAAAGATGACTCTGTGAAGAAACATCCCTAGAACCTAACAAGAGTTAACACTTAGCACTTGCCACGGGCCAAGCAGTGTTCTAGGTATTTACTCACTCAATGCTCTCACAGCACCACTAGGAACTATTGTTATTCCTGTGTTACAGACAGAGCGTTGGAGGGGAGAGGTGACTTTCTCAGGCTGTCAGTGCAGAGGGGTGCCCCAGACATAGGTCCTGCTACCTCTCCTAGTGTGTGAGCAGTGATAGCACCCCAGGGTCTGAGCCTGGAGCTTCTCAACAGGGCATGGTGGGGTGAGCAGTGGAGGCCCTGTGCTCCTGTAAGGAGTGCATCTGAATCTCCTGGGAGCAGGGAGGAGTTAGCATGGGCAAAAGCAACTTTGGTGTCAGGATCTTTGGAAATGAACCTTCTCTCAGAATTTTGTTTTGGAAAACAAACCAAAAATCTTCTGTGTTTTTTCACCGTGCAGGTCACAGAAAGGACGTGAGCTCTCAATGTTGCTTAAACAGGGGCGTATATTTAGAAATATATATTAAGAAACATTGGTCCAAACCAGTTTGCAGATGAGAAAACTAAGATTCGATGAGGTACCCAAGGTGGTGGTCGGGAAGCACGCTAGCTTTGGAGTCAGGGACGTGAGAGGTTCAACATCATGTTCTACTAACTGTGCAACTTTGGGCCAGCCCCAGGGGCACCTCTCATACATATCCGCTCCCATAAAATGGGAAAAGGACCATCCAACTCCCAGGGTAGGGGAGCCAGGAGTAAATGCGATTTTGCAAATAAAGAGGCCCAGCTTACATGTTGCATGGTGGGCTCTGTCACTGGGATTGTTTATTAGGGGCAGGGCCGGTCTTTCAGCCGGGTCATGACCCGTTGTTGGGTGCTCTGACATCTGTGCAGATAGAGCAGGTGTGGCTGAGTGAACCCTGAGGGACCTACCACCTGGTTCTCCCCTCAGTCTCCTACCCTTGCTTTGACCCCTTCCTGTGGTAGCACTGCTGACCCTGGAGTGAAGATGGGGGCGGGGGGGGGTGTGTGTGTTCCCCCTCCTCTGCAGGGGTGGAGCTGGGAGCGCTTGTGCCGGCCAGGAGGTGGTCCCTGGGGGCTGGGAACCCGCCTGGGAGCTGCCCGGGAACTGCAGCTCCTGTTTGGAAATACAAATTGCAGCAGATTTGTCATCTCTGGAGAGAAATTGCGTTTGGTAATTTCCATGTCTTCGCGCTTTGGTGCTCCCGTCTGTTTAAAGGGAGGGGCGGGTGTGTGCAGAGGGAATCAAGCTGGGCCTTCGTGACGGGAAATGGAGGCTGAAAAATCCAGCCTTGGTCCTGTCTGGGTGGTGGCCTGGGCGTACCTTGGCTGTGTTTACAGAAATATCAACAGACTCAGACCTGGGGCCAGCTGGCGGAAGTTCAGGACTGTCACTGCCTCTTGCTGGTGGCTCTGCCTACGGGTGGGGGCTTGGGCCAGATGATATAGTAAAATAATGCATCAGGCTGGAAAAGCCTCAAGCCTAGTGATTGGTTGATAAGAGTAGTGAACAGTACGGTAATAGCACTTACCCTGTGCCTAGTGTTACTCTAAGGATAGGTCTATTAACTCATTAATCCTCATCGCAACTCTATGAGGAGGGTACTATTATTTCCCTCATTTTACAGACGAGAAACCTGAGACACAGAGAGGTTAAGTGATTAGCCCGGTGTCACACAGCAAGTTGGTGGCAGGAACTCAAGTCTCTTGACTCATAGTCCTGAATGTATTGCCAAGTGTCGTCATCTGTGAGGCTGACCGTCCAAGACCGCATGTTGGAGGAAAGTGGTAGGAAAGAAACCAGGGTGTTTTACATCAAGGAGGATTGTTGGGGCCCACCTGGTTAACTGGGTGCTTCCTGAAGCAGGTGAGACCTGGGCAGCATTTAGAATGATCTGAGAGGTTTACGCCTGTGTGGTGGGCACCCCAGGCATCTGACCCTGCATAGGCCAAGGCTGGGAGGCTGGGGCAGGCTGATTAGGCAGAGGGGACTTTGGGCAGCTTAGCAATCTGGGAGGCTTGGCCGAGGAAGAAGGGGAAGAGATATCAGCAGGCAGAGCTCTAGCACCTGGATTCATTCATTCGTTCATTTGTTCCTTGAATCCTTCATCCATTCACCAAACATTTCTGAAGCCTCTTCTTTGTGGCAGTCCCTGGGTGCTGGGGATGCAGAAAAGAATAAGACGCGGTCCTGGCCCTGGACAGATTTGTAATAAACTCAGTTATAGTATTGTATGATAAGGGTTTTGGTAGTGGAGGTATCAGGGCACCTGGGGACTCAGAGGGAGGCACCCAGCCCAGGCTGGGGGTGGAGGGGTGGTGAGGGAAGGCTCCCTAGAAGAGGTGACTTCAGGGCCGAGGTATGAGGAAAAGGGGCAGTCCACTAAAGGTCTCACATTGGCGTGGTGGGATATCCCCTGGGAAGCTTTTAAAAAATTCTGATGCCCGGGCCCCACCCAGACCCATCGATTCAGAATCTTCCCTCATGATTCAAGTGTGCAGCCACCAGCAAGAGCTACTGAATGACAGGAAGAAAGGAGGAAGCGATGTTGGGGGTGGAACAGTGTGAGACAAAGGCTGGCATGAAGGTGGGAGAGAGGGCGGCCTGTTCTGGGGGCTGCGAAGTGGACAGAAGGACGATTGCGGGGAGGGCTCTGGCCGTCCCGGGTACAGATCTCCATGCCCTGCACCCATCCTGGGGGCGCTGGCGGCCTTATGAGGGGCAGGCATCCTGTTGCCATCACTGTCCCTCCATGCTGCTAGCCGTGTGCACAGACTACCTCTCAGGGTGGGGCTGGGTAGGGAATAAAGAGCCCTTGGCTCTCAGAGGCAGCTCAGGGCTGCCAGAAAGGCATGGAAGCCTCATGGGGTGCATGGCCGTTGCCTGTCAGAGACCTTGGGACTTGGAAGAACCCTCCAGAGGGACCTGATGACACACCAGGGCAGCCCAGAGCCCAGGGCTATTGGGGAGGTGGAGGCATGGCCCCTGGAGGGGTGGGGGAGGGCTGCACTGACTGGTTTAAGCCCTGATTGGCCCTGTGGGTGCTGGGCACTCTTCGCAGACCTGTTTTTGAGCAGGGTCTGTCTGGCAGACCCTCTCACAGGCACCAGCCCTGACATTGCCGCGTCCCGGGGTCAGTCGGATTCGAGTTCCCTTCCCAGGGCTGTCACACATCTGCTCTCTGACCATGGGGGAGGGACCTCTCTCCTCCGACCTCAGCCGCTTTATTGGTAAAATGAGGGTCCAAGTCCTAACCCAGCGGGGTTTGTGGATTGAGACAGCGTGTGTAAAATGCTCAGCACGCAGTCAGTACGAACCCAGCAAGTGCTTCTGTTCACTTCTTTTCCCTGCTCCACTCTGGCTTTCCCAAAACATTGGTCCCTGGCATTAAATAGCCCTGGGTTTTCACAACTGTGTCTTCTGGAAAGTGTTTTCAGGTGGCTCTGGATCCTGCCGAGGTGCACTTCCTTCTCAGGGCGGGACTGTGGGCTTCCTCCTTGGCCCTGATCCTGCCCAGCCCCGGGACGGCTGTCCCTTCCCTCCACATGGAACACCTTGTCACAGGTCCCAGCAATGCTTTCTACGTTGTCCTGACCCTGAGAAGTGGACCCAGAGGACGCCTGAGGTGTAGATTTCCAGGTGAGGGCAGCTAATGCCTGGAGGGAGGGTGATGGGGAGTTATGGAAGGCACTGATGAGGAGCAGTGCCTAATCTCATCGATTTAGGAAGGGTTCGGGATAGATGCTTGTTGCTAGGTGACCAGCAGGGGCTGGTTGGGAGAGGTGAGCAGGGCTGCTGTGGAAAACCCAGGTCCAGTTTGATTGTTAGCTCCTGGCTGAATTCCTGCCCCTTGTCACGTCCTGCACTCCCGCTTCCTAGTCTACCCTCTGTCCTGTCTCCTGCATCCAGTGCCGTCAGAAGCAATTGGGTGCAGGGATAGGACAAAGTCCCAGGTTGTTGGCTTGAGGTTTTTTCTTTCTTTTCATTAATATTTGCAGCTTGCATTGTGTGTGTGTGTGTGTGTGTGTGTGTGTGTGTGTGTGTGAGTGTGTGAGTGAGTGGGCGTGTTTGTGTGTGGGGGGTGTGTGTGCCCATGTGCACACACTGTATGCATGTGTGTGTGTGCACGCGTGCGTGTGTGTGAATATAAAATGGGGGCCGTGGCAACTGCTTCCCCATACTGCATGCTCATCATGTGCCAGGCATGGCTGCATCCTTTTACCGAACTCCTTTCCATCATCTCTCTGAATCCTCACAGCTACCTATGAAGTAGGCAATTATGCCACTATTTTACAGATTAAACATCAGCAACAACAACAACCACCACCAGAGGCTCAGAGAGCCTAAGTGGGTTTGTCTGAGGTACCTGACAGGAAGTGGGAGAGCCAGGCTTTGAACTCAGATCTGCCCTGTGCACTTTAGCACTGAGTAACGTTCTGTAGAGACAGTGAAGCCATTCCCAGCCTCAGGAGAAAGGTCCTCTGACCCAGGACTCAGCAGGCCTGAGGTCTGCTCTCAAGTTTGCCACGGATGGCTCACTCTTTGCCTCTTGTCTTCTCTGGGCCTTTCCTGTGAGTGGCCCTGTCAAGTTGATGCCCCATGGCTCGTCTCCTAGGAGGGCTCCGGGTCTCCAGCCACAGCCTGACTCCTGTAGATAGGGGGGCTTAGAAGGACCATCTTAGCCAAGGGCAGGCCAGCTCTGAGGGATCCCCAGGACAGAGGCTTGAGTGGAGCCAGGCAGAAGCCCACTCTTCTTGTCCTCCTGGACGTTCCTGTGCTCAAGCAGACAGATGTACAGTGAGTTGATGGAAGGGGTCTCAGAGCTGGAGCTTGGGGCAAGCCCGGCACTGTGTGAGGGCCCCGAGATGCGGACAGGCGGCTGACTTGAGTCCCTCCCACATGACACTGCGGGAGCTGGTGGTGATCATCACCAATCCATAGGCACAGCTTTTTGCTTCTTCCCTGCTGAGGGGTCGGGGACTCTGACCCTAAAAAACTGGGCCCTGAAATACTATGGGTATGACTGGGTGGAGGAAACTTAACACTGGAGGGGGGCATCAGGAAACCCCTCAGCTGGCTTCACAGTTCCTTCCAAAATGTCAGGGTTCCTGGCTCTAACAGTTGGTTGGCAGCATCTGGTTACCAAGGATGCTGACTCAGCACAGACCTACCACGTGCGAGGAGTTTTATACACGTGGTGCCTTATGTAAGTGTAACGGCAACCCTGTGGTGGGCATCCTCCCTGCTCGACGGCTGAAGCTCAGAGAGGGCAGTTTACCCAAGACGCTTGGATAAGCTGGCTGAGATGACTTGGAACCCAGTCAAGGCCATCCCTAGAAAGACTGGCTTTCGAATGCTGGTGGAGCACTGGGTAGGTACCTGGCCTTGTGTTCAAACCTTCCGAAGCAATATGCCACTCGAGTTCTTTCAAGTGCCAAATGAGGCAAGAATTATTCTTCCTCCTAACGGATGAAGAGGCCATGGCTCAAAAAGGGAGCTGGAGAGCTGGCTGGCGTTCAAACCCAAGAAGACAATGCTGTGTCAAGGCCCTGGCCTGGCCCCTGGGGTGGGCACATGCTAGCCTTTGCTCCTGCCGTTTTTTGTTTTTGTTTTTTTAAATTTTTTAAACGTTTATTTATTTTTGAGAGAGAGAGTACGCATGAGAGAGTGCAAGTGGGGGAGGGGCAGAGAGCGAGGGAGACACAGAATCCGAAGCAGGCTCCAGGCTCTGAGCTGTCAGCACAGAACCTGACGTGGGGCTTGAACTCACAAACTGCGAGATCATGACCTGAGCCAAAGTCGGACGCTCAACCGACTGAGCCACCCAGGCGCCCCTCCTGCTGGGTTTTAAATACTAATTAGTGGTGTTCCTGTTGGTGTAGGCATGCAGTCCTTCCTATAGACACATTCCGATTAGGCGAAAGAGCAGTGAGGGTGTTGTTTTTACGGAAACGGGGCTTTGGACTGTATTCCTACAGAGACATCTAAAGGAATGCTCTGTTCTTGGCTTTGCTGCCTTTGGCCTGAAGATTTCCCCTGGGGCTCCCCCCGCCCCCACCCCGTGTTCCCTTCCAATAGTGTTCTGCTCACTTCTCTACTCCAGGCAGCCCTGAGGGCACAAAGCCGTGCCCACTCACTCATCTTCCCCCACACACCCAGACCAACCAGGACCAGAGAATTTGCGCCTGGGCTTTAGTTGCAGCAGAGGGCATCCTGGTTGGATCCTAGGAACACTTCTGGACAATTAGGGGTTGTGGGAGGGTGCATATAGGACGGGAATTTTTAAGGCCCAGAGCCAGCAGTAGGGACAGTGAAAGAGGGATGGGGTGCAGGGGAGAGTGCTGGCACATGTCCCCTGACCCTGCTTTTGGGGAGACTTCTGATTCAGGGATTATCTGCCTACCTCCTTCCGGAGTCCCACATCCATGTGCTGGACCTGGAAGCCCTTCACCCACAGTCTCTACTCTGAGCCCGCTCCTAATATCCTTGTAAATGGATTTCTCCCAGCTTCAGGGTTTGAGGGTGAGGCTCAGGGTCCCAGACACAATCCAGCATAGAGACTGTCCACCCCCAGTTTACAGAGATCGCAGGTTTTCTGAGCAAAGCAACCTCCTTCCCCGACTGCCTGTGGGGGGCAGCCTTACCCCACGCACCCTCTGTAGAGTCCTGTGGAGCCCAGTTACTCTAAGGGTTAGGTTGGGGCTCCTGGAGGAAGAGGCAGAAGAGCCGGACAGCCTCTTCCCTTTCCCTGGACCTGTGAGTGGGGACAGGAGGGAAGGTGGTGCCCTGAGGGTAATCAGGGGCACACCTGGGCATGTGGGTGGGAGCATCTGAGGATGCTGAGGAGCACCTCAGTCTGGTCCAGGGGAGCAGTTCTCACCCATGGTCCAAAGCTCTCCAGTGCCCAGCTTTGACCATGCTAGGTGCCCCCTCTGCAGGGCTCTTTTGGGTGCCCTGGATCGGACAGGCTGTTTGGATGTAGCAATGGGAAGAGGGGGTGGGGGAGCCAAGGAGCTGGCAACCTGGGTAGGGAGAGATGGACCCTGTGGCAGGAGGTATAAGGCAGGGTGTGGCCTATGTCCAGCCTCTAGTGACCTCACTGCCCATCCCCCAGGGCGTCCAGTCCCTGGAACTCAGAAATGCAGGGCTTGGTAGGGGCTTTGGGCTCAGGAAGACAAGTTTGGGGTGGAGTGGAAGTAAAAGGGAAAGGGGAATGAGAATACACAGCTCATATCCCTGCCAGCCAGGAGACCTTGGGCTTTCTGGCCCTCAATCACCTGGTGTGCAGCTTGTGGTGGTGGGGTGTGGGGTAGGGGTGAAGGAGAGGTGGGCAGGGCTGTTGAATTATGTGAGGAAAGTGCTTGGCACATAGTAGGTGCTCACTCAGGGGCAGGTGCCTCTGGCCATCTTGTCCAGAGAGGCTGACTCCCTGATCTTTCTCCCTGCTCCAGAGAGGCAGCGTGGTTCAGTGATTAGAGCAGAGTCGAGAGCCAAACTGCCCTGCCTCACCAGCTTGCTGCAGACACACATGAACTGGGTGTCCTTGGGCAACTTATTTAACCTCCCTGTGCCTCAATATTCTCATCTGTAAAACGGGGCGACAATAATTCCACTTCAGAGGGTTGTGCTGAGAACAAAATGGACTTTAATGGACATAAAGCAACCTCGGACAGCACCTGCTCCATGTGAGCACTCTGTAAGGGTGTATACCATTGTCACTATTAGCTGTCACAGTCCCATATATCTGCATGGCCCTGGGCTCCCTGTAAAGCTTTCCCCTAAGTGAACTGTTTAAATTCCCCTCGGCAGCCTCTGAGATCCATTAGGAGACCCACCCATTTTGCAGGTGAGCACATGGAGGCTCAGAAGGTAAAGTGATTTGCTCAAGACAGACCATCCCCTTCTTTTAAAAGTGACTCTTAAGTTCTTTTCAGTGTGTGCATGGCCCTGAGTACCCCCCAGCTGCCCTCCAACCTGAAACCTCTGGGGAGCTGGGCCCTGAGCCCTGGGCCGGCAAGGATGTCTCTTCTCCCTCCAGGTGCCCATCCATGGTGGCCTGTTTGCTTAGCAGCCAATTAACTGCAAGTAAAGTTATTTGTTAGATTTGATTTAATTTTTTGTTAGTATCTTTTCCCACTCATCAGGACAAAACAAACAAAAAACATACAAGGGAGGCACATTCAAGACTCCTGGTCCAGGAAGGGGACTGGATGGAGGCCTGGGTGGCTGGAGCAAGGGGAGGGCAGGGTGAGGTGTGCCTGTGGGGCTGAGTTGGAGTTTCAGCTGCCTCAGAGGCCGTGGACTTCCCTTTAATTATGATTTGCAGGTGGCTGGGCGCCTGGGGTAAGGCTTTCATCTGACAGGTGAGGCTTATCTCCTGGAGCCGGAGAATTGACTCTGTAATTGACCAGGATGTTTTTACCTTTGATGGTCCCCTTGTAGTCTGAGTCCCTGAACAAGGGATGGTGTGTGTGTGGCGGGGGATGGTGGTGGTGCAGGGGTGGCATCGTCGATTTCAGCTGAGCCTCTGGTTCTCTGCGTGAAGGACTCACACGGAGCCTTAAACCCAAACAAGGGGATCACTGTGTAGTGAGGTGGGGTGTAAATGCCCAGGAGGCTGGTGTGGCTAAGAGCCTGCACTCCAGAGTCAGACAGGTCCAATCTGAGTGTAGCTCTGCCGCTAAGTAGCAGTATCACGCTAGTCACGTTAATTAACCCTCCAATCTTCCATTGCCCCATCTGAAAATGGGGCTAATGGTATCCATGTGACATAGTCATTGTGAGGAATAAATAGGATAATGGGTGTAAAGTGCTTAGTGCGGCACCCAGCACCCTTGTAAGTGCCCAATTAAATGCTGGCTTTACTCATAGTCTATGCATGCAGTGTGCTCTGAGTACCCGTGCCGTGCCCTGCTTCAGGTAGATTCTGCCCTGGGCCCTTTTTAGACCTAAAAAGCCTTGAGATTCACCCTTCTGAGGGCTCCCATTCCAGGCAGTGGGAAAACTGCATCGCCACCCAATCTTTATTGAGCACCTGCTATGTGCTGGCACTGTGGGTGCCACACTGCGCCCCTGCTATGCTGTCAGGGAGCTCAGTTATATCACAGGGTCATGGGGATGGTAAAAGAGGGAGGCAGCATAGTGGACACTGAGTGGGGAATGGTGAGCCCTGGGCGTGATTTTGAGGCGGCTTCACAGAGTGGAAAGCCACTGTGCATTGACGCGTAAGGAAGATTTGGAGGCAGGGCAGGGTTTTCCTGAAAACGAAATAACATTTACAGAGGCCTGGGGATCAAGTCTGTAGGCAGCTCTCCCACTTCCCCAAGAGCATTCAGAAAGGCTCCAGCTTCAGTGAAAGGACACTTCCCAGGCTGGGGGAGGCAGAGCTGCTGGGGCTGTTCAGGGAAGTCCCGTTTTCCTCTGATGAGGCCAGGTTTGACAAGACTGGGGACAGGATCTGGGAGCTTGCGGGGGGGTGGGGTGGGGGGGGTGGCTCTTCTGTCTGGCAAAAAGAGGAGGGTGAGGGTTGAGGAGGAAAGTGAAACCGGTCTCTGCTCTCTTTCCTCCCATGCCGGGGCAGAGGTGAGGGCTGAGGGGGCGCACCCAGCCCCTTGCCTCTGGTTGGGGTTGTAGCCCTGGGGATGAGGGTGGGCAAGATGCGGGAAGAGACACCACAAGCAGCAGAGGGGGGCACCTGCCCACCTGAGCGCAGGAGCCTGTTTTCAGGGGAGCGAAGGACCCGCTTGTCAAGCTTGGAGGGCCTTTTAATTAGTTTTACAAGAGGCCTCCGTCTCTGTGTGTCTCTCTTCACCAAGATTCCCTGGGGAAGGAACGGGGTGGAGGGGAGATGGGTATAGCTGTTCAGAGAATTTCTCCAAACCCTCATGCCTGCAGCATTTGCCTGTCTGATTTTTCCTCTTGCCTCTTGTCTCCCCTAGAACAGAGCACCACCCCCTCGCCACCCCTCCCAGGACCAGACCTGTGGGAAGGGAGAGGAGGTAGGGATGGGACATCTGCCTACCAAAACTAGATGCTGGATGTTTGTGTAGAGGGGATGCTGGGTGGTAGGAAGCAAGGGGACAGGTTGCTGTATACTTGGGAGCTTTGCCACTCACCAGCTGGGTGGGCCTGGGCACGGCCTATAAGCTTCTGAGCCTCAGTATTGGAATTTACAAATGGGGCAATAATGCTCACCATCTGGAGTCATTTTGAGGATGAAATGAGATGTAGATGAGGCATGGAGCACAGACCTGGCAGAGTCCAGTCTTCAGCTTTGCCACAAGCCGGCCAAATGATGTCCGGGGGAAGTGTCAGATGAGGGGTCAGCCTGCAGAGGTCTGTTAGCAGGTGGATGGGTTACCAGATAAGGCCCTCGGCCCTCCGGCTACATTCCTCAGCTTTCAAATCTGCAAAATAGGGTTAATGATAGTATTTACTTCATAGGTTGTATGAAGATTAAGTGAATTATATGTGATAGTATTTGGTTATAGTGCTTAATAAATATTCGCCATTTTTACTGATTTTATTCTTACTGTTAGCCGCTGAGGCAAGCTCTCAAGCCTGAGGATTGGGTCACAGGGGTCAGAATGGGGGCCTAGAATGGAACCCGGCCTTAAGAAGGAGGTAGGGTCCATAGAAACCGTTAATTAGAACCCCAGTCCAGGTCAGAGTTGGAACCTCTAGGTTGTGCAAAGGCACGGATGGGTTGTCTAGTCGGGGTGTGTGTGTGTGTGTGTGTGTGTGTCCAGGGCTGGTGTGTGGCTCACTGTAACCACCCCTCCTCCCAACCCTTTCAGTATATTTCCTGCTCGCCTTGGGTTCTAGCTTGGGGGTGGGGGAAGGGGCCAGGAGCACTGGCTGGCATCCTGAGTGCCTCCACACTGGGCTCCCATGTGGCTAGGCTCAGACAGGAGCAGGCCCAGCCCTGAGGGAGGGGTGATGTCAGATGTGGCCCTTTCTTCCCACCTAGAGCTTCAGTGACTTTTTCCCACTCAAGGATGCTCCCATCTCACAGGAGGGGCCATGCCGAGAGAGGGGACAGAGCCTCTGGGGTGGCCCAGGCTCTGATCTCGCTGGCATGTGTGGTTGTGACCCTTCTTACCCTAAGTTGCACTGCATTTGCTGACTCATGGGAGAGTCAGACTTTGGTGGACAGAGAGGGGGCACCCAAACCCTTAACTGTGTCCACAATGGGGGTTACGTATTCAGAGTTGTGTCCGCTGGGCCAGTGGAAGGGGCAATGAAAGCCAGGATGCTGGGGAAGAGTGGGATCCCTGAGCGAAAATTCATCACAGTGGCCCGAGGAGGTCTGGTCTGCTTCCTGCCAGCGCCTGAACGTAACACAGGGAAACATTCTTCCACCCTGCAGGACAATGCTCAGTGCTTAGCACAGTACCTGGTACAAAGTAGGTGCTCAAAAATACTGGGTTAAAGTCTTGATAAGATTAAAAAAAACCATCTCATTTAGGGAAGGGTTTGTTGTAGCCAATTTGCGGAGCAATCAAGAGCGTGGAAACCCAAACCTATTAACGAGTGAGGAAGCCCTCAGGGCTCCCAGATATGGGAGGGAGTCTGCAGAGGGTGAGTGCTCTGAGCTAGAGATATCTGGGCCTTGTGAGTGCCATTCACACTCGCAGGCTGGTGAAGTAGGGGTGTTTTCTGAATGAAGGAAAAAAGTAGTTTGTCAACAGGAGAGGAGGGATCTAAGTGGGGGAAGTGGAAGTCATTCGGCAATGTTGGTACAAGCATTACACCTTGATGACTCACACGTTTATTAACGTTTCCTTTCTCTTCCCTGCTAGTCTTACTGAGGCACCGACGTGTTCTGAACGTGTTCTCGTAGCTTGACATCTGGGGGTGTGGGCCCTCGTGAGAAGGATCGGCAGGTCTGCCAGCATCCGAGGGAGACTGGATAGGCCAGAGAGAGGCCGGAGAAAGGGCTGTGTTATTTCCCACCCTCCTTTCTCATCTTTGGGTGCCCAGCACCCTCACAGTCTTCTCCCTCTCCTCCTCAGCAGTATAAGAGGAAAGACTGTAAATTATTCATTCCCAGATGAGTGGAGCACATGTCCAAGCCAGGGCTTTGGGGCCTCGCATCTCAGAGTTGCTAAGGGCAAAGGCCCACATTTTTGGGCCCACCCTGTCTATCAAGTCAAAGCCCTGAGATCCGGAGCCAGCCCTGCCTGAACCCTGGCCTTCCCACCTGTCTGGTTGCTTCCCTGATTTTTTCCCCGTCCATATCTCCCTGCCCCACCTTGCCCCAGAGGAAACTCAGTGTCAGTGTTACCACCTCCTGGGCATGGAGCTGTGGCTGTGGGCACCAGGGTTACCTTTGCCCGGGACCCCCAGGCTGTCCCTTCCAGTAGGAGCAGGGAGCCGGCACATTTGAGAGGAGGGCTTAAGATCTGCCAAGCACAGAACAAGTAACAGTGTTAGAAGCACCTCAGGAGATATTTGTGGCATGCACTCTGAGGGTCAGCACTGTGCTTGGAAGGTCGCAGTTGAGCCCCACGACAACCCTATGGGATAGGTACTGTTCCTATTCTGATTTTGCAGATGAGGAAACTGAAGCTCAGAGAGGGCCAGTGACTCACCCAAGGCCAAGCAGTCCGATGCCAGGGTCTAACCAATGTGCTGCTCTGTTAAAACATATGCTAGTTTGTTTATTCTCACAACAACCCAATGTAGAGATGGGGAGACTAAAATCTTGAGGAGATCGGTGACCCATTCCAGGTCATGGAGCTTGTGAGTGGCAGAGCCGAGATTTGAGTGCAAGGCATTCTAATTTAGAATCCGTGCTCCTTCTAGAAGCCGCTCTCCTTGAGACCAGTGAACAGGCTGACATTCTAGATGCCCTTATGAAGGGAGGAATGGAAGGGACACTTGCAGACCCAGGGAGCCTAGACCTGTACGCTTGGTGGGGGCGGGGGCAACAGGGAGCCCTGGCTGATGGATCCAGGCCTCTGAAACTTCCTGAGAATGAGTTTCAGTATATGTGTCTGTGATCTGGATTCAGTCTAATACCACCACCATTTAAAGATTCAGAACTGACAAAGGAGAAAAATACCGATGCTTCCTATCTGAGCCACTGCTTATCATTGAGAGTTCATCTCCAAGAAGCTGAATAATCATAACACACAGCACTCACATGTGGCTGGATGGCTTTGTTGTGAGTTTCATTTGATTACAACATGGAAGTCTGTTCATGACTTAGGGCACAGCTATATGGCTGCTTGCTTACAACTGGGAAATAGAAGTAGAGGGCCCAGTAGGACCCAGGAGCATCAGATAATGAGGTTGTTGCTTTAGGAGCATGTTAATCAACAGAGACCATTGTGTGGCCCTTCCGAATGTCCCCTTCCTGGATCATCACAGCATCCTGGGGCTTTCTTCCTATGGAGGCACTGGCCAGAGCCCTGGGCCATTCACAGAGGGAGGGGAGGATGAAGACAGTGTTTGCTTTGTGTGAAAACTATAAATGTGGGCTGTGAAGGGTGTGCTTTATTATTTTTTTTAATGTTTATTTGTTTAGAGAGAGACAGTATGCACGCGAGCAGGGGAGGGGCAGAGAGAGAGAGAGGGAGAGAGAGAATCCTAAGCAGACTCCATGCTGTTGGTGCATGACTTGGGGCTCGATCTCACGAATTTTGAGATCATGACCTGAGTCGAAACCAAGAGACAGACACTTCACCTGATGAGTCACTCGGGCATCCCGGGTGTGCTTTATTTTTAAGGCAAATTAAAAAAATCCAATCTTGTCTTGTGCCTGAACCCCAATAATACTACTAATAAGATTATTAATAAATAAGTATGGTTTTGGGTTGTTGTTTTTTTGAGCACTTACTACCTGCTGGGAACCATGCCAGGTGTTTACAGAGCAACCTTATCAAGTAGGGAAAATTATTAAGCTCATTTTACAGACGAGGAAAGTGACACTGGAAGGGGTGAAGTGAGCTGAACCAGTAGTGCAGTTGGTAAGGGAGGGAGCTAGGCATCTATACCTGTCTTGCTTGGCTGTTCTGCTGGACAGCATCTCACAGCCACCCAGACTCCCCCTCCAAGAGCCCGGTGGGCGGTGGGACCGAAGGGTCCTCTGGCAGGAAGTGGGACCTATCTGTGGTGGCCTCAACTCTGCCACTCAGCCTAGCTGGGAACCTCCAGGAGCGAGCAAATGATACCTTCTCTAGAAGGAGGGGGTCTGCGTGTCCCATACTATGTGTCACTCAGTGTCTCTAAGGCACACTCTCCTCATCTCCAAAGTAATATTTTCCTGATCTATCTCAGGGGGTTATTGTGGCATAACTCCTTATCAGCTTGTCACCTTGTTCCCCTAATCATGGGTTCGAGGTAGTGGTAAGCAGGGCAGGGAGAAACCTCAAGGAGAGATGGGCTGGGACAAGGTGGGGAGCAGGTGGCCCTAGACCTATGGGCCAGGCCTGGAGTCTTTGCATGTGCCATCCTCTTGCTGGAAATGCTCTCCTCTCCCCTCTTCCCATGATTGGGTCTTTTTAAACGTTCAGCCGTCAGCTTAAATGTCCTCTTCTCACAGAGACACTCTCCCCTCTCTCCCCTGATGGACTGGCCTGAGCCCCTACCTCCGTCAGTCCTGGGGGTCTTCCCTGGCTCCTCTACCTCGTCCCAAACCTTTCTACAAGACCCAGCCCTACCTGTGTATGAATTATTTAGTTAGAGGCTGAGGGCTCATTATGGGGACAAATATTCCAGCAAAAGCCATCTGGCTGGAACAGAGAGAGTGGAGTAGATTTAGTGTCAGGAAGTGATTTCCCATGGTAATTAAATGCTCACACCAGTGTGTGTGTGTGTGTGTGTGTGTGTGTGTGTGTGTGTGTGTGTTTGTGTGGTGGGAGATGTATTTTATCACTGTTCCCTCCCAGGGTCTAATCTAGCTGTGTCACACCTGGGTCTAAACAGAGCACCATACTTCCCTGACTTGAGGGGGATTGATGTTTTCAATTAAAAAAAAAAGAGGAAGAATGAGGGCCTCTGTGAGGTTCCATGAGAAATGAAGGGAGCAGCGGGGTCAAGGGGAGCTGATTATGTAGATGTATTTAAGCTCTCAGCAGGGGATGGATGGTTTCCATAAACCTGCTGGGGGCCAAGACCCCCACTGTGTTTGCTGGCTCAGGCTGTTTCTCAAGTTTATGGAAGAAGGGATGAGCAGGTGCTCAGGATGAGGGGCTGCCGGTCAGGTGGGGGACCCCATGGGGTGCAGAGACTGGTGGGAGGGGCCCTTTCTCTTCTGGAGCACACACTCATTGTGTGCTCCCCATTCCCATAGGGGTCTATCTCTGGGGGGGGGGTCTGCCTCTAGACACTCCATTGGACAAATTCTAACTTGGTCTCTGCTACAGACATGCTACCTGGCCCCGATCTGGTCCTCTTGTCTTTTGGCACTAGGTTTTCAGTGTGTAAAATCAGGTGAAGTGCTAGAAATGGATGGTGGTGATGGTTGCACAGCAATGTGAGTGTACTTAACTGTACATGGTTAAAATGGTAGATTTTGGTACGTATCTTCGCCACACACACACACACACACACACACACACACATACACATACAGACTCTAAAAGAAAAATTAGGTGTATCTGAAGTGTCCTTCCAGCCTTAATGCTCTGTGGGTTGATGATCCTGGATTCAAAGAAATGCCCGGGGCTTTATCATTATTCGAGGCACAGGCTGTGTGACCTCTGCTAAGTTCGTCTCCCCCTCTGGTTGTATCTCCTTAGGTGGTAGAGGAGAAGCTTCTCCAGACCTGGCCACCTGCTTCCCCTCTGTTTCCTGTAGGTCTCCTGCCATACCCCTGAAGTTTCTTCTCTCTGTAGAGGCTGGACCACACCACTCCCCCTTTGGTACCTCCACCGTCATTTTTCTTGGTCTCTGTGGCTTCTTCTGGGGGCCAAGGGGGAACCTCTGCTTGACTGTTCATTGAGCCATTGAAAATTTCATGGATAATTCAGGAACACAAATCAAACAGGAGACTGGAAGCTCTGAATTTATGAAGAAAAATGAATCAAACTTGGCAATTTATGAGCAGCTCGGAATAGCAGCATGGTGGGGCCAGGGGAAGACCAGAGGACTGGTCTGAAGGGCTGGAGGGCATAGCTAGGGGAGGCAGAGGTGGGAGCAGGGCTGGAGTGTAGCAGGCCTGGGCCTAAGCATCCGTGCCACTAGCTTTGTGGGAGGCCAAATGGGACAAGTGGAGTCCAGTGAGGGGGGCAGGGATTCCTCAGGCTTCAGAGGGACTAGCCAGTCCCCAAATCTGAATTTGGTCTCCCTGTGGCCTGGGCCTTGCTTGAGTACTAAGGAGAAGGGAGGTGAGGGTAGGGGGCATATTCTTCAGCCTTGGGTGAGTGCCAGAATGAGAAGCTTGACTGGCTTGAGACAGCGAGACAGACCCCCAGTTGTCCAAGTGGCTTCTTTTGAGGCTTTTCCAGTCACTTGGTGGGGGGACCCTCAGTCTGAGTCTGCTGAGTCTGCTGTGGTGTACTCCACGTAGATCCAACCCCAGGAACCCAGAGGGACATCCCAAAGGCCATCCCCAAGGTCAAGGCCCCAGAAATGTATGGGTCCTGGTAGAGGTGGGGTGGGAATCTGACTGGCTTTGCTCCTATGGCTAACCAGTAGCAGCCGGTTCTTGCCACCTCCCCAGCATGGTTCCTGCTGGATAGTCCCACCTTCTGTCCAGTTTCTTCTGCTTGGGATGAACTCCAAGAAATGCATTGACAAGTACCTTGTCTAACAGAAATGGCTGTATCTGGGGATCAGGGAGGGAGAGACAGAGACGAGTCCCTAGAAGACAATGCTTGACAGGGTGACACAGAGCCAGTCACATTGCCTGTTAGCGCTCAATTTCCTCATCTGAAAAATGGAAAAAGCATTCCCTTCCATCGGCCCCTTTCATAACTCATAAAGCTGTGGTATGGATGAAATAAAATTCTGAATGAATATGTGCTTGGTATCCTCTAAGGTGTCGTGTCAAGGTGGTGGATTCTCTTAATTTTCCAGGGGAATCTACCACAGGCACCTCTTCTCCCTTCCTTTTCTAGATTTCCAGTGTCTGAAATGAAGAGATTAGACCACGTCAACTCTCAGTCCCCTTCTCACCTGAACAACATCTGACCTCATGACTGTCCTGGTATCTCAGTTCCTGATCACCGCGTTCCTAGTTGAGGGTGGGGCTTCCAGAGTCTAGGAGGCAGGACTTAGTTTAAGCAGCCATTTAACAGGATGATATCTAGGTAGGGAGCATTGCTGGTTTCTCTTCATCCCTTTTAGGGCCCTACTGAAAGTGTGGCTGGACGTGTGCATTTGTCTTTTCTTTAATTAAGTTTATTTATTTTGAGAGGGAGAGAGAGAGAGAGAGAGAGAGAGCGAGCAGAGGAGGGGCAGAGAGGAAGAGAGATAGAGAATCCCAAGCAGGCTTTGCACTTTCAGCATGGAGCATGATGTGGGGCTCGAACCCAAGAACTGTGAGATCATGACATTGAGCTGAAACCAAGAGTTGGACGCTTAACTGACTGAGCCACTAGGGCATCCCCGGATGTGTGCATTTGAATGACTTAGATGGGTGGGGCTGTCCCTTAGAATGTATCAGAGAGATTTCCCTAGAACTCCCATTCTTTAATGCAAAACATTCCATGTTAAGAACTGAAGGAGGTGGCGTGTGGAGGGTTTAGACTCCTCAAGTGTAGGAGTGGAGATGTGCTGTTGACTTGGGAATCATTATTTAGAGTCAACAAATAGTTATTGAGCTCATACTACATTGCGAATACTGTCCCAGACACTTTCACGTTCTTATTTAATTTGGTTCCATGATGACCAAGGGAGGAAGGTGGTGTTACTCTCTTTTGGCAAATGAGGAAACTGAGGCTGAGAGAAGTAAAGGAACTGGTCACAATCATCCAGCTGGATGTGGTGGAGCTGGGACACAAACCAGGCCTGTCTGACCTCAGTGTAAGAGTTTCTTCGGCAAAGTGATTTCTTATACCAGGCCCACTTTTGTGTCCATTAAACCCCTAGTGTCATCTCACCATTGGTCTTCATTTATTTCTCTTTGACTGTGGTCAAATTTTCCTGTTTCTTCATATGTCTAGTAATTTTGGATTGTATCCTGGACATTGTTAATGAACTATTAGAGAGACTCTAGATTCTGTTCTATTCCTCTAAAAGAGTATCAATTTTTTGTTTTTAATTTGACTGGGCTCAAACTTCAAACTGTCTCCTGTATGGTTGGCAGCAGCTGAAATCTCAGTTCAGGTCATTTAATTTTAGCTGGGGTTTTTGTCTCTCTTGTGCATGTATATTGAAGGATCAGCCAGAGATTTAGGTAGAGATTATACAAAGAAATTGGGGCTTAATCTCTGTGGCTCTCTCCTTTCTGGGGTTTCTGCCATCACTTTCCAGCTGCTGTGTTCACTCACATTTTCTCTGTTTCTTCAAGCCACTATGATTTCAGATTTCCTATAAATTTAGCTATCCTGTTTGACACCGACTGTGGTCTGCCCTCAGGAAAAATGCTTTAAAAACATAAAATATACCCATTGTCATTCTTCCAAGTATCAATTCTTCTCCAATTTCTGCCTGTTTGTTGTTTTACCAGTGCCTCTGTATAAAATATTTTATACAGAATTTGTAGTTGTTACCTGTGGGAGGACAAGCCTGATGGGAGCTACTTGGCTGTTTTTGGAAGCCTTATTCTGCTTTTGAGCATGTAGTTTCTCCTATGGCTCTTACCCAGTGGGTCTGTTCTTAAAGCCACACCAGGCTTATCCTATCAGAGTCTCTAGGAATTTAATAGTGGGTACCAAGACGATGATGTGTTGTGACTGGTTCTTGGAAATGTCATGCAACTGTGCCCAGGAAAACCTTCTGGGTGGCTTTGCCCCATGCGTGTTACCTTCAATATCACCTTCCTTGGGAAGGAGTGCTTCTAGACTGCGACCTGCATCCATTCCCAGATCACTGTTCCTGGTATCATGATGGTGGAGGGGCAAGATTTGTCCCTCTCTCAAGCACACTTTTGACAAAGTCTCCATTGGGAGAGTAAGAGGGGTCAGGAGGGAGAAGGAGGCAGGTTCCCCAACTTGCCAATGTCATCCAAGTGTATGTCTGCTTAAACTTTGCCTTAGGAAGTTTGTCAGATGGCCACCACCTGTTTAAGTTCCCCCAAACACCTTCTGGAGCTGCAGGTGTGTGTCAAGGGCTGGAGGAAATTGGCTCTTCCCCAAAGTTCCTTTTCTCTTTTGTTGGCGATAACAGAAAAGCAGAGCATGATGGAAAAATCCATGTGCTTTAAAAAAGATTCCTGCTTTGTAGAAGGGTTGTTTTTCAGCCCCTTCTCTTCTTAAAAAAAAAAAAAATCTCCTGTGTGTCAGAAAGATGAAGCCAGAAGAGAAATGTCCCTTTGATGGCTGAGAATTATTGTTTTAAAGGCTTTATTTAAGCCGCTCTTAACAAAACTCAAACATCTGGCTTGTGGCGCCTGTGTGCCAACTTTCAGCTTGAATGGAATGCATGAAGATGGCAGGCTCCCAGGCTGGAGGGAAGGAAGGCAAAGCCTGCTGTGGTCCGCTTGGCTGCGGTGATTGCCGTGGCCACTGCCTGTGCTGTGACTCCTCCGTGGGGCAGGGGCAGAGGAAGCAAATCGCCATCCTGAGCATGTTTTTATGCTAGAGACATTTTGCTAAGGTGAATGTCTCCATGCTTATCTCTCGGGACTTACCGTGTGAAGAGAGTCAGGACTTGAGTTTAAGAGAAGCTGGGCTGGGGGATGGTGGGGGTGGGGGTGGGGAATGTCAGGAGGGTTGTGTTTATCCAACACATACTCTGTGCCATGCGTTTTCATAGCCGTTGTCGGGTTCAGTTTTTGTAACCACTCTATGAGGCAAGTACTTCTGTCCTTTCCTTCCAGGTAAGAGAGCTAGTTACAACCTGTTTGGGTTAAGCCAGTTAGTGAATGGCAGAGTTAGGAGCCGGTCTCAAGGCTGGTGCCTCTTGAGTCTGGGTTTCTTGCATGTTCTCTGGCTGCTTCTCACATGAGCCCCAAAGCCTGGCTTCTCAGAGCAACATGCAGTCGTCTTCCTTCTAAAGTGGAAGAAGGGGCTGTTCTCCCACTCGAGGGGTGGGGAAGGTGGAGAGAGGAGACAGGTCCTCACTGTAAGCGAATTCCCTGATGATTCTGTAGAGTCAGAAATCGATTCTGTAACCCAAATTTGTGTGTGCGGGGGGAAGTTCAGGAGGGTGTGCTCTCGGGAAGCATATATGTTCCAGGCTGGACTCTGGCCTTGCCCACCAAGAGCTGTGTAATGTTCAACATGGTACTTCACCCCTTTGAGCCTTAGACTGGGTGGGGATAAGACTACCCACTGGAAGGAACCTCGCGAGAAATACACGCAAAAGCCCACGGCTCTGTGCCTGGTATGGCAGAGGTGCTCAGCAAGTGTTGGTCTCTCTTCTCTGTAGCTGTGAGAGGTCCTCCGGGTTCTGGCCCTAGAGCCAGGAGTTGGGGTACAGAGAAGCCCTAGGAAAGTAAGGGAGACTGGACTGGGAAGCAGACACCTTGAGGGCCTTCAGCTTTGTTAACTGATTGGTCAGCAAGGGCCAGTGTGCACCCCGGTGAGGAGGGCTGGGTGACACGGTGGGAGGCTCAGTGTGGGGCTGCTCCTGTGTCTTTCACCTGGTGGGCTTGAGAGCCTGGAGGTTTTCCTGCTGAAAGGATCCCTCAGAAACCATCATGCCCAGCTTTCACATTTTACAGGCAGGGAAAGTGAGGCCAGAAGAGGAAAAGGCCTTGGCCAAGGCTCAAGTAGCAGGTAGGAGGCAGAGCTGGTGCTTTGCCTCAGCTCTTCAGGTCCGAAGGTAGGGCTGGGTGGAGGATGGCCAATGTAGAGCAGTGCGGCCAGAGGGTGCCAGGGCCAGAACCCCCGGGGAGACCGCATGGCTCCTAGGGTCCAGCTTCCTTCCCTGAAGCCAGCGGAGAAAGAGGTGGGGCTGGTGGTGAAGAACTGGAGTGGCTCCCACTCCTGCTGATGCGCCTCTGATCTGTCTGTGGGCATCTGTTCACCTGCTTTCTGATCACTCACTGCGTGGGCGGAATCCTTCCATTAGTATTTCACACCCAGGGTCTCAGCACAGCCAAGCAATTAGGACGCCCAAGGTCTGAATCTCTTGCTGCTGCCTCTAAATGTACTCAGGAGAGCTTTCTCTTGTCTTCTCCAGCCTCAGTGTTTCCAGCTGTAAGATGGAGGCAAGTGACCCACCTTGGAGGATAGGAGCCCTGGAGAAATCCCTAAATGCTGGGGCCTGCTTTAGGATGCCCTAGACGTTCAAACAGATAAATATAGGTAATCACTATCACGAGTAGTTTATTTGGTCTTTCTGCCTTCCCTTCCCCTTCCCTTCTCTTCCCTTCTCTTCCCTTCTCTTCCCTTCTCTTCCCTTCCCTCCCCTCCCTTCCCATCCCTTCCCCTCCCCTCCCTTCCTTTCCCCTCCTCTCCCCTTCCCTTCCCCTTCCTTCCCCTCCCTTCCCCTTCCTTCCCCTCCCTTCCCCTCCCCTCGTCTTCCCTTCCTTCCCCTTTCCTTCCCTCCTTTCCCTCTCCTCCCCTCTCTTCCTTCCCCTTTCCTTACCTCCCTTCCCTCTCCTCCCCTCCCCTTCCCTTCCCTCCCCCTCCCTTCCCCTTTCCCTCCCTCCCCTTCCCTTCCCTTCCCTTCCCTTCCCTTCCCTCCTTTTTCCTTTGATGACATTTGCTGAGCATCTGAGAAGCCTGGTGTAATGACAAAAACCAGGACTGTGAGATGGGACTGCACCATGGAATTTCACAGGAGAGGGTGAATGTGTTTGGAGAATTTCTTGAGACTCCCAGGAACTGTGGGAGGCATAGGAAAGAATGGAAGGAAACTACATAAAAGATAAAGTGGCCACCAGATCAGTGCCAAGCCCCAGGAGAGGCTGGAGGAGGGGCGTTTAGGAGGACATCGGGTTTTCACTGTGCTGAGAACCAGACTGAGCCTGGAGATGCCCCAGCCTGGGACAGGGAATTCTGTATCCTTTTCCATCGAAACAAGATACCTAGTGGTCCTTTTTTCCAGGCTTACCTCAAGTTGCTCAGGTAGCAGTGGCTGCTCTAGGTCCTGCTGGCTGGGATCTTCTCTGGAGGTTGCAGGGTCTGTGCTGTGAGCCTGGGGGAAGGGACCTGGCAGGAGGCATTTTTGTCGTTTAGATCCCAAGGCAGCCTGTCCCAGTGGGGCTGCCCATGGGTTCCTCTGGTGCCCAGCCCACTCTGCCCTTGATACTCGGTTCCAGTGGGTTGGTTGGGGAATTAATTGTCTCTCCCTGAGGACTGGGATGACTCAAAAGCAAGGGCTCTGTCATATTCATCACATGGAGCCTTACCTGTGGCTGATCAAAGTCTAGGCCGAGGCAGTGTAGAAGACCCAAAAGAGCAAGGATGCTGAATTTGATTAGATCTGAGTAAGAATTCAAGTTCTGCCAGTTTCAAGCTTTGTGACTGTCATAGGTCAGGTTCCCCCAGAAATAGATTCTGTAACCTAAATGTGTGTGTGGGTGTGTGGGAGGTTCATGGCAGTGTGTGCTCAGGAAGCGTAGCTGTAAGGGAGTGAGAGAGAAGAAGGAGGGGGCCGAGGGGGAAGTTGAATCATGGTACAGTTGCAACAGGAAGCCTCAGCCAATCCCAGGGGGAGGCTTAGAGCCAGAATGGCTTTTGGGGGTTGTCCCAGATGGAGGCAAGGGAGCCAGAACTTTGTACCCCCATTGACCAGTCATTAGATATAGGCTTCCTAGAGAAGGGCATACACTTTGGCAAGGCAGATGTTAGCTGAAGGCAGTGCCTGAAGCGGGACTCAGCCGGGAGCCTCAATAATCAAGAGCCTTGTCCCCTGGGGAGGTGAGCAGCTGAGCCCTGGGAGGGCAGCTGGGAAGCACACCACATCAGCCATCACAGTGACCTTGAGTAAACCACTTAGCTTAACTGAGCCTCAGTTTCCACAGTTGTGAGAGGGAGATAATTGATTTGTTCATTCAGAACATCTTTTCAGGTGTTGGGAAATATGCAGCAAACGAGACAGACAAAGCTCCCTCCCTTCAGGAAGCTTACGTTCCGGCTGGGAAAAGAGACAGCTAGAGTCAGAGGGCGCTAGGTCCCAGGGAGAAACCTAAAACAGTAAGGAGGTGGGGACCGCCGACTTGGGCAGTTCTCTATTTTATGTAAGAAGGGAGGAGCAGAAACCTGAAGGAAGTGGAAGAATGCACCACGAGACCATCTAGGTCAAGACTTCTCAACCTCAACCCTATTGCGATTTCAGGTGGGATAATTCTTTGTTGTGGAGACTCTCCTGTGCATTGTTGGATGTGTAGAAGCATCCGGCCTCTACCCACTAGATGCCAGTAGCACCCTCTCTCCAGTTGCAACAACCCAAAATGTCTTCACTCAGTGTCAAATGTGCCCCTCAGGGGGCAAAATCATTCCCTGGTTGAGAACTACTGGTTCAGAGGAAGAAAATTCCAGGCAGAGGGAATAGCAGGAGCAAAGACTGAGGGGTGAGTGTGTTCTTGTCACATCCACGGAGCAGTGAGGAGGCCAGTGTGGTTGGGGTGCTGTGGGCAGTGGGGAGAGAGGAATCAGAGGGGAAGGGAGAGGTGGAAGATCATGTAGGATCTGATAGGTCATTGTCGGGATTTTGGCTTTGACTCCCAGATAAGTAGGAAGCCCTTGGAGGGTTTTGTGCAGAGAAATGATAGGCTCTGGCTTATATTTAAAAGGAAATCCTTTGGCGGCTCCTTCACACTAGTGATGGAAGATTAAAGATGAGGTTTCTGACATACAACAGGTACTCAATAAATGGGCCTGTCATCCTCAAGAACAGGTGGAGTGTGCCCTTTGTTTGCATTTAAGGTCATCATGCATCTTGGCTACCATCCCTTCCTCAGGTATATCATAGTTGCTGCTTGGTGACTCGGGCCTAGATAAGAACCCAAGGATGTTAGAGGTAGGGGGAGCTTTCAGGAGTGTGGAACCCAAACCACTTATTGGAGAGAAAAAAACCGAGCCTAGGGCTGCGGAGCAACCTGGACAGAACCATTCCCAGCATGAGCGGCAGCGCTAGGGTTAAATATCTACAGAGTTGCTCTTTGGGAAGGCAACTCTTTGATGGTGACCTAATTTGTGCCTCCTTATATGTGAGTGTTTTTTTTTTTTTTTTAATTAAAAAGATAAAATTCAAAGACAAGAAGAATGTGCTTAAGGCCGGATGGGCTTTTGCACAAATAAAGGATTTGACTGGAAAATTAGTCGTAAAATAGTAATAATCAAAAGATGGGTTTGGACCCTATCTTCCTAGCAGGAAGCCAGATTGCCAAATCAGCACCTGACAATAATTCCTTTCTGGAGCTGTGGGGCTACCCCTTTGTTTTAGCAGAATGGGCGGAAGGCAGGGTGGCTGCGAGACTCACTTGTGGCCACCTTTGTGTTTTCAGGTTTGGGTAATATTTCTCTAATGGGCACATCCCATTCTTATATGGGAAACGAAGGCAGAGGTAACCTTGAGTTTGACCCCACTGACTGATGTTCATTGTGGTGTAGATAGAACCTGACCACAGGGCCCAGGGATCTGGACTTTATTAGGTCAGCACCGTCTGGTTTAATCACCTTGGTGAAGTCATGAAATGTTCTGGTGTTTCCACTTCCTCATCTCTAGACCACAGACTATACTTTCTCCCCCTTCTCGGGGTGATCTAGAGAGAAAAATACTTTATCTTCCAGTTTCTCTGCTTAGTGCTTTGCATTGAATGGGTGCCTGATTCAACATTTGTGGAAGGAATGGATATTTATAAGGAAAAATGAGGTGATGTATGGGAAATATCAAAGTGGAGCAAGAGGGACTGTGTAAGACTCTCTTAATACTATTGGGTGAGCTCTGGGGCTCTGGTGAGTCTATGGGTTCTAGATTGAGAGGTTCCTTTTATTCATCCACCTGCCACAGGCCATAGTATCGTGTACACACTTTCCAGGAGGAAGAATTTCTCTTCTGTGCTCTGTGGCCCTTTGGGGCAGACTTGTTGAGCATTATCAACACTTTGGATAGGGTAGCCCCATTTTATTGCCAGGGCCTGATGCTGCGGCCATTCCTGACTCCCATGGGCAGGGACGGGAGTAAGCATTCTCTCAGGGTTGGGAGACCGGCCCCAGTTCAGGCAGGACTACAGCTACAGGAGACACAGTCCCTGCTCATGCTCAAGCCCTCCAAGGAAGCTTCGGAGTTCCTTCAGAGAGTGACTTGGCTTCTACCAGTTACTATTGTGTGTTCATGGGCAAGTTGCTAGAAATCTGCCTCGTTTTCTTCATATGTAAAATGGGGTTATTACAAGCAACAAAAGAAAAAATAGATATGTTGGACTGCATCAAAATGAAAAACCTTTGTGTTTCAGAGGACACTATCAGGAAAATGAAGTAGCCTACAGAACGAAAGAAAATATTTTCAAATCATATATCTGATAAAGGACTTGTATTTCAAATATATAAAGAATGCTCACAACTCAATAATAAAAAGACAAATAATTCCATTACAAATGGGCAAAGGATCTGAACAGACACTTCTCCAAAGAAGATGTACAAATGGCCAGTAAGCACATAAAAAGATGCTCAACATCATTAGCTGCAAGGGAAATGCAAATCAAACCCACAATGAGATATCACTTCACAGCAGTAGGATGCCTATAAAAAAGAAAAAGACAGGGGTGCCTGAGTGGCTCAGTCGGTCAAGCATCCAGCTCCTGGTTTCGGATCAGGTCATGATCTCATGGTTCGTGAGTTTGAGTCCTGCGTCCCACACTGTCAGCACAGAGCCTGCTTGGGATTCTCTCTCTGCCCCTCCTCCACGCTCCTGCTATCTCTCTCTCTCAACATTAATAAATAAACTTAAAAAAAAGAGAAAGATGGCTAATAACAAGTGTTGAGGGCCATGCAGAGAGATTGGAGCCCTCATACACTGGGAGAATATAAACTGTTGCAGTCACTTTGGAAAACGGTAATGGCAGTTCCTTAAAAAGTTCAACACATTGGGGCACCTGGGTGGCTAGGTCGGTTAAGTGTCCGACTTTGGCTCAGGTCATGATCTCACGGTCTGTGGGTTCGAGCCCCGCGTCGGGCTCTGTGCTGACCGCTCAGAGCCTGGAGCCTGTTTCAGATTCTGTGTCTCCCTCTCTCTGTGACCCTCCCCCGTGCATGCTCTGTCTCTCTCTGTCTCAAAAATAAATAAACGTTAAAAAAAAAAGTTCAACACGAATTACCATATGATTCCACAATTCCACTCCTACATATATACCTGAGAGAAATGAAAACATATGTCCACACAAAAATTTATACACCCATGTTTATAGCCAAAAAGTAGCCAAATGGTAGAAAGACGCCAAATGGCCATCATCTGATGGGCAGATAAACAAAATGTGGTATTTCCATGCAATGAAATATTTTTCAGCTGTAACAAAGAATGAAGTGCTGATAAATGGTACAGCATAGGTGAACCTTGAGAATATTATGCTAAATTAAAGAAGCAGTCACAGAAGACCACATATTGTATGATTCCACTTACATGAAATGTCCAGGACAGGCAAATGTATAAAGACAGCAGATGAGTGGTCATCTAGGGCTGGGGGCAAAGGGGTTTGGGGAGTGATAGCTAAAAGGTATGGCTTTTTGGCAGGTGAGGGGGCATGATGAAAATATTGTATAATCATGCAGCCGTCTTCTGACAATCTACTAAAAACCATTGACTTGTGTGCTTTAATGGGTGACTCATTTAGTATGTGAATTATATCTCAGCAAAGCTGTTACCAGGGGGATTTGGGGGTATTAGTAGGTCTACCTGTCAGTTTTGTTATGAGGGTCAGTGAGATAAAGCACAGCATCTGGTATGTAATTAGCTCCCAGACTATGCTAATTGTTTTGTTATTAACATTATCACTGGGCTGCTGGAGATTATAAGAGATAGGGGACAAACTAGTGAGCACAGTGTCTGACATGTAATTGGTGACTGTGATGTTAGCGCTCATCCTGTGCTTCCTTGTGCAAGCAAATCTGGGAGATGTAGGGAGATTCCCACGGAGTCCAGAACTCTGGTCATCTCACCCCTTGGAGGGGATCTTTATGGCTCCAGTGGGGAGATCTACCATGGGAAGCAGCCAGGGAAAAGTGTGGTGTGGGCTTATTAAAACCATAGAACTTCACATTTCTCTGGAGAAATTCAATGGGGCATTTTGGTTCTAGCCCGGTCTGTCAGCCTATCTCTGTCTCACCTCCTCTTGTCCCCCCTTCCTTATCAGCGGTTTCTCCTCTTTGTTCTGGGATTGCTCAGTAAGCAGCTGAATTATTGTTTTTATTAATGGGGCCCCCTGAGCATTTTCAATTTGAATCCTTCCCTGTAGCCTAAGTCTCTCTCCCCAACTTCTCTTTGTAGTGCAGATTAGCTACATGGAAGGATGTTTTACATTATTTTGCTTCCAGGAGGGGTGGGGAAGACAGGGCTGAGTTAGGGTTTGTGGTGGGGGGCTTTGGTGCAAAGGTGTTACTTTCAGTGGTTTTAATTCTCTCCCCCATGTCTGACCTGCCTCAGGTCTCTCTCCTCTGTCTCCCATTCATCAGGCCCAAATGGGGGGTGTGGGTATGGTGGGGCTGAGGAGACGGGCACACGAGGATTCCTCGATTTCCCCGTAGCAAGGCCTAGTACATAGAAGGGGTTTCAGGGTCTCGGCTCCAGATGGGGCACGTGTGCGTGTGTGTCTGTTTGTGTGCATGGGAGAGAGAGAGGAAAAAAGAGAGGGAGAGAGCGAGATTGAGATTGAATGTAGCGGATGCTGTGCCTCGCTGCCCAGATGCCCCCTTCAGGGCTGGACCATTCATTCCCCCAGCTGATGGGTCTCAGTTGAGTTGTTCTCTGGGATTGCTATAGCCAAAAAACCCCAGCTGCCTCACCCAAGGTCTTACCCGCTCCCAGGGATGGTCTGCAACCAATGACTGCTCACTGTGCAGAGGGGGAGATATAAGTTGTCCTCAGAGTGGGACAACTTTGAAGGGCCAACTTGGCTCCATAACTCCCTGTGGGATCTGCTGAAGTCTTTGCTGTGAACACATCACAATTCAGTTTCTCTCTCTGCCCAATCCTGCTTCCTTCACAGCCTCTGACACCTAGAAGCTGGCCCTGCACTCACACCTTGGCCTTGGTGTTGCCCTGTTGGACAGGAACCCTCTCACAGAACACTGGACACGACCACTCAGTGATCATGCTGAAGTGAGGCACAAAACAAGACCACTCTGTAATCTTGTCGAAGCAAGGACAAAAGCATGACCACTGTCCAAGCCACAAAAATAGCAAACACCCCCATGTCCCAATGGGGGTGGGGTGTGCTTTTTCCCAACTATAACTTTAGCCTCGCTTTGGTCTTCCTTCCTTCTAGATAAGATTTATTAAGACACCCAATCATAGAATTACCCTTGCTTGCTAAGAGCAAAGGCTTGCTTCCTTGAACCATCCCCCAAATCACCTACCATGAGCCCAGATCCTATAATAAGTCTTTTTAAACACCTTCTCCTGAGAGGTCCTACTGGTCCCCATGGTGTCTGCTCTGCCCCATTGCACCAAACAATAAACCCAACCTGTGCACCGTAGAGGTGTTCCTTGAGGTCCTCAGCTAGAGGGCACTGACGCTTCCCCATGGGTGTTGGTCCCAAGGCAACTTCCAATAAACTTTCTGAACACGAATCTCTTTCTGAAAGCCTATTTAAGTTGACTTAAGAAAGTTAGTGCCAGGAGTGGTCCAAGGAGGAAACCTTCAAAATGATCTTGGAACTGAAGGGCAGAAAAAACTAAATATCAAGCCTAGTCTGCTACCCCAAGGTCATAACTATAACTGGGAAGGAGTGGGAACGCCTCGGCTTGTGACTGGAACATCTGGGTCAAACCACTTGAATATCATGAATCTTCAGACCCCCTTGGTCCCTTTGGGCCTGCAGAAATGGCCTGCTTTTCCCTGTTAAAGGCCAACAAGAGTCACCCTGGCTCTGCTCTTACAGAAGATGACACAGAGGCCTGTCTTGGACAATACGCACTGTCCTCAGGACCTACCTTCACTTCTCGTCTGGCTACCAGACCAATGACTAGAGATAACATGCAGCCTGGCTGGGGGAAGGTCTGGCCTGTTATAAAAGGAGACAGACTATTTACCCTAGGTTTTGCGGGACACAGACAACACTTCCAGTGGGAGTGAGCACGTGCACGAATGGACCCCTTACAGTGCAAGGGGTTAGGAGGCTCCCTGCTGAGTCCTTCTCCAAAAGCTTCCCTGAGGCGAAGGGAGCTGCTTCGCCTTCTCCCGCATAGGCTACAGTCAGCAACTGAACAGTGGGATGGGGAGGTTAAAACTCCTGCCCCCTGTCCTCAAGGAGGCATAATTCTGAAGAACCCAGTCCAACTCCAGAGCTACCTCTGGGATCAGCTGAAGCCTTGATGGCAATTGCATGGCGATTCAGCTCCTCCTTCTGCCCATTTCTGCTTCCTTCACCCTCTCTGCCAGGTGGCCCCAGGGGCACCCCCATAAATCCCCTGCAGGTAAATTGCTGTTTCCAAGTTCACTGCCTCAGGGAATCTGACCTTAGACAATAAGAAAGAGAATGAGAAGGAAGAAGACTGGGAAAACAGCTCCTCTGGAGCTAGGAGTCCCCCTCTGGAACTTCAACCAAGATCAGATGTTCCAGCCCTTGGCTTCTGTGCAGAAGGCCCTGCACGGAGTGACAGTGACTCCCCAAGTGGCATGAAAAGGCAGCTCTCCATCAACAAGCAGAAGGAGGGCAGAGCTGTGGAATAAGAACAATGGGAAAGCAAGATAGAATCCTTGGAAATAAAAAGATATTGTTGAAATGAAATTCGATACAAGGACTGGAACATCAAGTTGAGATTTCTCAGAAAGCAAACAAAAAAGGAAAAATGCGAGGAAAGTAGAGAGAGCAAAGAGAGCCCAGAGGAAGAATCTAGAAGGTCTCACATGTGAATAATAGGAGTCCCTGGACAGAGAAAAGGGAGGGTTGAAGATTATCAAGAAACAATGCAAGATAACTTCCGAAAGCTGGCAGACCTGCATCTAGATTCAGAAGAGCCTATTAATATTGGGCCAGTTGGCTATCCATATGAAAAAGAAATGAACATTCATCCTGATTTCTACCAAATGCAAAAATTCAGGATGGGGCGCCCGGGTGGCTTAGCCAGTTAAGCATCTGACTCTTGATTTTGGCTCCGGTCATGATCTCATGGTCTGTGGGATCAAACCCCGTGTCTGGGTCTGTGCTGACACCATGGAGCCTGCTTGGGATTCCCTCTCTGCTTCTCTCTCTGCCCCTCCCCTTTTCACATACTCTGTCTCTGAACATAATAAATAAACTTAAAAAAAAAATTAGTTCAGGATGGATCAGAGGCTTAAATGTGAAAAGTAAGACAATAATGTATCTAA
The DNA here is from genome assembly GCF_007474595.2 of Lynx canadensis. Classification (NCBI taxonomy): domain Eukaryota; kingdom Metazoa; phylum Chordata; class Mammalia; order Carnivora; family Felidae; genus Lynx; species Lynx canadensis. The sequence goes on along the minus strand of NC_044316.2, from coordinate 22,082,876 downwards.
AGGAAAAAGAATCCAGAAGAGGGGCAGAGAGAGAGGAAGACACAGAATCTGAAGCAGGTTCTAGGTTCTGAGCTGTCAGAACAGAGCCCACGTGGGGCTCGAACTCATAAGCCATGAGATCATGACCTGAGCCAAAGTTGGATGCTCAGCTGACTGAGCCACCCAGGACTTTTCTTCAGTAGAGACAATATTGAGAGAGAAAAGCCAAAGACCTGGAATGTTTGTAATGCATACACCCAACAAAGAAGGTGCATCTAGAGTATATGCAGAAATCCGACAAGTTCACAGCATAAGAAACTTTTGCTTCTGAGAATGAGCAAAAGATTTACAAAATCAGTCACCGAGGGAAGTACAAAAATGGTCAATAAACATATGCAAAACGTGCTCAATATTGTTAGTCATCAGGGAAATGCTAATTAAAACCATAATAAAATATCACTACACCCCTAGTATGGCAAAAGCAAAAGGTCTGAAAATACGGCAAGAACGTAGAGCGAGTGGCACTCTCAGGCATTGCCACGGGTAGTGTAAATTTATGCACTGCTTTGGAAGGCTGTTTGGTAGCATCTAGAAAAGTCAAATGTGTGCCTGCCCTGTGATCCAAATTTTACCTCTAAATGTAGACTGAAGGGACATGAATACTTATTTCCACTGAAAAACATGCAAGAATGTTACAGAAGCAGCTCAAAACTTAGAGACAGTTCCAAACGCTCCTCACTATTTGTAGACATAATTGTGGGTATATGCTCATGGTGGAATATACAGCAATGAAAAAAGAGCCAGCATTCTCTACATGGAACAACATGGGTGAATATTAGAGACATAATGTTAAGATAAAGAATCCAGACACAGAAGGGTTTATATTGTAAAAGTCCATTCATATAAAACCCAAAAACGGCAAAATTAAGTTTATAGAGACAGGAGAGAAAAGTGGCTACTCTTAGAAAGCTACTAACCAGGAGAAGGCATGGAGGAACCTGGATACTGGAAATGTTTGTGTCTTGATACATATTTGTGTAGTTTACAATATGTTAGATATAAAATTACATGTAAGTTTCAACTTAAAATAAGAAAGGTCCCATGAGGTGCCTGGGTGGTTTAGTTGGTTAAGCATCCGACTTCAGCTCAGGTCATGATCTCGCAGTGCACAAGTTCGAGCCTCACGTTGGGCTCTGTGCTGACAGCTCAGAACCTGGAGCCTGCTTCAGACTCTGTATCTCCCTCTCTCTCTGCCCCTCCCCTGCTCGTGCTTTGTCTCTGTCTCTCTTTCTCAAAAATAAATAACATTAAATTTAAAAAAAAAAGAATGTTCCCATTGAGTGCTCAACACAATATATAGGAAGAAGAGTCCATACCAAATTTCATATTATTGTGAGTCAGAAGAGTAAGAGAAAAGAATATTCTAAACACTTCCAAGAGGGAAATAAGGTCACTTACAAAGGAGCAAGAATCAGATGGGCATCAGACTTCATCAGCAACATCAGATATCCTCAAAATATCTGGAAGATATTATTTTCAGCCTATGATTTCTATACCCAGGCAACCCACCATTCAAGTTGCCAGAACCCAGAAAATTTATCACCTGTGAATCTTTTTTAAAGAAGCAACTTGAGGATGTGTTACAATATTGGAGGAATAAACCATCCAAGGGGGAAGAGTGGGAAGGCACAAAACTGTAGATAGAACTCAGCAGAGCAGGGATGAATTCCAGGGTATGGGCTGTGAACAGGCCTAGAGAACACCAGTCTGTATTGAAGCAAGAGGACCAGTAGGGGAGAGTGGTGCCAGTGGTGTTCCCTCATGGAAAGGAGGACTGGATAGAATATGATTTATAAAGACTTTTTTTATTTAAAAAATTTTAATGTTTATTTGTATTTGAAAGAGAGAGAGAAGAGAGCGAGCGAGCAGGGGAGGGGCAGAGAGATAGACAGAGACCGAATCCGAAGCAGACTCCAGGCTCTGAGCTGTCAGCACAGAGCCCAACGTGGGGCTCGAACTCACGAGCTGTGAGATCATGACCTGAGCCCAAGTCGGCTGCTCAACCAACTGAGCCACCCAGGTGCCCCAAGACTTTTTTATTTTAGAGAGAGAATGAGTGTGAGCAGGGGAGAGGGGCACGAGGTGGGGGGGGAGAGAGAGAGAGAGAGAGAGAGAGAGAGAGAGAGAGAGAGAGAATCTTAAGCAGGCTCCATGCTCAGCACAGAGCTCAATGTGGGGCTCTATCCCGTGATCCTGGGATCATGACCTGATCAAAATCAAGAGTCTGACGCTCAATTGTTGGAGCCACCCAGGCGCTCCTGATTTATAAGGACTTTTAAAAGGAATTGGGAATGTTGGGGCACCTGAGTGGCTCAGCCGGTTAAGCATCTGACTGGCTCAGGTCATGGTCTCACGGTCCATGAGTTTGAACCCCACGTCGGGCTCTGTGCTGACAGCTCACAGCCTGGAGCCTGCTTCGGATTCTGTGTCTCCCTCTCTCTCTGCCCCTCCCCTGCTCGCACTCTGTCTCTCTCTCAAAAATAAACGTTAAAAAAAAAAAGAATTGGGAATGTGATAAAGACAAATAAGACAAAAGAATAAAGAAAGGCAAGTGGAAACTTACAAGTGTGCACGCACACGCACACACACGCACAGATACACAAACGTACCTGAAAGAAAACCGTAATCCTAGTAGCCACTCGGCTCTGCAATGAATGGTCTTTACTGAGGCACACATATGTAAGTGCTTTTCAGTGATTTTCAACTCTTAGAATCAATATGAAAGACCTATATGGTTGCAGGATACATGTAAATATTAGCAACCTTACCAACATAAAAGTAAAAGTATGAACAGCCAAAGTTAGGAGGTGGAATGGGAGAAGCAAGGTGAAGGGTGGGAATATTAACATCCTCTTTACGACATGCAGATTCTCTTTTTGTCAAGTGCCACTCCAGAGGTTGGGAGATCACAGAGGTGACTAATGATGGACTCCAAAGAGAGATATGGCAGGAAGAAGTGACAGGGGTGTGAGGGAGATAAATCCTCACCTATTACAGTAGTAAGTCAATAGATTGTGTCTAAAATTGATGAATCAAGAAATATCAGCAGAAGCATATTATGTGGAAAAATGGAGGTAAATATAAGAAGAGATGTTTTAAAAAGATTCAGCTGCCTACGGGGAACAGAACTGGGAGTAGGCAGTCGTTTAGCAGGATACTGCATTTAAACTTGTGCATATGTTATTTCGCATAAAAACATTTTCTTTTTTTAAAAGAAGACAGACACAGGTCAAATCAAGGAGGAGATTATAAAAACCTTTCTTCCCCCTAAAGGTGATCAAGGCATCAAGGGGCCCCTGGACAGCCCCCACCTGAAACAGGACTTGAAGTCATGGCTTTGTCATCTGGGGGCTGAACTCAAGCCAGTTTTTATAGGAGCAGGGATTTGGGGACTTTGAAATGTCACTAATTTTCATGCCAAGGCTTCTCTGTGATAAACTTCATCCCTCCCCTTCTTCCCCCCTCAAAAATACAATTTTCAATAAATAGCAAGCTCATAAATAACATGGGGCGATGCGGATCCTAATGAAACAGTGACAAATGTTATATCTTCATGGGATCAGGAGAAATAATAGAGGGGAGCGGGGAGCATGGGGAGGGGCCTGGAGTCCCCAGAGCTCCCGATATTTTATTAAAAATCCTTTAAGTTTCATGTGGCCCATTAAAATTATTCTCCTGCAAAATAATTAAACATCAACAGAGTCGTCGCTGCTTTATTAGGAGGATACAGGGCCTAAGATGCTATGGGTGAAGGGTGCATTAAGAGTCCATCAAGGCAAGAGGGAAACAGGCTCACGGGGGTCCTCGTCCTGGCTCCCTGTTGGATAGCTGGATGGCCTGGGGACTCCCTGCTACCACTCGGGTTTAGACTCCTCATCTGTAAAATGGGAGAGTTGGATTGGATCTGTGTTCCTAATCTGTTTTTTTTTTTTTTGGTGGGGGGGGGGGGCAGATTTCTCTCCCTCCACAAAATGCACAGCCACACACACAATTTTATAAATAATTTCATGGCTCCCTAATGCCCATCTGTATTCTTCTAAAGTTATGTGAGCTTGGGTGCCCCAGCATTCTATTCTCTCCCTTCTCCATGGCTTACAGTTTACAGCCACGGGCTCCAATTTTAATCAGATAGTTATTTTAACAGGGTGAAGCAGAGCTCTTCATGAAAGCCCTTGCCCCTCCCCAGACTTCCTGGACTTGCAAACTTAAGGGCCTCCTGTGTGATCAGCCAGCCAGGGGGAGACCACTTCCTTGGAACTCCAGATCCCTGCTCCCGAGAGAGAGGACGTCCTAGCCTTCCTTCTGAAGCTGTGATGTGAAGGGGAGCTCTGTGTGTCTCACTCTCAGGGTTCCTGGGCCAACATCTGCAGCTTCCCCTGTTATTCTGTGCCCCACACTCTCCCCGTTACACTGCCTCTGGGCTCCAACTCAGCAAATGGTTTCCCTTTCTCCTGCCTCCTGGTCCTGGTCCTGGTCCCCCATCTCTGGTCCTCCACCACCCCTGCATTGTGTCGAGGTCCACCTGACTCTCTATGTGTGCCTGGATGCTCCTTAGCCCCCAAAGCCTCTCCCGGAGTCCAGGTCTACTGACAGGGCTTAGAAGACTGATAACCCCCATTTTTTAAACACCTTCTATGTCCTTGGTGCTGAGCACAGTATCCCCTCCCTATGGTTATAGAGGAGGAAACTGACAGAGAGATTAAGGAATGTGGCCAAGGACACACAGGTGGCAATGGCTATGGTAGGTAGACTTATAAGATGGCCCCCAGGGACCTCTACTTCCTGGTATTCATGCCCTGGCATAATCATCTCCTCTTCAAGTGTGGGCTGGACCAAGTGACACGATTCTAACCAAGAGAATATGGCAGGTGATAGGATGTGACTTTCATGATTAGGTTACCAAAGCACATGACTTCCTTCTTGCTATCAGACTCTCCTTATTGCCCTCTTGGTTTGCCTGCTTTTTAAAAAAATTTTTTTCTAATGTTTATTTTTTGAGAGAGAGAGAGAGAGAGAGAGAGAGAGACAGAGCTCAAGAGGGGAAGGGCCAGAGAAAGAGGGAGACACGGAATCCAAAGCAGGCTCCAGGCTCTGAGCTGTCAGCACAGAGCCCGATGCGGGGCTCGAACTCATGAACCGAGAGATCATGACCTGAGCCGAAGTCGGTTGCTTAACCGACTGAGCCACCCAGGTGCCCCTTGGCTTGCCTGCTTTAATGAAGCAAGCCGCCATGTGGGAGAGGCCCATGTGTCAAGGAAGGGAGGCCCTCACTGCAACAGCCTGCGAGAAACTGAATCCAGGTAGCTGAGCTTGGAAATGGATTCTTTTTTAATCAAACCACCAGGTGAGACTGCAGACCCGGGGCCGACGCTGGCAGGGAACCCAGCTAAGCTGTACCCAAATTCCTGCCCTGCGGAAATAGTGAGCTAGTAAATATGTGGTGCTTTAAGCTGCTGAGTTTTGGGGTCATGGTCGTGCGTCAGTGGATAACTAACGTAATGGCCAGGCTGGGATTTGAAGCCAGGTCTGCTGGTGCTAACGTTCCGGGTTGACTCTGTTGCGGCTGCCTCTCTCCACCCGTGCCCTTTAGCCCCAGCGTGGACGAGCTCTTGGTACTTAGCAGGCCCTGCAGCACGTTGGCTTCCAGCTCTAGGGCATATGCAGTGGCAGATTCGGGGGACAGTTATGTAGTTAAGCCTGAAGTTTGAAGGGATGGCTGGCGCGAGAGCACTGGACCAGGAGCCAGGAGATTCACGTCTCATCTGAGCTCCGTCCTGATGAGCCCGGTGACCCGGGACAGACCTTCCACTCTTTGAGCCTGCATTTCTCTGTGTGTCAGTTGGATAAGAACGCTGTCACGGTTCATTCCCGCCTGGCTCTTCTGAGTTAGAGTCAGATCCTCTGGCTGCAGAAGGCTCTTTCAGGCAGCCTCAGCTCCAGGGTGGGTGTGGCCTCACCTGCATGAGCTTGAGGGTCGGACAGAGGCTGTGGGCGGCTGTCCTATTTGTGTTTGGGAGGGGGTCGTTCTGACTTGAGCCCCTGGTAGGGGTCCTGCCTTGGCCCCTGAAATTCCTGTCTAACCACCATTTCCTGGGGGTCTTTCGGTGAACTTTGGGTGGGGGAAAGTCTTCTGGAATAGAGGCTTTGTTCCCAGAGCAAAGGGCAGGGGCTGTGGGACCATGTGTGTGTGTTGAAAGGGGTGCTGACTCACTGGGCTTCAATAGGGGGCATTTGTTATAGGCAGGGGGATGTGATAGATGGGGGCCCATCCTCCTTCTGTCTTATTTCAGTTCCCTGGCCCTGGGGTGATTTATGCAACTCCATTTATGGTCCTGGGAGGCTGAAACAGAAAAGTTATTCAACTTCTTTCTCTTCTTCATTTGCCCTTTTCTGTTGTCTGGGAGGGCAGGGGTGAGAGGCGTTTTTTCGTTTTTTTTTTTTTTTTTTTTTTTCCCTATCTCCTATAAATTATAGCTGTGGATGCTCAAACAGGCTTCTTTGCTGTCTTTGAGTTGCCTGGAGTCTCTGGGGTTCAGAGAGATTTTCTTTAATCTCCAAGGAGGCAGAAAAGCAGAAGGCTTAAGAATGTAGGCTTGGAGGCAGACCACTGTGTTTGAATCCCTGCTCTGCCACTTACTAGCTGTGTGACCTCAGGCAAGTTACTTAACCTCTCTGAACCTCAGTTTCCTCATTCTGTAAGATGAGGCCAAAGTACTTTATCATCTCATGGAGTTGTTGTAAGTACCAAATGTAACAGAGTAGGTAAGAGGATCAGCATAGTGCTGGCATATAGTAAGCAGTCTATAAATGCTCGTGTTGATGACTTTTCACAGTCCTGAGATGTGACTAGCCTTAAGTCTGTTGACCTTTAACTCTGCTTCTTCTGGTAAGCCATGCTACCTGCTGCGTCTCTGTCGAGTGCTGTCATTCTTCTGAAGGTGGCACTTTGGTTCTAATTTGACTTTGTTTCGCTGCTGCCTCTCGAATGTGTCCTTCAGTCTTTTCCTGGAGGCAGCAGCGGTGGGAGGAGGGGCTGGGGGAGAGAGAAGAGAGGACGGTGCTGGAGTCCAGAGGGGAGGCCTGGCTTCTAAAGCACACCTCTGCGTGTCTATTCATAATTCACCAGTAGTTTTCTCTTTCCTCACCTCCTTCTTTCCCCATCTGTAGAATGGCATTTATCAACACGTGTTAGGCTTTGTTCTCATGTGGCTGAGAAGCAAAACTAAGACTCAGAGATGAAGTGGCTTGCCCAGGGTCACATGGCTAGAAAGAAACAGTTGAGTTCACATCCTGATATTTGGGCCCCTATCTGGGAACTCTACCGTTTTCCCAGGGCTTCGGGCTCTGGGTGACCCTGAGTGAGTTTTCCTCTCCAGCCCTCAGTGTTCTCTCACCTGGAAATGAGGTGTGGGGCCCAGATCATCCCCAACAGCCCTTCCAGCTTGGGTTTCTTGTTCCCAGGTGGGGCCCACCCAGGAGGAGTAAACTTCTCGAACTTTCTCCGGCTTGGCTGCTGGTGGAAAGTTTCTGCTTCAGCTTCACTGTGCCTTTTGGAGTCTTGGGCCCTGGAAGCTGAGTGTCGTACTTAATTATTCAGAAACCCATATATCCACTCTAAGCAAGAAATCCACTCCGACAGGCGAGAAATGCCAAAAATTGTTTATTGCTCTTTGCTTCAAACCTGGAGTGGGAAGCAGGGGTTGGGAAACATCTCCAGCTGCTGAAGACAAGTTCCCAGTCACGGTCAGGTATAGATGCTGGGCAGGATGCCTGGGTCAAGGATGAGGAGGCAGGAGTCTCATGACCCAGGTCCCCATTCTCCCATTAATCTGCTGAGTGGCTTTTGGAGAGCTATCATCTTGGAGCATCAACTTTCTCATCTGGAAAATGGGTTCACGTACACCCTGCCCCGTAAGAACAGTGAGGTTGTGAAGGTCGCTCAGGACCTGAGAGAATTCCTGAATTCATGGAGGTAAATAGAGCTGGTGGTGGGATTCGTCTGGGGGGCCGGGCAAGAAAGGAAGTATAAAAGCAGCCAGAGAATGGGCAGAGATCGCTCTTGTTTCAGAAGTTTTCAGAGAAATAGGATGCTTGGGCCATCTGTCCCAGGATTTCCAAGATTTCTTCTTGTGTGGGCTCTTGGAGAGATTCCACACCGTCTCTGCACAGGGCCTTTGGGTCAGGATGGTAGGAAGTTGCTGTTGACGCTCCAGGTCAGACAGAAAGGGAGGAGAGAGACAAGCACTTGCTCTGTGTCGGTCACTGGGCTGTGGACTTGGCCACGATGGGACAAACCCCATGGCCATTCTCTTTTGGCAAACTTTGTCCATTTTACAGATGAAACAACCGAGGCTTACCAAAATTGGCACTTGCATTGGGTCACCTAGTGGCAAGCAGCAGAGCAACGGTTGAGGACCATGTGTCCCCTAACGCCCTTTTCCATCAAATCATAGAGCATCATCTGGAAAGCCGACCTGCCAGGTGGAAAAGAACTTGAATGGCATCCCCAGAGCCCTGGCTCTCTGCAGGGATGTGGTTCCCAGAGCCAGCTGACGGTCCTTGTCTGGCTCCTTGTCTCTGTGGTTGTGCACGGGCTGGGTCATTGGTCTCGGGGTCAGAGCTGTAAGAGGAGGGAAGAATACCCCTGGTGGGGGCGGAGGGTGTGCATCCGGCAGCCTCTCGCCATCACGGACACCCACCTCTCACCGGGCCAGTGGATTCCCGGCCCTATGTGGCCACTGCTCCAAAGAATTTCTCTAGGTGGGTCACAGCACTACTCATTACTCAATTCATTAATTCAGTTACGTAGGCATGCATGTGACCAGTATGTGGTAAGCCTGCCTTGGAGTCAGACTCTTGGCTCAGCTCTGGACAGCGCGCGCGCACGCGTGTGTGTGTGCGTGCACGCGCGTTCATTCACACACCAAAACAATGCTAACACTCAGTCTCCCAGGGAGGCAGCCTTGCGCTAGGGGCGTGGCCATTTCTTCAGCACAAGTGGCGGGGAGGGGCTATCGGGGAAGCTAGCTCTCCCTTCATTGCCAAGTATACCCGAAGAGATTTATTTCAAATGCAACATAATTCACTGAGCACCTACTGTGTGCCAGACCCCACCTGAGGCACTGAGGAAAGGTTCAAAGATAATCCAGACCCAGTGGTCTCTGCCTTTGCGTGGTCAGGGGTGTCCCCCAGACATCAGCAAGGCGTCATCCCCGGCGGAGGGGATACTTTTCCAACCATTCGTTGCTGTGTGAACTAAGGTGCACTTGCTTATGGTCTGGAGCTGGGGGATGTGTCAGATGGGGCAAGACCAAGACGGGGAGACCGGTTAGGGGACTATCGTATTTGTCCAGCAGGCGATGACAGGGGTCCAGATAAGGGCCTGAGCAGGGAGGCAGCCGCTATTGGTGCTCTGCCCAGGCCCCCTCTGCACTCACCGTCTCCATGTATGCAGACCAGGGGCTGCCAGTTGCTAGCTTGCAGCCTGGGGCTCTTTGCCTGAGGCTTTCTCTGGCTATTGGCACCCCCTCAGCCATCTCAGCGGGGCAAGATACCCTTATTGACAGGAATTGGTGGAGACAAACCCCAGGTCCCTTACTCATGGGAAGGATTACCCAGAGGGGTGTTCTCTTTTTATGTTCATTTATTTTTGACAGAGAGAGAGAGAGAGAGAGAGAGAGAGAGAGAGCCGGGAAGGGGCAGAGAGAGAGAGAGGGAGACATGGAATCTGAATCAGGCTGCAGGCTCTGAGCTGTCAGCACAGAGCCCGACGCGGGGCTCGAACTCACAGACTGTGAGATCGTGACCTGAGCCGAAGTCGGACGCTTAACGGACTGAGCCACCCGAGTGCCCCACCGTGAGGAGTGTTCTATCCTGTCCCCAGTGGTCCTCGGTGGAGCCTGCTTGTAACACTTTCTGTGTCGTCTTCACTCTTTCCCTGTTTCACAGTCCTGTTCTCCTCCTGATACTTCCTGGGGTCAATCCTAAATAAATGTCTCGCGTTCAAATCCTTGCCTCGGGATCTGCTTCTGAGGGAGCCCAACCTAAGCTACATAACAGTGAGGACCATGGGACTGTAGTCAGCTAGATCTGGGTTGAGGTCTGATGCCACCACATCATCACGGTATGGTCTTGGGCAAGCCGCTTAACCCTCTGAATTTAAGTGCCTTCCCCTGTGAGCTGGGCGTGGCCGTAATGCCATGGTTGGGGGGGGGGTTGGATTAAATGAGCAGGTGCTCCTGACCCCTGGTAGATGTGACACAAATGCAAGCTATTATGATTATTACCTCCTTGCGAAAATTCAGAAGGCAACCTAGATATCCAATTATTGAACTGAAATATGTGTGTCCCCTAGTGTTCTTTCCCGTCAAATCACTAAGTATCATCAGTGGGGAGGGAGGGGGCAGTGGAAGGCGAGGGAAGATGTTCTTTAAGAGAAGTCAGAGCCAGATGTGAGTGTGGGGGAAGAGGACATCTGCCTGCCCAGATCTTTGGATTCAGGCCCCACTGGCCTTTGGGGAAGTTGGGCTCCAGGAGAGAGATTCTTGATTTCCCAGAAATGGTGGTAAGGCTGGTGGGGGAGCTGTGGTACCACACTGGCTCATAATCCAGAGGAGTTCCGCGTGACATCGTGAGCATCCCTGGTTCCAGGGTTCTGGTCTACCGGAGACTCGGGTTTGCTCAGCCCTGGAGTCCACCTGCCATGGACCTGAACCCCCCAAACAGTCAGTCACGGAGCCTCATCTCATGGTTGCTCACCCCACCCCCTTTTATGCCCACGCTTCCCTGGGAAGTATTTATTACACGTCAGTGTGATAAATGAAAAGTCATATTTTACTGTGAATTATCCCCAGCCCATGTGAAGCACAGATCTATAGCCTGGAGAGTTATTAAGTGCTTACCACGGAATGCTATAAAAACCTCATCATTTTCCCCAAGGGCCTCTCCCACCAGGGGATGGGGAGGGAAAGGCTATTGCCTCAGTTATGAGGGTGGGCGGCAGGGAAGGGTGGCCAGGTCTGGTTGGATTGCTGTGCTCAGGGAAGACACTCTAGGGTGGGTGGGATCCTGGGGTTCCTGGCTTCTTGTGTTCAGCTGTGACCTTGGGTACGGTGTTGGGAGGCCTCAGTTTCCCTCTTTGGAGACAGCAGCCATGGTATGAAATGGTATAAGCCACAGGCCACTTCTGATGACGGCTGACGGCATAAAGTTTAGTCCTGTAATGAAATAAATTCCAGGACAAAGTGAACCCGACTCGCATTTTGTGGAACTGTTGAATTAATTGTACGCCATAGAGAGGCCATAGAGTTTAATTTTTCGTCTGATCAGGAGCCCCCAGGTATCAGCCAGGATCCCAGCAGGAAGCAGATGGCACAGTCACATTAGGACAGTTTCAGGAGGGTTTTGATAAAGGAACAGTTTACAAAGGTGTGGGCAGGGTGTAGGGAAACCACCAGGGATGGTGTAGTACCCTAGGGTTGGTCACAGTGGTTCCCTGGCCATGTCCCTCCTGGGGATGCGAGGGATGAGAGGAGAGCAGGGACCACAAGCCAGAGGTAGCTGGGGCTGTGTGGTGCAGACTACAAGAGAGTTGGACCTTCTGTCCTGAGGCCAAGGTGGCCCTGCAGGGAGGGAGTGTGGAAGGTAAGTACCTCTCTTCTCTCCCCCACCCTGCCAGGGCTCCCACTGGCCTGATCCAACAGAAGGCGGTGGGAGTTGGGGCCTGTGATGGGGTCCATGCAGGTCAGCATCTAGGGCTGGGGGCAGGGGGAGGATAGAGAGGGGATCGGAGAGGTGGATGGCAGGGACCCAGCCGGCACCCCCCTTGAGGCTGGCTTCTGCTTGAATATTTCAGGATGGGTGGGGGTTGGGGGGAGGCACATGGTCTCCCTGAGTGATAGGTCCCACTGTTAGGTTGCCCTAATCACTGGGGGCTTCTTCCTTTGAGCAAACCCAAGTCGGCTTCCCTATAAATCCTCCCCGCTTAACAACAAATACAGTAGTTACTAGGCGGCATCTGAGACGTAAATTGTAAACAATCAGTGTGACCACAGTTAGTATCCGTTGTTTGCTTTGCATGACCTACCCTTGTCTTTATAGCTTTTCTCTTTGCCTTTGGTGACTCACCTGTATCTACAGACAACAACGATGCTGATGTTTCCACTAATTCCGTGCACCACGAAAGGCTCACGAAAGGTCTGCGCTCTCACCTCAGTGCACCCGCTGAAAGACGACTAGGATGGTTCTGACATTTCAATTTGTAAAATTCCCTGTGACCTGATGAACTCCTGCCTCCCTTTAGACCAGGCATGTTTTCTTCTCCTGGGCACATCTCAGGGAGCGGCACATCCAGAGAGAGAGACCACGGACATCCACTTCTACTGAAGCGGGGGGGGCACACGGGACAGGGACCTTTTCCAGAACCCAGAGACCCTACTGACCACACCTGCAGACGGGCAAGTTTATCCTTCAGGCACTGATATGTGGGGACCAGGGAGGGGTGGGGTGAAGGCCTTCACCAATTTCTTTTTTAGCCGGGCACCTTCTTCCCAGTCAGTATTGCCTAAAACCCCACGATCATCGACTCTGAGGATCCCATGAATGGGATGGACCCCAGGGGTGACTCTCTTTCTGATGCATTAACCCTTGACATCAGGCCAGGATGACCCAATGTCTGTTTGAATACCTCTAGGGACAGGAGGCTTGCTCCCTTTAAAGATAGCCTGCGGATGCTGTAGAAGCTTTGAGGAGAGTCCTGGTTGCTTTAAGGGTTGTCCTTAAATGAGGGCGGACACAAAGCGTAAAGAGAACAGCAAACACACACATGACACAGGCTGTCACGACTATGGTTTCTGCTCCGTCTTTCCTATCTTGTCTCGGAGGAGGCCAGGAAGGCAGTTTACCTTCCGCCCCCTCCCCATCCTGGAGCTCAGCAAAGTTCCCCACTTCCCATCAGATCAGGAGCTCCACAGACCTCCCTCCCCCTCAGCGAGCTCTAAAGCTGCCATCGGGGTGCAGCCTTTGGTGGTATTCTGGACTTACCCTCCCGGCCGCCTTTCCCATCATTCTGGGCCATCCACTCCCTGCCAGGTCCACTTCTCTCTCTCTGAGGCCTGCCTTCCTCTCCAGACTCCAGAGCTTAGCTCTCCAAACCCACATCTCTCCTTGGACTGTGCTATCCCCTCCCCTAACAAGTCCTTTGTCCCGTCTTTCCCCGTCCCCCCCCCCCCCCCCCCCCCACCCTGGCTAAGCCCTCCTGCCCTCTATCCTCTCCCACTGCAGAGGCACTCACACCAGTAGCCCAATCTTCTCCTGCCCACGCCACCCTGCCAAGATCCTTGACACATTTACCTTTTAAAATAATAATGTATTCTATTCTATTCTATTCTATTCTATTCTATTCTATTCTATTCTATTCTAATGTATTCTATTGTAGAACAAGTAGAAAATACAGGCAAATGTAGGGGTGCCTGGGTGGCTCAGTCCGTTGAACGTCTGACTCCTGATTTTGGCTCAGGTCATGACCTCATGGTCATGGGATTGAGCCTCGCATCGGACTCTGCCCTGAGCATGGAGCCTGCTTGAGATTCTCTTTCCCTCCACCCCTCCCCTGCTTGCACGCACACTCTCTCTCTCTTTCTCAAAATAAATAAGCTTAAAAAAAAAAAGAAAGGAAAACCTTGAAAAATATGTAAGTAAATGTAAGGAAGATAAAAATCATCCATCATCTATTGCCTGGAGATAACCTCTGCTGAAATTTTGGGTGTACGGACAGTCCCCAACGTACGATGTCTCGACTTACGGTTTCTCAATCTTACGGTGGTGTGAAAGCGATATGCGTTCAATAGAAATCGTACTTTGAATTTTGCACTTGGATCTTTCCCTGTGCTAGCGATATGTGGTACAGGATTGTCTTGTGATGCTGGGCTGTGGCAGCAAGCCGTGGCTCCCAGGCAGCCACACGATCACGAGGGGAAACAGCCGATACGTTGACAACCCTTCTGTACCCAGGCAAACATCCTGCTTCTCGTTTGCAGTACAGTATTCGAGAACTTCCATGACACATCCAACACTTTATTACGAAGCGGGCTTTGTGTTAGATGATTTTGCCCAACTGTAGGCTAATGTGAGTATTCTGAGCGTGTTTAAGGTGGGCTAGGCTAGGGGCACCTGGGTGGCTCAGTCGGTTAAGAATCTGACTCTTGGTTTCGGCTCAGGTCATGGTCTCACAGTTCGTGAGTTCGAGCCCTGCGTCGGGTTCTGTGCTGAGAACGTGGAGCCTGCTTGGGATTCCATGTCTCCCTCTCTCTCTGCCCCTCCTCTGCTCACTATCTCTCCCTGTCAAAATAAAGAAACAAACATTTAAAAAAAAAAAAAAGGTAGGCTAGGCTAAGTATGATGTTTGGTAGGTTATGTGTATTAAATGCATTGTCAGCTTGAGATATTTTCAGCTTCTGATTGGGTTTATTGGGATGTAACCCCACTATAAGTTGAGGAAGACCTGTATATCCTTCCAGACTTCTACAGAGATATTTTTCTCCCTTCCAGAATGGCATCATACCATGCATATTATTTTGCAACCTGCCTTTTCACTTGAAATATATGTGAACATTCTTCTACGACAATAAATATCCTCCCCGACAATGCAGTTTATGGCTGTGCAGAGTTCTGTGTGCTTATGGGTCACAGTTGGGATTTTAATTCCTAGGGTTCTGGAGATACAGTGTGGAGACTGCCCTCCCCTCCCCCAGTGCGTGCTGTGAGACTCACCCCTGGTCTGTCGGCAACCACCCCATTGCCCCCTGGATTTTCCCTCTTGCCCGATTTCTAGGAGCCTGGCCAGGGCTTGATCTGGGAAGTATTTTTATTCTCCCTGCCTCCTCCCTCCCTCTTTCTTGTACCTTCCGTCGGTGCTGCTGTTCAGAGTCTGGCCTGAGTTCTGCCGCTCTTCTGGGACCCTAGTTGATGTTTTGGCAGAGAGTGGGGGGAGGGGTCAATTTGCGTGTCCAAATTGCCCCATCTTTCAAAGACTTAGGTAAGAAGCCACTTCTTCCAGAAAGCCTTCCTTCCCCTGGATACTCACAGTATTTTGTCTCTTATTCTGGCTCTGCTACTTACTAGCTGTGTGACCTTGGGCAAATTATGGAACCTCTCTGGGTCTCAGTCTCTTCATCTCTAAAACGAGGGTAATACTAGTATCTATCTCATAGGGCTTTGCCTGGTACTTGGTAGGGGCTCCGTAACTGTTAGCTGTTGGTATTATTACCAAACTTAACTTCTCTATTAGCTGCTAGCTCCTGGAGAGCAGAGCCTGAGTCTTTCTTAGTCATCTTCTGGTTTTACCTGTGCCTTTCATTCCCAGGACCTAACGCAGGGCCCGGCACTGACTTAAGCATGTATCACCCACACCTTGAATAAGTGAGTCTGAACCCAAATCCCGATTTGCAGGCAAGGAGGGAGCATGGCTTACCAGGGTCACACAGCAAGCTGGTGGTCGGGCTCAGAGGCCCTGCCTTCGCACTGAATCTGCTCTGCCCGGCTGGCCTCTGCACTGGAGGACCCTATCTCCTTTCAATAGTGGTTAGTTGTGTACAGAACTATTGAAGAGTGTTCCGTCTGAAGGATCTGGTGGCCGGAGAGCCTTCTTCCAAGAGCCTGACTGTGTGGGGACGCCTGGGTGGCTCGGTTGGTTAAGTGTCCGACTTCGGCTCAGGTCATGATCTGACGGTTCGTGGGTCCAAGCCCTGCATCAGGCTGTCTGCTGTCTGCACAGAGCCCACTTCAGAGCCTCTGTCCCCCTCTCTCTTTGCCCCTCCCCTGCTCTCTCTCTCTCTCTCAAGTATAAATAAACATTAAAAAAAAATTGAGAGCCTGAAGCCTCGGTGCCCCTCTACACCCCGCATCCCCTCCTCCCCGCCGATCCTTAGACCTCTAGTTGTCCCTCCCCACCAGCCCTCTGCAGGTATGGGGATGGGATGGACCCCGTTGTCCCTTCCCCCAGCTGCGTCTCCCCGGCCCTCTCTTCCATCCCTGCACCTGTCCCTTGGTGGCTGAGGTCTGTCATTAGGGGGTGTGCTTAGACTGCAAACTTCATTACACAGGGTGGTCATGAGGCAGGCGGCCGGGGGGTCGGGAGCCCAGCAGGGCTGTGGGCACAGCACAGCATGGCAGAGATGGGGTGGCAGGGAGACTGTGCTGACCTTCCTGGAGGAGCCGTGAGGTGTCCAATTGTTGGCCTCCCAGGTGTCTGGCTCAGAGCTGAGGTAAACAAGAGTGCCTGGGCTGGGCAGGGGTGGTGGGGGGAGAGGGGCAGCGGCCTGTGTCAGCATGCCTTGGGCCGAGACTGCTCATCGAGTACCTTGAAGGGGAGCATGGCCAGGCTGTGTCCTGGGGTCTCTGAGCCTGAGGCCAGAGGCGCTCCTCGGTGGAGTGTCCCATGGAAAGAACATGTGCTTTGGAGCTTGAGTCTTGGCTCTGTCGTTTCCTTGCCGTGTGATCTTAAGCAGGTCATTTGATCTCTCTGCACCTCAGTTTTCTCATCTGTAAAATGGGGACAGCAGGAGTACTGACTTCATAGAGCTGTAACTAAATGCAGTTATTTGTGTGCCTAACAAAACCTCAGCAAGCCTTCGTTTCTTCTTACATCCTTTTGGCTTTTTGGCACCTCCCTTCCTTCTCAAAAGAGTGAGCCCTGAGGGCCCCAAACAAATCACAACTGCTGGGTTCCCCAGGCCCTGTCTATACCCTGCCCAGCAAGGTTTCACCAGCCATACCCTCCCCTGCACCACACTGGGGTCTAAGAGTTCAGTCCCCTTGGCTCCTACTCTCTGTCCCCATTCCTCTAAGACACGCAGAGGTGATCAGCATTCAGGTGGCCAAGCCCCTCTCTTTATAGATGGAGACAATGGAGGCCAGAGGGGGCCGTGGCTTGCCCAGGGTTGAATTGCCCAGCAGTGATGGCTGAACTGGGACCAGGAACTGGTTTTCCCAAACTCCCAATGTGGAGCCCCTGATGCTGCTTCATCCAGCATCTTCTGTGTGTCTCTTACTGGTTTCCAAGCCCTGGGAGGACTCTCAGCCTTAACCTTGACCCCTTCCTTTGGAGAATGTGGCTTCCAGAGCTGTGCAGAGGGTATGGTTAGTGGGGCTATGCACTGAAGTGGGTTTGGGGTCTGTGGGGGCCAACACATTTGGGGCTGATGGCTTTTCAAAGGTGGTGGGAGGTTTCGTGGGAGTCCTTAAATCCTTCCTTCACTGAAGCTCTTCAGGGGCTTTCCTTGGTTCAGAGAGCTGGAGGTGGGACTGGGGACAGGGAGGGGGTGTTTGGGGAGGAGGGGAGCTCAGTGGCGCCAACTGCTATTACCGAATTTCATCCTCTCTGTCTTGTTCCAGTTCAGAAAACAAAAATGGCCCTATCTCCGTTGCCCCTGCCCTGGGGGTGGGAGCAGAGGTTTTCAAAGGGACAGACACCTTAATTCCCCACCTGCCTGCCTGCTTCATGGGCTGGGGTGGGGGTGGGGCTGGGGGGGGGTTGTTCGATTTTTCCACCTCCACTCTGGGAGCCACCAGCTTGAACCTCTCCTACGTAGCAGGCCAAGTGCAGAGTCCCCCTATAAGGAAACTTGGCAGACACTAAGGCGTCAGTAAAAACGAGATGTTTGGCTCTGCTGAGTTTGTGCCCCATGGAAGCTGTGTGCCTGAGAGCTCGGCGCTGTTTTTATTTGAATCGCATATGATGGTATGCAATCTTTCCAGTGCTTGGCGCTTCTAGAGGTCTCATTCTGGCTCTGAACAGATCCATTTGAGGATCACTTGAAAGCTACGGACCCTCTTTCCAGAAATTGCACGGATGTACCAACACTTGGTGGGTTCCTTCAGACTTCATAATGTCCCCCCTCATTTAGAACGGTGCTTGCCCTGCTTGCCCAGGGCGAATTGGCCTGCCGATGGGATAGAGGTAGGAAGGCATGCTTTCTGTCCTTAGTAGTGCATGGATTGATGGGGGAGACATATCTTGTCCTGATCTGATGGGGGAGGCAGTCAGTACTCTCTAGGAGTTCCTGGACTGGTATTCATGGAATGAAGAGAAATAAACAATCACAGAATGACCTAAACTCACTGGGGGCTGAGAAAGGTCCAGAGCTTGGGTGGTAGGGCTGGGACATAGACGAGCATCATCTGGGAGGACTTCCTGGAGAAGGGGTTGAGGCCGCTTCAAAGTGAGGTAAGAGGTAGGGAAGTTGAAAGGAAGTGATGGGACAACAGTGCACTGATTTACAGGGTTCACCTTTAGGAACATCTGCTCGTTTTCTCCCCTGACAAAGGAAAACAGTTTCAAACATAAATCCAGCGATGGCTTGGATGGATTTTTTCCACCCCTCCCTCTCCCCGATCGCAGGGCCCGAGGGTGTAGGAAATGTGTTGTCTTGTGTTTATCACAGCCAAGCAGAGCTCGGGGTGACAGGCCTGACAGCCTGGTCATGTGGAGGTGATATACAGAGCTTTGGGAGAGGGCCCCAGAGAGGAGGCTTGGCATTTGTCCTTCAAACACAAAGTCACGCTTGCTATTTATTTATTTATTTATTTGTTTATTTGCTGCATGGGGATAGCTTGCTCGTCACTCTGCTGGGGCATGAAGCAGACACTGGGAGAGGGGACGCTGGCGGCCTGCTCACCTGGGCGTCCCCATGAAGAAGACTATGGCCCCCGTGGTGGGTGAGGCCTTGCTGGCTGAGCACACGGTGACCCTGCTCTCCTGTTTTTTTCCCCCAGGACTATTCCATGGCTTCTTTAAGATTCCTCTGAGTCTGGAATCTGTGCTGTGATCGTAGACTCTGTGATCGACGCTAGGGTCTTTGATTTAGGATTGGGACAATCCAGAACTATTTCCTAAATCAGGAAGTTTGTGACTTTTTTTTTTTTTTTTAAGTGAGTTACAAGTTCTGTAGGATTCTTTCACTCTGTGGTGATGAGAAAGGATCCCTTTCTTTCTCACGTTCCGGAGTCCCCTCCAGGAGAAAGGAAAGAGAAGCCTGGGCTGAAGATCTGCCGTTGGGAAGGAGAAAAACCCAATTGTACCAAATTCTTCTTTAATATCCTCAGGATAGAGCGAACCCCAGAGTAAAGCCTGCACCCACTTTCTTCTTGATTCTGAAATCCCTAATTCTTCTATCGCTAGACCCATCTTTCCTTTGTAACATACCAAGTGACAACTCCCCTCTGGTTCCTGAGAATGTCTGGCCCCTCACTCTCTACCCTGGTCCCCACTGTTGGGACTGCTTACAGATCTCGGTGCTCTATGCTTGCTTTTGAGCTCCTCAAAACCAGGGTCCTGGGGAGCACGGTGAGGGGGCCTTGCAAGGATCACTCACCTCGTTGTTAGAAAGTCCACTCCTTGCTATAGTGTCGTTCTTCTCTTATTAGTGCTATGAAGCAATTACCTCCAAAATCCTTTATTTAGAAAAACCATCGTTTGAATATCTGGGGGGCAATAACTATAGGGGGCAGGAAAAGCCAGGTTATGCTGTGGTTACAGTAGCCTGCAGATCCTAATGGCATAATCCAGACACGGCTGACCTCTTACCTTTGCAGGGTCCGCTGGGCATGTCCTCCGAGTGGCAATTTGATGATCTGGCTTTCTTGGCCACAACACCGGAGAGGCCCCGGGAGCAGTGACGTCCTACTGGTCGGCGTTCTGTCCCGGAGGCCACAGATGTCTTTCTGCCCGTGGCCTCTTGGCAGGTGTGGACCCGGCCATGATCCCCAGACTGACTAGTCCAGCACTCCTGTCCCTTGTGCTCTTCCATGACCCGGTCCTGTGGGGCAGCTCGGGAGGGCAGGTGGAGGCCCGGGAGCTCACTGGGGCCACGTGGCTCAGGGTCCCAGGGCCCGGTCCTGGCCGGCCTCTGTCCTCTGACTCCATCCATCCAGGGCATGATGATCAATTAGTCAGCATGCGCCATTATGCCGCCTTAACAACTACTTTAGATGCAGCCAACACGGACGTCGTGTGGCAGCGGCGATGGACGGCCGCAGTTGTAATTAGCAGCGAAATCGTGGAAGGACAAATGGGAGGCTTTTATAGTCAAGCAAACCTCAGAATCGAAATAACTCTGCTAATTGTGCTTCGGGTGCTTATTAACATGACTTGAGACGGTAAATAATGCCCCCCCACCTGCAAGTTTCTCTCTCCATCGTCTTCGGGGCTGAGAATTAAGAATGAAGCTCTTTTTTTGTTTTTAAAAAAAAAAATTTTTTTTTAACGTTTTATTTATTTTTGAGACAGGGAGAGACAGAGCATGAATGGGGGAGGGTCAGAGAGAGGGAGACACAGAATCTGAAACAGGCTCCGGGCTCTGAGCTGTCAGCACAGAGCCCGACGCGGGGCTCGAACTCACTGACCGCAAGATCACGACCTGAGCTGAAGCCGGCTGCTTAACCGACTGAGCCACCCAGCGCCCCAAGAGTGAAGCTCTTACTGATTGACCACCTACTACGTGCCGGGCACCACTCTGTTTTACATGTGTCACCTCTTCGATTCTTACAGGAAACCGAGGCACTGGACAGCGGGGGTTCTTGCCCGAGGCCCTGCAGCGGGTGGTGCAAGCGGTCTGGCTTCCGTGCTCTTAACCACTGCGCCTCAAGAGCAAAGCGGCTTCTTTCTGTGAGGCGGGGCTTCTCTGTGTCTTGGAGATCCGAGGAGACGTGGAGAGAATTCTGCGGGTCTGTGAACTTGGAGGCAAAAAATTCACGTCTTTATTTTCACTAACCTCTTACCGCAGTGGAGTATTTCCTTTTATTATGAATGCAGGGACCAGACTACAGTAAGTAGAATTAGCAGTACTGGCAGTCTGTCACCAATAGAAATCACAGGCATTTTCTTTTTTCTTTTCTTTTTTTGATTTTTTAAAAATGTTTATTTTTAAGAGACAGAGAGACAGAGCATGAGTGGGGGAGGGGCAGGGAGAGAGGGAGACACAGAATCTGAAGCAGGCTCCAGGCTCTGAGCTGTCAGCACAGAGCCCGACGCGGGGCTCGAACCCACGAACTGTGAGATCATGACCTGAGCCGAGGTTGGATGCTTAACCTGCTGAGCCACCCAGACACCCCAAATCTTTATTTATTTTTGAGAGAGAGAGAGACAGGATGCAAGCAGGGGAGGAACAGAGAGAGAGGGAGACACAGAATCTGAAGCAGGGTCCAGGCTCTGAGCTGGCAGCATAGAGCCCAACGCTGGGGCTTGAACTCACGAACTACAAGATCATGACCTGTGCCAAAGTTGGATGCTTCACCGACTGAGCCACTCAGTTGCCCTTACTAAATATTTTTTGAAAGATTTCGTTTTTTTTGTTTTTTTTTTTTTTCAACGTTTATTTATTTTTGGGACAGAGAGAGACAGAGCATGAACGGGGGAGGGGCAGAGAGAGAGGGAGACACAGAATCGGAAACAGGCTCCGAGCCATCAGCCCAGAGCCTGACGCGGGGCTCGAACTCACGGAGTGCGAGATCGTGACCTGGCTGAAGTCGGACGCTTAACCGACTGCGCCACCCAGGCGCCCCTGAAAGATTTCGTTTTTTTTTTTTTTTTTTTTTTCAACGTTTATTTATTTTTGGGACAGAGAGAGACAGAGCATGAACGGGGGAGGGGCAGAGAGAGAGGGAGACACAGAATCGGAAACAGGCTCCGAGCCATCAGCCCAGAGCCTGACGCGGGGCTCGAACTCACGGACCGCAAGATCGTGACCTGGCTGAAGTCGGACGCTTAACCGACTGCGCCACCCAGGCGCCCCATGAAAGATTTCGTTTTTAAGCAACCTCTACACCCAACGTGGGGCTCGAACTCATAACCCCAAGATTAAGAGTCGCATGGTCTTGTGACTGAGCCAGCCGGGTGCCCCTCCATATTACAGTTGTTTTAATATCTTGAAAAGCAGTGTTTGCTCGGCACTACTTTCCGCCACTAGATCTTGTCATTTAATGCATTGTTAAAGAGACACATATATTACTATGAACACACATATATTTATTTGTTCATTTAAAATTTTTATTGAAGAGTAGTTGACATACAATATTATATTAGTTTCAGATGTATAATATAGTGATTCAACATCTCTATATATTAAGGAGTGATCACAAGAAATCTAGCTACCACCTGTCACCATACAAAGTTGTTATATATTATTAACTATATTCCCTACGTTGTATGCTGTATCCCCAGAGCACACACATATTTAAAAAAAATCTTTTTATAATAACTACTTTACTATCATTGGTTCCCTTTGCAATTCTATGTACTTTACTTTGTGTTTTTAAAGGCAGCCTCCCCTAGGCTTCACCAGATGGCCAAGGCATCCGGAGCACAAAGAAGGTCAGGAACGCCCCCTGAGAGGGTCTCTCTGAGCCTCATGCACTTGCCCTAGAAACCATTTCATCTGGAAGTGAGTGAGTAGGATCCTGGTCGATGCTCTTCCTACTTTATGTGGAGCTACCGGCAATTCCTCGAATGGGCCAAGTTCTCTCTCTTTTCCACGCCTTTGTGCAAACCGTTCCCCTTGCCTGATCACCGCACCATCAGCCCCAGCGCGTCACCTGCCTCCTTGGGTTCACTCCCATCAGCAGGGAGGCCTCCTTTCTCCTCCAGGCTGGGGTAGGTGGGCCAACCTGTGCTTCTCCAGGGTCGTATTGATCACATTAGATCGGCTTAGACAGCGTTAACGATGATGGAGCACTTTGGAGAGGCAGGCTTCTGGAACACCGAGGCGCTGGTCGGAGCCTTGGTTCTGGGATACCTGGGCTGCTACTCTGCTTTCTCCTCTGGATGACTGTGTGGCCCTATTAGTGCTGGATTAGCTTTAAAAATAATCCACGGTGACTGTGAATTTCCTGAAGTATGAGTACAAAGACTGTCAGGGTCAGGTGTCTGGATGGCGCTGTCACCCTCAGGCACAGAAGGGTAGTGATGTCGCCAGGGTGAGAGGACCTTATTTCTCTAGTAGCCCTGCGACTCTTGGGACCCTAGGAGCCAGGGTCATGCAGAGCCCTGCTGCACCTGCTTCTACTCTGGGTGAAGGTTCATGTTCCTCACAGTGTGTGTCAATGACCCCTTCCTGCCAGCTCACTGCAGACACCCCCTGCTGCCGTGGCCTTGGGTACTTTCTGAGCAGGTTGCGTGAAAGAATGCCTTTAATCCTCGTAAGCCCCTTGGCGGTAGGCACTGTTGTCTTGATGGTACGTCTGAGGAAACTGAGGCACAGAGAGGCTCCGTGCCTCATCCGAGGTCACGCAGTGGTAGAGCCAGGAGCAAGTTCCCCATGCTCTGATTCCGCAGCCGGAGCTCCAGACACAAGACCTGTTGCAGCGTGTGTGAGACACGCTACAGAAAGCCTTGTATAACTCAGAAACTTGCATAATTTAAGACAATTCCTGACATGTTGGTAGGTGTTTCTGTTTATCAGCTGAAGTGGCATTGCCGTGTGGCGAGCATGCAAACACAGTTTACGATTTACTGGGCCTGCCAGCTTCAACATTCTTCATGCCTAAAAAATATTTGGGCTACACATTCGTGGACATTTTGCATTTGAAGGGAGACTATTAATGTCTTTATCACGGTGTCAAACCCACATATACAAAATCTCATAAAGCACGAAGATACTATACTGCTGAGTAATTGGATTTTAATCCGTCGAGGGAGCCTGGGCTGTGAGGTGCTCCAGAGAAGGCACCTCTTTTTGCCTGTGTGTCCCTGTGCTGAGCACAGTGCCAGCAGGTGCCCCGCAAAGGGTCGTTAAGTGAGCACAGTCTAATTCAAAGCCATCCAGCGCAGCTGGTTGTGATTTCTTTTTGGGAGGGGAGCCACCTTTAAATAAGGTTGTACTTCCTGGTAGTTTTGTTCATCCTGGATTTACTACCTCCTTCTTTTCCATTCTTAAAAAGCGGAGGAGAAAGTTATTAGTAACTGATAATGAACAGGGACGGGGACAGACCACCCGAGGATGAGTCGTAGGTAGGTGAGCACGGCATCCTGAAGAACAAGGCTTGCATATCTGAGGGCGTGGGCGTGGTTTAGGTATCGGTCCGGGGTCTGCAGTGATGGAAAACCAATTCTGCATAACTTAGCAAAAGGGGGCTCCTGGAGCCAAATGAGGTGAGAAGCCTAGTCTTGGGGACAGCAGGAACCCAGGGGCTGCGACGAGGAGGAAGTAGGGAGAGGACACAGTGCAGGCCAGTCTGTTCCAGACATTCCACCAGAGGTGACCCTTGACCCCGGCACACACAGCTGGAGGTTTCCTAACAGGGAGTTTGGGTGCTAGAGGGATGGGGATGTGGGTGCTGGCGTGACAATGGGGACATGTTGCCACCACTTGCACCTCCAAATAATCAGGGTGGAGGGAACGATGAAGGTTGTCTAATCCCTCCTTGTGTCACAGATGAGGGAACTGAGTCTTTGGTTCCATTTCCAGTTGGTGACAGAAGCAGGACCAGAGCCCTCCTGGGTGCTCTGTGCAGAGAGGGGGCAGAAATGTGTTAACACCGTAAAGACCTTCAAAGCACCATTAGTCTTGGGGCTCCTGGGTGGCTCAGTGGGCTAAGTGTCTGACTCTTGATTTCGGCTCAGGTCATGATCTCATGGTTTGTGAGTTCGAGCCCCACATCGGGCTCTGTGCTGATGGCGTAGAGCCTGCTTGGGATTCTTCTCCCTCTCTCCATGCCCCTACCCTGCTTGCTCTCTAAATAAATAAATAAATAATAAATAAATAAATAAATAAATAATAAATAAATAAAACAAAGCACTATCAGTCTTTATCATGATGGGTCAAAGGCCCTCTTGCCAATAGGTCCTGATGGGGCCTCCCTCCCTCTCACCCCAGTTCTCTCAACCCAGAGAATGAAGGGTCTGGGGTGGCCCTGGCAAGTACAGGGACAGACTCCTGATCAACTCTAGTGGGGAAGATGGCACCATCACATCTAGGTGTGTGTGTGGCAAGCAGGGTATAATAACCTCAGTGGCCCTCAGCCAAGCCTACCCCTGCCATGTTTCCAGGTGAGCAAGAATTAAGATGGGAGGAAGGCCCCAAAGGGCAAAATAAGAGGGAGGAACATCCCAGAAAGATATAAACTGTAAATTCACGTGGGAGGGCATTTTTATGTCCCCTTGGGTGCTACTTGCTGTAAACGTATGAATCCCAGATAACTTTTGCTACCAGAAGAGTACAACCACCGTCCATTCTTGCCAATTTATTGGGCTTTATCCTGGGTGGGGATAGGGGAAGGGCAGAGAAAGTAAGATTAATTGAACATCTACTGTGTGCCAGATCTTATACTTAGATAATCTCATTTAATCCAATATTTGTACCAGTCCCATGAAACAGTTATAATTACCTTATTTTATTTTATTTTATTTTGAGAGAGAGAGAAAGGGTGAGGGAGTAGCAGAGGGAGAGGGAAAGAGAGATTTTTTAAAAAATAAAGTGTATTTTTAAAAGTGCAAAATTAGAAGGTCATTTTAAAAGCCCACCCCAGGATATACTGGTTAACTCCAGCTACTTTTCTCATTACAAACTATAATCCTTTTTAAACATCTTGTCTAATCTGTCTGCCGTGAGACCATAGGGTGGCAAAGGTTGGAGAGAAAGAATCTTAAGCAGACTCCGCATTCAGTGCAGAGCCCAAAGCAGGGCTCGATCTCATGACCATGAGATCATGACCTGAGTCGAAATCAGGAGTTGGTCGCTTAACCGACTGAGCCACCCAGGCAGCCCGTAATTACCTCATTTTATAAGTGAGGAAGCCAAGGCTCAGGCAAACCCCCCAACTGAGAAGGCTAGAGTCCAGGGCTGGCAGAGTGACCCCCAACTTTTGTGATTCTCCTGTGGGTGTGTGTATTAGTCAGGGTTCTCCAGAGAAACAGGACCAATAGAATATATTTGTCATATTTTATTGATTGATTAGTAAGAAATTGGCTCGTGTGATTATGGAGGTTAAGAAGTCACAAGGTCTGTAGTCAGTGAGCTGGACGCAGGAGAGACAGTTACGTAGTTCCAGTCCAGGTCCAGAGACCTGAGAGCCAAGGAGAGCTGATATTGTAAGTTCCAGTCTGAAAACTGCCAGGCTCAAGACCCAAGGAGAGCCGATATTTTGAGTCTGAAGTCCCGAAGAGACTGATATCCCAGCCCAGTCAGGTAGGAGGGATTCCCTGTCACTCAACCTTTTTGTTCTATTCTGGGCTTCAGCTGATTGCACGAGGCCCACCCATGTTAGGGAGGACGATCTGCTTTACTCAGTCTACCGATTCAAGTGTGAGTCTCATCCAGAAACACCCTCACAGACACACGGAATGATGTGTGACCAGATGTCTGGGAACCGTGTGGCCCAGTGAGGCAGTGAGGTTGACACACAAAATTACCCATCGCAGTGTGACACCGGGGACGGTTAGGGGAGGGGCCTTGGAAGTCATTTTATTTCCTCTTTGCAGAGAAGGTTTTGAGAGGGATTAGACTAGGGGCAGGGGCGGGGGGGTGGGGGGGGGTGCTCAGCCCTTCTCTCTGCCCTTGCAGAGGAGGAAACTTAAGCATTCCCAGCACACAGCTAGACCAGCGCCACAGGTGGAAGCCAGACAATCCTTCTTGCGGATCAGCCCCCGGGGGTTGAGTTCTTACAGCCAGGAACATCAGCCAAGGCTCCCAGAGAGGAAGGAGCCAGCAGGGGACCCATCGTTTCTTACCCTGGGACTGAACCAAGCCTGCCACCCTTGTCTCTATCACCTTGGCAATACTATCACAGGCC
This sequence comes from Lynx canadensis, assembly GCF_007474595.2. Classification (NCBI taxonomy): domain Eukaryota; kingdom Metazoa; phylum Chordata; class Mammalia; order Carnivora; family Felidae; genus Lynx; species Lynx canadensis. The sequence goes on along the minus strand of NC_044316.2, from coordinate 22,056,056 downwards.
CAGTGCTTGGACTGGGAGCTGAGCCTGACTGGTTCCTGGCACAGAGACTGCAGGAATGCCTTCTCTCCTCCGCCCCTGTAAGAACCCTGCACGTAGCCTCCAGAATAAAGACTACATTTCCCAGTTACCCTTGTAAGAAGGTGTGGCCATATGAGCAACTTAGGGTCAATGCACTTGAAGCAGAAAATGGTGTGTGTAACTTCCAGGAAATGTCCTTAAAGGGAGGGGTGCCCCTCTCTCCCCCAGCTTCTTTCTTGCCGGCTGTCATGCGGATGTAACGACTAGCGCTGGAGCAGCCACACTGGGCCATGAGGTTGACGTAGGAGAGAGGCTGTGAAGCAGCAAGGCGGATGGAGCTTAAGTCTCTGACACTGAAGGCACCATAACAGCCCTGGACCCCCACCTGGAAAGTGACGGCTAAGCTCGATCCTGAGTTTTAGATAGTCCCTCCCTTGCTGTGGGACCTGGGGCAGTGGTTCAGCCTCTCTGGACCTCTGCTGGTTATTGATAGTGATAACTGCACATGGTGTGACCTCCCATGTGGGGGGGGGCGGGGGGGTCAGGTGTGAGTGGCAGTAGGGAGATCTCACCTCCAGGGGGGCAGAACATGGAGAGGCCTGGGGCTTTGTTCCATGTCAGCTGTTTGGGAAGAAGGTGGTGTAGTGAAAGGGGAGGCATCCTGGGACAGGGTCACCTCTTGGTTTTGCACGTCCAGTGACCTTGGGCATGTTGCTCTCTGTGAACCATACTGTCCTCGTCTGTAAATTAGAGACCGTGATACCTACTCCAGAGATGGGGCGAGAATCAGAGACAGCATGTGTAAAGAGCCTGTGCTCTGTGGGAGGCAGGCGCTCTGTGAATGGCAGCTAGGACTTTCACCGTTGCTCTGAGGGTCCAGAGGCTTAGATTTTTGGGTGCATGGCGATCATGGGCTTAACTCTCTGGACCTGTTCACTCACATGTGAAATAGGGAAAGAGGTGGTGGTTGGATTGCACGAACTCTGAGGGTTCCTTTCTGGCCCGGGTAGTTGATCTGGTCCCCCGCCCCCCCCGCCCACATTTTACAGGTAGTAAAACTGAGGCTTCATGCGGCGGAGACGACTTTCTCTGCTCCCCTTCCAGTGTGGGGTGACCATGTGGATGCAGCTGCCCCCCAGGACCACCATGCCCAGTCTGCTTCTCACAGAATGTGGGCAGAAGAAATGCGCGGTGCTTCTGGGCCACGATGGCTAACACGTGAGTGCACCCTCTCCTTCCTCTCTTCCCCATCTGCCAGCTAAAATCCTAGGCCCGGGGCAGCCTTGGTCAGGGGGCATGGTGCTTGGTCCCCTCCCCCAACCAGGGCTGCTTTGGCCTTTGTGTGAACAAGGCATCGCATTGCTGAGATTTCGGGGTTCACCCGTTACAGCAGCTAGCATTGCTATTAACTAATGCACTCAAGTGGTAGAGTGGTCCAGAGTCTATGCCTTCTCTCTGATTCTTGTTGACATCCCGTTTGACAGACTAGTCTTCTCAATGAGTCTGCCGGTTCCTTGAGAGCCAGAACCGTGGCTTACGTTCCTGCAGGCTTACGACACCCAGCACCCACCCATTGCCTGTCCCCCACTGGGCATCTACAGGGCACCTACCTGAGTCCCACCAGGCTGCGAGCGGACCCCACAGATCAGGTGCTGCATCCCTCCCACATCGCTGGAGGCCCCAGGGTGTGGGAACCCCCAAACAATGGGCAAGGGAACAGCTAAACTCTCAGAAGAGGGGAGCCTGAGTAGGGCAGGAGCCAAGGCCAGGCGGGTCTGAGAGAGGCATCCGTGTGCAATGGGGGCTTTGCTACTTTGTGGAATTGAGGATGGACGTCTGGCCTGGGGCCGAAGCCCTGATCTGAGTCTAGCTCTGCCCCCAACTTGTATGTGACCTGCGGAAGTCCAAGGTCACCAGAGAGCTGGTGACGGGAGCAGAGACCAGAACCCAGGCTCCCCTCCAGCCACGGATGGGTTCTTTCCTGAAAACACTGCCCCCCTCACTCTCTCTTCCCTCGAAGCCTGGGCATCCCTGATTAGGATGCTAATGGAGGGAGAGGTGAGGAACTGAGGGAGCTGGGGACTGGGGAGCCAGTGGCTAATTAAAGGCTCCATGTCAAAGAAGAATGCCAAGTAGGTAATTTCCATGCCATTTGAATAATGGGAAAACGTTTACCATTTCTCCAGTTTGCTTGCTGAAGAGAGAGGGGAAGAAGGAAGGAGGGGAGAAGATTGTGTCTGGAGGGCCTCTCCATGCTCCTGGGGAGGGTGTGGGGGGGGCACAGGGGGCAGAGTTGCTCCAGGCAGGGGGAGGGAGGCAGGGGGAGGGAGGCAGGGAGCAGGAGGGGGATAATATTCTGCCTTTTTCCAGAAGGTCCTGTGAAGTTCCTGAAACCGGGCCAGGGGAGAGGGCAGCCATGCAGCGTGGTGGTGATGTCAGGTCCCGGCGGAGTTTAGGAGAGCCCTCCTCATGGGCGCACCGTACTTTATAGTTTACATCATTCGTCTCACTGGATCGGCTTGATAGGCGATCAGTAAGCCAGGAAGGGGTGATGGTGATGATGATGGTGATGATTCCCAATTTTTTTTTGTTTTTTGAGACAGAGCGCAAGCTTGGGAGGGGCAGAGAGAGAGAAAGAGAGAGCGAGAGCAAGAGAGAGAGAGTGAGAGCAAGAGAGAGAGAGAGAGAGAGAGAGAGAGAGAATTGTAAGCAGGCTCCATGCTCAGTGCAGAGTCCGACCCAGGGCTTGATCCCATGACCCTGGGATCATGACCTGAGCTGAAATCAAGAGTCGGACACTTAACCGACTGAGCCACCCAGGCGCTCCGTGATGATTCCTATTTTAGAGATAAATAACCAAGCCCCGGAGAGCAAGAGTGAATTGCTTAAGGCCACATTTGTGCATTTGTTCATTCATTAATTCAACAAAACAGTTTCTTGGGGAAAGAGTGCCATGTGACAAACGCCGTGGATGAAGAAGCCATGGCCCCGGTGACGTGAAAGTGTACCCCACCAGGTGCTGTGGGTGCCAGACGGCAGAGGGACTGAGCCTGCTTGCTTGAGGCAGTTGGGTGCTCCCCAGGGGGCTGGCCTTTATGCTGAGGTGTCACACGGGAGCTTGCCAAGTGACTGAAGGGAAGAGCATAATCCAGATTGAGGGAACAGCGTATGCCAAGGTGTAGAGTCCCAGGAGGGCTTTTCTTGTCTAGGGAATGGTGAGGGGCCCCGTGTGAGAGGGCCATAGGGCTCGTAGGGCAGGGTGGGGGTGGGAATGTGGCTGGGGTGCTTGGTGGGAGAAGAATGAGCCCATAGAGGCAGGTCCTGGACAGATTGTGGAGGGCCTGTATGCTAAGCCATGAGGATTTTATCTTCAGGCTACAGGGCCCTAGGGAGTGGCTGACCAGGTGCTGGTGTCATAAGGCCAAAGTTACTGCTGACTCCTTGCTGGAAGCCAACCCTAAGAACCTGGTTTCCCAGCCCAGCGTGCCCAGCTCAGGCCCCTGTGGTCCTGGGGGCCAATGAGCAGAAAGCCAAGCCAGGGGGTGGAGGGTCCCTGCTGCTCCGACCTGCTCCTTCTTGTAGCAGTCAACCTGCTGATGTAACACATTACCCAAAATCTCAGTGGCTTAAGACAGTAGCCAATGTTTATTGTCTCTCACGGTTTCTGTGGGTTAGACTTTTGGCAATAGCGTAGCTGGGAGCCTCTGGCTCTAAGTTTCTCATGAAGTTACGGTCAAGATGCGGGCCCAGGGCCACAGTCATCCGAGGGCTGGACTGGGGCCGGAGAGTCTGCCCCAGGATGCCCCATTCCCAGACGGCTCCCTTGGAGGCCTGGCCGGTTTGTGCTGGCGTGGCCAGGGAGCCTCAGTTCACCACTACGTGGACCTCTCCAGGGTTGCTTGAGGTCCCCACCACATGGTGGCTGGCTGTCCCCAGGGTGAGAAAGAGAGACCTAGGCGGAAGTGGCAGTGTCTTCAGCGACCTAGCCTCGAGGTCTCACGCCCTCGTTCCGCCACGGCCCCTTGGTTACACAGTGTGGGAGAGGATGACACCAAGGCATGAGCCAGGAGGCCAGGCTCACTGGCGGCTGTCTCGGAGGCTGCACAGCACTCCCTCCTGCAGGGGAGAGCAGACAGCAGCTCCCGCAGCAGCACGAAGAAAGCCGGGCTGGTGAGATAAGGGGGCTTCCCTGGAGAAGGAGGGCACGCCTTGCCTGGCGCTGCCTCCAACTTACTGTGTGACCCTGAGCGGTTTCCCAAGCTCTCCAGGCCTCTGTTTGCCATCTCTGTGGCGTGGGAAGAACTCGTCGGCTCAGCAGGGCTGGGAAGGCACAGAGGATCCAGCTTCCGAGGGACGGATGAGAATTGCAGACCGTGGGGTCTTGTCTCTTCTCATCCTTAATCCCGTTTCTTCACACAGTCGGATAACCAGTTTTCCCAGAAGTCTCTGCAGCAAGCCATTTGCATAACCCCCAAATAAGCACCGTTCCTTCCTTTAAGCTAACTCTCAGCTGAAAATCTCCAGCTGGCTTTTGTGCATTTGAACCAGCGTGGTTTAACTTTCCTCTTCCAAAGGCCACATCGCTCCCCGAGTGGCTTGGAACAGAGGCAGGACCCCATATCAGCTCTGCTCCCTTCCCCCGTGTTACCCCAAGCCTTGTGTGGCCAATGCCCAGGGGTCAGGCCAGGCCAGGCCGAGCTCTCTTCTCCTGTCCTCCTCAGCTATCCTTTGTAATGAGGGGTGAGGGCTTGGTGGTGAGGGCCTCAGGATGCCAGAGCCAGAAGGGACCTTGGGGACATCTCATGTAACCCTCCATTTTACAGATAAGACAGTCACACAGCAAGTAAAGAGCAACACTGGGCCAAGAATCAGGCTTCTGGACTCCTTTGCAGAGCTCTTTCTGGTCTCACCACTGGGCGTGCACAGGAGGTACTCTGTGGTTATTCTAGATGGGCCCTGGGCCACCTCTCTCTAAGAGAGGCAGGGCGGGTGCCAGGGCGGGCAGAGCAGGGACAGGGCAAGGAGCAAGCGTGCCATCTGTGGACCAGTCAGATCCACCCTTAATGGGCACACGGAGGGGGGAATAGTCAAGAGAAGAATAAGAAGTGGGCCAAATCTTTGAGACTCATGTTCCACAGAGGAACAACAGAGCAGGAAATAATCAGAAAGCTAACGCAGCACGACCTAGACTCCATGTACTTGGAGGTTGGCTTAAATCCAAGAAGCTCACACGAAGGGGAGGGGTGAGTCGAGTTTCCAGTCCGTGGAGTCCAGAAATGGGCCAGCCAGGAAGAGGCCAAAAGGCACGGAGGGACTCAGTGGGCCACCAGCTGCTCTCCTTCCTCGCTAGAGACAGACGCCCCTTGTGCTCACAGCAGTGGGAGTGCCATGGTTCTCTCTGGCTTTGAGGGTCTGTTAGGGCCAGGCATGTTGTCCCTTTGTGTTTAGTTGATTGTTCCTGGTGTGGGAGAATTTCTGTCTTCATTTTATGGCCAAGGAGCCGGAGGACCAGAGAGGGCAGACACTTGCCTAAGCTTGCACAGCCAGTTTGTGGCAGAGATGGGTTTGGAAGCTGGGCTTAGGCGACACCAAGGTCTAGGTGCTTTTCTTTCCATGGTGCAGGCAGGAGGGATCCCACCCTCCACCCTCTAGCTCTGCAGTTGTTGGCCTTGCCAAGGCCCTCAAGGAGCTGGTAACGAGCGGGGACCCCCGGGGAGCTAGATTTGCCACCTGCACACGGCCGGGTTGAAGAGGAGCCCTGACACTAATCGGGGAGCAAGAGCCCCAGCATCTTTATTTCTCATCTCTGCTTCTTGGCCCAACAAAAGGCCTTTGCCTTGGTTGGCCTGGTGACGGCATCATGTGATGCTCTCCTGCTCCTTCAGCCTGGCTCCTTCTCAGGCCTTTTAGGGCTCCCCACGACTCCCCACTACCGTTTCATACGCAGTCACAGACAGGAGACATGGGGGACCGCCCAGCCAGCTACTAACCAGCTGTGTTCTCTTGAACAAGTTGCTTACTCTCTCTGGGTCTCAGTTTCTCCATCTGCAAAATGGGGGTAGATGTTGGAGCAGACGTTTGCTAAGTTTCTCTGGTGACTTCCTTCCTTCCCATCTTGATGAGGGAGGTCAGTGGGACATTAAAGTCAGGGCCGCTTCTGAACTCAGGCTGCAGAGATAGGGGATGGATGTCCCCAGGCAGAGGCATCTTTATCCAATCACGTGATTGCTAGAGAGTGATGTTATTTGCATATAATTTGCACTTTCTTTTAATGTCAAAATGCTCTGACATACCCATCCTAATTTGTCCCTCCCTCTCCCACTGCCTCGCACCCCCTGTTTTCTGCCTCCCACCCCATGTCAGCCCAGCCCTGCATTGCTGGGTTGTGGCGGCTGCAGCCCCTGCCTGCCTTTACAGTGTGACCCAGCTGGGCAGCACCCACATTGTGCCTGGAACTGTGCAGTGTGATCCTCGTGTTCAGCTCAGAGAGGTCAAGCAACCTGTCCAAACTTCCAGAGTGAAGTGGCTGAGTCGGCATTCAATCCCTGACTGCCTGACTCTGGGACTGTGCTTTCCTCGCTGCTCCTCAATGTGAGGTCCCTACGCCAGGGGTGGGGGGCATCACTGGGCGCTTGTTAGAGGTCAGGCCCCATAGCAGACCTGCTGAATCAGGATCTGAACTTTATCAGGATCCCCAGGAGGTTGTGTGCACAGTAAAGGTAGAGAGAAGCGCTGCTCTAGAACTCTGCCGGCTACCCTGGCTTCTAGGTTCCGGAGCCACCTGATGCTTTCTGGAGGCAACATTACATGATAGCAGAGCCAGAAAGGCCCCCAGATGTCTTCAATACTGGTGGTTTCACCAACTGTGTTCTTTGGAGCACTGGGGTTCCCAGAGGTGGCTTTGTGGCTTCTCTGCTGTGGGGTAGGTGCCCAGCAGGCAGGACTCCGGAACTCCCAGGCTCACTTGACTGCTTACCCTTGAATTAGGTTTATAAACTCATGGACGGGGCACCTGGATGGCTCAGTTGGTTAAGCGTCCGACTCTTGTCTTCGGCTCAGGTCATAGTCTCATGGTCTCAGATCGAGCCCGGCGTTGTTGGGCTCTGTGCTGACAGCACAAAGACTGCTTGGGATTCTCTCTCTCCCTCTCTCTCTGCCCCTCTCCTACTTGTGCGTGCACGTGCTCTCTCTCTCTCTCTCAAAATAAAGAAATAAGCTTAAAAAAAAAACCCCTCATGGAACACAATTTCATTGGATTGGGGTAGGACTGTTAGGGTCTATTGGCTAAAAAAATTTTTTTTAAAACATTCTTTATTCCATCCTTCTATTTTATAAGTGAGGAAATTGTTACTCAGAGAGATGGAGGGACCTGCCCAAAGTCACACAGAATCTGAGACCAGGTTCCAGCTACGTCAGTTAGGATTGTTTTTGACTGCAAGTAGCGGCAAAAGTGACTAAGAGAGACTTATGCAAGTAAAGACTTACAACAAGAAGGTCAGGCATAGACTGCTGAGGACTGGTACCATGTTCAGCCCAATGATGCATCAGTGGCCCAGGCTCTTCCGGTTTTCCATTTTGCCTGCCCTCCTTCCTGCCACAAGCCCTCTGCCTGGGGCTTTTATCCTCATGGCAGAGAATGGTTGCTATTGCTCCAGACCTTGCATCCATGTTCCAGGTGGGAAGAAGATGGATGGAGGAGTGAGCAGAGGGTATTCTTCTAGTTAATTTTGCTTTTTTTTTTTTTTTCATTCAGGGAAGGATGCTCTCCCCTGAGGCTCCTATTTGTTTTAGGCTGGGACTGGGTTACATGGCCACCCCTAGCTAGAAGAGAGCCAGGAGTAGGGGAGAGGGGAACGGGCTTAGGTCAAACCATCTGATGGTGAATGCCTCCCTATCTAGGGATCTTGTCCTGGTATCCTGAGATTCTTCAGGGCCCAGAATTGCAGCCTTCGGGATGGAATGGGATATGTTTGAATCAGAGAGGCTTGTGCTCAAGCCTTGGGGCTTGACTCCCCCCCCACCAAAATGGTCCTTTATGGGAACCATTTGATGTGGGGACTAGAGCTCTGCTAAACAAAGACATACATTCTTGGGGGCTTAGGGGCAGAGGGATTGGGTTAGAGGGAAAACCACAAGGGCTAATTCTAATTCTCTGACTATCTCTACAGCTCACAGTCCCTAATGAAAACATGTGTAAGAAACCCGCAGGGTTAATTTTGCTGAAAAAAATTCCAATAAAGCCCCATTAGATTTTCACGTTAAATTAATGTAATGGATGCTTAAAAGCCATGCTAATTAGGCTTTGTTATTAACAGGAATGTCAGGTGGATGGGATCTGGCCCAGAGCTTACATTTTTTCCTGGCCACCTATGGGAGATGGATTTGTCAGTGGTCGGAAGGCACCACACCATCTGGCCCCAACAACCCAGCTCCCGCTCATGCCTTGGAATGTCTTTAGTCATTTAAATTCATTTGCCCGGAACTGGAATATTTGCTTCACCAAGATGACAGGCAACAAACTCTGTTTTATGTTGGTTTTTATTTTTATTTTTTGGGACATTTCCAAATTTTCCCTTCTAGGGACTGTCCTAATGTTTCTGCTAGGGACATGGCTCTGATGGGTTCTTCCCTTGCTCAGAAATCTTTGATAGCTCCCTATTATTGTCTATCTGATAAGTCCAGAGCCCTGACTTGGCATTCAAAGCCTTCTGGGATTTAGCCCTAATTCACCTTTCTGGCCCCTCCCCATTCCTCTCCATATGTACTAAGGGAAGGCTCCTCGCTGAACTTGGCCCTCCCAGTTCCCCTTGACTTTGGCTATAATCCCCAAACCCCATCATCTCAGCCTTCCAACATTTGTGTTATTCTTTCCATTTTACAGATGGCAAAACTGACCCTGATCACTCAGATTCCCTTTATGTAAGACCCCGGGCACGTTTTGGGTGCTCACATAATTCCTGTCTCTTCCTTTTCTCCCTTTCCCTCAACCTGTCTGCTGGGCCAGGTAGGACATCTTTAGGGTGGCTACCTGTCCTGCCCCAGGGCTTGGGACTTGGGAATTCCAAACGCCACATGGCATTTGGGAAGAGACTCTGTTTCTGGAAGGAGAAATGCACAAAGCCAGGATGAACAAGAGAAGGGAAGGCCTGGCCCCTGTTCCTCCCATCATCCCAGGCTGTCTGGGCCCAGGTTATATGCTCCACACTAGAGGCAGTTTGCATATCATAGGGAGACCCTGACCCCAACCCCAGGCTCATCTGTGTGTTTATAGGGGACAAAACCTATACTGTTTGCCTCCAGGCAGCCTGAACTGGGACACCAGCTGTTGAGAGGAGCTGGCTGTGAGACACCTGCCCAGCATCTGGGGCACTGGGGCCTATGGGAAGTTGCAGTCAGAGGTAGGCTGGGGGGACCCTCTTCCCTGTGGGAAGCTGAGCTCGAGCCCAGCCAATAGGGGCAGAAAGGGTCCCAGGGTCTCTTTGCAACTGTCCTATCCCTGCATCATAGTCCACACCTGCCTCTGAAGGCTCAAGGACGTAAACCTCATCTCCAGGGCCACCAGTCTCTCTAGATCTGAACTAGGACAAGAGAGAGGTCATTTAAACCTCTTCTTTCTCTACGTCCAACCGTGGGGGTTGGCCATTCCCCTTTGGGGGCGAGTTGGATTTTCCCTTTCGGGTCACCACCAGGTTTGGAGTGAATCGCATGGCGTCTGATAGGAGAACTACAGGGTAGACTTTGGTACGGGCATGAGTCTCACACAGCTAGGAGCGGCAGGAAGGGAGAAGGTTTGGGTCTTGGGAGCCTCATCAATCACCCAGATGCCTGTTTGTTGAGCCCCAGGCACTCAGAGAGCAAGGAGGAAGGGACAAAAGAGCGGCACAGTCTCCAGGAGGGAGCTTGAGAAGCTTAATACTTTAGAAATTGCTCAGAGGCTTTTTGAGGAAAATCCAGCCGTGATAGGGATGTGACAGCACAAGAAAGCAAATGGGGCTCCTCTGGGCCCAAACCACAACCAGAGGAATTGCTGGAGATTGAAATGTTTATTTCCATCCAGGCAACGAAGGAAAGTCAAAGGCCAGCAGACAGTGTGCGTGTGCGCGTGCATGTGTGTGTGTGTGTGTGTGTGTGCATGCGCGTGTGCATTTGTGCTTGCACACACACGCGTAGTTAATGCAAGGCCTCCCACTGCAGAACAAATTGTCCAACTGACCCCAGGCGGGAGGGAACATAACTCCCCTCTCTTGCACACTGGAGATTTCCCCAAGACGGAGCCTGTCAGCAAAACATTGCCTGAAATGCAAACCTATACTGGCCCTCAGTAGATGGCCTGACTCCCGTGTACCATCAGTGGAGATGACGAGAGGAAAGAGGCCCAGGCTTTCCCCGGCTGACTCTGCATATTGTCCCCTCCCCTACATAACTCTTCTTTCTTAACGAAGGCCATGTGGCCTTGTGGAATTTGCCCCTGAGCTTTTGTATGACAGGTGGCACTAGGATGGGACCCACCTTGCCTGACACCCTTCTCCAGGAACCTTCTTGAAACGCCTGGGTAATCTCTCCGCCTCAAAAATCTTGTCCAGATGGCAGGATGGAAGTCCTGGCAGAGACACATGAACCCAGATGCCCAGGGTCTCAAAGAAATGAAGAGGGGGCCGCGGAGGGGGAAAGGGAGACGTGGGGGTGGGAAAAGAATGATGGGAATCTGGAAGCAGAGGGTATGAACTTCTGGCCTGTGCAGGGATGGGGGGCAGAAAGAGACTCCATGCACCAGGGCATGCCTTGCCCAGCCCAGGCCACCTGCACTGCCATTTCCATCCTGGCACTTGGCACAATCTGGAGTACCTCTCAGAAAGGGTGGCCTCTTGGTCCAGCCTGCTGCCTGGGGCCACTCGGGCCTCTACTTCTTGGTGCACAGCTTGTGGCTTGTGGGCTCATTGAACAGGAAGGTGAGAGAAACAGAGCTGAGGAGGCAGCACTGCAGGGGGATGCCCACGAAACCTTGGCCTTTCTGGGCTGGGATGTGGGAAAGGGGAAGAGAGGACCAAAGGCCAAAGGGTCTCTGGAGGGATCTGTGCCTCCACTCGGGGTTAATTAGAGGCCAGGCCACTGGGGAGATGAACCCTTCCCCTGGCTCTCTCTGCTCCCTGAGGCAAGAAGACACAGCAGGGCACTGAAAAGATCGATGAGGAAGGTAGACTGTGTCTGTTTCCTAGACCTCGGGGGTTAGGACTCTCCATATGAGCCATAGCATAAGAATTCTAAAGTTTCCATCCGTTGCCTTCCCAATAGCCACCCCGCTGCCCACTTTTTCCTCGCTATCAGAACTCAGATACCAGCAGCCATGCTTTTAGGGGAGGCTGGGACCCTCCCCACCCCAGGAGTGAATCCTGACTACGCCGAGCCAAATGTGACAATCCCATTTCCTTGGCTGGTGATGTTTGCACATGGGCATGCCATGCAGTTCTGGCCAGTGACAACAAAGAGGGAGACTCCTGGTGGAGAAGGGGTGCCTTCTGGGAAAAGCTTTTTGAGATCTGGAAAACTGACTTGCCAAAGAAGCAGCTACCCCTGCCCACCACCTGTGGATATTGTTTGACGAGGATGTGATGCCTGGAGCTTTGGCAGTCACATTAAGATCATGAGGGAAGTGGTTAAGATGCTGAGGAACAAATAGAAAGGGAGGAAGAATCTGGTTTCTGATGGTATCCCTGGACTCAGCTGAATTAACCAAATGTGGGATCGCCTTACCTCCAGATTTCTTAGTATAAGGAACTATGAACCTTTTATTTTTAAAACTACTCATCATTGAGCTTTCTATTCGTTGTTGCAGAAAGCAGCCAACCTCATCACATTTCTGAGGTCAAGATGAAATAATTCGGATTCTCTGCTGTGAATCTCTCCTTGGGGACAGTGAAGGTGTCTCTGAGCTCACTGGAAACTTAGCTCAGCTGGAACTGCCTCCTTCCCTTCCAGGCAAAAGTTGAAGAGTCTAAGTTTGGGAACCAGAAAACAGAAAACTTGGGTTCAAATCCCACACCTTCATGCAGGTACTGTGTGACCTTATGTTAATTATTTAAACCAGGGGTGGGCAAAATTTTTCTGTAAAGGGCCAGAAAGTAATTGTTTAGGCTTGGTGGGTCATACGGTCACTATTGGAACATTGTTGGAACTATTTCACTCTTGTTTTAGTCTGAAAGCAAATCGTGGATAGCATGCAACTAAATGGATATGGCTGCGTTCCAATAAAACTTTATTTACAAGAACAAGTAGCACGCTGGATTTGGCCTGCAGGCCATGGTAAATCAACCTAAATCCTCAGACTCTTAGCTTCCTCAGTAGGAAAACGAGGCTCATTTCTGTTTTCCTCATGGGGCAAATCTGGGCGTCAAATGAGTTGACTTAAAATGATCACTACATAAATAAAAGGTACATGTGGGCCCCCTTTCCTATGAGAATCAAAGTGCTGGCCCTCAAGAGTGGCGAAGCACTTGACTACCACCTCCTATAGCTGTGTGACTTTGGGAAGTACCTTAACTTCTCTGGGCATCACTTTCCTACCTTAAGACTGACTTCATACACGGTTGCAAGGGTTAAGTGACTACTGTGTTTAAAGCACGGCACGGATTGAGCACACAAGGAACAGTAGTAAGTGTTATTAATGAGTAAAGCCCCTCTTTTCTGACCTGGCAGATCCCATTCTTTCTCATCCTACCTATATCCTGACATTTGGTAAATCTTGCTTTCCTCCCATGGATGTCAGAGCCCCTGGGGGCCTGCACACCACCCTGCCTGCGGTGCACTCTCTCTCCCTCCACCACCCACCCATTGCCCTCCCCACCACACCCGCTTCCCCATTTAACAGAACGAGTAATTAACAATGTTAATTCTAATCTCATTTGCTAATGAAGGCATTCTAATTGCACCATAATTGGCAGCGGCTGCAGCAGAAAAAACACAAAATAAACCCTGCGTGGGTAATTCGGTTTAACTTCTTTATAATTACCTTGCAGGCTGGGACCGGGTGGTTTTGAGTGGGATGGGGAGGTTGGGGGATTAAGAGAGAGGGGGGCAAAGACCCGAGGGTGGGAGAAAAGGGGTGAACGGAGCACTTCTCTTGTCCCGCTCTCCTGCTTATCCCCAGACCTCTGACATAAACTTCCTTCTCGACTCCCATTTTCTCCTTGGGCGAGTCCTGGCAGACGTCTTCTGCAGGCTGACTACAGGATACTCTGGGGCATGGACTTACTCGCCCTCCAATATCTTCATCAGCCCGCCCTTCCCCAGTCCGGCCTCTGTGAGACCAGAATGCAGGCCCCAGATCTTTCCACCCTGAACTCACAGCTCTGACCTGATATTCCAGACAGACCCAATTGTCGGCGCGGCTTCTGTACAGGCTGTGTCGTCCGATTAGGAATGCCACCCCCATGTTCCCCTTCACCCCCTGGACAACCCTGTGAAGGAAAGGCTAACCTGCTCTCCTTTACTTAGTGCAAACCTGCACTGTAAAACACATCCCATTATTTCACACGGGCCTGTTTACTGTTGACAGCCTTCCTTTGTCACTAGATTGTGTCATTTTATGTATGGACCCCTCCCCCTCCCCGCCCCCTGCCTGTGCCTGACCCAGAACAGGTGCTTGGTTCTACTTTTGTAGAGTGCTTGCATGAGATGTAGGTGACCGTGGAGAACATTCTGGAGGCATATGGCAAGGACCTGGGTTCTAGTCTTGGCTCTCTACATACAAAGGCATTTCTCTGTAGAGTGAAAGTCTCATACTCTATAATCTCTCCTTCTCCACCTGTTCTCAAAGTCAAGGACGTCTTGAACTGTCCTGCTTGAAATGCTTTCTCCCTTGCTAAATAAATAAATAAGTATTAAAAGTCAGCCAACAGGGGAGCCATATCCATTCCAGGCCATCTTTGTCACTGGAAGTGAAGTTTCTGCCCAAACTTCTCGTGCAGCCTTCTCTATTTCCACCAGGCAACCTCACTCTGATGTTGATGGTTCTGAAGAAGTAAACGTCTTCTCTGAACCCTGATATAACGTCTTCTGCATCTCATCCGACTAAGCCTTACCTTGATAGCTTCCCCTGCCCAGTTTTGGAAGAAACGAGGGCCCAAGGTATTTGTTCGGCGTATACTTACAACCATTCCCATAGCAACCAGCTGTGATTCAGACTGAGCGGGGAACTGCTTTCCTTTAAGAGAGATGGTGGGAGAGGAAATCTAGCATTTCTGGCCAAAAGAGAGCGCTTCCGAAGGAGGTCCCTTCTTCTGAGCCTGGAGTCCCCACGCACTGTATCAAAGGCGGGCATCCGCGCTTAGGGTGTTCATCCGTGGTCTCTCGGTTTCATTGTTTCATTGGAGACATCCCTTGTGGAGACCTCTGTCCTGCTCTCCTGTTCCCCTGCAATCCCGGGGGTTCTTTGCCACCACCTGGAAATCTCCTTGGCTTCTCCTCCGTCTGGGTATCGTGTCTCCTGGTTCCCACGCCTCCATTTTTTCTTGGTTTATGCTCTTATTTTGGTGTAGCATGGGAGATAAAATTTCCGAGACTGCCTTTGAGAAATTTAATGCCATGCAGCTTCCTGATCTTTTTTATGTAACCAGACGTTTTCCCTTTCCCCTCCGGTGGCTTTAATAGCTTCATCCTCAGTGTTTTGAAATTTCCCAACGAAGTGCTTTGGCATCAGGGGCCCATGAATCTGGAAACTCATATCCTTCAATGCTAAGATATTTGCTTATGTTACTTCTGTGATCATTGCCTTACCTCTGATTTCTCTCTCTTTTTGGATTGCCTGTTAGTTAGATGTTGGGTCTCCTGAACTGATCTTCTGAAATTTTTAATCATTTTTCTCCTTTTTTATTCTTTTTTTTTGTTGTTGTTCTCGGAGATTTCCTCAGTGTTATTCACTCACCCTCCAGTGGAATTCTCTCTTTCTCTTTTTGATTCCCAAAGTTCTTTTTATTTCCTGAGTGTTCTTTTATTTATTTTTGTGTTTTAATAGGAAACTGTTCTTTTTTCAAGCGTGCCATATCTTTTCTTATTCAGGGACGACTGTAAAGTTTTAAGAGATCCTGCTTCTTCCTAAATTGCTTCCTTTTGATCAGAGCCCCTTTCTCCCACTGTTTTTCTTCTCCATCTTTTGTACTGGATGCCCTGGCTTCCTGGCCTCCTGGAAGCCCCGCATGCATGGGGCTGTTCTGTTCCGTCAGAGAGGAGTTCTCCAAGCTCCAGCCTGGGTGGTGGGAGCTGGGCTGACAGTGCTCAGGAAATTGAGTGGGAGTGGGAAGCGAGTAGATCTTTACTTAATACATGTTTTCTGTCATCACCTTGCCCCCGGTGAGGATGGGTGTTCTGGAATTTAAAGCCCTTCAGATCCCATCACTCTTCTCTCTTATGAGGGAGAGTGGGGATTGTGTCTGGAGGGTCTGATGACTTTGTAATGCAGACTTTCAGTCACTGTGTCCATTTAAATATTATTCATTCATTCATTCATTCATTCATTCATTTTGAGAGAGAGACAACATGAGCAGGGGAGGGGCAGAGCGTGAGAAGCGGGGAGAGACAGAGAATCCCAAGCAGGCTCCGCACCACCAGCACAGAGCCCCATGCGGGGCTTGAACTCATGAAACCGTGAGATCATGACCTGAGCTAAAACCAAGAGTCAAGACGCTTACTCCACTGAGCCACCCAGGCGCCCCTCCATGACTCCATTTTTAGCCTGACCTGAGCCCTGCTTTCAGAAGCGGCTGGTCTTCCCCATACTTGAGACTTTCTGGGCTTCTGCACTAGGAACCAGCCAGGTCCTGGGCTGCCCCACAGCCAATGCAGGCTTCAGCCTTGTCTGACCTCCTGAGTCGGCTGTTATTCGCCTACCTGCTCCCCGGTCTCGGCAATTTTGTTGGTGTTGCTTCCTCTTCTTTTTTCCTGGTCTTGTTTACGTCTTAACGAAATCCCTTAGTCATTTTTGTGGTGTGTTGGGAGGAAGTAAGGAAAAGAGTGACTCCCTCTTGTGTGCACAGCACTTCAGCATTTACGCAGCCCATCCATATCCATTCTCTCATTTTTTATATGTCTTTTTTTTAATGTTTATTTATTTATTTTTATTAAAAAATTTTTTTTAACGTTTATTTATTTTTGAGACAGAGAGAGACAGAGCATGAACGGGGGAGGGTCAGAGAGAGGAAGACACAGAATCTGAAACAGGCTCCAGGCTCTGAGCGGTCAGCACAGAGCCCGACGCGGGGCTCGAACTCACGGACCACGAGATCGTGACCTGAGCCAAAGTCGGACGTTTAACCGACTGAGCCACCCAGGCGCCCCTATTTATTTATTTTTGAGAGAGAGAGAGAGAGAGAGAGAGAGAGAGAAAGAGAGAATCCCAAGCAGGCTCCACTGTCAGTGCAGAGCCTGACACGGGGCTTGAACTCACAAACTATGAGATCGTGACCCGGGCTGAAACCACGAGTCGGACGCTTAACTGACTGAGCCACCCAGGCGCCTCCATTCTCTCATTTTATCTGCCAAGAGCTCAGTGGACCCGGCAGGGAGGGAATTTTTCTCCACCACATTTAACCGGGATTCTGAATGTGACCCCTTAAGCGGCATTTAAACAAGTGAGCAAGAGTTGGAAACAGAGGTGGGGGGGGGGTTTCACTGCCATCGTCCCTGCTTCCCCAAGCTCCCCATGTGGAATTTAATGAGAAGTGAAATGCCATTGGCAACGTGGACCCAGTGGGAAGAGGAATTTGGAATCAGGGCTGCTAGAAGCAGCCTGGGTCCAGGGCACCTGCAGTAACATTGCTTTGATGTAGTAACTGATGATGTGAAAATTAAAAGTTGAAAATCAAAGGCGAAGCCTGATAGTGATGTGAGGCATTGAGGAGGGGCGCCGTTGGGATTTCTTCCCTCTTTCCTCAACTCCTGCTTTTCTTTCCAGGCCTGTCATTTCTGCTTGTTGGCAGATGTGTGTGTGTGCGCGTGCATGCACACATATGTATTTGCATGTATCTGTGTATGTGTATGCAGGCATCTGTGTGTGAGTGCACCTGTGTGTGTATGCGTACATGTGTCCGTGTGTGTGCAGATGTGGATGTGTGTATCCATCTGTGTCTGTGCATGTGCACACAGTTATGTGTATGTTCATGTATGTGTTGGGCAAGAGTGACGATTTGTGAATTTCAACTTGGTAAAGTGGGAAAGCGAAGGTTGTAGATGTGGATTCAAGGACATACATACTCATATTATTGTAGGCAACTCTTGCTTTCCCTGGGTCTCTATGTTCTTATATCCAAAGTGAGTTTTAAGATGTCAAAGCTGGATACCACATGCGGGGGGCGGGGGTGGTGCATTGTGAGAGCTCTCGGAGCGATATATGGGGAGATACTTTGTCAAGTGTCAAGGATCATGCAAATGTCATTCATTCATTCATTCATTCATCTGAGGCATACTTTTTGAGCTTTTTCTAATAGGACCCATGCTCTGAGGAATATACTTTCTCTTGGGAGAAACAAAGACAGAGGCACCTAAGATACCCCATGTAGAGAGCCTGGGGGAGCCACCAGGGGGGGCGCCAAGCCCGGCCAGAGGAGGAGGAGGCCCTTTAGAGGTCAAGGCTGGAAGTGGGGGGGAGGAATCGATATTGCAGACAAATGGAGGCAGAGGCCTGGGTTCAAATCCCTTTAGGCAGGAGAGCAGAGGTACACAGACATGGATGTGAGAGAGTGATCTGTCTGATTTGCCGGGAAGATGGTCTCAAGGGGCTGGACGCCATGAGACTTCATCCAGTCCATTGCCTGCCCCCCCCACTAGGGACGGTCAGGCAAGACCCGGGGAAGTCTTGGCTCCTGGGCTCATTCTTTCACTCTGTCTTGAATGTAGTGAGCATTTATTAAGCCCCCACTCTGCTATCCCAGGCTCTGGGGATGCAGGAGCAGACCCACCTGGTGGATCCCAAGGCTGTGCAGGGCCCCTCTTAGCCAGCCCTGCCTCTAGGTACACCTTCCAGGCTCAGGCTGGCTGGGAGGGTTCTCCCGGAACAATGTCACTGCGGAGTTTTATGCTGTTTTATCCCCTTCCAGGGGAACGTCTGCCAATGGCTTTTACGATGCCGAATAAAAAGCCCTTTTTTTTTTCCTTTAGATATTTTTATTTCACCTTTAAAGGATGTACAGTAAGGGTGAGAACATCTCGATGAAATCTCTGCAGTAAATAACTCTTGGATCCCTTTCTCATGCAAGCAGAAGGACAAAAGGACAAGGCACGCTGGAGGTGGCCTCCCCACCTTCCTCATCCTTACGGTGCTGGTTCTCAGCTAAACCACAAGCAGGTGGGGAGGGATAGAGGTGGCCCCTGGGCTCCATGGGAAGGGGCTGAGGGTGCTTGGCCACCTACCATGCACTTCACCTTGGTGTGCAGGGGCTAAGTGGTCAGGACTCTGGATCTGCTCTGCTTTCATTTGGCTCCTGCCTTCTCCACTTGCTAGCTGTGAGACCTTGGCCAAGTTATCTGTCGCCTTTGTGCCTCAGTTTCCTCATCTCTAAAATGGGGATCACAACATTGATTCAAATGGAGAGATGATTCCCATCTCTAAAATGGGAATCACAACATGCCTACCTGACTAGAGCTGTCGGGGTGAATACATAAAATCGTGCAGGTAAAGCACATAGAAGTGTCTGGGATGCAGAAAAATGTGAAGAACTGGTTGCTATTTTATTCTTCTTATTTTGTCTCTTCGTCAGCTAAGCAGGCCCTGGCCGTGTGCCTGTCTCATCTCTCAGCGGAAGGGTGGCCAGCCTCTCATTTGAGCCCACGAGGAAGGTGAAACTGAGTGGGTTGCCCAGGCCAGCCAGGGGGAGAGCGAGGGGGCCGAGCGGTTGACGGAGAAGTCCCTTCTCTCGAACGCAGCCCCTGAAAGTTCTACTCCTGAGGAATCATTCTGAGATTTCCCCTGGGGGGCTGGAAGGCAGGTCCAGAGGGGGAACGACTTCCCCAAGGCCAGCGTTGCCCCAGCACGGAGCCAGGATCTGGGCTCAGCCACGTTCGCTGACCCCTGGTCCCAGGCTCCTTCTTGGCTGCAGGCCACCTCTCGAGCATGGATGTGTCTGTTTGGGGGCCTCAGACTTGAGAGGTTGCCCCTTGCCTCCAGACCCAGGGGAGTCGGGCAGGGGAGGGCTCCATGGTGGTAACGAGTGGGCACCCTTGGCTCTAAGCGTCAACACTGGACTCTAAGCTGGGCTGTCCCATGTGTTGTCGGTGGCGGGGTGGGAGGTGGCCAGGGCTGCGGGGTCAGCGATGACACACGCCTGGGTGTTCTGCTGGACTGAGAGGCGCCAACGGCAACTGTTTTTAATGAAGCTGTCAGCTGGGCCGCTAGGCTCTGGGGAGCAGACTGGGTAGAAAATCATCAATTTAAACAGAAAATGAGTCAGAGGCTTGGGGTGGGGTGGGGTGAGGGCCTGGGGTCAGCAGGGAAGGGCTGGAGGAGCTCTGTGGGGGGGCCGTGGCACTGACGGGCTCGGCCCAGGTGGCCCAAACCCTACCCCACCCACCACGGGGCCCTCCCTGCAGTGTTCGGGCTGGTTCAGTAAACCTGTCCTTAGCATCGGCTCTGTGCCAGGCACTGAGCCAGTGCTGGGAACGGAGACAGGAGACGCGTCCCTGCCTGTAAGAAGCCCAGTCCTCAGCGGGAGACAGACACCTAAGCAGTCAGTGATACTGGCCCTGCGAACAGGGCATAAGAGGGCCGACTCTGGGACTTGATTGTCTGAACTTCTGTCTTGGCTTGGCTCCCTTCTAGCCTTAGGACCTCGTGCAGGTCACCTAACCTGTCATCGCCTCTGTGTTCTCATCTGTCACATGGGGTGCACCATAATGGAGACGTGTGGGTAACAAACTCCCTGAACTCAGGGGCACAAAGGCCGCCATGTTATCACGTGCTGAGAGGTTCTGTGGTCAGGAACTTGGACAGGGCGCAGGGGGGATGGGTCTGTCTCTGCTCCACAACGTGTGGGGCCTCAGGCTGGAAGACTTGAACGTTCAGGGGTGATGAAAATGGCGGGGCTGGAATCATCTGGAGGCTACTTTCTCACATGGGACTCCAAGGCTGGGCTCAGCTGGGACTGCAGACCAGAGCCACTAGCAGCCTATGCATGGGCTTAGGCTTCTCACAGCCTGGTGGCTTCTGAGAGGGAGCCTCCTGGGGGGAAATATCCAGAAGGCAAGAACCCAAGGTGGCTGCTCCTTTGTAACCCAGCCTTGGAAGGCACACTGCATCACTTCTGCTGGACTCTGTTGGTTGAAGTCGTCACAAAACCGCCTAGGTTTAAGGGGAGGGGACATTTTCAAAACCGTCACTCTACTCAGAGTGCTGGATAATTAAATTAAATGAGAGACATGTAATGGGTGTAGGATAATGCCTGTAAGTACCCAATAAATGTTAAGTATTATCGTTAGTGCTGTCGTGGGGAGGACATAGTAAGAAAAGGCTTCGGAGTGAAGGGGTATCTGAGCCGGGTTTTGAAGGATGAATAGGAGTTTGCTATGTACCATGGAGGGAGCACAGTTCAGGTAGAGGGAAGAGCTTAGGTAAAGGGAAAGAAGGCTTGAGACAATGATGTGTTCAGGGACACCAGGTGTAATTTGGTGTTGTTGCAGCACTGAGGGCAAGGAAGAGCATGGCTGAGGATATGCTACAGGGGCGGCAGGTTAACAGGAGGCAAAGCAGTGTCTTGTGGGCCTGAGAAGTCCGGATTTTATCCTGAGGGCATCAGGGAGCCATGGAAGGTTTCAAGCAGGGGAGTGACATAGGCAGGCTTGTCAGAAAGATGATTCTGGCAGCATTGTAGGGGAGGGCCTGGGAGGGTAAAATCTGAGGCTGGGGACCAGTGAGGAGGCCATTACGGAAAGAGATGAAGAAGATCTGGCCTAAGTGGGTAGCAGTGAGGACAAAGGGAGCCAGTCAGACGCGGAGCCACTTAAGCTAGAACATGAGCTGGATTGGGGTAACTGGAGGCGGGAGGAAAGGGAGCGGCCCAGGGGAGGGTGGACCTGTGGCAGGAGGCTGGAGGTAGGTGGGTAACATCAACCTTGTTCCCGAGCAGGGCCAGGGAAACATGGCGGACATGCAGTCTCCTCAGCCAGGCCTGATCCTGCTGCCTCGCTGGAGGATGCCTTCAACTCAGCTCTGAATCCTTCTCGATCGACTCGGGCCACACTGCTTGGGGTCCGACAGGCTGTGGAGGTGGGGGGAAAGAGGAGTCAAGGATACCCCCACATGAAAGCAAGGGCAGGCTCTTATCCTTCCTGTGTCCAAGGTTTGGGAAGCCCTTCTTGAGAACAGAAGGGTCTCTCTGCTCAGAGCCCTGTCCCACGCTGAGGGCCAAGTGTCGGTGACCTTGGCCGGGGGGTGGCTAGGGCCACAGAGTGGCAGAGTTCCAGAGTGTTGGAATGGGAGAGTCCTGGGAGGAGGCCCCAAGTCTGGCACTAGACAGGACTGTGTTTTAGCTGTGGTTCTGCTTCTTGGCCGTGTGTACAAAGCTCTGTGCAGAATGGAGGCCATGACCTCACCTTCCCCACAGGATTGCCAAGGGGGCTAAATGGAATCATAGATGGGAACAAGTGAGGGCCAATATATATATATATATATATATATATATATATACACATACATACATATACCACTGACCCTTGAACAACACAGGCTTGAACTGCATGGGTCCATTCATATGTGGATATTTTTCAATAAATACAGTACAGTACTGTAAATGTATTTTCTCTTCCTTGTGATTTTCTTGATAACATTTCCTTTTCTGTCATTTATTTTATTGTAAGAATACTGTATATAATACATACAACATATAAAATATGTGTTAATTATCTGTTTATGTTATCAGTAAGCCTTCCAGTCAACAGTAGGCTGTTAGTAGTTAAGTTTTCGGGGAGTCAAAGGTTATGCACAGATTCTCAACTGCATAGGGGAGAGAGGGTTGGAGCCCCTAACTCTTGAGTTTTTCAGGGGTCAACTATACACACACACACACATACCCACACAATTATATAATTGTACAATTATACATACACATATATATGTATAATTATTTTTAGAAGGACTTGGCTCACACAATTACAGAGGCTGAGAAGTCCAAGCTCTGTAGCTAGCAAACTGAAGACCCAGGAGTCAGACCATTGTTCTAGCTCAACAGTCAGGCAGAGAGAGTGAATTCTCCCTTATCCTGCCATTTTGTTCTTTTCAAGCCTGCACGAGGTTGGATGAGACCCACATACATTGGGGAGGGCAGTCTGCTTTATTCAGTCTGTTGATTCACTTTTTTATCTCATCCAGAAACGCTCATGCAGACAACACCCAGAAGAGTGTTTAACCAAATATCTGGGCACCCTGTGGCCCAGTCAAGCTGACGTAAAATATTAACCTTCACAGAAGAGACTGCTAAGGGTTACTCGGCAAACTTGTGGCAGACCCAGAGGACGGTCTGATCCAGGCAGAGATGGGAGGGCAGAAAGCAGAGATTTCTGCCAGTATCTATCTTTACACCAGGGCAGCAGGACAGACGTGACCTCCTCCCCAGAGAGCACAGCACCTTCTGCCTTTTGACCTGGGTTCTAGTTCTGGCTCTGTCATTTTCTAGCTGAGTGACTCTGGGCCGTCACATCTTAGGGCCCTGGTTTCCTCCTTTGTGCAGAGAGGTTGTGTTGTGCATCTATGGCTCGCTAAGTGACCATGTTGCATGTGACAGCAGGATGAGGGAATCTGGGGCAAGAGACTAACGTTTAGCAGAGAGCATAGAAGGGGGGTCAGGGTGGTGCTGGAACTAGCATTCCAGAACCACCGACTCTGTGTCTTTGCAGGAGTTATTTACTCTTCCTGCACCTTAGTTTCCTCATCAGCAAATGGGGATCCAATTAGATAATGCATCCTAAGTGCGGAGCATGGTGTGGAGCTCATGCAAACCTTCCAAGGATATTAGTCATTCGGATTTTTTGAGAGCCTTCCACGTGCCACGCATTTTATTTATTTACGTAAAACCCTTAGCTCATCAAATCACCCCAACAGCCCAAGGGGCGGTGTGGCAGAGGCAAGACTGCATGCTCCACAGTTTTTCTGTTTCTGCCTCCACGACATGCAGTGGACTACATTTCCCAGCCTGCCCTGCAGGGGGACCGTGGGACCTCCGTCTGGTCAATGGAATGGGGGCAATGTAATGGGCTCTTCTGCTTCCAAGCTGGCCCCCTCAAACCTCCTGTGTGAGGTGCCTTGTGTTCCCTCTTGACGCCTCGGTTGGTCAGCTGTGGAGGATCTAAAGCAGAGGTTCTCCAACGAGGCAATTTTGCTCCCTCTTCTGCTGAGGACGTCCATTAGGCAATATCTGGACACATTTTTGTTGTTACAACTTGGGGTAAATGCTACTACTGGTGTCTCGTGGGTAAAGGGCAGGGATGCTGCGAAACATGTCAGAATGCATAGCACAGCCTCCACTACAAAGAATTATCCAGCCCCAATGTCAGTAGAGCTGAGATTAAGAAACCCTGGGCTCTAGCCCAGGTCCCGAGGCCCTGGGATAGTCTAAAAAGAAGAGCCTGCGTTCTTAAATGATTGTATGGAGCACAGCTCTCCTTCCCCCAAGGTTTAGACTGGAAGTAAGAAATAGGTCTTTAAACCACTGAGATTTGGGGGACTATTTGTTAGAACAGTTGGCCTACCTCAGTTAATGCAGGCAGCTACTGCTATGCCCGTTTCACTGATGAGACAACTGAGACAGGAGGTCACGGAACTTGTAAATGACAAAGTGTGGGTTTGCAACCAGGTTTTCTCTGTGCTAAAACCCATGCTCGCCTCAGTATTAGTACGGCCTCTTTTCAGCTCCTGGTTTTAGGGAGAAGCCTCATCATCATTTCTGTCCCCTCTCTTACGTCCCCCAGGGGATTGATGTGGAGGCAGCTATAGAACAAATCACTAAATTGCTGCCAGGGCTTCTGCTCTGAGGACTCCTGCTTTTGGGAGGAGCGTGAATCCCCAGAACATGCTGGCGGTCCCATCCCAGGCAGCCCGCGTTGGTTATCTGTGACACTGGATACCCCCCTACCAAGGGCTGGTACACAGCCCCTGCATGTGTCCGCTGTCCTCTGCATGGAGCCTCCTCCCATCACATGCTCTGCTCTCCAGAGCCAGCCCCCAGGTTTGAATTTCCGGGCAGGTGTCTGGAGGCGTCTTGGCTCCCTGTTAATTTCCTGACTTGGCTTCCTGAAAGGCAGAGGGCCCAGAGGTGGCTGCCCGGAGCGATGAGGAGATAGAAATGTCTCCTCTGGCTTCCTGCCTGCCCATCGGCCCACCTGAGGGCCCCTTCCCTCATAGTCCGGCTGCACAGAGGGGGTTGAGCTAGGCTGGTGAGCCTGGCTGTGGGTGGGTGGCAGAACCTCATGGGGAGAAACAGGTGTCTAAGCCTCCAAGAAATGTGGTGTGCGTGTGTGTGTGTGTCTGAATGTGCGTATTGGTGTGTTTACCTACACCTATGACCCTACAAGTCATAGGACCCGCCAACAGGTCATTTGGTGCAGAGGCTTTTTCTGTGTCCACACAAGTTAGCACTGTTCCAATGCTTTATAGGGAAGGAGCCCCTCCTTCACTTACATAAGTCAAGCCTGTACCAGTTCTCTGATGGGTAGGAAGTCCTTCCTCCAGTCTGCTCCGCGTCCCTCTTGGTGCAGTCTGTGTCCATTGTCTTTATTTGGTGGAAATGCACGGTATCTTTTTTGCCTCTCTGATGTCAAGCCCTGCCAGTACCTGAAAATAGAAATTGAGCTCCTCCCTCAAAATACTTCCCAGATTCTCTTCCGCAGACCTGGTAAACCCACTTCCCCTTGCCTGTTTTTCACAGATGAGGATGGCTTCTGGGGACCTGCCTGGTAGGAAAAGTGTGTTTGCCAGTTTCCCTTCCTTTTTGAAGTTCTTTTCTCCTTTAGGAGTCCCCGTGGCTGCAGAAAAAGCATAGGCTTTGGGAGCCAGGCAGATATGCATCCCAGCTCCTGCATGGTCATTTACGAGCTGAGCCATCTCGGCAAAGTTTTTTAACCTCTCTGAGCAAGGCTCCCTTCCTGCACTTTGCACCGAGCGAGTTCCAGAGCACATGCTCAATAAATGTTTCTTTCTTCCCCCTGCCTTCCTCCTTTCTGTCTCTCCCCATCAGGTGGGAATCAGGTGCCCACACTCTCCACCCTACCTCTCTCCTACTTTCTCTCTGGCCCTTCGGCTACTGCTGCCTGAGAAAGGATCAGATGTGCACACGTCTCCTGCCAAACCTGATCAGTTGAGTGCAGGGTTAGCATGGGCCAAGTGCATTAGGGAAACTAAGTAGCCATGGTGACATCCCAGGCACCAGCCATGGGGTGGATGAAGGGAGAAGGCTTTCCCATTGCCTCTGCTCATGGAGCCTGCTTTTCACCCCCTGATCTTTAAAAAATTTTTTTTGATGTATATTTATTTTTGAGAGAGAGTGACAGCGTATGAGCAGGGGAGGGCCAGAGAAAGGGAGGAAGACACAGATCCAAAGCAGGCTCCAGGCTCTGAGCTGCCAGCACAGAGCCCAACGCGGGGCTCGAACTCACAAACCCGTGAGATCATGACCTGAGCTGCAGTTGGACACTTGACCGACTGGACCACCAGGTGCCCACCCCCTTATCTTTGAGTCCTTCTCCTGGCACCTACTCTGTGGGTTTCCGTTGGCCCCGATATCCCCTCTCTTAACGCTGCAACCACAGTCCTGCCTGTTGTTAGGTATGTGGTAAGATCTGGGGTCACTTGATTGCAGGATGCCCCAGATTTCTTAGAATCTTAGAGTACTGTAGCCATTTTCCAGATGGGAAAGCAGGCTCAGAACGGGGCCAAGATCTGCTCAAGGCTTCCTTGAGTTGGGTGAGACTCAGGTATCCTGACTCTGAGTCCAGTGCTGTCTCCACCGTGCTAGTTAGACGGGGGGGCCCAACTGTGACTCTTACTCCCTGGGAACCAGGATGTACACAGCTCCCTGAACATGGTAGGAGCTTGAGGGGGTTATCTAAAAATTTTTTTAAACATTTATTTATTTTTGAGAGACAGAGCATGAGCAGGAGAGGGGCAGAGAGAGAGGGAGACACAGAATCCGAAGCAGGCTCCAGGCTCCGAGCCGTCAGCACAGAGCCCGACACGGGGCTCGAACCCACGAACCGTGAGATCATGACCTGAGCCGAAATTGGACGCTTAACCAACTTAGCCACCCAGGCGCCCCATTGAGGGGGTTATCTAAAGAGTTGACTTACTCCTTTTCAGGAGGAGAAGGGAGAAGGTCCAGGCATCCCTGAGCAAAGGACCCTCAGGAGGGTCACAGCTCATTTTCCTGAAATCTAGGGTCGCATTAAATTCTTATATCTGCGAGCAGCCTTTCAAATTGGCTACTGCCACTGCTGTCTGTGTGTTACATAAATGCTCACGGAGGCAAGAAGCAAATAGGGAGCGGGGGGTGGTGGGGAGAGCCTACACGCAGAGATTCAGGGAGAGATGGACAGAAGAAGTGAGAGATGGAAAGGGAGAGATGGTAAGACACAGAGAGAAAACACATTCAGATACAGAGGCACAGATAGGTGGCAAGACAGAGGGAGAAACAACAGACTGAAGATGAGAGAGAGGAGAAACAAGGAAACAGTGGAAAGCAAGTGTGAGACAGAGGGACACACAGAGAGTTGTAGAGTGAGGCAGAGAAAGCAGGAAACAGGGAGAGCACGGATGAACAGACAGGCAGGCAAGCAGACAGACAGCCACACACACGGAGACACAAAGGGAGGCCGAGGTAAAGAGGAGAAGACATTGAACTGATTAGAGACACAAAGATACAAAGCAAGCAAAGGGATCCAGAGCGATGAGTTTTCCTTTTGCAAAATTTAGATTTTGAAGCTGGTTTGCACATGAAAGGGAAGATGAAGGGTTTGTTCTCAGGATCATGGAAAAATCTGTTCGGGTGGAGGCGAGGTCAGGGACCACATACATAACTGCATGGAAATTTCTATGTTCACACACATGTGAGCTTTGCAGAAACCCAGGGAGGTAAGCAGCCGGGGATCGCTGTCACTCACATTTGAAAGGTGGGGAACCCCAGGGGCAGTGAGTTCCCCAGGCCCCAGCCGGTAAAATCCGGCCGTGTTTGCACCTACATGGGCCTCACTGAAGTGCTTACTGCGCTCGTCTTGCCATGCTCCCGGGGTGGTGGACAGGTTGAGGAGCTGTTCTGGATTTTGGGCCTCGAACATCTTCTCACAGGTGGGGATGCAGGGCATGGCAGAATGATGGCCTCACCTCCTGCCACAGGGCCTTTGTTCTTTCTTTCTTTCTTTCTTTCTTTCTTTCTTTCTTTCTTTCTTCTTTCATGTTTATTTATTTTTGATGGAGAGAGTGAGACAGAGCACAAGCAGGGGAGGGGCAGACAGAGAAGGAGACAGAGGATCCGAAGCAGGCTCCAGGCTCTGCGCTGACAGCAGCGAGCCCTATGGGAGTCTTGAACTCACAAACCGGAGATTGTGACCTGAGCTGAAGTTAGACACTCAACCGACTGAGTCACCCAGGTGCCCCCCTACCAGTCTTTTCCACGGGGGTTGCCCGTGGGTGGAAATGCACACTCTCCCTCACCTAAAATCCTGGCCTCAACTCGATTTGACACCTGTCTGTCTGAGATGAGATGTCCAGGGCCTCAGAGGGCAGCCAGGTGCTTTGAGAAGAGACTTTCCTTCTTCCCTCCTCTGCCCCCATTCATTTTCCAAACGTTCAGTACGTGCCAGCAACTGTCATAGGTACTGAGGGATTCAGAATGAACAACACCAGTAAAAAGAAAAAAAAAAAAGATAAAAACAGCAACTTGCCCCCAAGGAATTTACACTTTAGAAGAGGTGACAAAAGCAAACAAAATAAATTTTAAAAATGGCATTATTAATGATGACTCCTGTCGTACAGGAAAAAAGTGAAGCACAGGGGGGAGAGTGGGGGTGTTGGTACAGTTCATAGATGACAGCTAGGAAGGCCTCACCTGGCAGATGACATCCAAGTAGAGATCTGGAAGAGGGGAGGGGCATGTGAGTATCTGTGCATGTGCAAAGACCCTGTGGCAGGAGGTGAGGAGGCCAGTGTTACTGCAGCACAAAGGATGCAGGGGAGAGTGGTAGGTGATGAAGGCAGAGAGAGAGTGAGGGCTTTGTAGGGTCATTGTCATGACTGGCTTTTACCCTGAGTGAGACAGAGCCATGGGGAGGTTTTGAGTGGAACAGTGCCTGGACGCGACTTGGATTTTAATGGGGTCGATTGCTCCGATGGCTGGGTTAGGCCTAGTGTGAAGAGGGCAAGAGCTGAAGCAGGGAGACAAAATTTCCAACATTAGCGAGTTTCCGTGAGGCCACAGGATGAAAAGGCACAGTTTCTGCTCTCCGAGAAAGTGGTACCTGATAGCAGGTGTGGGGTTCGTGTGGACAGGTGACCTTCACCTCCACGTTGTGTGCCCCAGAGGGAAGAAAGGGCTGAACATCAATGCAAGCTTCCGAGTTAGGCGTAGGAGGAGAAAGCGATTGTGTTAAGTGTATAGTAGGTGCTGAGCCCTGTTCCTACCAATACAATTTAATTAAAAAAATTTTTTTAATGTTTTTACTTATTTTTGACAGAGAGAGAGAGAGAGAGCATGAGTGGGGGAGGGCCAGAGAGAGAGGGAGACACAGAATCCGAAGCAGGCTCCAGGCTCTGAGCTGTCAGCACAGAGCCCGACACGGGGCTCGAACTCACGGACCGCGAGATCGTGACCTGAGCCGAAGTCAGCCGCTCAACCGACCAAGCCACCCAGGTGCCCCGAATACGATTTAATTTAAATCATCGCACCAGCTTATGAGGTGTTTTCTCCTCTTCCTAGACAAGGCCCCCGAGGCTCACGGTAGTAGTCAAGGAGCTTGACTGAACTTCACCGCAGAAAGGAGGGGAGCTTCGGTGTCAAGTTGAGGCAGCCCACCTGGAAAGCCCCCGCTTGTGCCTCTGGGCCCAATGCCTCACCTGGATACCCCCCTTTGGTTCCTGCCAGCTACCTTGGTTTCCTCTCTCTCTCCAGAGGAGGCTCTCCATAGTCCTTGAGGGAGTGAGTTGAGCTTTTTCCTACTTGGGAGCCCCGCACAAGCCATTTCCTCTACCCGGAACACGCCTCTCCCACCCTCTTTCGTAGGCAAACCCACTCACCTGTCAGGTTTCAGATACCAAGTTACCTTCTCGGGGGACTTCTCCAGATGCCACCCGAGTCAGCCTTCTGATCCCATGCCCTGCCCAGCTCTGGGGACTTTTCCTCAGCACTCATCCTCGTGCAAAGACAGGAATGGGAAAACGGGGAGCGATGCTCTCGGGGGAGAAGTATGGCACTGGGGGGCCTGGCAGGGTCAGGGATGGGGTGCTAATACAGCGACGGGGAAGGCTGGACGCAAAGACCAGTGGACCTGGTGGGGTCACATGTGCAGGGGTCTGTGAGCAGTGCCTGGACTCTGCCCCCCTGAGAGTAAGATGTCTTTGATACCTCTTGTCCCCTTCTCATCTTCTTCCATGGCATTCTCAAGTAGGGGGTGGGGGAGCTAGGCAAGTGGGGCCAGAGAAAGTGAGGGCCTGAACTTGGGCAGAAACACTGCCACCCACCTCCCCACTGGACCCCCTCTCAGCAAGCCACAGCCCTTTCCCATAGGTGGGACCCAGCACTGAGGACCCCTCTTTGCTCACACCCTTCCCAGCAGCTGGGGAGCTAGAAGAACCCACCCAGGCCGGGGTCTGTCTGCTGCCATGCAGGGGGACTGGGCTTTTCTCTTCCCTCATTTCCCCCTTGGCTCACTCTGCCATTGCGGCCCTACAGCTCCCAGCCTTTGCTTCGGGACTGGCAGACACGTCTCATCCAGAGGGATGGGGCTTTTGCTGGCAGAGGCAGTGGGTGATGGTGACAGTGAGTGACTTTGGAGCAGTCAGGGATGCCCCAACTCTCCTCTGGGGAATCTCAGAAAACAGCCTTGCAAATGGAACTTGACCTTGGTTGCATGGCGTAAGAGAAAAAAAGACCTCAGGCCAAATGAAATCAGGGAGCAGCCTCGAAAGAAGTCAGATTCCCTTTTCTTCCTTTTTAGTCTCCTACGCTCGGTGCCCAGGGGACTCTGAGTTTTGAAGGCACCTGCCCGCTCTCACTTAATCTGAGAAAGTGAGGGTGTCCCAGGATCCAGGGCTGGGAGACAGCAGTTGTAGGTAATGAGGCAGGTCAGTGTTGGTGAAAGTTTTCCCCGTCTGGTCTCAGGCACTGTGGTTTGGTTTTCCTTTTGTTGAGAGAAGATCTGGTCTAACATTATGCGTATTACCTTTGTTTCTTTATAATCTGAGAGAATTGTAGTCGGTGCTGGCTTCTTGTAGCAAGGCATGAGAGTGGCTCCGTGGAAGGGACAGGCCAGGCACTAGGAGACTGGACTTTGCCCTTAAAAAGCTGTGTGATCTTAGGCCTTCCCTTGTCCTCTCTGGTCCCTGTGTCTGTAGGGCTAGGTTTGACAGGAGGCCCTCAGGCCCCTGGACTGTGCCAGGTTGGTATGACAGATGGATGTGGCCAGACCCTCAGGAGGTGAGGCCTCCGGCGGCCACCAGATTCTGTATGTCTCATGTCATCTGCTGGGCAACTCCAGGCTGGCCTCCCCTTGCCTGGCTCATTCTCGCCGTCTGGGCGTTCTCAGGGAGGCCTTGACCTCCATCCGGTTTTCACTACCTGCTGGGAATTTCCTTGCAATGTGGGGTGGCCTCCATGAATCTCAGCTCCTCCAGGGCTGGGAACACCTCATTTGCTTGACTGGGGGCTGCCGATCCCTGCTTCTTTCTTAGTGACCCCCTGGTCAGTGATAGGCACGGAAACAGATGGAAAGGTCAGATCTGAAGAAGGATGCTTCTCTCCTAGGCCTGGAGATCCCTGCTTAGTGGTGGTGGGGGGTGGGGGGCGGGGGGGGCGGGGAGATGGGCTCCCTTGGGGACCCTGGTTCAGAAGGATGCTGTCTATGGGGTTGGCAGTAGGAATGAGCACCAGTGGTGAGACGACAGGGTGCCGGTTCTGGCTTAGGTTCTTTTTTTTTTTTTTTTTTAAGTGCTTATTTATTTATTTTAAGACACAGAGAGCGAGAGAGAGTCACAAGCAGGCTCCTTGCTCAGCACAGAGCCTGATGTGGGGCTTGATCCCACAACGGTGAGATCATGAGCTGAGCCAAAATCAAGAGTCGGACACTCAACCGACTAAACCCCCTGGCTTAGGTGCTAACTCACTCTGAGCCTCTCTCCTCTCTCTAGGCCTCAGTCTCCCTATCTGTAAAATGAGGGGATTGGACAATGTCCATATTCTCAAATGATCTTTCCTGGGTGTCTGCTTGTTAAAAAATGCAGAGGACTTTCAGCATCAAAGCTTCGGGGCAAGGGCCTGGGAATCTGTATTTTAGTAAATCCCACCAGCTGATTCTGATGCATGTGAAGTTTGCCCGTGGTTGGAGTGGATGACCCCAAAGGGCCCTCTGGCATTAGTGCTATCCTGGCCTGTCACCCTCCTTCTTGGGTGTGTGATTGAGTGTTCAGTGCCATGTACAAATGTTAGGTCACGTCAAGTCCTGTAGGAGGATATGGGGAGGTCTCTCTCTCTCTCTCTCTCTTTTAAAATAACTGCACGGCACTTTTTATTTTCTTTAATCAGAAAAATAAGAGGGAAACTGGTTTCCCTGGGAGGGAAGAGAAGGCCTCACCTAGAGAAGAGATCACCAAGAAGGAAACAGTCCTGTCTCCGGGAGATGCTGTGGGGGACAGAGACTGGCCTTGTGCCGTGTGACTCTGGAGGCAGATCCAGGACTACGTGAGTAAATGTTGAAGGAGGGAAGTACAGTAACACCTTGGATTGTGAGTAACTTGTTTCGCGAGGGTTCCGCGGGAGGAGCAAACATTTCTAATAAGTTTTAACCTGATAAACCAGCGACGTCTTCCAGTATGAGTAGTATGTGATGCCGAACATCAGACGATCACCACTGAGCCAACGGCTCTTGAAATTCGCTTTGATATAGGAGTGCTTTGGATGACAGGCATGTTTCTGGAACGATTTATGCTCGCAAACCAAGGTTTCACTGTCGGTCCTAACAATGAGAGCCGCAGGCCTCCTTGAGCGGTGGTGAGCGAGCGCCCCTTCAGGCCGGAGGGTGGGTTGACGTATACCCTCTTGGGGGAATATGGTGGAAGCAGCAGTTGGGGCCGAAGGCATTTATGAAGTTCCTTTCCAAGTCAGAGTGGCTAGGATTCCATAGAAGTCAAGCAGCTTTGCCTGCCTAGGATTTAAAGCAATGCGCGCACACCCGTGCACACATGTGCTCACGCACATACAAAGCGACACTCACACAGGCACGTTCCCACACGCAGGAAGTGCACACAGGCATGAACACGTGCATGGACCCACACGGACATGCGCGTGCTTCACGCACTGTACACATCGTCTCGGCTGCTTTCCTCTGGCTGTTTGTTTCCCTCCCCGCCAGAACCCGGGGGGCCTCCCTGTGCCAGCTTCCGGGCTGGTCTCTGGAGTCAGAGCCTTGTTGAATCTCCATTAGCGCTCTTATTTCCGGCACCGAATTAAAAGTGTAACCGAGAGTTAATTATTCTAATTCAATTTGGCCCTAATGCGGGTGCGTGTGTGATGGGAGGCCCCGGGCGGAGGTGAGGCCGGGTGTGGGCAGGAGGAGGGGACCTCAGGATTTCACACGCCTTAATGATTTCTTGCAGGAAACTGCTCCAAAGCCTTTTCTCTCTGCCTCCTTCCCTGCCACGGCCGCAGTCTAGATTTCTTAGAAATCTCAGGGTGCTCTGGGGAGCTTGGCTCTGGGAAATCATCGAGGAGATCGCAGTCTTCCCTTTGGAGGCCAGAGCACAGGTGGAAAGGGGTGTGTGGGTGTGAGCATGTGCGCATGCGCACGCCCACACGTGTTGTGTGTACTCTGGTGGAGAGCAGTCCAGACTCTCGTGTCAAAAAGCCTCCAGAGAGCTGATTTGGAGCTTCTCGTGAGCATACACGGTTGAAGCCTGCCCGCGCCAACCCCCCCCCCCCCCTTGCCCTGAGCCTTCCTCCTTGGACAAAGCTGAAAGAAATGAAGATTACTGCCTTTGCTGCCCTCTTCTCCAGCGCAGATTGCTTTTCAGATCAGTCTCCTGCTCCTGCCTCCACTCCCCGCTCAGACTTGTCTGTTCATTCCCCTCCCTCTCCTGCTCAGGAATGGAGAGTTTGGGCTCCAATCCAGCTTTCCCTAGTAACCGGGCTTTCCCCAAACACTGAATCTGCCCCCACATGTGAACACAGGGCCCCTCCATGGGTGCTGGGGCGGGGAGGAGCGAGGGTGGAGTCTGAAGAATTAGGATTCATGCCCCGGGGGCTTTCTGTCTCACTTGAGAATCAAGCCGGGGCCTTGGAGATCCCGGACTCAAGCAGGAGGCAGCATCTCGGTTGGGAAAGACAGATCATAACATCACAGAATCTTAGGAAGCTGATGTCAAGCCACTTAGCTGATGCTCGACTAGCTTCTACAGCATTCCTGCCTCTTTGCACAGCCCCGTGATGGGAACTCACTATCTCCTAAGGTCTCCCTGCGTCCACATCTTCCCGTGTTTTGAGCTGTGATCTGCATCCTTGGAAGTTTCCTCCCGTTGGTCCTATAGCTGCTTTCTGGGGTCACACAGGACAACTCTGCCCCCTGACAGCGCATAAAGTATCTGAGCGTAATGTATAATGTTCTCTGCCAAACCTCCTCTTCTCCAGGGCAACAGTTCCCCAGCTGGCCTCGCACGATGGGGGCTGTGAGTCCACCTGCGGTAGCCAGGGCAGGCCAACCGCGATGCCACCCATGCCCAAATCTCAGGGGCTTCATTTACATACAGGAGTTGACTTCTCAGTCAGGTAACTAATGGTCCAGTGCACGTATTCAGTAGGCAACCTTCTGGGTAGCAATTCCACATCTCTGTTTCCTTCCATCGTGGGTTCTGCCCTGCTGTAGAAGGGGTCTTCTCCATTTAGCCAGGGGGAAGGTCATGTCTAGAAATGATGCACATCACTCTTGTCCACACCCTGTTGGCTAGAACCCATTCACGTGGCTGACCCTAAGAGCAAAGCAGGCTGGGAAATATAGGCTGGTGGTACGTCCAAGGAGTTAGCCAGTCTGTACCACGTCATCCTTAGGTCACCCTTCTCCGAGCATGCTCCAGCATGGGCAGGGGAGAGGGCGGGAGCAGGGGCCAAGCATGTGAGGCCAAAGCGGGGTGCTGGCCCTGTAGACACTGCCCACTGGCATCCCTGTGCTCCACAGCAGGTGCCGGTGTGTAATCATCAGGAGCACTGATCTGTAGCATGCATTAAGAGGAAGAGAGAGGAAATTAAATTTTCTTTTTAATCCAATTAGGGAAAAATACCAGGGGTGGTAGGTTTGTGTGTTTGTTACTCACTGGCTCATAGAGCCATTCATCCAAGCTTTCTGGTTCAGCTGCATCACTCGGGTGGAGCAATTGTCATGAGGAATGAATTCGCAGCCTGTGGGGCTGATGGATGAATCTGGAAGGAGGGTGAGGGTGCCTGGCAGGGGTGCATGTCTGGATGAATGAGAGGTGACCCAAACTTCACCTTTCATTAGGGGACCCTAACACTGGCCTGTTGGCTGGATGGTTTCTAGATCCCAGGTTTCTAGATCCCAGCCAACAGGATGGGGTTTGGCAAAGTTTTGCCATGCCCTTGATGGTTGGACTGGATTTATGGTTTCTGGTAATCCTTTCACCTCTTCTGCTTCCTTTTCTTGCCCCCTTTTCTCACCCTTCCTTCTTTTCTTTCTCTTCTTTATTTTCTGAAGTTATGAAGATGGCGAGGAGTGGAGAGGAGTTCCCGGCAAGGGATTTAGCATGAGGAAATTCAGGGAGAGGCAGAAGGCAAGGGGATGGCCACCCTAGCTGGAACAGGATTGGGGGAGCAGGGAGACCATTAGGGGGTGAGACTGGACCAAGTGTGAGGGTCCTGGGATGTCAGACTGAGAAGTCCTTGAAGTTTCTAGTTCAATGTTGTATCTCCAGGACCTGGTGCCATGCCCAGCACGTAGTAGGTATTCAAGAAATATTTTCTGAGTAAGTGAATGACATTGTTCTGATAAGTAAAGCCTGAACTTCAGCTGAGGGTAGCTAGCTGAGGGTAGAATGAGGGTAGCTAGCTGAGGGTAGAATGGCATAATCTAGACACGTATGAAGTGCCCACAGGTTTTACAGTGGAAAAGGAATGGGAGTATGGGGTGCTTACCCTGGAGAAGCGCATTGTGCAGTTGGAGAGCTAATCCACTCATGCATGAAGGATTCTAAGGCAACTTGTGTGAGAAATAATAATAGCACAGACACACTGAGGGGACCCAAAGTAAGGAGCATATAGTTGTGAAGTAAATTGGGGGAAGAGTCTTAGAGAAAGTTGGATTGCGCTTTGGATTGGTGGA
Organism: Lynx canadensis; assembly: GCF_007474595.2. Taxonomy (NCBI): domain Eukaryota; kingdom Metazoa; phylum Chordata; class Mammalia; order Carnivora; family Felidae; genus Lynx; species Lynx canadensis. The sequence continues at coordinate 22,020,482 of NC_044316.2, read as the reverse complement.
AGGGTGCTGGGAGGGCATTCCCAGTAAGGAACAGGCAGAGCAAAGGCTGGGAGCACCAGATGCTTGTTGGGAAGGGACAGTGAAAAGACTGGCCCATCATATTTAATAAGATCCTAGAACCTGAAAGACCTTTCATTTTTTTCGAGCAGCAGACTGAGGCTCAGAAAGGGTATAAGAAGCCCAGGGTCACACAGCAAATGCTAAGAAGACCAACCTTCCGACTCTCAGCCTAGTGCTTTTTCTCCTACACCATGCCGCCAGCTACCCTTTCAGGCAGAACATGGTGTAGAAATTTGACAAACCTAGTCACACTGTGTCAAGGAAGGAGAAGAAAATCCGCAAACGTTGGTCCCCTTCCTGGGTATTTGCATCATTCTAAATTGTCTTCTGTCTTTAAATTATTTCCCTTTGGAGATACTAAAAAGATCCTGGGCCTCCTGGGGATAAGGAGGAGGGTGTGTGTGTGTGTGTGTGATGGAGAGATGGCTTGGTTGGGGGCAGAGCTCTATCTCGGTTTGCCATATGGTAACCCTGGGCACCTGTCTGCTTGGCTTTGACCTTGACCATGGAGGTAGGAAGTTACCCATAGGGCAGGCTCTCTTCTCCCACTCTGGGATTTAGGAACTTGGGCGGGAGCTCTTTATTTGAGCTGTTGATCTTTTATTCTTTTGTGGTCAAAGTCTTCCACATTATGAAGGCTTTGGGGTAAGTTTTCTTTTCCTTCCTCTGAGTCCCCACGGCTCAGACTTTGCAGTGTGCGTATCATGTTTCTTGAGGCCAATTCTGGCTTTGTTTCTGGGACCTCTGCTGTGAAAAAAATAAAAAAAGAACAAAGCTGTTCTTTTACTTCTAGGGAGTGAGTACAATTTGCCAGTACCTCTGGAAAGATAGTGCTATGTAGAGTGGTAAGAAATAGATTGGGGGGCACTGGTCATTTTCTCTGATACTGTAAGAAAAATATCAGAGTCAGAGCCTGCCACCAATCGACTGTGTGACCCCCACTTCTCTGAGCCTCAGTTTCATCCCTGGGAATATGAGAGGATTGGACCAGATTTTCTCTAAAGTGCATTTTCGTTTTAGCCATTTAGAATTCCATGCTTATGCCTCAATTTCTCCCTCGATCAGAGATATTTCTTGAAAATTCCTTCTGTCTCAAGCACCCTGCCTATTTTTCCTCCCCACTCCACACATGGAATGACCGAAAACACAGTTGCAAAGTAACGGATCTCATTACACATCTCATTACATAAGCAATGAGAGAGAATGTTAGCATTAGCATCTTGGTTAAGGACATGGGGCCTGGAGGTGGACTTCTCTGGTTAGAATCCTGGCTCTGCTACTTACGAGCTTGTGACCTTAGGCTAGTTCCACAGTCTGCCTGGATGTCAGTTTCCTCATCTGTAAAGATGGGGATGTTAATAATGTGCATCTGTGGGCAGAGAGTACGTGAAGTTAGCTAGGCAAAATGCTAATACCAGTCTTGGCACATAGGAAGTATTCAATAGATGTTAGCAACTGGTGTAAGTACAATGATGACTTTGCCGTAGATTGCAGCACTCTCGTGCCTCAGATTCCTCATCCCTCCCCTCTCTGTCGCACACACCTATAGTCCAGACCACTTAGTGTGGCTCACGATGTTCCCTCAGACATGAGCCCTGAGTATATTTTGGGTTCCCAACTCCCCTTTCCTCCAAAAAACCACGAAAACTTTATAATCCGATAATACTCAATGGCTAACGAGCCTCTGAAATAATGACACTTACTCTACACACTTGCCAGGAATGTTTGTCCTCATCTTCGACACCTGGTCCACATACCCCCCCGCGCCTGTGGTTTCTCCAACCCTTCAAGCAGGGATCACCACTTTCACCGGGGGGAAACGACGGACCCAGAACACGCTGTCATCAGATGGGTTCCCCTGGAGCTGACAGTATTTACTGATCTGCCTTCTTTTCTCTGAGCTACATGAGAGTGGAGATGACTTCATTTTTATTTCTATCCTGGGTGCTTAACACAGTGCCCGAGTTTACTCTCAACCAAGCCATCTTTCCACTGCACACAGAGCTTAGAGCTGGTGCCCAGTGAAGTTTTCTGAGTTTCATATGAAACACTGAAAATGGATGTTGGGTATGTGAGGAGCAAGGATCAAAGTGAATGGTGTTGGTGGTGGGGAGGCGGGAATAATTCAAGAAGGTTTACTGAAAAGATGAGTCTTGAACTGGTTTTGGGAGCTGGTTCAAGGTCTCCTTCATGGGAACAGGTGCCTCTGGGAGTCTGTACCAGGTATCTTGGTCCCCACTCAGGATGTTCCTAAGTGGGGACCTAACCTCCATGCCCAATCTGGGTCCTGTCACTAATCATTTGTTCATGCCTAGAACCTGGGCATTACTTAGGTTGCTCTTTCTCTCTCTACCCTCTTATTCTTCCCCATCCAAATACCAAGCCATAGATTTAATTTCCAAAATATTTCTTCAATCCATCCACTTTTCTTTCTTTCTGCTGCCACCAACCCAGTCCAACCTGCCATTACTCTGCCTGGATTCTTGCAATAATTTTATAATGGATGTATCTGCATTCACTTAGAACCCTGTATCAGTTAGAATTAGTCTAGAGTATAAGCAGCAGAGACCCAAAGTTACATGGAAAAGTCTGCAGCTGAGCAGTTCAGGGCTCTTCTCCTCAGCATTGTCAGGCACTGAAGCTCCTTTTTATTTTAATGTTCTGTCGTTTTTACTCTGTGACCTCATGGACCAAGATGGCTGCTTCAGCCCCAGCTACTATATCTGCAGTCCAGCCAGCAGGAAGGAGGGCTGTCCTTTTACAGACACTTCCTGGATAGGGCTCACCACTTCCACTGACATCCCATTGGCCAAAACTGAGTCATAGGGCCACACATAGTTGCAAGAGAGACTTGAGCTGGAATCATGTGCCCATTGGCAGACTAGAAGTGCTGAGAAAGCAAGTGAGTGGTAGTATTGGGGGACAATTAGTGGCTTCTACTACAAAGATCTAAACAAACAAATTCATCATCATTTCACTCTCCTGCTTAAAACCCTTCAATGGCTTTTAGATTCTTTCAGGGTAAAATTCAAAATCTTAACACAGCCTGCAAGATTATGATTAGATACTACCTTCCCCCCCCCCCCCCCAGGTCCTTCCCCAAGCCCAGTATGCTCTAATCATCTTCTCTGTCACCTTTGGGGACATCTATGGGGGCTAGGAGTCAGTGAACAAATGTCCCTACCCTCTGCCCTTAGAAAAAACAATTAAAAGTGCATTCCACATGGTTCTTCAGAGGGTCCCAGTAGGGCTAAGCCCAGTTGCCCACAGTGTAACCAGCTCAACTGTGTACCTGTATTGATTTTTCTCCTTCTCTCACTGTCTCTACCTCCTCGCTCTGGTTTCCTGGGATCATCTTGTGCCTAAGATCTTGTCTCAGGTTCTGCTTTAAAAAAATTTTTTTTAATGTTTATTTATTTATTTATTTATTTAATTATTTATTTAAGAGAGAGAGAGAGAGAGAGAGAGAGAGAGACATTGAGAAAGAGAGCGAGACAGCACAAGCAGGGGAGGGGCAGGGAGAGAAAGAGACACAGAATCTGAAGCAGACTCCAGGCTCCCAGCTGTCATCACAGCGCCTGAGGCGGGGCTCGAACCCATGAACTGCAAGATCATGACCTGAGTCGAAGTCAGATGTTTGACTGAGCCACCCAGGCACCCCTCAGGTTCTGCTCTCAGGGGAACCTCAAATATGACAGTTAGTACTAGAAGTGGTCCTAGAAAATGGGATTCTGATACATCTCTTACCAGTCAGATGGCGATAGGGATTCCATTGTAGGCAGTTAGTGGGGCGTGTGATAACCTCTGAGGTGCCAAAGCATCCTAATTCCTGAAACTTTCACTTGGTGGATTGGGTGAGGTACAGTTAGAAGGCAGAGAGGCTGAAGCCCAGTCCCAGGAGCTAATGATAAGTGAGGCAGAACTGCAAAGGAGGCTGAATGTGCAATCTTCACAGGTCTCTTAGGCTCAAGTCAGGTCTCTGATAGCAAAGGGATGAGACCCCAACAGTGGATGAGGACATTGGGTGATGCATCTGAGAACACTGAACTCCCAGATTCCTCTGAACCCTCTCGGCTGGTAACAATAGTTCCCTCCCTTTTGTTGGAAGAGGTCAGCATCTCTTTGTCTGAAGACCATGCAGAAACCTCTTATGAGGTGGCCACCTTGTAAGATGATGCTTGTCCAACCTAAATATCTGCCTTTCATTTCCCACCCAGATCTGTAACTAGAGTCAAGTCTTAGCCTAGCTCAAGGGAAATATATAGCCTCTGTTGTGGGAGGAGATAGCTTATTCACTGAAAGAGTTGCGGAAGGACCCGAATAAGATATGACAGTATTAACTGGGAAATGTGTATGGGAGAGGAATTTGAGGGGTTGGACTCTGAATGGGGTGGAATATAGGCTGGAAACAGATTTATTGACATGGGGACACTCTCCCAAGACTCAGAATTTAATGTTCTGGAGAGGACTCCTGGAGCCAGTCCTAATCTGCTGCTGGAATTGCCCCTTGAAGATGTCAGAATAGCCTTGGCAGAACACTGAGGAAGGGGTCAGAAGGCTCAGAGAAGTGGATGCATTAAAATGGATTTATTACCCAAAACCAGGAAAACGCCACCTAAATCCATGTGCCCTGGGAAGGCCAATAGGACACTCATCATTAAATTGATAAGGAATGCACTACTGAGAGAGGCTCTAGCATCACTGAGCTGTTCAATGGTGTCTGTCTTCTGGAGACCAGGGCTGTATTGGGAGATGCGGCCATAGAACTGGTTCCCTTGTATTGATGGGGATGAGAAGGTTCTGGACTAGCAGAGGTCTTGTGGTGGCATTAATCATCAGAGGCAAGGTTGACATAATTATCATAGTGGGAAGCAAGACCAGAATGGCCACCAGGGTGTCTTGATACACAGGGGACTATGGTGATGGATAATACACTATGGGGTTCCTAGGGACTAGATAGGTGACCAACTTGGGTATTCCATGACTTGTGTAACCAGGACAAACAAAAAACTGGTCATCTGATGGCCAATATCAGCCACTGCAATAGAAAAACATGATTTCCAATCCATGCTCCAGGTCTGAGAACTATCTCAGACCTAGTGTCTATCAACCGATTAAAAGACTGAGCCCTTTTGAGGAAGAACCTGCAATGCCACCACAAGTACATACAATAAATGTTACCTTAGTTCTTTCCCAAAGGAGCCCATGACCATTCACCAAAGAAAGAGGAATACCCAGACCTTTTGAAGACTATCGAATACAGGGTCTGAACTATCAGTGATACTCGGGGACCTGTGATACCATCAAAATCTCCCAGTTAGACTAGGGGTATGTGAAGGCCAGGTGATAATGGAGTCTTGCTTATACTCACCTTATCATACATCTCATGGGTCCACAGACCCTTCTTGCAGTCATGCCTCTAACTCTTGTGTGCATTACTGGGATGGGTATACTCATTCATTGGCAGAACACTCACATCGGTGCCTTCATCTGTGGTGTGAGAGTTTTTATGGTAAGAAGAGTCAAATGGAATGTCCTGAAACTTCCTTTCTCTCTAGCCAACATAGAAAGTGAAAAGCTAACCAAGTGGAATTGCAGAGATTAGTACCACCCTCAAAGATCTAAAAGATGCAGGTTGGTGGTCTTCATTTAACTCTATTTAGTTCATCTGTTTGGCCTTTTCCCTCAGATGAGATTTGTTGTTCTTGTTCACAGTGCTTCCATTAATATTACTACCTGAGGGACTAAAGTGGACCAGATTTATCAACATGGGATGCCACAAAACGTCATGTCAGACCAAGAGACTCCTTTCATGGTAAAGGACGTTGACATAGTCATGAGACATGTAATTCACTGGTCCTACAATGTAACACATAAGCAGCTGGTCTGGTTGAATACTGGAGTAGCCTAGCAAAGGCTTAGGGAAGGTGCTGGTTTGTGAGAAACGCTTTGTGGTGCTGACCTCCAGGATATGGTATATGTATTGAATCGGTGGCTAATGTCTGGTGCTATGCCTCTAATAGCTGGAATACACATGTCTGGGAAACAAGAGATGGAAGTAGGGTTGGATCCACTCATCATTTCTAGTAACCTCTGTGGAGAATGTGTGCTTTCTGTTTCCATAACTCTAGGCTCGGTTCCTGTGAGGAATGCTTCCTTCAGGAGATAATGTAGGGGTCCACTGTGAGTGACACTACAAGTATGCCTGCTCACTTTGGGGTCCTCGTATTAGTGGAATAGCAGGCAAAGAGGAGGTGGGGATAATTCACTATGATTTTCATAAAGCTGGGGTTGCCGTTACATAATGAGGACAAGGAGGACTCTGTCTGGAGCTCAGGGATTCACTAGGAATCTTTTGATGTTTCTAGGCCTGATGATAATAGTGAGTGGGCTGTTGTGCAACATAGCCTGATGGCAAGGCAAGCAAGGGCTTACACCCCTCAGGGAGCAAGCAACCCGGATCAACTGAAGTCTGACTGAAGATGAAGGAAGTATAGGGTAAGTGCTAAAGGATGTAGATTATGAATGTCAATTGTAGCCTCGGTTGATCCTGCTTGAAGAATTCTTTTTAAGGGTTAAGGCCAGCCACATCTTGAAAAATTCAAGTGACAAGGTGCACTTATTTTGGGTCATGAGCAGCTTGGAGCACTACAAGGGGTGGACTGTAGCAGACACTTCCTGGGTCCCATGGCACATTCCCTCAGTTGACTTGATTTCAGTGCAACTCTGGTGGACAGTTCCAGGCATGCTGCCAGCATCTTATCTGAAGCTGCAAAGTGGTATCTCTCTGCTTTTCTGACTCAGGGCTTTCTCTGAAGCCAGAGAAGACTGCTCAGCCTGCACATGTGTAGTGTGGAAGTGCAGAAAAATGAATACCTCTGGGGGTCCCTCTGAAACAATGGGGACACGAGTCAGAGGTGAGTGTCCCAGCTTCTTTCCTTTAAAAGGATAACTCTGAGATTAATTTTGCATGGTTAGTCAGAGGGACTTGAGTTTTCTATATATATGTAACTAGTTCGATAACCTGCCCTTTGTTGTTTTTCTCCTTCCCTGTCTCACTCGCCTTATTCCCTTGCTCTGGTTTCTCAGGATCATCCCTCCAAGTAAATTACCTGCCCCCAGGACCTTGTTTCAGGCTCTGTTTTGAGAGGAACCCAAACTAAGAACCCACACTCATTTTCTCCTTTGAGCTTGTACAAATCCTGTTCAGATTTTCACCTATGTTACTTCCTCCCAAATTCTTCCCCGACCACCAGGTCTTGCTAAGAGACCCCTCTTATTATGGCTATACTCTCAGCACCTAATAGAGCACCTGGTTTATAAAAGGCTCTCAGTAAATATTTGTTGAGCAAATGGCTCCCCTGGTGGACCCTTCCCAGCAGGAGAGGAGTCCCTGAAGACAATTGTGAATCCTGCCACCCTTGACACAATGCTGCAGTCCCTGAGTACACCAATGCTGGCTCCCTATGTGGGACAGAAGTCCATTATCTGCTCATATCAAACTCTAATACACCTCAGCAAGGGGCCTCGGTAACTAGGCTGGATAAGTGCTGCACAGAACACCGTCTCCCCCTCCTGTCCTCCTCCTCTGCGCCCCTCCTCCCAGCCAGCCACATTAAGTGAGTAAGTAATGAGAATGGCTAGAAATTGAATTTTATGAAAAAGTAATCTGCGGCTTAGAGAACAAGCAGGGAGGAAGGGGGAGAGATTTGATGAGATGGGGGAGATGATTTTAAGGGCCATCAGAGGGAATGAAGGAACATGGGAGCTGACAAGGAGAGTCAGGTAGGAGAGTCATTCAATTAGGGAGGCTGAGACAGTGGCGGAATTTTGTCCCTCTTCTTCTGTTCTTTTCTTTTTTTCCCTCCATCCCTTTTATTGTATCTGTGGGTATTTTGTCTTCGTGTTCATGGGGTGGATGGGAGGAAGACTAAGACAGAGACGGCAGTAGGTGGGGAGCAGAAGATGCTTAGACTGTAGACTAAATTACGCTGCCTGAAACTCAGAGAATACTGACATCTGGAATGAACAAGGGGAGGAGGCAAGGGGCTGAGGAGGTGCAGGCTTGGGTGGCTAGCATGGCATGACTCACCCCATCCTATTTTGGCCTCCTAGATGGCCTGCCTGGTCGTTCTGCACCAGTCATGATAGGTGAGCCACACTGTTGGACGATTGATGCTCAAAGTTGGGAGCAAGCAAGGCTAGGTACTTGTTACAGGGAGAGTGAGCATATTTGTCATGCATCCTATGTTGTGTGAACCCCTCTCTGGGTGAGTATATGAGTGATCACATTGCATCCTGACAACAACTTTACAAGGTTTCCACATTCAAGATGAGCAAAGTGAGGCCCACAGAGTTAGGTGAATCCCCAGGAAGATAATCAATCCATTCATGGAAGACTGAGAGCTGTCTGGATATACACTGGAATTGCGTGAAAGCCTGTGTTGACCAATGTCTCTGCTTCTGGTTGAAAGATGGTCAATTTAGGGATGTGACTGTGGTCAGGGTGGACCCAAACCCTTGCTGTGTTGCTCATAGTCAGCCGGTCTTCCCCCCCCCCCGCACATACCTCACCTGCCTTGCCAACAGTCCCCCTACCTTGGTGTCTTCTCACAAGCCCCCCAGACTCCCTCCCTGGGCTTCAAGCCTCTCATTCACACACCCACGTGCCCCCCACTCCCCACCGCCATTTGCAAACAGCTAAGTGGAGCACAGCTTGAGTTTGATGCTTGGTGATGATGAGTTTCCCAGCAGGGGAAGGGTTTGCTTTGCAGAGACAAAGACCAAAGCAGAAACATTAAATCTTCCAGCTTGTCCACACTCAGAGCTGCAAGGAGGCCCAGACAGCCTATCTTTGGGAAAACAGCAACGGGGTAGAGCCAGAGCAAACAGAAACCCCAGGGGGTTAAATGCAGCAATAGAGATGCCCAAAGCAGGGCTGATGGGATAATGGAGGTGGGTATATGCATGGCCATTAACAGGCAGATGAAAGGACAGAAGCACAGAGGGAAGAGACCACAGGGAGAAAAGAGACTGGGAAGTAGGGGGCTGGCTTCTTGCCCTGGCTCTGCCACCTAATCATGGAATGATTTTATGCTTCAGAATTTTAATTCAACTTTTTATTTTAGTGGGAGGGAGGATTGGATGACTTTTAACTCCAGGTGAACTGGAGTTTAACTAGCCAACAAAGCCATGAGCTACGAAGGGGACTATAATTTAGCACAGTTGATACAGACAGAAGGGGCTCAGTGATTTCTTCATTGAACTACTGTGTAACCAGGCCTTATGCTAGGGCCTGGATGCACAGTGGTGAGCACCACCAGTTTGCACCTTGCCTCCTGGAAATCCTGTTCTAGTAGGGAAGGAGACGTTAGTTAATAATCACACCAATATCTATCTCCTTGTAATCGCAATTTGTGCTCTGAAGGAAAGGGGTGAGGTGCTATGAGATAGAATTATATGGAGATTTACTTTGAACTCTAAGTTTGGAGCAGGTCTCCCTGAGAAAGTGATGCTGAAGCTGAGATCTGAAGAATGAGCAGGACAAAACTTCCTGGGGATGGAGCCGGAAGCACCCTGAGATGAGTCTGGTTTGAGTGGTGGACACAAGGCCCACGTGGCTGGAGCTCAAGGAATGAAGGGGCCACTGTGGGGAGGAGGGGGAGGCTGGGGAGGTAGGTGGCTCCTGTATCAGCTGTGCCTAGTTGGCTAAGGGTGGAACTGTCCGAGGTGCTGATTGAGAAAGGCTGCTAAGCCACCAGTTAAGACCTTGGGTGTAGTGAGAAGGAAACCTTGGGTGGTTGTGGCTTCAGAGTAGGTGGGCAGTGGGCCCCCTTACTGTCCCCCCCAGATCACTCTTTCCCTGACCTTTGTGCAATGTGACACTTCACTGTCCTTGACACCTGCCATTATTTGGAATATTTTGTAAACTCGCCTCCTGTCACCATCCTCTGAGGGAGCTGGGACAGGAGAGATATTCCCTGCTGTAGGAAGGCAGAAAAATAAAGAATTTAGTGATTAAAAAAATGTTTATTTATTTTGAGAGAGAGAGAGAGAGTGTGTGTGTGTGTGTGTGTGTATGTACATGAGCAGGGGAGGGGCAGAGAGAGAGGGAGAGAGAGAGAATCCCAAGCAGGCTCTGTGTTGTCAGTGCGTAGCCCAACACGGGGCTCAATCCCACAACCCATGAGACCGTGACCTGAGCTGAAATCAAGAATCTGATGTTTAACCGACTGAGCCACCCAGGTGCCCCAAGTAATTTTTTTTCCATAAAGAAATGAGGGGTTTGTAACCAATTAGCCAACCATCTCCTCCATATGTTTACTCATTTATTTGCAGGATTTAGAATCATAGGTCATAGGGAGACTGTGGCCAGGTTATGAGAGAGAAACCCAAAGGCCTATAGGAAGGTAACAGAAATGAGTGAATTGGGTCAGACAGGCATAAGAAAACTGAGGATACACTGGGGAGAGGTGAGGCCTGGGGCAAACTGGAGCGTGTGCATCCTGTCTGAAGGAAGAGTGGTTATGCAGCACCATGTGGCTGTTGCCATGAGGGATGTGGGCCCACTTGTTGTCCCATCTTCTGGGTTTTTTTTCATGTTTATTTATTTATTTTGAGAGAGGCAGAGAGAGCACAAGCAGGAGAGGGACAGGGAGAGTGAGAGAGAGAATCCCAAGCAGGCTCTGCACTGTCAATGCAGAGCCCGATGCAGGGCTTGAACTTAAGAACCGTAAGATGGTGACCTGAGCCGAAATCAAGAATCGGACACTTAACCAACTGAACCACCCAGGTGCCTCTCCCATGTTCTGTTTTTTTAAATAATGTTTTATTTATTTTTGAGAGAGCACAAACGGGGGAGGGGCAGAGAGAGGGGGACAGAAGATCTGAAGTGGGTTCTGCCCTGACAGCAGCAAGCCTGATGTGGGGCTTGAACTCATGGACCGCAAACCACGATATCATGACCTGAGCTGAAATTGGACTGAGCCGCCCAGGCACCCCATCCCATCTTCTATTTTTTAAAGAGGCACTGGAAATTTATTTATTTATTTATTTATTTATTTAAAAAAAAATTTTGTTTTTACATTTATTTATTTTTGAGAAACAGAGTGAGACAAAGCGTGAGCAGGGGAGGGGCAGAGAGCGGAGACACAGAATCTGAAGCAGGCTCCAGGCTCTGAGCTGTCAGCACGTGGGGCTCGAACCCACAAACCGTGAGATCATGACCTGAGCCGAAGTCGGACGCTCAGCCGACTGAGCCACCCAGGTGCCCCTAAAGAGGCACTGGAAATTTAGATTTTTTAGCTGAAATTTCCTATTGTCTAAATATCACCAAATAATTGAATAAAAAAATCCCCCAGTCTTGTGAGTCATACAGAAAATGTCTGTGAGGCCAGCGGGCCTCCAGTTTGCAGCCTCTGGTGTAGTTAAGTCCCCTTATTTTCTAGAGGCAGGATGCGACTCACCCAGGGTGTCGGGGGACACCTGTTATCATGGACTAGAATGTATGTTCTCCAACTTGGAGTATCTACTACACGCGAGGCCCAGTGGACACAAAGATACGTTCAAAAGACAGAGTCCCAGCCCTGGACGAGCTCATGGTCCGGTGGGGAGCAGGCCCATCCCCCCCAGGACACAATATGATAGCTGTTAGAAGGTAGCACTAAGGGAACACAGAAGTTCACCCCAGAACATTCTGTCACATACACACGGATGGGGTGGAGATCTACAGTTTCCTGCAGCCCAAATAGGCAAAAGGTTCAGGCGCCCAGCTTCCAGGGGGTGTCTCTGCGCTGGCAGGTGGATCTGAGGGCGAGAATCGTCACCACCGATGGCTGGAGCCTCGGATGCAGGAGTGCAGGCGGGGACGCCTCAGCTGTGCCTGGCAGAGGCATGGCGGTGCCCGCAATTTACAGCCCGCTCTCTGCCGCCTAATTGCACCATCAGTGCCTGGTGTCGCAGGGCCAGGCTGAGGATAGATGGGCTGCAGTTACGGGCCTAATGGCTGCAGTAAAGAGTGGTGTTTATAGTGTTAAATAGCCCAGCCCACCCATGCTAGAAGGCCACCCTCCAGCTCCATTTTGGGGCCAGGAACTCGGTGCACCTGGGCTGGGTTTTGAGCGTGTCTTGAGAGGGGTCTCCCCACTCTGTCCCCTGCATCTCCTCCCTAATGCAGGCAGCAGAGCTCTGTGTTGGAAATACGGGCCTGGCACCGGTCCTCTTCCCGTCCTCTCTCTGGGTCTCGGGGCCAACTAGCAGCTCTCCAAGGGTGGGACTGTGCCTTTGCCTAAAGACTGGGGTTCCCCAAGGCAAGGGCTAGGTCTCCCTAACAAGAAGGGGAGACTCCCACCAGGCAAGACTCTCTATTTTTTTTTTTATTTTTTTATTTTTTGGGCCAGAGGGTGCAAGTGAGTGAGGGGCAGAGAGAGAGGGAGACAGAGAGAGAGAAAGAAGCAGGGCTTACCTGATGAGGGGCTCGAACTCATGAACTGTGAGATCATGACCTGACCCGAAGTCAGATGCTTAACCGACTAAGCCCACAGGCAGGGCTTTATACCCATTATTGTACTGGGGACTACATCTGTCTTGTCGGTTTTGGGGATCCTTGAACTTGGGGCCTATCCCTCCTCCATGAGACTGATTTCTCTAAGAGTATGTGTTCTGTCTCCCACCAGAGTGCCTGGGGGTGAGGACTCCATTCTTTGGTTCTTTACCTCTTTAAGCTTCAGCCTCCTCATCCATGAAATGGGCTCCAAATGCCCTTCTGCAGGTTTCGTTTTTGTTTTTGTTTTTAGAGTAGTCATTCAGCGTTGCTCCTCAAAGCAGGGTCTACAGACCAGCAGCGTGGGCATTGCCTGGGAGCTTGTTAAAGATACAGTATCAGGCCCCACCTCAGCCCTGCAGACTCAAGGTCTGATTTTAACGCAATCCCGGGTGACTGTTATGCGCACTGAAGTCTGAGAGGTATTGACTTACGAAACTCCTAAGACAGTGCCTGATACATAGTGGCCTCAGTATAGTTTCTCCTTCACCCTTTTTGGTCTCCAGCGTCAGCGTAGAGGCATTGTAGCGGGCCACGGAGAAGGGACTCCAAGCCCCTGGACATAGCCTCAATCCATCTGGTGGGAAGTCCAGGCCATATCCCCATCCCCATCCCTATGTGGACTTCCTCTGCCACCCAGGGTAAATGATCGTCCCTCTCTGGGGAAAGGGGGACTAGCCCCTCTAAGATATGTGGGCTCAGAGGGTGTGCCTCTTGATCTCACACTCAGTTCAAGAGTCCCTCTGCAGGGCCCTGATGAGCCAATGCCAGTCTCTGCTTGAGCATTCCTAGTGCTAGTTTCCTGCCTCTCAGGGCTACTAGATGCCTGAACTACATGCTGTCTGTATTTCAGTTCAATTGGACTCAAACAAAATCGAGGCACGGGGCTAGGCTCTGAGAAGCGACATTGTCCCTGCTTTTAGGGAGCATTCAGGGGCAAGAGGAACAGAATGTGACTATGAGTTCGATAGAGAGATCAGTGTGTCTGGGGATGTGGAGCAAAGAAGCCATTACCATTGTGGGTGTGGAGGCAATCTGGGAAGCTGCATGGAGGAGAGGGTATTTGAATTGGACTTGGACGACTGGGTTAAGATTTCAGCGGGATATGTGACTGTCCTTCTTGGATGTCTCTCAGATCCGCCCCTTGTCACCATACTCACTGCCCCTGCCTTGGTTCCGGTCTTGGCCCCGCTCACCTGGACTAGTCTGGTGGCCTCTTAACACTGGCTCACCGCTCTGTCTCTTGTCTCACCCTCTGTAGCCATCCTTCACTCAGCTGCCAGGGCAAGTGTTTGCTGACGGCCGTCAGTGGCCCCGTGGCCACACTGCTGGGCACCATGAGACCCTGAAGTTCCGTGTCTCACCACTGCTCACCTCGTCTTCACAGCCCAGTGATCACAAACTCCTACAAGCTTCTCAAATGTGTGCATCCTCTATGACTCTGAGCCATTGCACATGCCTGTTCTCTTTGCTCCAAACACCCTTCCGCCAGCCTTCTCACCCAGCTGCTAAACTTCTCTTTACCCTTCAGGACTCGAACCTGTGTTGCAGGTGTCCTTGGTAGCTCACTCTCTCTACCGTCACGGCCACCACACTATTTTTAAATTGCTTATGGGGGAGACGATCTTCCCTGTTGTACCAGTCAGGGGCTCGTTAATCTCATGCTATCCAGTGTTTTATTAGTAATGCGGATGGTAGGTGCTTACTTTACTGCCTGTCGAAGGCACAGATGACTAAGGTACCGAGTGGCACCCCACGCAGAGAACACAGTCCAGGCATGGGCGCGGAGGAGGGGCAACACGGTGAGCGGCCCGGCTGTGGCTGGAACAGGAGGTGAGGGAGAAGGTGGGGTGCAGGCAGATTTGGATCCTCATCCCGCCCTCTGGGGAGGGCCCTTCAACCCTGGGTCCTGGGCCGGAACAAGTGGGCTCCGCCAGCCTCCTCGGCCTCTGCCTTCCCACTGAGACTCCTCCCCAGAGACAGGGGGGAGGGAACATGACTTAGGGGTGGCAGTTCTCAGATGCATCCTCGCCCGGCACGGGGAGCACGCTGGTGCCCGTATATCAGGGGCTGCGTCGGCTTGTTGCTCGCTGGAATGGGAAGTGGGGGAGATAATTGTGTCTCCTCGGGAAGAAATATGGGCGCGGGCAGCAGCATCTTTCTTCCAGCTTTGGGAGAAGAGATGTCTACTCAGCATCCTTCCCCAGAACTGGGTGAGGTAGCGGGGAGAGTTTAACCCTTTCCCCTTGGATGCCCTCTGCAAAGTCGATTCCCAAAGGCGAATCGTGCCGGAGGAATTTGGAATCCTCCAGAGAGGTGGTTGGGGGGAGAGTTCTTGGTGTTGGGCAGGCAGATGGCAGGTGGGGGGTGACAGTTGTCCAAGGGGGCAGTGGGCACCTCTGGAACAGCATCAACTGGGAAAGTGGCCGTGGTGTTCATTGTAGTCTCCCACTGTCGTCCTTGTAGATTCTCAGGTTCCACCCAGCCTGGGCCACCTGCAGGCATCTCCTTCCTATTTTGTCCAGGAGGGATCCGAGCCTGGCTCCAAAGCTGGAGGCTGGCTCAGCAGGTACAGGAGGGGATCTTGCCCCAGGCCAGGCGGCCCTCCCTCTCCATCACCAGATTAATTTGATTTCCGAATGAGTTTGTTCATGCCATTCTCCTTCACGGCCCCAATCTGCAATTTCCATTAATTAATGATTGTAAATTGCTAAGTAACGAACCACTTGGTGCTGCTGCTATTATTAATGGCTCCGAGTGGACCTAGATCAGAATGTGGGGGAGAAGGGTCATTAGCCTTGGGTTGAGGGAATGTGTGTGGGTGTGGGGGACAGGGCCGGCGGCCCGTCGGGAGTGAGGGCACGACAACCCTCAGGTCCCATCTTCTCACCAGCGTGGGTGGCGGGAAGGCTTGGGGGCCGCATAACACCCCTCGGTGGTGGCCCCAGGATCCTGGGTGTCGGGGTTGGGGACTGAGGGAGGTGGTGGTCATAGCTATCCCCAGAAATGGCAGAAGGGGGGGATTGCATAGGGCCTGGCCAGCTGGAGCACCGAAGTGATCCAGCAAGATTGCTGGTGAGGGCAGAGGGGCCAAAAGGCTGAGCCCCCAGCACATGCTGACAACAGATTCTAGGTGCTCAGAGTTGAGCCAGCCATTGATGAAACATCCATAGAGTGGCTGGGTTCCAAGGCCTTTTGCTTCACGTGCTTAACAGAGACATGGCTATGGGGCCACCAGAGGTGAAGGGAATGGAATAGTTTATTCTGCCTGGAAGAAGCTTGGAGGTCTCACGGAGAAAGCACTGTTTGAATAGAAACTCTCAGGTCTTTGCCCTAACTGATGGTGAGTGAGGGAAGGGCATGGTTGGAGGAGATTCCGCAGAGCGGATGCTAGCACGTTCTGGCCGCAGCGAGTGATCCAACACAGCCAGGGTGTGTGTGCGTGTGTGTACATGCGTGTGTACGTGTGTGAGGTCTAAGAAGCAGAGAGGTGTGAGCTTGGTGAAGTGGGCGGCCGTCAGCTTGGAGCGCAGCCTGGCATGCTGGGTCAGGGTGTAGGCTCCAGAGTCAGACCTGTATGGGTTTGAATCCCAGAGCTGCCCTTCGAGGGCTGTGCTCTGGGCATGTTGGCTTAACTTCTCTGAGCCTCATTTGCAAAATAGGGATCACAGCAGTACCTACCTTAGAATAAAAGTTGTTGTGAGAATCGATTCTCATAACATAGAAAAGCGCCTGTCGTGGAGAAGGGGCTCGACGGAGGTTAGCTGTTATTATTATAATCATTCTGTAAGACATAGCACCACTGCAAGATATCCCGGGGAGGAAAGACATGGTCAGAGGCCCTGGGAACAGGGTGCCTAGAAGGGCATCCAGAAAGGTGGTGTTTCGGGTTTTCACAATGACTGGGGCCACTAATTACTCAGGGCATGAATTGGGAGGGGCCAGGGGTGCCAAATATTTTGTAATGTGCAGGGCATCCCAATGGAGAACCAAATCCCCAATACTCCATGGTGCTCCTGTGGGAAACTCAGCTTGGGTCACTAGCTTTGGCTCTGGAGTGAGTTGGGAGAGGGTAGAGGTTACCTTCAGCCCTTGGTGTGCGTGACCTTGTGCCAGCCTGGTTGGCTAGCAACACAAGCTTGTGTCCATCACTCCTTCTTTCTTCTTGTCTTTCTTTTCCTCTTTTTGCCCTCCTCCTCACCCTTCCTTCCTTCCTTCCTTCCTTCCTTCCTTCCTTCCTTCTTTCCTTCCTTCTTTCCTTCCTTCCTTCCTTCCTTCCTTCCTTCCTTCCTTCCTTCCTTCCCTCCTTCCTCTCTCTTTCTCAAATACTGTCAAATTCTGGGGATAAAATGGTGAGCAGGTCAGCATCTCATGGAGCTTACAGTCTGGAGGGAGAGACAGACAGAGAAAGTGCAGATAGGAAAACTTAGAAACACACTAACCCAGTTCTGGGTTCTGTTTCTCCAACAGAGAAACTCAACTTTCTCCAACGAATGGAACTTATTCTAAGGCTACAGTAACAGGGCTGACAGGAGTCCTATGGGAAGTACAGGATGCAGGCATCACAGTCCTTAGATTCGGGAAAAAATGCAGGGTCCATGGCGACTACTGGATCTAGTCTTCTTGTGTCCCCAGCAGCATGGAGCATTGCTGGCGTGTCCCTCTACTGAGACATCGTGAGTATGGCTCAGCGGTGCCCCACATGGCGGCTTCTGTCTGGCCCTATCAGCTTCTCCTCTAAACAGCTTTCTTTTCCTTTTCTCAACCTCCGAATGCCTCATGGTTTCTTCCTACTCGTAACCTTAAGTCGCTCTGGGCAGCCTCACGGCCTTGCTACTTTGTGTATTTTTCCAATTCAAACTCTGAAGAGAATCTGAGTGGCTAAGCCCAGCCCTGTCAGGGGAGGCCCTTCCCAGGCTGGCCCCCTCTGAGGAGGCCACGCTCGGTCCAGTTGGCTGTGACCTGGTCATGTGACGCATGTCCAGCTCAGCACAGCAGGCTTCACTGGCTCGTCCGAGACATTGGGCCGAGAGTTTCGGATCTACACGCCCTTCTTCTCAAAGCAATCAGTCCCCAAGCGTCCTAACAGGAGCCGACAACCACACGCATGGCGGCAAGGGTGTTGCCTTTCTTTGCGAGGACGGTGATGGCCCAAGCTGTAACTGCGACCAGGAGGTGAGCTCAGACAGCCACTGCTAGAGCTCTCCTCTGACAGTTCTTTTCCCCCAAACTTGTCTAATTCCTGCTGCCCCGCTGCCGAAACCCTGGATTCTTTTTCTGGTCATGGTTAGCCTCGATTCCCCTGGCACAAAGGCCCGAAGAAGTGGGACAGAGCGTGATTCTCCAAGGACTTCTCCCCAGTGGGGCCATTTCCTTTCCTGGAATGTGGTCTGACAGCAAATACAAACTTCGGGATCACGCTGGGGCTCCAGCCTTTACCAGGTGGGCTTGCCCACGGCAAGGAGCCTTCTGTTTCTGTCAGGATTCGTGGCTGAGACGCAGCACCCCCCCACCCCAAACCTGTTCTCACTTCTGCCAAAGTCTCCAGGAAGTGGGTAGACACGTGGACGAACTCGCTGACATCACACATCAGCAAAGAGGTCTGTTGGCCATCTTTCTAGAAAGGTGGTCGAGGGGAGACAGAGGCCGAGCTGTACGTGTGCCTGGGGAGCCGGAGGGGGGCGGGCGTGGAAGGGGAGCTGAGTGGGATTGAGGACTCTGCTCAGCGGATTTGAATGCAGCGTGGTTCGCCAGTCGTTCTTTCCCCTCCATGGCGGTTGGCTAACGTAAAACTCTTAAAAAAATTTTTTTTTGACATTAAGCAACTCTCAGTGAAGACAAAAAAAAAAAAAAAAACAAACAAAAAAAAACAACCCAAATAATCCCAATTGAACAATAGGCATTTTTATCTCTCCTCACATCCTGCAGCCTTTGTTAATGCTTACATTTATTTTGCTTGGTTGTAACCAACGTGAGAAGACGTTTTCGGTCTTTTCTGCTTATCGGTATTTTACCTGAGTGTGCCTACTGCCTCCACTTCAGAGCTGTCACTGTTAATGACGACAGCATATCAACACGGCCACCATTCGCTTACCGCTAGGGTAGAGCATTTGAGTGCCGGCCAGATTTCCAATCTTGAAACAGTGTTGCCTCGAACATCTTCATCAGACTGCTTCCCCTGCCCCCCGCCCCCTCCTCTTTTCCTTTGGATTATTTCCCAGGGGTTGATTCCCAGAAGGACAATGACCAGGTCAAAGGGCACAAACGTTTTTGTGGCTTCTATTCCATATCGCGGATTTTTTTCCCCCCTGAGGATAGGCTTGAGTTGTCGCCTTACCCCACAGCGTGCACAGGGATGGAACTGTCTGGTGGGGACCAGGCCTTCCGTTCCTTGGGGCTAGAGTCTGCTCTCAACTTGCTGTGTGACCTTGGGTGAGTCGGTTCCCCTCTCTGGACCTAGGTTTTCTTGTCTGTAAAATGAAGGCGGTGGATGAGATGATCTGTAGTGAGGGACGTACCAGGCCCTTGACCGTGGGATGATTCAAATGGTGGACAGTGGAGTCTCAAGCTTGTTGGGATTTGTGTTCCTTTCCTCAGCGGTGAGGACCATGCCGGGATGATTTGCTGCTTGTTTCAGATGGATCATGTCTTGCTTGTGTGTGTGGGATTGGGAAGGTGCTGGATGCTAGGGAGAGGTAGTGTGGCTATCCTGGTGCCCAGACACTTAGGATCTCTTCTGTTTGGTCCACATCCATGCCACGCTGATGGTTAAGTATTTTGAATTTCATCCTTGGGCTTTCAGGACGTGTTTGGGAGTCAGACAGAACTGGGTTTGAATCCATCGTTGACACTTGTTGGCTTTGTGGGATTTGAGCAGATGACTTAGTATCTTGGAACCTCGGTTTCCTCATCTGTAAAATGGGAATAGAAATACCCACCTCACAGATCATTCCAGAGAGTTAAATGAGATAATGCATGTAAAATACTATGACGGTGACTGTCTCGCTGGAGCCAGACAATATTAGGAATATTTTCCAAGGACCTGGTGTACCTCCCAGTCAGGTGTGATACTTGTCAAGAAGGATGTCCATGATCCACCTGGTTGCTGCTTCCTCTCCTGAGGGGGATAAAATGGGTAAGCTCCTGCGAGGTGCTTGGGAGGGGGCTTACCTTCCTTGGGGATAGCCCAACCCTGGCCCGTTTCTGGATTCTGTTTGTGATGAGCCCTCAGCTGGGCTGGCCCTCTGGCCAACCTTCCCTCAGCTCCTCAGAGAGCTCCTGGGCTCCCACGGTGACTGGAAGAGTCAGAGACTCACGGGGCCCAGCCAGCACAAAGCCAGTCTGTGCTGGATTTTCTGTCTCCAACTTCCAATTCCAGCTTTCGATCTGTGTTCTGTCCACACCTCCGCCTAGTCCTGGAGCCTTTCCCACAACTGCGAGCTTTCAGAATTGGGAACCCTTGGAACAGTCTCCCGCTTCCTGGAGAGCCCTGAGCCCGTCCTCAGAGCCAAGCCCCTGCCACTTGTCACTTGCTCCTTTTTCTGCTTTGGCTATGGGCCTGCAGCCAGGCTCTGCTGGGTCCAGCTGCCTGGGCTCTCCCCTTCATCCATCATGGTCTGTGGATTTTCCCAGAATGCTTGCCCTGCCAGTGCCTCCTCCCTCCCTACCCCTGCCATTGGATTGTCTGCCTGGGGAGAGAAGTTGGTGGACAAGCCTCCAAAGGACAGCTCGTCTACTAGGAGGTCAAGCCAGGGCCCCAGGCCGAGAAGCTTCCAGTCCAGCATGTTTATCAAGGGTGATAGCCTGGGCAGTAAACCTTGGAAGGCATTGAGGGAGGTGAGTGGTGGTGGTAGTGGGGGGGGCACTTCTGGATCTGGGGCCCAACGAGGACTTTCCTAATCTCATAGACAGTTGTTGTATGCTGTTCTGATGTCCAGACAGGAAGAGGCTATGGTACCATATCACTGGAACTATGCTAAGTCCACGGATGGATACAGAGGGGGAAGGTGAGAGGTGCCTGCCCCCACAGAGCTCATAGGCTGAGATTCAAGTCCTCACCCTTCTTCCCACATGGTCACAGTCAAGCCCTCTGTTATTTGTGTCCTTCTTGGCTCACAGAACCAGCTTCTGTAAGTGCCCACCTGTGCCGGGGACAAGAGGAACTGAAAAGAGACAGTGTCCTGCGGTGGCCCATAGGGAACTGTCTCCAAACCAGGGCTTGGAAAACTGTGGCCTGTGGGCCAATCTGGTCCACCATCTGTTTTTGTGCATTGTTTCTACACTGTCCGTGGCTCTGCAGTGGCAGAGGTGAATGAGTAGTCGTGACAGATGCTGTATGGCCTGTAAAGCTTGAAATATTTACTGCTGGCTCATTCAGTGGCTACTGAATGTTTGGGGAGCACTTAGAGCCCCCTGGAAATGCAGGCACTCTCTGTACACTGGCCGTGAGGGGGATGGTGTTAGGGCTGCACGTGCCCAGGAAGGCCAGGCTGGAACTAGTAGGCCAAGTGCAGAGGCCCAAACTCCCCTGCTTGCCGGGCCCCAAGGTGAGCTGGGCGGCCCCCAGGCTCCTAGTGGACCCCTAGGAGGTATTTCTTACTCTCCACTGGGGCCTCAGGCCTCCCCGACCTCTTTGCACGCACTTCCTCCTTCACGAGTGCAGAACTTTGGGGGAAGAATCTGTCCTAGTCCTGCCCTGTCCTTGCCACCCTACTTGTCGGATTTCTTGCAGCCAGGAGCACTGTGGAAAGGCGCCCACGCTGCGAAATCACCGTGTCCTCTTTGGTGCCAATTTGTTCACCGGTGATGTGGGGGCAAGAAGATTCAGGGGTCTCCCAGAGAAAAATGCAGATCTCCATTCTGCAGTCAGGATTGCTGTTAGTACAGCTCTTTCGTTGGGGGAGGAAAGGGAGTAGGGTCTCTTCACCCAGAGACCCATGGTTTTTCCCACGGTGAGCCCAAGTCCATAGACGCTCATTCTGAAAAAGTGTCTTCCCAAGTAATGGAAACAATGTAATTAGCAGCCTTTTTGTTCAGGGTGTTAATTAACTTGTTTTTTTCTGAATACACCTTCTTCCAGGTACAGCGTATCATCTCTGGGGTGCTGGCAGGGGGAAGCAATTAGATCCTCGTTACTATACAATTAATTATGGCTTGGAAAATGCTCAAGGTGCCTGGGTGGCGGGGGTGGGGTGGGGGGGGGGGAGGAATTCCTTGACAGCAGCAGCCCCAGGAAGAGGGCTGGCTTAGGAGAGGTCCTGAGCTGAGCCTAGTTCGTGGGACTGGAGAAAAAGGCTGCAGAGCCCAGCAGGGTATTGCAGAAAGGCAGATCTGGGCACCTCACTCTCCTGCTCAAGAACTTTCAGTGGCTCCCTAGTCCCTACCAAGTCAAGACCAAGTTCCCAGCCTGAACACTGAAGGCCATCTCTTACCTGGCCTGAACCCATTTTTCCAGAGTTATCTTTCATCACGGCTACCCAGAGTCCATTTTCTCAAGTAGGACTCACCTACTTGAATGTGCTTTCCATGTCTTTGCCCACACTCTTTCCCCACCTGGGGAAAGCTCTCTGTCTTTCACCCTGAATGGCATAATCATCTTCACAAATACCCTCTCCTTCCTGGAGACTTGTCTGAAGGCGGGAGGGATCTTAGAAAGAATAAGGGCTTGGGACTCAGTAATTAACCTCCTAGAGCTTCCTAGCTCTAGGAGCTTCCTAGCTCTAGTGCTCCTAGAGCTTCCCTCCTGCCCCTCCACTGCTCCCAGTGCAAAGAGACCCCAGGACTTGCCTCACAATGTGTGACAAGGGCTGAACTTGGATGAGACTCCTTTGCACCCCTCAGTGCTCATGTTGTGGCTGCTGGCATTACCTCTGTGGTCATGTCCGCACCTCACTGGATCATAGGCTCTGCTTTTTTCCAAATAGTTTCCATCCTTTGTCCCTTCTGCCCTTCACATCAATCTGCTGAGGTGGGCAACTGCTCTCTGGACAGTCTCAGAGAGCGGGCCAAGGTGGTGGTTCTCAGTGAGGGCAGTACTGCCCCCTAGGGGAGCATTTTGGACCACCACCGTAATTCGAGGGTGCCTGGCAGTGGGCAAGGCTAAAGATGCTACACGTCCTGCCAGATGGCATCCAGGAGAAACATGTAGGTATATATTTGTCCAAGGCTAGGGCTTAACTCTGTGCTTCTTAAGTTTCCACTGTTTTGAAGCAGATCTATATCTATATATCTATATCTATATCATCTATATCATCTATATCTATCTGTATATATATATCTGTATCTATACCTGTATCTATATCTGTATCTATCTCTATCATCTCTATCTCTATCTCTATCTCTATCTCTATCTCTATCTATCTCATCATCATCATCTCTTCCAGGAAGTTAACAACCAAGTAAATCAAAGGAAGGTTGGACTTTGTTTTGATGAGGATTTTACTAAGACTTGTTTGTCAGTTGGAGAACCGCATCGTGGATGCACAGCGCTGCTCATGATGTCTCAGTCCCCCAGAGAAGCTCCCAGATCTAGCAGTGTTGGTAGGCGGTGTGCTCACGGTGCGTTCGGATGAAGGTGTTTTTGACTCCTTCCTGTGTCTCCATGGGTACTCATGCTAAAGCATTCACATACCAAATTAGATATTTTTTTTACATATTATTTTTATTATAATCCCCTCTTATGTCTCCTTTATATTATAATTAGGGCATTTAAAAATTAAATGAGGAAGCAGGTTATATTCTCTATGAATTTCATTTCAAGAGGGCATTCCCCAACGTTTGTTATAAAAAGGGGTGATGATAAACCTTGAGACTAGCCCAGCCGGGACAAATTCCTGGTTGGGCCCCATGCCTGCTTGGTCAGGGCCAGGGACCAGGTGGCGGTTTTGGAGGATGCTGGGCGTGGCAGGGGGTGGGGGAGGCATGTTGCTTCAGGTGTCCGCCTCCCCACCCCTGCGCCTGCACTGCTGTGTGTGTGTGTGTGTGTGTGTGTGTGTGCATGTGTGCGTGTGTGTGTGTGTGTGTGTGTGTATGTGACTGTCACACATGGATGTTTCGCAGGGTATGCCCGAAGGAGAGTCAGGCTACCTGTGCTCCTGAGTGACAGGAGTGTCTGTGCGCGGCAGGGTGGGCCCTGTGAAGATACGCACTGCCCCAGGGTGCACCTGCTTCTGGGTGTACCTGTGGGAGCCAGGCCAGAGGCAGCTGTCAGCTCTTCCCACTTGTAGCCTGTACTCTTTCAAAGTAGAGGGAAACATTTGTTCAACTTCAAGGGGAGCCTATCACAACAGCCTCCCCGGGCTCGGTCCCTCTCCTTTCAGCTGAGGAAAGGTCTCTCGCCCTGCCTGTTCCTGCCAGCCCCCTGGCCCAGGTCCCCCTTCCCGTCAGTGCCCTCCACTCCTTACCTCCTCCTCGGGCAAGTCTGTTAGCCAGATAAGGGATCATCAGGGCTTGCAGCTTAAGCTGAGCTAAACCAGGAGGAGCTCCCCCAGCCCCACCACATCTGGACTTCGGGCAGCTCCTTTCCCTCAATGGGCCTTAGCGTCCCCCCTACCCCCATGCACAATCCAGGTGTTCCCCTTGCACTCACATGTCTGTAGTCTGTGACTTCTTTTTTTCAATTTCAAATCTTCCTCCCACATCCTTTACCCTTCTCTCGGGCGCCCCGCAGCATGTAAAGTGCATTAGAGTTTAATAAAGGGCTTCCGGAGGCATACTCCTTCTTCTCCCACCCCAGGTCAGCGCCCACCTGGCCCATCCTCCTTCGGGGCTGTGTCTGTGCTCTTGCAAGGGGACGTGACTCCCGCAAGGGAGCTAACATCCCAGAATGGTAGTACTCGGCCTTCATCACCCCCACAGCTAATTGGCTGGTGGCTCGAGGTGGTGGCTTTGGGGCATGTGGGTGGGGCTGGCAGCTTGTCAGGTTTTAATCTCCAAACAGTGAGGTGTCTGATCTCGGGACTTGGGAGAGCAGAGGGAGCTGGGCGGTGCTGGGAATATTAGTATGTGTTT
The DNA here is from genome assembly GCF_007474595.2 of Lynx canadensis. Classification (NCBI taxonomy): domain Eukaryota; kingdom Metazoa; phylum Chordata; class Mammalia; order Carnivora; family Felidae; genus Lynx; species Lynx canadensis. Next base: position 21,995,872 of record NC_044316.2, on the reverse strand, counting down.
GTGTGTGCGTTTAGGGATGGGCTTTGGGATGGGAGGGATTTACCCAACTGCCCGTGGATGATAATCTTGAACTCCTTCTCAGACCTGGGCTTGAAGTGGGTCAAGGTCCTGCCTCGTGGCCCATCATTTGGGGTTGGACCAGCCAAGGCAGGAGTCCCTCTGGGTCCTGCAAGTTACAGATCCATCCAGTCTGTAACCTGGCAGCCTTGTCTGAGTCATCTGATCTCACACCCACCCCTTCCTCTCTGAAGAGTGGGGAGTCCTGCTTGGTTACTGAGGGCTGTGGGGCCTGGGCTTGTTGGTTTGGGGGCAATGGGGTGGTTTGAGGTGACTGTCACTAGGGGCTAGTGCTACAGATTGCTGGAAGCTGATGCCCTGATCCTCCTTCACAGACGAGCTCTGTGTATTTCCGTCTGAAATAGCCCTCCTGTCCTCCTCGCAGAGGAGGTGACAGGAGAGAATTCCGGGGGAAGGCCTCTCCTGCTTTCTGAAGCCCGGAGGCTGGGAGAGCCTTTCATCTAACTGTTGGGCCCACACTGAATGCACTTCTACCAACAGAATGATTTGTTGTTGAAATTAACTGGGAATCCTGGGTTTTATTTTCTAAGCCTGACAGACAGGGAAGGCCACCCGGTCCACTGAAAGTGGGCGAACGAGGGTGATGTGTTTTGCCCCCGAGTGTGGCCAGGTGGGCTCCTAAGCTTCTCATCTATAAACGGTGCCCTGATGACAAGGTGGGAGGGTGAGGAAGACCATGAGTTTTAAGACGTGGGTCTGATAGGCTCCCAGGCTCCTCTTTTGCTCCTGTTATAGCCCGTAGGCTCTGGGAAGGCCAGGGCTGAAGACGTCTTTAGAGGTCACACAGCTCCCCAAACCTGGCTGATCCCCATCCTGGAAGGACCGATTCCCCAAGCCACGTTGTGTGGCCTGTGTGGCTGACAAGCTATGAGGTGACTCCGAGGCTCACCTGGGACAGGGAAGGACAGATCCGGGCCACTATCCCCACTGAACCAAGGAGGACACAGAGGCAAGGCCACATCATGAGCTATTGCCTCATCTCCAGCAGGAGCCATAGGGAGAGGTGCCGTGCAAAAGAGAGCATGGAGGCCCTGGTTATTTTAAAAACCTTTTTTAAGTTTATTTATGAGAGAGAGAGAGAGAGAGAGCATGAGCAGGGGAGGGGCAGAGAGAGAGGGAGACACAGAACCCGAAGGAGGCTCCAGGCTCTGAGCTGTTAGCACAGAGCCTGACACAGGGCTTGAACTCACAAACCTGGAGATCATGACCTGAGCCGAAGTTGGATGCTTAACCGACCGAGCCACCCAGGCGCCCCAGAGACCCTGGTTATTTTAACAGGATTTCTTTGTGTCATCCCAGGCCCTTCTGCTGGCATTAGGGTCAGATGGAGTCATTTGTGGTATGGAGACACAGGGCATCTGTGAGGCCAGCGCTGTGCAAAGAGCTCAGACCCTTTGTCTCACCATTGCCTTGTCCCGGCCTGGATCCGCTGCTCACGCCAGCCCCCTCCTCACTGGCACGAGGAGGCCTTGCACGCCTAACTCCCACCTCCAGATCTTGTTGGTATCATTGCCCCCTTCCTTTCTGCTAGGCTCTTCCTCATCTTTAAATACTCCTGGACGTAATATGTCAGAACTCAACCGTGCATCCCCAGTGCCCAGTGCATTGCATGGAGCAGGTGCTCGATGAGTAGTGGCTGAATGGATGGGTGGCTGGATGAGAGTTAGAGTCAGGAGACCTGGATTCTCACTTCAGCTTGACTGCTAACTGGCTGTGTGTCTCAGGACAAATCATTTCACCTCTCTGGGCCCCCATTGTCTACTCCCCAAAGCTGTTAAAGAGGTGACTTACTATTTCCTTATTAATGTGGTCTCCTCGGCCCTAAATCGTCAGGACGTTTTCTTCCTTGCACTTAATGGCACGTAACCACGGGAGAACTCGCGGTCACATCCCGTGTGTGCCTTGTCTTCCCCAAAGGGCAGGGTCCAGAGACTCTGCCCCCCTGTCCACTGAAATCCCCTGGCTGAACCTCCAGTTCTGCCTTCTCTCCTAAGCCAACCTAAGGCCCAGCCACCCATTGCCTGAAACTCGACACGATGGGATCTCTTCTCCAGACCTGCTTTCTACCCCTCCGCACTCCTTCTCCTCGAGGAATGCCCCCACCGAACACCAAGTTGCCCCATTGGAAACGCGGGGGTCAGATTTTCCTCCCAGGCTCCACCAAGTCCTGTTGACTTATATCCTCTTATCTCCTCTCAGCCCCACGTGGCCTCTGCCCCCTCAGGCAGACAAGACCTTGGCCACGGTCTCGGGTCTCCAGTGCTGACCCCTGTAAGCCTGCTTCTGAAATGCACATCTGCTCCCCAAACTCCCTCAACTCTAGTCCTTCAGCGGCTCCCTGTGTTCCTCAGGGTCAAGGCCAAACCCTCTCAGGGTGCCTTATGCCTGGTGTGTTTGGCCCCTCCCACCTCACCAGCCTCAGCTTTCAACTCCCCCACTCCCTCCCTTTAGATGCCTGATGCCACTGTTTTTTTTTTTTTTTTTAAGTTTTATTTATTTATTTTGAGAGAGAGCGCACACACACAAATTTTGAGAGAGAGGGAGGGAGAGCAAGAATCCCAAGCAGGCTCTCCACTGTCAGTGCAGGGCTCCAACCCACGAACCATGAGATCATAACCTGAGCCGAAATCAAGAGTCGGACGCTCAACTGACTGAGCCACCCAGGCGCCCCGAGATGCGTGACACCACTGTTCTGAATGAACTGCCTGCAGGCTCCTGAATTTGCTGCCCACTTGCCTTCCGCTGGGCCTTTGCACGTGCTCTTGCCTGCTTCTTTACCTGGCTAACCTCAATTCAGGCTTCAGGTGTCTGGCTTCTGGAAGCTCTCCGCGACTGAAGCTCGCCCCCTCCCCCCACTCCAGGCTCATTTAGGTGCTACTTCAATACAATTCTACAACACCGCGCTCTGACCACGATCTGTCACGTCTTACCAACACTCAGTACAACGTGTTGTCAGCTCCCGTGGATCTTCGCCAGCAGACCGTGGGCTCCTTGAAGGGACCGTGCCTGGTTCATCTTTGTGTCCTCAATGAGTAGCCCTGAGCCAGACACCAGGCAGGTGGGGGCAGTTAGTGCACAGTGGTTAAGAACCCCGACTTTGGCCCAGTGCCATCCAATATGGTAGCTGCTTGCTGCAGGTGGCCGTTGAGCACCTGCGGTGTTCAGAGTCCACACCGGGAACTGCAGTGCGTTTAAAATGTACTCCGGGTTCTGAAAGCTCCATATGTAGATGATCTCATTAAGACTTTTAAAAATATTGATGGGGCGCCTGGGTGGCGCAGTCGGTTAAGCGTCCGACTTCAGCCAGGTCACGATCTCGCGGTCCGTGAGTTCGAGCCCCGCGTCGGGCTCTGGGCGGATGGCTCAGAGCCTGGAGCCTGTTTCCGATTCTGTGTCTCCCTCTCTCTCTGCCCCTCCCCCGTTCATGCTCTGTCTCTCTCTGTCCCAAAAATAAATAAACGTTGAAAAAAAAAATTAAAAAAAAAATATTGATTAGATGTTGAAAGGATAATATTTTGGATACCGCGGGTTAAGTAAAATATCTTATCAGAATTAATGTCACCAACTTATTTTTGCTTTTTAGAATGGGGTTCTTAGAAATTTTAAAATTACACACATCAGGGTGCCTGGGCGGCTCAGTCGGCTGAGCGTCTGACTCTTGATTTCGGCTCTGGTCATCATCTCATGGCTCGTGAGTTTGAGCCCTGCACTGGGCTCTGTGCTGACGGCACGGAGCCTGCTTGGGATTCTCTCTCTGTCTCTCTCTGCTCCTTCCCAACTCATTCTCTCTCTCTCTCTCAAAATAAATACAACTTAAAAAAATTAAATTACATACACAGCTCATGTTATACTTCCATTGGACAGCCCTGACCCCTAGGTTCAAAAACTCCATTACTCATGGGTCCATATGCCCTTGGGCAAGATGCTTAGCTGATCTGTGCCTCAGTTTTCACATCTGTACAATGAAGATAGTAGTTGAATCCTCTGCACAGGGTCTTCATTAGTATTAAATGAGTTAACTTGTGCTCTGCACATAGGGAACCAAATATAAATATTAACCGCCACGATTCTGATTACTTACTCAATTAATATTTGTTGAATAAAGCATTGAATTCCTGCATCCTAACCTCCTTGCCTTCACCCCATCCCTGCAGCTACCACTTATCTGTCATTCAACATTTATTTGGCAAATATTTATTGAGAAACTACAATGAGGCAGGCATTGTGATCGACACTGCAGGCAAAGAGGAACACTGAATCGATCAATTAATTAATTCAGTGAATCTTCGTGTAGTGTGTCTTTTGTGCCAGGTGCTGGCTGGGCTCTGGGATACACAGAGGCTGAATGATGCCCTCCGGGATTCTCGGGCATACAGAGGAGACAGATCTTAGCAAGGTCAAGGCTGGCACTGTGGGCTCTGTGCCGGGACAGTGGTGCAGGGGGTGGTGGAGACAAAAAGGATGGGCCAAACCCAGCCTGGGAGAGGAGAAACGCTTCCTGGAGGGGGCGACTGATGCATGAGCAGGGGTCTGGCCAGGCGGAGGGAGGCCACGCTTGGGAGAGGAGAGACATTTCCTCCATCATCCATCAGATGCCGAGCAGGGAGAAGCAGGGTCACACAACTTAACCTGAACTGCGCAGTCACATCAATATCAGTCGAGGCGGCTGTTTGTTCCTAAGTGGACAAGCCAGCTGGTTGATTGAATTTTTCACTCATCATTAGGATGTTGAACAGAATCTAGAAAACACAGCCCTGCAGCCAGAAGCCCCGGCATCCTTGGGCTTAGGCTCAGGCCCCCAGACACCAGTACCCCTCCAGCTCCCCCCACACCCTAGAGCCAGCCTCCTCTGCCACCGTTTAGTGCACAGCTGGTAAGTTAAAAGCAGTTTAGCGATAATTCCACCTCCTCACTGAAGGCTTCCAGTGACTGTTAATGAATTTAAATGCTGGGGATTTTCTCTGATGCCTCATTGCATATGCTCCTTACATTAAGATGTTAATGAGGGATCTGTTGGACAGAGGCAATCGAGCCAGACCAGGGATGGTGGTGGCCCGGGCAGGGTTGCCGGCTGGTCAGGCGTTTTCTCATTCCTGACTGGCGCTTCATCAGTGAACTCGCCAAAAAGGTTAACTGGCCGGGGCCTCTGGTGGGGATGGAGATTCTGTCGGCTGGCTTGGGCTGGCTCGCAGAGGACTTGTCTTCAAACCAGAAGGCTGCTGGGCGCAGGCCTTATTAAGCAAATAGGGGAAGCTGCCGTAACCCTTGAAGGCCTGGCACCCCATCAGGGAGGCTGTGCCCTCCTCGGGGACCGAGCTGGCCTGTGGGGGAGGCTGGGACCACAAGTCCATGTTCTCGGGTGGCTCCCATCTTGAAGGGAAGCGCAGATTCCCATCTGTTCCAGCTCTTGGGATGGGAGGCAGGAGAGGAGGCTGGGGGAGTGCCCAAGAGGTGTCTACCTTGGCACTGAGTGGCAGAAGTGGTTTGAGGCTGGGGGGACGGCCAGATGACCCTTGGGGCTGCCCTTGAAGGTAGCACGAGAGGTCGTTGGCCCACAGTCCCATGGGGCTGGGGGGAGGAACCTGGGTTTCCCTGGTCTCTCCCCTTTCTGACAGAAGCCAAAAGGAAGACAAGGAGAGAGGCAAGAGACAAAGGATGTAGACTAGAAGAGAGGTTAAGAGTACCACCGTCTGGTGCCAGACAGCCTGGCTTGAATCCTGTCCTGTCTCCACCACTTAGGAGCTACGCGACCGTGGGCGATAAGTGACGTCAGCTCCCTGTGCCTCAGTTTTTCCCATTCACGAAATGGGGATGATAACAGCACCTGGCTCATTTATGAAGATGATAGGATTGGTTTTATCTGCCAATTATACCTCCACAAAGCTGAAAGAAATGTTAAAAAAAAAAAAAGATAAAATGAGTGAATGTTCACTGTCCAGCATGCTGGAAGCACTTACCCAGTATCCGAGAATTATTTCCATTAGTGGCTAAAGTCAGCCCTGACCAATTGTGGGGTTCTGCTTCCTAGAGAAGAGGCTGGGGTCATGCAGAGAAGCAGGGACCCTGCCAGGAGGTGCTGGAAAGCACGCAGCCGCGGCTGCCAGCTCCCCCAGAAGCTTCTTCCCTTGGCTTCCTGCAAATCCACTGACAATTTTGTAAATTTGCTTAAGGATTAAATTAATAAGCTGCTCCTTCTTGGCTCCCATGGCTGTACAGACTGGCACGTCTGTACTCTGGGAAATGCCTTGTGAGGCAGCATCAGCAAGAAGTAAAGCCACTTTTAAGCTTACCTCCTCCTCAAAGGTGGCCCCAGGATTGACCTCGCTCCTCCCTACATATATGCTACTGTTCTCAGCACTGACGTGTGCAAGCGTGACAGAGGGCGGGGGACCCTCTCACCGCCTGAGCCTCTGTGAGTCCGTCTCTGTGTGTTTGTCTTCCTCCCTCAGATTGGGGTTCTTGACCTCAGAACTCTGTCTCCCCCATCAGATTGGGAGCTTTTTCACGGTAGGGTCTGTGTCTCCTCCGTCAGACTGCACTGCCCAGACCTCAGCCTCCCACATCTCCCATCAGGGAAGTTTAGGGCCCAGAACCCCTGCCAAGTTCTGGAACCAAGTTCTTTTGAAAGAAGAGGGCAGAGGAAGAGGGGCCTGGCAAGGCTCCTCCACCACTCTGTTGCGGACATCCGCTTATGTGACAAAATCCCCATTAAATACCAAAGGCGGGAAGGACCTTGGGGGTTGACCGTGGGAGTGTTCTATGCATGCCACCTTTCTCCACGTTCAGGGCTGGCCGCATCCCAGAGGGATGTGGTTGCATGGAATTGCGACTAGGAGGGTGGACAGGAGGCTCCCCACAATCTCCAGATGACCCCTGTGTGCCGCCCTCAGCCCCCAGAATGAGGCTATGCCCAGACAGCAGTGATGATATAGCCTCAGTGGTCCACTTCCCCAGTACTGCGGGGCCCAGGTCTCTCTCAGCCGGGCTGGGGGCCTCCCAGCTGGCTGCAGCTCTGTTCCCCCAGGACTGTTCCCTCTCCTCTGTCTCTGTCTCTGCTCCTTCTACCTCTTGAACTTCCTGCCAAGTAATTGGAGCTGGAGAAAGGGCTGCGTTCATGCAGCCGCTGTGCTCTGAGCCTTTGATTAAGGGTCGGCGGGTTAACTTGTTGCCATTCAACACGCGGGCCGGGCTGGGGGCCTCCTGACCCCTCTCCTCTCCCAGCCAGTATCTCTGCCAGGAGAGCAGCAAATGAAATGAGGACGACTTGAGGCTCTGGGAGGGCCAGCAGAGACCGAAAGTGGGGCCCAGAACCCCTCCATTAGTTACCCAGATCCGTCCCTGTACATGAGGGGCCCCGCAGCTGCTCGCAGCGAACTTCAAGCTCCAAGAGACTGCGCAGGAACCGGGCCTGACCTTTCTACAGAGGTTCTGCTGGTGAGCCTCCAGGCTGCGCTTACATGCTTACAGGGATGGGGAACTCACTACCTACTCATACAGCCCATTCATTTCACAGTGGGGCATCTGCCTGTTAGAAAGTTTTCTTATCCCAAACTGAAATCTGTCTCCTGATAACATCCATTCTCTGGCCTGGTTCTGGCCTTTAGAGACAAGTAGAACGAGACATGTCTCTTTTCTGTGACTGGCCTTCAAGCACTTCTTCCCTTCTGGAGAGCTTTCTTCTCTGCCCCGTAGACACTTCTGCCTCTCACCCTCTTCTAGACATTTCCATGGGCTTTGGAGTCAAAAGTCTTGGTCCCTGCTCTGCCATGTAGCAACTCTGCTCTTGGGTATAGCATTTGATGCCTTTGATGCTCAGCTTTCAGATCTATAAGATGGGGATAAGTCGGGACGAAAATGGGTATGAAATGTCTAGCACAGATTCTGACGCAGAGTAGGTCTTCAAGACTTGATGGTCCCTTCCTGTCTCTTATACAGGAAGCATCCCCTCCCCAGTCCCTGGCCTCACTCAGAATTCCAGCATCATTGGAACGTCATCTCACCGTTATCCTGCCTCTGTCTCTGACTGGCTTCCCTCCGTCTCTTCTCTACTGTCCGCAGGCAGAGGAGACACCCTGTGCTGTGGTCTGAAAGTGGCCCGTGGGGTTAAGAGAAGTTCTTGCTGACCCTGAACTCCCGCCAGCTGCTGCAGTGGGGTGTCCATTTTCTTCGTGCGAGGCCCCTTGGAGAGAGTTCTCTGAGACTGCTGGCTGCTTCCTCCTCCTCCTCCACCTTCTCCTTCCGTCCCGAGGAGTCCCGGCCACCACGCTGGGTTCAGCAGGCACAGGGGCATGCTGTGTTAGTTGCAGCTAACTGTGTTAGTTGCAAGACTTCTTGTTTCCAGGGGAAGTTTTAATTACCCCTGGAGACAAGGCTGAACTACAGACCCCCACCGGCATGCGGCACACACTGTTGATGTTCTGCCTTAAGTAACTGAATCTTTGGTGAATTATGCAGTCTTGGGGAAAACTACAAGTTTGGCGGTGGAACTAGAGATCCAGGAAGGCCTCGCCTGCTCTCCGGCCTGTGTGTCCACCAGTGACACGCCCAGGTTGGCACCAGAGGCTTGGGGGGGGGCGGTGCAGTGCTGTTTCCAAAGTGCTTCTCACCATGTTCTGTCTTCTGCTCTGTCACGCGGGCAGATCGTCGCGTATTCCTCTTATTGCTTGGTTCGGCCAAGGCCTTAATTTGGGACCATCGCTCCTCCCGGCAGACCGGAAGTGGAAGACGGTTTAATGCACACAAATCCCTCCCATCCCTGTGCACACACCCCGTTACCGCAGCTCCCATCCATAGAAGGTTCTGTTCCCCCACCCCCTGGGAGGCCTGTGACTTGTGTGGAGCTACAGAACGCAGCAGAAAAGGGTGCTGTTTGAGCTCTGGGGCCCAGGCCTCAAGAGGCTGGTGGCTTTCTCCTTTGCCACCGTCGGGGACTGTCCGGAGGTGTCATGCAAGAGGAAGCCAGTCTAGCTACTGCAGAATGAGGAACCAAGAGGAGGAGAATGGAGTGTCCCTGGCTGACAGCCACCTGCCCAATACATGCGTAAGGTCAGCTTTGACCTCCCAGCATAGTGGACCTTCCAGGTGAATGTAGCCACATGAGCAAGACTCCGGAAACCCTTAGAGGACCCCTGCCCCCACGCCCCACCCAGAATCAGGGGAAATAAGAAATCGTTGCCATTTCAAGCCATCTTGGTGTGGCGCGCTAGGTAGCAGGAGTACCTGGAAACAGAACCTGGGTGCAAGGCTGAGGGGTGGGGAAGTGAGACAAGGGAGGGGAAGCCAGGCAGAGCGTGTTGATGCGGGGTTCTCAGCGGGCAGCGGGGCTCAGTCTCCTGGGGGCCCTCAGACACTGTGTCCAGTGTGTCTTAGATCGGTTCCACAGAGCGGGAGGGAGTTGGGGAGCTCATGCCCATCAGTGGTAGCCTGTCTCAGAGCTAACTCTCGGGCACGTTTGGCAGACCCTCTTTGTGGGCTGGCCAGCTCCCGGAGCCAGAGGAGGCCCGCAGGCTGAGGCTTAGGAAGCTGATGGCACCCGGTCTGTCTACTGGCGCCCATTGGGGTTGGGTGGGGGATGTGGTCAGCATTTACTGAGCACCCATCTCGTGCCCAGCTTCTTCTAGGTTCTGGGCAGAGCAAGTGCATCTGCCCTCTGGTGGCTTACAGTCAGGACAAACTAGAACAGAAATTCTGCATGGGGACAGTGTCAGCCTTTAGGAAGAGTTTGGGGAGCAAGTGGAGGCATCTTGTTTTTCTTTTCTTTAAGAAATTTTTAAAGAAAGTGTTTCTTTATTTTTGAGGAAGAGAGAGAGAGAGAGACAGAGAGAATGCAAGTGAGGAAGGGGCAGAGAGGGAGACACAGGATCCGAAACAGGCTCCAGGTTCTGAGCTGTCAGCACAGAGCCCGACGTGGGGCTCGAACTCACGGACTGTGAGATCATGACCTGAGCTGAAGTCGGATGCTTAACTGACTGAACCACCCGGGCGCCCCAGGTGGGGGTGTTTTCGATGGTCACAGTTACTATAGGAAATGCTACCGGCATCCACTGGAAAGGGTGAGGGATGCTCAAAGTCCTGCAGCAACGGAACAGTCCTGCACAATGAAGAATCACCCTGTCTCCTGCATGACTTTCTAATAACCTGGTTGACATTCCTGCAGGTGAAAAAAACCCGTTTGTAATTATTTGCGCCTGGAACCTAACTTTGGTTTGCGTATGAACACAAAGCATTTGTGTCACGGATTTAATAGCCACTGAATTTTCCAGGAATATGACTACTGTGTAAATTGAAGGAAGATTGCACTGTGTTCAGTTGGAAATGTTACCAAGAGTTATTCATCATTTTTGGAAAAATCACGTTTCCGATGGCAACGCTTTTTGTGGTATTTGAGTTCCGGACACGACCCCTGAGTGTCAAGCTGTATTTGAGACTGGGGCCCTCACAGTGATCCAAGACTTCCCTGCTGTGTCTTCCAGTGTAGTCAGACCTGAGCATTTACATATTGAAATACATATTTTATTATAAATGATCTTACTTTACTTTTCTTTTATATTAAAGTTAAGACATTATATTGATTTATTTTCAAATGATGTGTCTAGGTAGGTTATACTATCCATGAATTTCGTTTCAGGATTGTAAAGGAGCCATCACAAACTATTTGTTATGAGAGTCGGGGGGGGGGCGCCCAGAACTAAGCCAGCATTTTAAGCCAACAGCTCTACCGTGGGGGGCAGTGCACATGCAGCTTTGGGGATCTGAAAGATAGTAGACTTTTCGTGGGGGTGGGGGACACCAAGGAGGTCGAGGATCAGGGAGGGCCTCACAGGGGAGGTGATACGTCAGCCGGTCCCACAGGATAAATCCAGAGAACTCCTGTTATCCAGAATGGTTCTGGAGAGTGGACAGGCAGGGGGACCGTGAGCTCCTGGTAAATGTTGGTGCATGAATGGATGTTTATGCTATTTCACAGATGAGCAAACTGCAGACTGAAGCTCAGAGAGGTTAAAGGACTTACCAAGATCATACAGCCCTGAAGTTACCGAGCTTATCACATATTTCCTCAGCAAAGAGTTTGGGGCCACTCACCGCGTACTGAGTACCTATAGGTACCGCCAGTCAACACATACTGGGCGTCTGCAAGGGCGATACGGTGGGTCACACAGAAGAAGACCTTCTTGTGTGGAGGACACGGAAAAGAAACGTTATCGACCAGGATTTGTCAGCCGTGGCACTGCTGACATTTTGGGCTAGGTGACTGTTGTGGATTGTAGGATGTTCGGGATGGAAGTGGGAAGAGAGTTGCCTCCGTTATCACCGCCATTGTTGTCGTCACCATCATCATCATTGTCACCGTCATCGCCATCAACATCACTTCTGATTACGTAACACTTCCACGTGCCAGGCACTGCCCTTTATGCCCTACTGACTCACATACTCCTCTCGACCACTCTAGGCGATAGGTGTGGTCATTGCCTCCATTTTGCAGACGGGGAAACTGAGACACAGAAGCAGCCACAAGGGCAAAGATCTTAAACTTGGCGTGTTTTAGGGGCCAAAGGAAGGTCGGTGTGGCTGGAGTAGAGTAAACATGAAAAGGAGCGATGGGAGACGTGTTGAGGGTGAGGTGGCCAGATCACGCAGGTCTCGTGGGCCACGTGGAGTGGATGTGGTGGCGGGTTGTTCTCCTCCTCCAGAGGCAGGAAGATCTCAGCTAATTCCCTCTCTAGGAACAGTAGTTAGCTCGAGAGAGCTGCCTGGTCCATCCAAGGTGACACGTCATGCCGCCGGAAGATAGCCCACAACCATGACAGGTCGAGGCAGGAGTATAAGGCTGGACCACCTTGCCCGGGGTAACTCAGAAAAGCCATCCCCGCCTCAGAGCTCCTATAGTATCGGCACAACTGTATCAAGGTTCAACGTTTTCTGCCATCCGTCGTGCTTCCTTCTCTTTCCCCATAGGCATGATCCCGAGAGTAGTCCCCAGGAAATTCCCTGCATGCTCTTTTCCATCTCAGGTTCTTCCCAGGGAAGCCTCATCTGCCACATCACGGTCAGGCATCGGGGTTTTACTCCTGTCTCAACAGGAAGCCATTGGGGTGTTTAAGCAGGGGGCACAGGGACCCGATTTACATTGGGAATGTTTGGGAGGCGGCGGGGGGTGGACAGATGTAATAGCGCAGGTGAGAGGGTAGCAGCAGAGGTGGGTGATAAATCATCAGTGTGGGGATGTGTTTAGGATGGGGAACCAGGAGGACTCGCTGTCTGGTGTGACAGAAGTACCCAAGGATAACTCTTTGGGTATCTGAGCCACTGCTGGATGGAGGTCCTGCTTCCTGAGACACAAAAGGCTTGTAGGGAGAAGGAGGAATGGATTTGAAGGGGGAAATCGAAGGTTCTTTTTGGACAGGTCGAGTCTGAGATGCCTTAGATATTCAAGGGAAGATGTTGAATGGTCGATCAGTTGGATAAGTGGGTCTGCAGGCTAAGGGATGGTCAGAGAAAGTGCTAGCGCATTTGAAGGCGGTCAGCACGTAGCTGATGTATAAAGCAGTGTGAGTAGATGAGATCCCCTGGAGAGAGAGGGTTCATGTGAAGCATAAGGGGGCCGGGGCACCCCCCGAGTTAGGGCCCAGGCAGAGGGGAAGCCGGGAGCAGACAGGGAGGAGGAGTGGCCCCGAAGGACAGAGCAAGGAAAGCAGCAGTTTGGAAGGGAGGAAGTGGTCAACCATGAGGTTGTTACAGGGGGTGGGAACAGGAAAGCGACAGTGGACTTTTACTAAGTGTAGGACATTGACCTTGATCGCAGCTGTTTCAGTGGACAGGTGGTAATGAAACTTGACTGGGGGTAACGAACGAATGGCGGGGGGGTGAGGAGGTGGGGAAGTGAATGTGTAGAACTCTCTGGAGGAGGTTTTCTGTGAAGGCAAGTGAGAGAAATAGGGCTAGAGCAGGAAGGGGTGTGGATCTATCTATATATCTATCTATCTATCTTTTATTTTGAAGTTTGTTTGTTTATGTCACCTCTACACCCAATGGGAGACTTGAACTCATGACCCCAAGATCAAGAGTCGTGTGCTCCACTGACTGAGCCAGCTGGGCTCCCCCGGTGCCATTTTTACAACTATATATTTTTACGACACTATATTAAGGCATGGTTGTGTGGTGGTGGAATGTTCCAGCCGAGCAGGGAATGACAAGATGACTGGGCAGGAGAGACAGAGGACAATGGTAGGAGTGACACTCTAGAGTTGGCAACAGGGGGTACAGGGAGCCCAGTGGGGGAGGTTGGTGGCAGATGAGGGCAGAGGTCTCTATGATGACGGAGGGGAGGACCCAAGAGGTGGGATGAGCCACAGGTGAGAACGAGGGAGCCAGCGTGGGGAAGACAGGCAGACTTTGTATGTCTGAGTCTATTTTTCTCTTGTGAAACATGAGACAAGGTCATCGGGTGAGAGAAACATGTTAGAGATTTGAGGAGAGATGTGGGAAATGGTTGTCTCAGGTAGTGGGAAAGTGAATTTTCCAGGGATCCACAGAGGGTGTGTGTGGCGATTTTGAGTGCCCATTGGCATGAAGAAGGTCCAGCCATCAGGGTTGCCTGATTTTCCTTAGTGGCTTTCAGTTGTCAGGGGCCAGGGCAAAGCAGGTGGACAGCTGGGTCTGGCCACACTCAGGGTCTCACCAGGTAAAGTGGGGAAGGCGGAGAAGGACAAGGGTGTTGAAGGTACCGGAGTGCAGACTGAGGAGAGAGTGGAAGTGACCTTCATCTCATGGAGGTGAGTGCACTGCCAGGATAGGGTGCTGGGGTAGGTGAAACAGAAGGACGGGAGGCGATGGCCACAGGGTTCTCAGAGATGTTTACATTCTGGATCTTGGGGAAGGTACAGATACGACGATGTCAGGTTCAAAGAAGGAGCATATGAAGGGATGGGGGGAAAGGTCACTGGCATTAAGGAGACCAAAGAGCTGACAGGTGTATTGACTGGACCCACTTTGTGGACACTCAGTCGTGACAGGGATGTTGATGGAGGGCAAGATGGTGAGGGGGGGTGTTCAACTCACCAGGGCGCGATGTCTGTCCGTGACTGCAGCCCGGGAGGAGGTGGGGTGGGCGATAGGGTCCGACTAGGCCATAGGTGGGACAACACTGGGACAAACCCTGGGCCAGGCTGGAGAGCAGAGCGCCTCAGCAGGGGGCTGATGGGTGGGGCTGGAAGGGGGGTAAGACCTATGTTAGGGTCCGTCCTGGAGGCCCCACAGGGTGCCTAAGGGAAGGCAGAGGCCCCCGTCGGGGCCGCCCTGTTAGGCTGAGGCCAGGTGGCTTGTGGGAAGGGTTCCTTGGAGAGTGGTGGCAGCTGGGAGCCATATTCCCTTCATCTTCTTGCTGTAACCCAAATCGGGTTTTCTCCAGGAACGCTGATGCCCCTGCAGCCCTGTAGAGGGGAGGTGGCCTTTTCTTTATCCCACACTGTACCTCTTGGCCAGGGCGTGGGGCCCATTTCCTCCTTGCTTGAAGGCTTCCGGCTTGCAGGAACCCTCCCCCAGGGAGAAGGGGCTGAGGTCCGAGGTGCTCAGCAGCTAAAAGCTGGCTTCCCCTGCAAGTGGCCTGCATGTCCAGGGTGAGGCACCCAGAGAGGAAGTGGCTAAGCTGGAAGTTTGTTCAGGGGCAGGGGACTGAATTTGGCCTGAGCAAGCAGACAGGTCTTCTTGGAGAGCTGAGAGTACGGAGTCTGGGGGTGGGGGGTGGGGTGGCGGGGAACAGCCGGGCAGAGCACTGCACTCTTGGTGATCGGGATGGGGAGGGGCAAGCACCAGAAGAGGTGACCCCGATGCCAGTCACATGGTTCACTCACTGATGTGCAGGCGGCGGGGAGCCACAGGAGCTGAAGCTGGGGGCCGCATACAGGGTCAGATTCGTGTTCTAGCAGCTTCACCTCAGCAGCGGCGTGTGGCCAAGGTGGCATTGGTGGAGAAGAGGCCAGCGTGACCCCGGAGAGAGGGTACCACTTTGAAGACTGAATTCAGAGCTAGGACTGAAGCTTTCACCTCGCAGCCCAGCGGGCTTCCCACGCTCCCTGCGCTTGGGGGTCGGGGAAGGAGCCCCTTTCTCTGCCGAACAGTTCCAACTTCCTCTTGGCTCCCTACCTGCTTCCACCTAAGCTTCCTCCCCAGCCTGGAGTCTCACTCCCCAGCCTCCCCTCCCCCTTGGGAGCTGGGGGGTTGAGTGTTGGTGCCCTCTTCACTCTGAGAACCCTGGGGCTTAGTCTCTGGCTTTGAGATGAAAGGGAAATGAGGAGACTGCCTGGGAGCAGGTCCCTAGGTCCCTGTGGCCCACGGTCAGGCTTGCTGGGGGGACCTTCCGTCCGGGCTCCAACCCCCTCCCGAAGTCCCTTAATCCCCAGGGCCGGAGCAAATTTGGCTGTTTCCCTCCTGCGTAGACAGAGGCCTCCGGGTGCAGGCGGCTCTGCTTGGATATGACAGCAGCGGGGTAGGCCGCCCCGGGGTTACGCCTCTCAGATGCTCACTTCCTCCCTGACCTCAAGCTCCCCCCCCCCACTTCGTGGCTGGCGGGTGAACGCCTGACTCACAGAGGGGCCATGACCCAGCTCCTCCTCGCCGACTCCAGGGTCAGGGGCTGACTCCGCGGTGCGACCCCACTCCGGTTCTGCTGTGGGGGGCCGGGCGAGGGTAGGGGATGAACAGCGCCTGGCCTGGCGTTTCCTCTCACTTCTGCCGCTAGGGCCGTCGGTGTCGCCAAACGGGAATCGTGTCCCCGGTGTCTGTTGCTTAATACCGCACTGCAGCTCCACAAGGCGGGCTTTATTCACGCCCATTTCACACACGAGGAAACTGAGGCTCCGAGGGGTGAGCCGACTTTCCCAGGCCAGGTAAGTACTAAGTGAAAGAGGTGTGTTAGAAAAATAGGCTCTCCTGACTCCAAATCCAGTGCTCTTTCTGCTGCATGGGGCCTTAGTCTCCTCATCTGGTCAATGGGGTCTGTACTGTCAACCTAGAGCTTTCCTCCCCGGTCTACGTTTTATGGTCTCTCAGGGGGGCAGGCGTGTTCGGGAGCAGAGCTTGTCATGGAGGGAGTGGGGGGCAGGAAGGAGGCTTTCGGGCTGGGTGCCCCATTCTCCCAATCAGCTTTTGACGCTATTTCCAAATGAGGCATTTCTCCTCTCTCAGACATAGCCTGACAGGCTCATCCTATAACTTTACACTGGGTCCTATTACCAGACCACACCATCTGCAGCCTATTATGAATTAATTAAAAATAAACCTGTAATTATCGTGTTAATAGAGCAATTATATTACATTGTAATTTTTGTGTTAAAGCATTAAATTGTTAACTGGTAAGATGTACTCTGAACCACACTTTTTGTAAGCCGATCGTGGCAAAGTCCTCATTGTTTGAACACACGGGGAACCTCACGCGACGGAGGCGCCTCTGAGGGGCCATGCGGTCACAGGATCCATCCCCGAGCCTGGTCAGAGCGCGGCTGGAGAAGGAGGCAGCCTCTGTGCTAATTGCCCAGTGTTCTTTTCAATTATTTTTTTCCTTGCAAAGAGCCGCCCTTCACCCCAGCCTGGAAGTCCAGGCTATCAAAGAACCTGCAAAATCAAAGCAAAAGGAAATTGGAAAAGGGGGACAGAAGGCCCGAGTCTTCAGTCGCCCCAGTGGGCCTCGGGTAGGGGTCAGAGGTCAGCCTAGTGGGGACACGTGGTCCATCAGCAGAAGATGTGGGCTTGCAGGGCAGGGGCGCCAGTGTGGGGGTGTGAGGGGGGGTCCCCCAGACAGGGAAGGGCTGGAGGTGGGGAGGGGAGGGCGATGTCTAGTTGTATTCAGCTAGACAGCGCCCAGAATAATCACTGGAGCTTCCTGGAGGAAGTGGCATTCCTGCCCCAAGCTGATCCAGAATCTACCATGGAGATGATAACCTCCTCCTTTATCCTTCTCTCAGATGAGCCACTCTCTCGTCTCCCTCTGGAGGGTGTTCTACCCCAGGAAGAACTGTGTTAGCCCTGCTCCCGCCCTCTCCTGGCTTTTATCCTCAGAGAAATAGACAACCTCATGGAGAAAGAAGCTTCATTTGAACGCCAGAGTCCCAGGCTGGCAGAGCTAGAAGGGCCCCGAGTAACCTTCTTGCCGTGGTCCCCATGCCCCCATTTTACAGAAGAGGAAACCGAGGCTCAGAGTAGATCAATGACTCTCCATCTGCTCTCCCCCCAGAATTCCATTTTCTTAGAGTTCTGGGGGGGGGGGTGGTAGGGTGAGTTTGGGTGGGTGGGATGGAGGTCAGGAAGCTTTCACATTTTCTTAGCGCTCTGGCTCTCCAGTAGCAAAGCTTGTGGAAAACTGACTATTGTACCAGGGCCTCAACATAATATGTTTCCTGTGTTCTGTTGTACTACAGGCCAGTTCTCGAGAACACTGAAATAGGGCAGTGAGACTGGAAGTGACCTCAGGGAACGTCTTCATCCCACTCCCTATCACCCCACTTCTCTGCTCCACTTTATCTTCCGAGGAGGAAAGTGGGACCAGAGAGGGGCAGTGACTTGCCCAAGATCACACAGGAGGCCCCAAGGAACCCTAGCCTACAATTTCTGGGTGTCTCCACCCAGCACTGAACCTGCCCAGCTGCCTCCCCAGGCTCTGCCTCCCGGTCCCATACACCTGCTTGGCCTCCCATCCACCCACATCAACTTGTCTCTGGAATTTTCAACAGTAAAAAAGCTGGCTCCCTAGATGCCACCCACGATTGGTACAGCACCTGACAGTTCCTGGTGAGCTGTATTCTCAATTAGCTTTTTGTACCATGCTGTGTGGCAAGTGCTGTCCTTGTCCCCATTTAACACCAGAGAACTTAGGGGCAGTGTTAAGACTGGCCCTCAGAGCAGTTTTGGAACTGGAGGAGGTGAAGGGCACTGGCTCTGGAGTTGAACTGCTTGGGTTTGAGCCCAGGCTCTGCCTCGTCCTGGCCATGTGTGACCTTGGGCTAGTCACTTGCCTGTAAAGGGAACGAATAACTGTTGTCACAATGGGGTTATGTGAGTTGGTTCACTTCTAGCACAGAGGAGGGCCTGACCGAAAACCTCAGTAATATTAACCCTCACTGTTATGATTGTTTTTGGGGGACTTTTCTGCCTGTCCTGCTGCCTGGGGGACATTTTCTGGTCATAGCAGGGGATTCTTTTGCTTTGGTTCTCCCCTCCACGCCCCCTTTTGTACAGATGTGAGAGGGGCAGTGGGAGGTGACCGGCCTCTCTTTGTACTTCCTGGTGGGCCAGCTTCTATCACTTACCATGTGAGCTGGGGAGAGTCACTTTCTCTGAGCCTCAGTTTCTTCATCTGTGGAATGGAGAGGCCTCACAGTGCTTGTGTGAAGATCAAATGTGAATGTCCATACAATGTGAGGAAGCAGTAATAATATTGACGGTGTGATTACTGACTAGCAGGTAAGCTATGTGTCTGAAAGGAAAGGAGTGGTCCCAATGGGAGGGCTTCCCGGAGGCAAGAGAGCCCAGCTCCCAGGCCCCACACTGTCAGTCCCCTGGCCAGGCCCCACAGTGAGGATGTGCTGGGACTCACCCCCCCCGCCCCTGCCTCCAGTGGCCCCTGTTTTGGCGGAGGTCACAGCCCCTGTCCCTGCCCCAAACTGGCGGGGCTAGTGGGAAGCCAAATATAGCAAAACTTCCCATCGCAGCAGCGCTAACTGGGTTTTAAGTAACATTCACTTCTAAGTACTTGTTTCTCAGAAGGAGGGGGGATGCTGGCAGAAGCAGTTCATCACGTTTAAACCTCTCCCGCCCTCCCCCCCCACGCCTGTGGAAAACCCAGCTCAGCCCAGGGCTGTGTTCAGGCTTGGGATGGAGTGTGGAGGAGGGGAGGAGAGGGCTCAGGAAGCCGAGCACTTCTGTGGGAGCCCTCAGAGCTGCTCTGCGTCTCTCCTTCTCTCCCCTGCTTCTCTTATTCATTCATTCCCTGGATCATTCATCACTCATCCATTCCTTCACGTGCCCATCCATCCTTCCATCAGCCCCTCAGCACTCCCTGAACACACGTGCTGTCAGACCACGGGCTGGTCCCTCCATCACTGAGGCTGCAAATGCACCTGCGGTTCACGGCGTGCTGTCTGTTCAAGGTCCTGGCAATCTGCGTGTCGGCCCCTGGAGCCAGGCAGACCAGGTTCAAGCCCAAGTCTGAGCTCTTTCCACCACGCCACGCCACACTCTTCCCTGACGATTCTGCCTCCTCAGTGTCATTGGATTCCTCTTGCCATTCCCTGGGGGTGTGGCCTCCTCTGGCCCCCTCAGGCTCACTGCCTTTTCCGGTGAGCGTCCTCCTAACTGGCCCTTTCTCTTCCTACTCTGCTTTTGGTGTGGCCCGCCGTCTTACTGTTGCAGTCCCCCCGGCACTGTCTCTCTCGAAAGTCCCCAGTGGCTTGTCTGTTGGCCGAATGAAGCCCAGATTTTTACTCGTGGCATTCAAAGCCCTCAGCTTGTTGCTTCTAACTTACTGCTCTGGCCTTATCTTTGCCTTGCCTGTTCATGCCCATCGCCCTTCAGAAAAGCGGGCCCTCTCCTTCCCAACCACCTCCCTGGACTTCCCACCATGGGATGTTGGCTTACGAATCTCCCTCTGCTTGTGGTGCTCACCGTGCGATGGCCACACCGTGTCCACAGGCGCAAATCTCACCTGCATTACAAGCCCTATTCAGTGCCACTTGCCTCGTGACTCTTTCCCAGGTCCTGCCCCTCCACTAGAGTCACCTCCCCCTCCACTGGGCCCCAGAGCACTTCACCTGAGCCACCAATAGGACTTGCAGACTTGAGGGGCGCCTGGGTGGCGCAGTCGGTTAAGCGTCCGACTTCAGCCAGGTCACGATCTCACGGTCCGGGAGTTCGAGCCCCGCGTCAGGCTCTGGGCTGATGGCTCAGAGCCTGGAGCCTGTTTCCGATTCTGTGTCTCCCTCTCTCTCTGCCCCTCCCCCGTTCATGCTCTGTCTCTCTCTGTCCCAAAAATAAATAAACGTTGAAAAAAAAAAATTAAAAAAAAAAAAAAAAAAAAAAAAAAAAAAAAAAAAAAAGAAGGACTTGCAGACTTGAGACCTATCTTGGTTTGGCCACCCATGCTTCCTAAAGCCCCTGCACAAGCCATGCACATAGCAGTATTTCATCATCTCACGGTGCTCTTAGCTTCCTACTGCCCGGATGCTCCTTTCCCTGAAAGGCAGCCTCTGCGGGGGCTGGAAAGGGCCCCAGGCTGAAGGCAGTGCAGTGGGGTGGCTCGTGGCACCGGCCCTGGGCAGACAGAGCTAGGCCGGCTCCACTGACTAGCTGGTGACCTTGGGTAATTCACCTACCTGCTCTCCCCTCAGTTTCCCCATCCGTAGACAGGCAGATACAGACGGTAGCAATGTCACTGGAGTATTGCTGCTGTGAAATGACACATGTGAGCCCCCAATCACAGCACCCACCACTCTAGATAAATTCATCCTTATCAGTTCTAGTTCCAACATTACCAGCTGGGTGGTCTTGGAGAACGAACTCAAGTCTCTCAAGACTTGACTTTTCACCTGGAAAATAGGAGTAATAATCCCTCCTGGCTTGACTTGGGACATTATGGAAAGCAGATGAGATAGATGTCTTGTGAGTCAGTGGCTGTGAATAGCAGCATCCCAGCCTGGTTGTTTAATGAGGAATTTCATTTGGTCACATAACCTAGTCATACGAAGGCCAGACCAGTGGATCTGGACATCCGCTTTTCAGATCATTTTTGTGCACATGACTTCATCTTGGCCAGTGAGAAAGGCCGGAGCTGTGCTCACGGCAGGTCTCCTGGCCTCATGACTGAACAAGAAGGAGGGCTCTCCACAAGTCTCAGGTAGAAAAAATACCTGGGGAAAGCTCTGATTGGACAAGTCTGGTCACATGGTCTGTGCAGCAGGAAGAGGGATAGATACCAGGTGCAATGGGGAGATGTGGTTCCGGAAGGAAAAGGGAAGCTGTTCCTGGATGAAGGGGACAGAGTACTGTGCAGACAAGTGGAATGGGTGGCTCCTTCAGATTCCAAAGCACTTCATCCATCCAAGACACGTGAATCGAGCACTTCCTGTGTGTCTAGCGCTGGGGTGGGCACTGGGAAAATGCAGAAGCTGAATGAGGCGTTCTCATTGCCCAGAGCGCCCCCTAGCTAGCGGGGGTGGGAGGGGCAGGGGGGAGTTCTGTAAACTTAAATCGCCTTTACAGAGATCTAAAGTGACATTATTTGCATTCTTATTTATATACAACTTAGAGAGTTTGTGAGAATCTCCAGGAGTCAAAGGAGATGGGAAAGAAGGAATTGGCGATCAGGATGGGAAATCACAGAGGCCAAGAAATAGATCACGTAACAGTTTGTAACAGGCTATTTTGCACATAACTTTCTCATGCCATCCTCACGATAAGCCTGTCGAAATGTTGCCCAAAAGCGACCTCCGTGTTTCGGAGCCGAAGTATAACTCGAAGACAGAGTTTGGGATAAAGGGGAATGACAGCTTTATTGCGCAGCAGGCCAGGGCCTTCAAAAACTGCAAGCCCTCCCGGAGGAAGGGGCTGGGGCGTTTTATAGGGACACACAGGATCTAGCCTGTTCTGACAGCAGTTGTGTAGGTGATACCAGCCCTCTTCCTCGTGTCTTTAGGCTGGTACCAGGTTCCTGGAGCAAAAGGCTAAGAAGGGAAGAGGGAGGTTTGCGGAAGAGACGAAGAAGGTTCCTTTAAGATCCAACCTCACTGGAGCATTAGTGCAGGTGTTTTGATTTTTGTTCAACTTTATGCTTTTAAGCCATTTCAAAAGTAGGAAATATAATCTGCATTTTAGAGGTGCAGGGCGGGGGGCACCTGGATGGCTCAGTCGGTTGGGCGTCCGACTTTGGCTCAGGTCATGATCTCGCGGTCCGTGAGTTCGAGCCCCGCGTCGGGCTCCGTGCTGACAGCTCAGAGCCTGGAGCCTGTTTCGGATTCTGTGTCTCCCTCTCTGACCTTCCCCCATTCATGCTCTGTCTCTGTCTCAAAAATGAATAAATGTTAAAAAAAAAAAATTTAGAGGTGCAGGGCCAGAAGCTCAGAGAGGAAAAATGACTCCCAGGGCTCACGTGGCTAGAGAGTGGCATTGCTGGACTTTGAACCCAGGTCTGTCCCAGCTGCATCGCATGCTTTTAGCTCAGTCCCGGTGAGTGGCAGGAGGTGGCTGGCCAGTCCTCACCTTAGAAATGTCTTCCACTCCTCCTTAGAACGAACCAGAGCATGCTTAGGAAGAGGTTGGGGCTGACCGCTGGGAAAATCCAGAGTGGACTGAATAAATGACCAACAGAGAAAATAATTCAGCAGGCAAGATTGAAAGGAAAAGACCCTCACAGGGGTGTGTGTGTGAGGGGTGGGGAGTGGGGAGGATCCTAAGCCTGAGTCCCCCCCTCCCTCTCCTACTTCACCCTTACTCCTCTTCAACCCAACTCCAAGTGGCAGATTTATTAGTTTTAATTAACATCCCAAATGCTGGGAAAACGTCCAAATTTCCAGCTCTTGGAGTCACTGGGTTTCCACGGGAGGGGGAGCTTGGGGGAGGTGCCAGAAATAACAAGGAGGTGGACTGGGGGTGGGACTGCAGGGGAGATGTTCCTCCCCCACTGGGCCTGGGACTCCACCCCTCTTCCTCTGGCTGCAGCCTGACCCAGGCTTTCTGGAACTAGAACTAGGCTGGCTCTAAGGAAGGGGAGGCCCAGTCCAGTGTGGGATTATGGGGTTGGGAGTACTTGGCTCTGGCCTCAGCTTCTCTGCTTTGTGACCTTGGCCAAGCCCCTTGACTTCCCTGGGATGATTGTGAAATTTGTCTCTGAAATGGAGAGGATGATTTGAAAACCTCTAAGAGTCTTGGTGGGTCTAACTTGTGATTCAAAGCTTCTTCCAGGGGTGCGTGGGTAGCTCAGAGGGTTAGGTGTCCAACTCTTGATTTCGGCTCAGGTCATGATCTCTTGGCTCGTGAGTTCGATCCCTGCCTCTGCCCACGCTGATAGCACGGAGCCTGCTTGGGATTCTCTCTCTCTGCCCCTCCCCCACCTCTCAAATAAAGAAATAAACTTAAAAAAAAGAGAAAGGCTTCTTCTAGATCTTCTAACCGCCTTGCTTTCCCGACCCCTCCCCTCCAGGGAAACTCCCTGGATTCCTCTACCGGACTCTGCTCCTCTCTTAGGGTAGTCTTCCGGTTTGACATCTCCACCCCCAACCTAGATCCGTTGCTTCCTCTTGGAGTCTCGAGCACCCACCACCCTCTCCTTTGATGTCTGCCAATATTGGGCTTAGCCTTGGCTCCCATCAGCCCTTACTGGGCAGGGGTGTCCAGTAAGTCTGCACTTGTGTTTCCTTATGGATAGTGGGGATGACCATGCTTGCTTCCTGGGGCTGTGTGTGTCAGGATGTAAAGGTGGCAGAGATTCAGCGAGGTAATGCCAGCACAGGGTTGGGCACATCGGTCAACATGGGACCCACCCATGACCACATAGGGCTGGGAGTGGCCCGTGGCCCTTTCCCTGTGGGGGCTACTCAGAGCCATGCACAGAGGGAAGGGCTGCTGTAATTAGCGAACCAGCAACCACGGCTGTAGGAAATTCTAGTCCCTGGCAGAGACCAATTTGTAGGGAGCTCTTCAGATTCCAATTCCACCCTTCGCCCGCAGAGCAAGCCCCTCATCCTTAGCTTGGCACTCTCTCATGCTGTGCTGAGATCATGCAAAATTATTCAACTAAAATCATCCAGCAGGAAAAACAACCGAGCAATCATGGTTTACCGCTGAGAAGCCATGGCCTTAACCCAGGCTGGGCAGCAGGAGCTCAGCGGGGCTGAGAGGCCAGCTTGTTTCAGTGTTTTCCAGAGATGGGAACGCAGGCCCCACTGGGCTTTTCGCCTCCAGCAGACGCTTAGCAGTGAGCCCCAGGACTGAGTGGCCAGACAGTCTGGACCCACCTCAGCACCAGACTTTGTGAGTGGCTTCAGCCAAAGCCCCAGGCCTTTCTGAGCCCCAGCGCTGCCAGTTGGATTTGCTGGTATGAGTTATGGAGTTTGGAGCTCATAGCCTTGTTCTTGGGTCCAGAGAAGCATGTTCCCTCTTGGGGTCTTGAGGGCAATGGGGAAAGGAGATAGAGGAAGAAATGAGGGTTGAAGGTGAGACAGCAGGAAGGGGGAGAAGGAGGACGGGTAGAAGATGATATCCAGAAACACTGTCCATGGGAGCACAGTTAGGCATCTCTGGGTGCTGTGACTTGCTTATAGGGTCCTTGCTCCAAAATTGTATATATCTCTCCATCCTCACACGGAATGAGGTGGAGACCCAGAGGATCCTGGGCCATAAATGTGCTCACCTCTCCATCCCTTCCGTCTCTCAGCTGACCACCCATTCAGCCATTCATCCATCCACCTACCCACCCACTCATCCACCCACCCATCCATCCATCCATGCACACACCCACCCATCCGCCATTTATAGAGTTCACATTCCATAGCAGCCTTTTTGCTAAGAATAAACAAGTAAGAAATAAATTGCTAAAGTCTTAAAAATCAAGCTCCTCGCCTATGAAACTTGCCCTTTCCTATCTTGGATTTTGGTTCCGCCAGCCACTGGGTCTCCCCAGCTGAAAACCTTAGCCTGTTCTCTGAAACTTTGCCCTCCGCCTCGCCCCCTCCCAATTCTCACTCTTCCTTTCAATCCCTTTCACCTTCCATCATCCCTGACTTCCTTTGGTGATTTCTCCACCCCTCCATTCATCAGCACTATTACCTCCCCAGCCAGGGCTGGAGGGAGCCAGAAGTTGGGAAGAGATTGACTTCCTTTCTTGATTCCATGCCAGGACTGGGCATGGGGTGAGAATAAAGAGCTGTGGAGTCAGACAGGCTCTGCCTCTGCCACTTGCCAACAGTGTGACTTTGAACAAGTTGCTGAAACTCTGAGCCTCAGGGTCTTCCTTTGGAGAATGGAAGTGTTAATATTGCTTCCAAATGTGTGAGGGGGCTGATTCAACCAGAGAGCGAATGCCAAGTGCCTCTGCGGTGCTTGGCACACAGTAGGGGCTCGCCTTCTCACTTTCTCCTTGTCCTCTCCATGGGGAGGTACTTCCCAACTCTTGCGCTGCTGGGTCAGCCATCTTGGGGCAGGCACAGGCTGAGGACCAGAAGTCACCTCAGAGCTTGTGACAGAAGGATGAAATTCTGCTTGGCTTTTGGATTCTTACCTTTTTTTTTTTAAGTTCATTTAGTTTTTGTTTGAGAGGCAGGGGCAAAGAGAGAGGGAGAGAGAATCCCAAATGTGGGTTTTATGAACTGTGAGATCATGACCTGAGCCAAAATCAAGAGTCTGACGCTTAACTGGCTGAGCCACCCAGGTGCCCCTTACATCTTTTTTTTTTAAAGGGAAATACTCAGAACTGAGCCAAAGTCTTCCTGGCAGGGATGGGGTATAAGCCTGGAGAACCCCAGGACTGCCCACAGCTCTTTGCGCAGGAGACCCCAAAACTCCATCTCCAAGGTAGGCAGAAGGAGGCGCCCCCTAGTCACAAGTGCCCCAGGCGTGGTGGAAGAAGGACATCACTGCTTCCCTGGAACGAGGAAGAAGGAAACAGCACCCTGCAGAGGTGTGTCCAGGTACCTTCTGATTCCTACTCCTCACCTCTGCACACGCACACAGAATTCCCCCAGCAGAATTTGTTTTCCTGCTGGCTTAGGATTCTAGACCGTTCTGGCTTGATGGGTCCGATCCTCTCCTTTACAGATGAGGAAACTAAGCTCGGAGAGGGGAGTAGAACCAGAACCATGCCTCCTGCCTTCTAGTTCCGTGCTCTTCATTCTTTCGAATTTCCAGGTGAGTGGGCTCAGTACAGGATAGAGAAATGTTCTCCCATAAAAGCAGAATGTGGTTTCCCCGAGCAGGGAGGGAGGAGCTGGCAGGGGGATGGTGGCTTCTGGCAACATCTTATTTTCTGGGGCCTGAGAGGTGGTTTCACTTTATATAACTCATTAAGCTCCACAGTTATGGATTATTCACTTTTTGGTATTTGTGCTATATTTCACAATAAAAAAGGGTTGAAAAACCTCAATAAATCTCACTGAAATCAATTACACACACAAAAAGAAGGCGAAAGAGGCCTCAGGTATGAAGAAGACCCCATCCAAGTTCCAGTCCTGTTGGCAGGTGGTCTGTGCCCAGTTACTCCCCCTGCAAAACAGGTGTGGCTGCCCTCACCCCTCCCCCTTGCTGTCCAGGGGAGCCCCGTGGGGGCAGAACATTTGCTTAGCGTCCCTGTTCTGTTTCAAGAGGGTGATGGCTACCGTGGCTCCGGGATTAGGGATTGGGTGGGGACGCCATGAGGACATGTTTGTAAATGGTATCCCTGGCCTCACCCTCAAGGCCACGTCTAGTCTAGGAACCCACTGCACTTTCAGAACAGCAGTTGCTAGAACTCTGGTAGCCCGGGTCCCCTCTGGGCCCTACTTTCTTTTTCTGTGCAATGGGAAGATTGAGGGGAGGGAAGACATCATTTCTTTTGGGAGTGTTCCCAGAAACACCTGGATTCTGTTCACTAAGGGGAGAGTGTATCACCCAAAGGCTCAGCGATGGCATTAGACTTCCCCGAGGTCACGCAGCATTCAGTGCAGCTCTGTGGCTCGAAAGCCCTGCTCCCAGAACTTCTCAGGCACGTGCACGTCCCTCCTGCCCTCTCCCTCCTGTGCCCTCGGCCTGGACCCTGGAGGGGCGGGACTCTGCCTGAGAAGCAACATTCCACACTCTGCTGTCCCTGGTGATGCAGGGCTGGCCCTGAGCACTTGTGACTTTTAGATTTCCCGAGATTTAAGGCCAGGCTGGCTGGTGGCCTCCACCTCCCCAGGCGGTGGGCGGGAGGAGGGGATATGATTCATCTCTCCTCTCCTGGTGCTTAATAAGAACATGGCTATAAATGTAACTGGGCCTTTTATGAGCTCTGCCGCCTGCCTCTGGAAGTCAGGCTCACAGTTGGCTCCCGGCCTGGCCCAGCCAGTGCTGCTTCTCTCCTCTGGTCCCTTCACCCCCCACCCTGGGATCCAGGAAGCCTCATGGAGTGGGGGCGGGGAGGGGGGTTGCTCTGCTCGGATATTATTAATTCAATTATTATTATTCATGTGTTCAGTGTTCCCTAAGCACCTACATAGGTCCATCAGGCACACTCTAGGGACTGGAGGCACACTGATGGGTAATTCCCAGTTCTGGCCCACGGGAGCTTACAGTATCTGGTGGAGACCGACGAGAGGGCAGATAATGACTCTTCCTGCGACAAATGCTCTGACGGCCATCGGCACGGGGCCGACTCCTGCTGCAGGACGGGGCGTCCAGGAAAGCATCCCTAAGGGAGACGACTGCAGAGGCCAAGGTGGGGAGGAGGTACCCAGTTAGGTAAGGATGGGGCATCCCAGGCAAAGTGAGCAGATTTAGAGGACAATGGTTTACACAGGTGATTGGGAAGGGGGGGGTGGGGTGTTGGGGATGGTATGACCGAGAGGCCACCGGGGCAGGGCTGCATCTGGGGGCCTGGCCTTTACCCTGAGGACCGAGAGGGGCCTCTAAAGAGTTTTGGAAATAGAGAGGGGAAAGGGGCAGGATTGGGAGACGTTTACCTAAGTGCCTTAGGAAGATGACTCTGGCAGGTACACAGTCACCTTCTGCTCATCGTCAGATGATGTCACCTTGCTCAGACTCTCCCAAGGCATGCCACCATGGTTACAATAGTCCCTGCCTCCTCACGTGGCTTGCAAGGCATGGGTGACCTGGCCCTGCTTGCTTGGCCTCCTCCATCACGCCGTCCCGCGGCCGCTCAGACCCACTGAGCTGGTCCCCACTACAGAGCCCCGTCCCTGCCTTGCAGATCCTCTGCCTCCCTCGATTAGGTCTCAGCTCAGGTGTCGTCTCATTGGGTGGGCCTCCCTCACCATCCTTGTGTCTCTGTCCCTGACTCTGCTTTTTCTCCAAAGCACTTGTCCGCGTATTTTGATGAACGTAAAGAAAGGATAATGCTCTCCCTGCGGCTGTCTTGAGGATGAAATGAGTTAATATATGGAGAACGTTTAAATCAGTGCCTGGAAAATGGTAAGCCCTCCAATATCAACTTTTTGCTACTTCTTTTTTTTAATGTTTGTTTTTGAGAGAGAGAGAAAGAGAGAGAGAGGGCAAGCAGGGGAGGGGCAGAAAGAACGGGGTACCGAGGATCCCAAGGAGGCTCTGCTGACAGCAGAGAGACCGATGTGGGGCTCAAAGTCATGAACTGTGAGATCATGACCCGAGCCGAAGAGGGACTCTTAACCGACTGAGCTATCCAGGCGCCTCCTCACCTAAGCCAGTCTTAAGCCCTGTGGACATCTCAGAGGGTTCAGGTGACCCACAGAGAATCCCTATCTGCTGCATATGCCCACCAGGAGTTGTTGGCACGCTAAGTCCCAAGCCCCAGATACCCCAAAGGGCTTCTTCAGTCCATAAGAACCTTCTAGCTGTGAGTTCTTATAATCTGCTCTAAAGGTGAGCTTCTGTAATGCCCAGCAACTGGACGACCACATGGAGGAGGGAGAGGAAAAAAAACCAGTCAGGCATCCTGTTGGCTGCTATGAAAACCAGGACTTACCAGCCCTGGGAATCTGCTCACCCAGCAAACACACTTGCATACCAGACCACCCACTGTCCCCCAACCCTCCTTGCTCCCCGATCCTACCATGCTTCCTTTCCCCTTCACTGTCATGATCCCCTTTGCTTTTGACCTTTTTCTAATGAGCTCAGAGTTTCCCTATCTGGGGGAATAACTCACAACGTACTGTTGGCCTCTAAGTGCCTTTGGGCTGTCTCTGTTTCACAGAGAGGCAGCATGAGGTCTAGAAAAGACCACCTGTTGAGGGCCACATGGTGAGCTGTCCACTGTCTGGCAGGGGAAGCAGGGGAAGAACCCCAACTGGAGCTGCTGACTTCCGGCTATCCAATATTGAACGGGTTTTGGAACCCTCTCTGAGCCCCCTTTTCATCTGCAAAGTAGGAGGAATGATGCCTACCACTTTGGCTTGTTTTGTTTTGATTTCTAAAGGTAGCATGAGACAACAGGTATAAATCCCAAGCACAGTGCCCGGCACTCATAGATGCTCTCTATATATTAGTTCTCGCCCTTCCACAGATATAAAAGAGGGAGTCCAGTTGGAGGTAGGATGGAACGTTAAACAAAACAGAAAAGCCAGCAAAAGACCCAGACTCCAGGAGCAGCCCAATCAATGCAACTGCAGAAGCAGACCATGCTATCATTGCTTAACCCATTTTGCAGAGAAAAAAAAAAAAAATCAAAGGAGAGCTACAAATGAAAAACAAACAGAGCAAAACCAATACTCATTTATCTAGAACTAGTTCGCTGTCAGAGGAGGGGCCAGTCCCTCTTCCCAAGGACCTGTCGATTCCAGTTGTGCAGAAAGATGACAGGCAAGAAATGCACTCTCTTCCTCAGCCCTGGAGGATGAGGGAAAAGAAGAGAAGCAGGGAGTTCAGCCACAGAAGCGACAGGGGGGCTCCAGCCGCCAGCCAGGATGATAAAGATGTCAAGCCGCTCCTGTAGAATACTGTGTGAGCTTCCCTCATCTGGCTGCAGTAGTATTGCTCAGTTTGCAAAGACCGTTCTGGTTTTGCTGAAAAGGCCCAGAAAGTTCCAGAAAAGCAAAGCCATTTACTGGCTGAAGTGTGAACCCCAGGGCAGGACTGCCATGAACTGTTGGGCAAGTTGTGCATAACACAAAGACTCCTAGCCAAAAGGACACATAGGAGCTGAAATCCAATGTGTTTTCCCTCAGGGCCCTGGTCTGATGGGGTGACCTGGGATAGCCTTCTTATCTCTGGGGGTCAAGACATTTTATAACCAGCTCTGGGCTCTTTGGAAGGTCCAATATGCTGGGCCAGATTGGAACCAGGGGCACTTTTGGGGAATAGTTATGCTCCTGACTTTGGCCCCAGGCTGCCTGGGGGATTCTGCCTCTGCCACTCACTTACTATGTGACTTGGAGAAGTTAGATATATTCAATATGTATCTAAAATATAAGACAACTATAACCTAAATGGATGAAGATAAAGGAACTTAGTGGTAAGGTTCCACATTCTACTTGAAGTGATAAAATAATGATTCTAAGTAGACTGTGAAAACTTAAGTATATATAATTTAATTCCTAGAGCAATCACTAAAGAACATTTTTTTAAAAAATTATTTTGAGGGGCGCCTGGGTGGCTCAGTCGGTTAAGCGTCCGACTTCGGCTCAGGTCACGATCTCGCAGTCCGTGAGTTCGAGCCCCGTGTCGTGCTCTGTGCTGACAGCTCAGAGCCTGGAGCCTGTTTCAGATTCTGTGTCTCCCTCTCTCTCTCTGACCCTCCCCCGTTCATACTCTGTCTCTCTCTGTCTCAAAAATGAAATAAACATTAAAAAAAAAAAAACACACACATAAGAGACAAAAAAAAAATTATTTTGAGAGAGAGAGAGTGAGTGTGCATGAGTAGGGGGAGGGGCAGAGGGAGAGGAAAGAGAGAGAACCCCAAGCAGGCTCCATGTTCACAGCATGGTGAACTCATTGATGTGCCACTCAATCTCATGAACCATGAGACCTAAGCCAAAATCAAGAGTCAGACACTTAACCGACTGAGCCACCCAGGCATTGCCCTAAAGAACATTGTTAAAAAAGTTATGCAAAAAGATATATAATAAAAAGAACTATAAATTAAAATAGAATACAAAAAATGTTCACCCAACCCAAAATAAGTCAGAAAGGGAGGAAATAGAGAAATAAATAAAAAAGAAGAGAAGGATTAAACAGGAAACTGATAAAATGGTATCTCCGAATCCAAACATTAGTTTGGATACAGTTTGTAACGGTAGTTACATTAAATGTAAATGGTCTAAACACACCCATTTAAATGTAGAGATCATTAGAATGGATTAAAAAACAAAACAAAACAACTCTAACCCAAATAGATGCTGTCTACAAGACACTCACATCATATATATTGAGATAGGTTACAAGTAAAAGGGTGGACAAATATATACCATGCAAACACTAACCAAAAGAAAGCTGGGTGGCTTTACTGATACCAAAGTAGACTTCAGAGCGAAGAAATTTACCAGAGAGAAAGTGGGTTTTTACAGAATGATAAAAGGATCAATTCATAAAGAAGACAAAATCTAAATGTGGATGCACTTAACCACAGAGCTTCAAAATACATGAAACAAAAAGACAAATCCGTAATTGTAATTGGAAATACCAATATTCGTTTCTCAGTTATTGATAGAATTAGTAGACAGAACATCAGTAGAAGTGATTCAATCAACTGGATCTAATAGGCATTTGCAAAACACTCAACCCAACGAAAGTAGAATATACATTCTTTTCAAGTGCACATATTACATTCACCAAGCTAGGGGATACACTGAGTCCTAAAACAAATATTAACAATTTTTAATTGAAATCATGCAAAGTACGTTCTCTGAGCATAATGAAATGAAACTAGATCAGTAATGGAAAGATAACTTTGAATTGAACAACATACCTCTAAATAATCAGTGAGTTGAATAAGAAGCCTCAAGGGAAATTAGAAAATAATTTGGACTGAATGAAAATGAAAATACAACATATCAAAATTTGTGGACTATAGTAAGGCAGTAGTTAGAATTTATGGCATGAAACACTTACGTTAGAAAAGAAGAAAATTTTCTAATCAGTAATCCTAGATTCTGCCTTAAGAAACTAGAAAGGGAAGAGCAAATAAACTCAAAGCAAGCAGGAGGAAGACAGAGCACAGAGATCAATAATATTGAAAACAGAAGAAACAGTTTAAAAAATCAATGAACCAGAGGCTTGTCCTTTGAAAACATAAATAAAACTGATAAACCTCTAGCAAGACTGATGAAAAAAAAGAGAAGACAAAATTCTGAGTATCAGGAATGAAAGGAGGGATATCACAATAGATGTTAAATTAAGGGGATAATATGAACAACTACAGGCACATAAATTCGACAACTTAGAGGAAATGTATACATCCCACAAACTACCAAAACTCACCTGAGATAAAATAGATAACCTAAATAGTCCTACAGTTATTAAAGAAATTGAATTTGTAGATGAAAAAAAATCTTCAAAAAAGTAAATCTCCCAGTCAAGATGATATTTCTGGCAAATTCTTCCAAACATTTTAAAAAGAAATCAAAAACTCTACACAATCTCTTCAAGAAAACAGAGGAGGAGGGAACACTTCTCAACTCATTTTATGAGGCCAGCATTATCCCAATATCAGAACCAGACGTAGAAAGCGCAGAAGAAGAAAAACTACAGATCAATTTCCACCATGAATATAGATACAAAATTTCCTAACAAAGTAGTAGCAAATTGATTCCAGCAATACATAAAAAGAATAATACAGCACGACTAAGTAGAGTTTATCACAGGATGTCAAGCTGTTTAAACATTTGAAAATTAATCAATGTCAGCCACCATATTAACAGCCTGAAGAAGAAAAACCAGGTAATCATATCAACGAATGCAGAAAGTACATTTAACAAAATTCAGTAGTGATTTATGATACAAACTCTCAGGAAACTAGAACTATAAGGGCATTTCCTCAACCTGATAACAGATATCTATTAAAAACCTACAACTAACGTCATACTTAATGGTGAAAAATAGAATGTTTCCCCCTAAGATCAGCAACAAGTCGGGGATGTCCACTCACCGTTGGAAGCTCTAGCTGATGCAATCAGGAAAGAAAAATAAATAAAAGCATACAGATTGAAAAGTAATAAATAGAACTGTCGCTGTTCACAGACCAAATGTTTGTGCAGAAAATTCTGAGGAATCTACAAAAATAAAAACTCCTACAACTAAGTTGCAGCTTAGCAAGGTCACAAGATACAAAATCAACACAGAAAAATCAATCATATTTCTATATGCCAGCAATGAATAATTGGACATTAAATTTTTTTAAAGTCTCATTTACAATAGTCCAAAAATATGAAATACTTATATGTAAGTATATACATATATATATAACATATAACGGTCCTGCATCTGAAAACTACAAAAGGCAGATGCTTTTTAGAAGAAGGCATAGGAGAAACCTTTAGTGATTTTAGGCTAGGCGAAGAATTCTTAGCTATGACATCAAAAGCATTACACATAAAATGAAAATTTGATAAATTGGACTTCACCACAATTAAAAACTCTTACCAAACAAAAGACACTGCTAAGACAAAACGTAGACTAGGAGAAAATATTTGTCACATATCTGACGAAGGACTTCTAACTGTAATCTGTAAAGAACTCTCAAAACTCAGTACAGTCCCGTCAATCTGGAACACAGTTTGGCAGTTTCTAAATTTTGTTTTTTAGTTTATTTATTTATTTATTAATTTATTTATTTATTTTGAGAGAGGGAGAGAGAGAATCCCAAGCAGGCTCTGCACCATTAGTGCAGAGCCGGATGTGGGGCTCGAACTCACGAACCCTGAGAACACCACGTGAGCCGAAATCAAGAGTCGGACACTTAACTGAGCCACCCAGGTGCCTCTGTTTGGCAGTTTCTTAAGAAACATATGTGTCAGACAACCCAGCAGTCCTACTCACAAGTATTTACCCTAGAGAAATGAAGATTGCAGGTGAACGTTTATAGCAACTCTGTTCATAATCACCCCAAGCTGGAAACAACCCAATTGTCCTCCGGTGAGTGAATGGATGTGTACGTCGGTGCGACAAGATACTCCTCAGCGGTAAAAAGGAATGAGCTATTGATACACGTAACAATCTATATGTGTCTCAAAGGCGCTATGCTGAGTGAAAACAGCCAGTCTCGCAAGTTCACGTGCTATGTGGTTCCGTTCGTATGACATTCCAGAAGAGGCCGAACTCTAGTGATAGAGAACAGAGTCATGGTTGCCAAGAGATGGGAGCTACAGGGGGTGTGGCATGAGGGACTCTTCCCCGGTGACAGATCTACTCTGTTGCTGTGAATCTCTGCACCTGTAAATTCGTAGGACTGTAATCAAACAGAAGCCAGTTTTATTCTATGTTAACAAATATATATAAAAATATATATATAACAAATATATATTATATATAACAAATTGTATATATATTATAAATATATAAAAATTATATATGTAGTATATATATATATATATTTTTTTTTTTTTTTAAAGGAGAGGAGTTGGGAGCAGAGTTAAAAGGGTAGCAGTACCCTGCAGGCCAGCATGTGGATACCCCCGGGGATGGAAGAGAAAGAGTTGCAGAGGGATGCGAAAGCAGGAGTCCAGCCACCCCTCCCCAGCAGAAGATCCCATTCCAGACCCAAGCCCAGGAGGTATTAGTTTTACTGTCATCAGAAAACGGTTTCCTTTTTGATCATCCCTTCCCTTTATCGCCATCCCCTCTGGTCCAGCTCGGGAATGCTGGGAAAACCAGCTCTATCTGACTCTACACATTAAAAATATCCTTCAACCCCACTTGGACCTTTATCTCCTGCCTCTCACCTTCCTCTCAGGGAAACTTCTCCTGCTGCTCCAGCCACAGTTGCCTGTGTTAGAAGCCTGGTGGCGTTTTTTGCTTCCCTTCTCCCCCGACCTCTCCGTAAGTCAGTTAGAAGTTCCCTAATATATTTTGAACGTCTATCGCTACCTTGCTTAACCTTGGCCGTAGTGCCTGCCTCCGCCACTCCAGACCGTGGGAACGCCCTCCCACGGCTCTTCCCCTGGAGGTCCTGCGGCCTCCAACCCTCCACACCGGAGCCAAGATGCTCTTTCTGGGGCACATACCTCACTCCCCTGCTGAGAGTCACAGGGGCTCCTGAGGGTGCGGGTGGGGGGGCAACCCTTCTTCCTTCGCCTGGTCCTTCCCACCTCGGTTTCCTTACAGGCTCTCTAGCCAATGCCTCTCTCTCTGGACATCAGAGCCCCATCCATTCCTCCCCTCCAGAGTCTATCCTCACTGTTCCCTTTGCTGGAATGACCTTTCCTCCCCTTTGCTTGGCCAATTCGGACATCTTCTCCTCTCAGAAGTTTTCCTTGACCTCATCCAACTAGGGATAGCTCATGTATTAGTAGTGTGAGGTTTTTTTTTTTATGTTCTTTCTTTCTTTCTTTCTTTCTTTCGACAAAACAATTTTACTTATTTTTGATTTTAAAATATACTTTATTGTCAATGGTAGTGTGAGTTTTACTGTCCGTTGTCAAAGCATCCGTTTCAAAAGGCATCCATCTCGGATAAACATTTGCTAGTGGACGCAGCTATTAGCAAAACAAGGTAAGGAACTAGGCCCGCCCTCCCTCGTGAAGGTAGGTGCCTCTTCCAGAAAGCCCGGACTAACCTGGTTAACCGACCTGCTGGAGGGACCCCGCTTCTCCCTTCCCACACCCTAATTCCCACTCAAATGCTTTATATTAACCATTAAAGAGTGAGTCCGGAAAACCATAGACACCCCACACTTGGGCCCTGATAAAGGCAGAGCCCCAGGTCGGCATTCTCTCTGCCCACAGCCTCGCTGTATGGCCCTCCGGCATGCTGTGTCCTCTCCACAGGACTTGTGAGTAAGAAATCTTATTCCTCAAAGTTCCCTGATGGTTTCCAAGGGAGAACACGTCCTGTGATTGTAATAAGAACCACAAAGGCTGGTGGAGCCATAACGCTGGCCCTCTGGGGAAATGCCTGTGGGGCTGGCCAGGAGTAATACAGCCTGACAAGTGCCTCAGGCATTCCTGGGTGACACCGGCAGCATCAGTAGGCCAGGACTGACAAGACAGTCCCCTCTTCTGTGTCTTCCTCCTGCACCTCATTTTTAGAGGGTATTGAGATGGCTGGAAAGCGTTTCTGGAGCAGACACTGGCCTGTGTCCCATCGACTCCCCCGCCCGTGCCTACCGCAGACACTGTCTGCTTGTTGACCATATGAGCAGCACATGACCATATGACCATCCCTTTGGCCAATATTGAGAAGACGTGACTTCACCGTGTCAGCGAGCATCCGTGGCGTCCGTGCACGCAACCCCCCACGCCTAGAGTTGGCCAGACTCTGCCCTGTGACTGATGACTCAGAGTCTGTCTGGGCAGCGGGGAGAAGAGCCCCGTACCCTTCCCCGCTGCAAGCTGTCCGTGGCCATTTACGTAGCCTTGTGCACCAGGAGGGTTCCAGATGGAGTCAGAAGCCTGAGGTGCCACTGCGGGCTTTCCCACTTGCTCCCACCGTGACCTGAGATAAAGCACTACCTCTCGCCGGACCTCAGTGTTCCCTCTATCCGATGGGACCAGGGAAACCTGGCCAGCCCGTGTCTCAGAGGGCCTGGCTGACAGCTCTTAAAGCTGGTGAGAAGCTGCAGCCTTGGGTGAGCGGGATGACCCAGGGGGCAGACTACCAGGGGCTGCGTGTCCCCACCCTGAAAACGCTCAGCCAAAACCCCGCGAGACGAAGGCATGCCTGTGGGATGGCTGAATACCCCTCGCCCCCCCCTTCTCTCACCCCCTCTTAATTGCAGGGTGGGCAGCTGCCATCTCCCCCCCCACCGCCTCCCTCACCCGCGTTTTGTTCAAACCCCTAATTTGTCAGTCAAGGACGCAACAGAGCATTAGCAATGGGTAGAACGTGCCAGGCAAAAATGTGGCGTTCATTCAGCCTGGGGCCCGAGGTGGGGAGGGGCACTGAGTTATTTCCCTGCCCATGGAGCTGGAGATTGAGGGGGGTGCCTCGCCGCCACCACCCTGCACACCTTCTCCTTTCTCCACCTGGAGAGCACGCTTCCGCACGGAGGCAGGCAGCGGGCACGCAGTGGGCGCTTTGCTTTCCTCTGACAGTTGCCATTAATAACACATTACATTAAATCAGAGCTCGGAGGGGATAATTGGAGCCATTTATCACGTCTGCAGCCAGAAAGAGGGTTGGCTCTGGGACCAGGCACTGAGGGGCGAGCTGAGAACCTGTGAAGGTTTGGGGCCGTGTGGGGGGATTGGGAAGAGGCAGGGTCTAGGCTTGACCCTTCTGACGCTCCTACCCAGCCTCGGGATTTTGAGGGGATTTAAGGACCATCCCTTTGGCCTGAACAGAGGCCAGGAGGCCAGCTCTGCTGCCAGACGGGAGAGGTCGGAATCCTGACCGTGCTACTTGGGAACTGGGCAAGTTCTCCAACTTCCCCGAGACTCAGTTTTCTCATCTGTAAAATGGGGACGGTACTAATACTTGCATCCGGGGCTTTTGCAAAGATTACGTTAGCTAATGCGTTTGAAGCGCTTAGCAGTTCCCTAGCACTCAGGAAGGGCTCAGGGAACATGAGCTGTTATTCCCATTCGTTTGGCTGGCCGAGGGAAGCATGCAACAGAGAATGGGTGCCACGGGCTTCCAGGGTGATCTTTACCCTTACAAAGTGGAGAAAGCATATGCTTCGCTCTCAGGCTGACCATCTGGGCACTTTCAACCCTGACCGCTCAGCTGCTTCCTCACCACGAGACCAGACAGGTCACACAACCCACCCCCGCCCCCCCGCCCTGACCCTATTTCCTATTTGCACAATGAGGGGTACTCACAGCCACGTCACAGAGCTGTTTTCAGTTCAGGTATGAATGGATGGATAGCTTCTAGCTCAGGACTTGTCACAGAGTGGAGCTCAGTACGTGCTAAGGCTCCTCCTATCTCTTAGAAGAGAACCGCCTCCGTTGTTCAGACATGGTATCTGCACAGGATGAAGAGGGTGGGGTTGGGGAAGGCAGATGGCTCAGGCTCAGCTGGCCCCAGGTCCCAGGGAGCCCACTCACAGTAGATCACATTCCAGCCCCCCATCTTAACCTCTGTCCGTATCCATGCCCCTGGTAACAGGTCTTGGCCATTCCTACCACGTAAAGGACAAAGTGGATTTCAGTGCTCTCTGACTCTGGGCCATGTGACTTATCTTGGCCCATGGGAGGGGCAGGAGTGACGGGGTGACAGTTCTGAGTCCAGTCCTTATACGACTTTGCTGGTTTCTGCTTGCTTTCTTGCCCCTTTGCCGGCCCCAGGAGGACGAGAGCCATGAGCTGTGAAGCCGCCCCAACCGCTGCTGTTCTTACAACAGGGTGGCCCAGCTGAGCCTGCCCCAGATCAGCCAAACCCCAGCCTACTCGCACATCCGCATGAATACTGGGGATGGTGCTGGAGCGTTGTGGCTGGTTATTGCACATCAAAGCTGACCGATGCTGACCGATCACCGATTTGGTCACCGATGCTGACCAAAGCTGACTGAGATCACTCCCTGTCCATCCCACAGCCTTTTTTCTCCAGAAGGCGTGGCCCCTACGTTGACCATCAACATATCCAGCTTACCTTTAACAGCTAAGACACCCCAGAACAATCCCCAGTAGGTCTAGGACCTGACTCGAATTGACGGAGATGAGGTCGAATGTCTATCCTCAAACACCCACTGTGCCCGGGGGTGTGGAATCTTCGCTGGGCCTCGGTCACGTGTTTACCCATTGCAGCTGGCGCCTGGGGTCAACCTAGGGCACTCCATCCATCCCCATGGACTGCCAGCTGGGAGAGATCATTCCCCAAAGGAAATCAGGGTGGCTTTATCGGAACAGGGAGGCATGGACACTAGGCAGGCAAGAGCGACAGATGTTCACAAGAAGAAGACAGGGAGTGCATAATTACATACTCAGGAAGGAGAATTGATGGGAACTGATGGCTGATTGAGTAAGCGGAACATGACTCTAAGGTTTCTAACCGGTGGAGGACCGGTGAGGTCATCTGCGAGGCGAAGGGACCTAGGTGTGAATGGAGGAGAGGGACGATTTCAGGACACAGAATCCCCGTGGCTTCCTTGGACAGGAAAACAAGAAGCTGGTCTGGCTAGATTGGAGGAGTTCTTCATCTGTGTTTAATTTTAGGTCCCAGAAAAGTCCCAAGGGATATGGAGCGTTTCATATTCAACAGGCCTCCCTGACTACGTGTTTTTAGGATTAGTGAGGGTTGTTCCCCCAGTAGGCGGGGATGGAGTGGGGCACACTTCAGTGGAGGAATCTGCACCTTGAGAAGGGCAGGTAGGTCCCCTCCCACGCATCAGAGTCTTTGGGGACAAGCCAGAGATCAGTCCTGCAGCCTGGAGAAAAGCTCCCCTGGACCCGGGGGGCGGTAAGAATGGTCAGGCCCTGAGATGGGGTCTGGAGACTGAGTGGGACTCCTTCTCTCGCCAGAGCTCCATCTGGATTCCAAAGCTGAGACGCTGTCTCTGAAATGTGAGCTGTAAACACGTCTACCGTGCTGTTTTCACATGTAGGTGGACTGGATTTGATCTCCTGGGACTTCCCACAAGATGGCACAGTGAGAAGATGGCCATCTGGAGGCCAGGAGGTGAGCTCTCAGAAAACCTAACCCTGCCGGAACCTTGATCTTGCACTTCCAGCCTCCAGAACCGTGAGAACAGAAATTGCCATTGGTTAAGCTACTTCGTCTGTGGTATTTTGCTACCGCAGCCCAAGCAGATGGCTCTGGGGAGCGAGTGGCAGTAACTGAGCTACTGGGCCAGATGTTTACCCAGTGTCGTCCCGCGTGACCCTCGAGTGACCTCCCGAGGGAGGGGTGATCACTCTCACTTTCCAGATGAGGAAACTGAGTCCCGGTGGTCAGGCGCATCTGACTCTTTCCACATCACCACACTCCAGACCCAAGTTACAGACGGCCTATGGTTCCGACGGAGGAGGACTTTGGTGACCTGGGCGGTATCATGCCGGTGCCACAGGACCTTCCTCGCCCGTTGAATCCCCTAAAGAGTTGTACAAGGTAGATACCATTATCCCACTCTATAGCTGAGGAAAGTGAAGTTTGGAGGAGTTAAATGTTTTGCCCGTGGTTATGTGGCTAATAAGGATTTGAACCCAGGCCTCTCCGACTACAGATCCTTCATTTTGGACCACAGATCCAGAAAACCCCCTGTAGGGCATGGGAGCCTGCCCCCTCCAGACTTATTCTGCTCTATCAGCGTCCCTTAAGGAAAACAGCAGCCGGGACAGTGTCACACACAGCCCCAGGCACATCAGAAGCCATGCTGTAAGGGGGGAAGATCTCAGGGTGGGCAGGGGTCACAGAGTAAGTGGCCCCTCATCCTTTCTTTC
This sequence comes from Lynx canadensis, assembly GCF_007474595.2. Lineage (NCBI taxonomy): Eukaryota > Metazoa > Chordata > Mammalia > Carnivora > Felidae > Lynx > Lynx canadensis. The sequence goes on along the minus strand of NC_044316.2, from coordinate 21,955,622 downwards.
TCGAATCTCATCTCCCTCTTGGGAAGCCCCCAACTCTGACCCATCCCCACACTCTTGGGGGCAGAAGTGCCGACGGAGGGAAACAAATACAGCCCCTGATACCCCCACTGTCACCCGCCAGGCCCCGGCCTCTCTGGTCTTCAGAAAGCCAAGTTCTTCTCCTCTTCCTGGGCCTTTGCTCATGCCGCGCCCTCCGCCCGGATATTCTGCCCCGACTCCAGGTCGTCACAGGACCAACCCCAACGGCTGAGGCATCAGCTCATCTGTCGTCTTCTCTCGGGGTCCCTTCCCAGCCACGTCCCCTAAATCTGCCACCCGTTGCCATCTCTGTCACTTTGTTGCTTCCAGAACCTTCTCACTGCCAGACATCATCTTGTTTACTTCCTTGTTTGCCGCTTTTCCCGCTGTCTCTCCCAGCACAGAGCAGCCCAACATCTCAGTGCTCAATAAATAATAGTTGTGAGCACAAACGAATGAAGGGCCCTTTAAGGTGGTGGCAGCCAGAAGTGGGGTGGGGCGCGACAGATTCTTCTCTGGGAGAGCTCCGTTTTTTGAGGGTGTCCTGACAGTGTGGAGGCTGGTCCCCTTCGGAGGTGCTCAGGAAAGGAGCAAGTGGGCTGGTGTGGACACAGCCTGGGAGGAATGTGGCCGGACCTGGGGAGCCCCAAAAGGCACCGTTCACTTTGCAGGAAGCTTCTCTATGACGCTCCCCTGATCCCGGGCTCCCAGGGCCCCTCCTTGGCTCTTGGGCTGAGTGAGGCCGGGCTAGGCCGGGCTGGCTGATTTCTGCTTTATTATGTTATGATGATTTCCCCCTCCCCGGGATGATTAGGCCTTAATAAATAACATTTCTCTCCGATATTGTGCCATCATTAATTCTGCTTAGCTCTCCTCGGAGAAAATTTTGTGGAAACATTCTCAGTGCTGCTATTTAAAGCTAAATTAATTCGGCTGATTATTTCTGTCCAAGTAGATTTGTGCCCAGGCGGCTGGGGCTAGCCCTGAGGAGAGGCAAGGTGGGTGCTTGTCTCTCTCCTGGAGGCCTTGACCACGGTCCCTGTTTGCCCTTTGCTGTGCAGAGCTGAAGCCTGAGTCTTCTCTGGCAGGGGCAGGAAAGAGCGAAGCGGGGCCCGGATCCCGATTTGGGGGGTGCACATCCTCCCAGCCTTGCCTAGGGTGAGGGCTGTATTGAGAGGACCCAAGAGCGGTTCCTCCTACCGCTCGCCTCACAAAGGCTTGTACAGGCGCCCATGTCCTTACAGACGCCACTATGATGCTCGACTTCCTCAGAGAACGTGGGGATCCGTGAACCAGGACGGGGCCCTACTAACCAAAGAAAACTTCAGTGTCCAGTAGACTTCTATGTGCCAACGTTGGGGCGCTACAGAAAACTTGGGGTTCTGAACCCCCCAGGAGGACTCTGTGCAGCCACAATGGGTCCCAAAGAACAATGAGATTGGCAAAAGCAGCGGTCAGATAGGCAGCAGGGTCCTGAACCCCAGGGCAGGTGTCTGAGTCAATGCTGCTCGCACGATGGTACTGAGTTCTCTCTCTAATGGGGCAGGGCCGTTAGAGATGGCAGGTTTCTCTGTAACAAAGCAGGATTCTGTGAATTCAGATTTCTATCAAATCACCAAGGGTTCGGCATAACCAAGCACAGTTCTGAAGAAAAAGGCAGGATTCTGTGTAACTGGGTGAGTTTCTTTATAACCAATCAGGGTTTATGTAGAATAAAGGCAGTCTCTGTATATCAACATTGGGAATCTAGTTAAAGAAAAAAAGCCAAGAGCAGAGTTCTGGGAAGCTGAGTAGAGTTCTGGAGAATCAAGTGGAATTCTGCATCAGAGAGCAGGCATCTGGGTCTGTGGAGAGGGCCCCGTGGCAGGTGCGGGGTTTCTGATAACAATGGTGCAGGGGGTCAGAAAGCAGATTTCTATCATGTATAAAGACTGGGAGCCAGATAAAGTAGGGCTCTATGCAACGAAGCAGAGTCCTCCAAGGGCTCCAACAGATTATCATTTTATTTATTTATTTATTTATTTATTTTAAAGTTTATTTATTTATTTTGAGAAAGAGAGAGAGAGGCAGAGAATCCCAAGCAGGCTCCACTGTCAGGGCAGAGCCTGATGCAGGACTGACTCAAGAACCGTGAGATCATGGCCCGAGCTGACACCAAGAGTTGACGCTTAACCGACGGAGCCACCCAGGCGGCCCCAGATTATCACTTCAAATGACCAAGAGCCTTGCATCTGTGCTCTGTGCAGTCGGCACAGCCCAGGGTGACAGAGCAGGGCACGGCATGGTCTGTGATGGTCTGGCCCCGGCCCGGTGCCTGCATCCTGGCTGCAAGGGACACCGGGCATGTGATTATCTGACCTTTGTAGTGACTATGGTGAGAAGCTGGTCTTGCAGAAGTAGGGGGACTCCTCAACATAGCAAGGGGGTCCTAATGTAGAATAGCCAAAAAGAATGGCAAATTTCCATTGCGTCTGGCTTCAATCATGCCCAGTCTCCCCAACCACAAGGCCTTTCCTTGTGCTGTTTTCTCTGCTCGTCACCCATCTGCCCCATCGCTCTCCTGCCACGTCCCTGAAAACCCTCCGTGTGCTCTAGATCTCCGTTTAAACGTCATGAACTCATGGACTTTGCCCTAACTCTTCTCATGCAACCTGTTTGCTCCGAAATAGCACCTTATTCTCATACGTATCAATCACACTGTGTACATACGTATGTACTTGTCCATATCCTGTTGCAATGTTTTGTTTGTCCCTGGGCTTCAGCTCCTTAGAGAGATGGTCCCTAGGTCTCCACCTCCAACCCCAGAGCTGCCCTGCATCCTGGAGGTCATGCACGCATCTCGGTTCTCCTGTCCCAAGTTGGGCTCATCACCGCCCCCAGACCGGCTCGCCTCACAGTCCCATGTAACTAGCTATATCGTCACATTCTCATCCTCCAAACAAGGCATCTTGGAGTCTTCACAGACTCTCTGCCTCCATCACCCCATCACTAACCCAGTCTGTCCCATCTTGATGGCCCATCTGTCTATTCTTACCATCCCCACCCCGCCCCCCCGCCCTCGGGCAGAGCTTCCTCATGTTCTTTTCCACTCCTTTTGCCACTGAGCTGTGATGGCAGGCCGTGGCGACTCAGGAAATCTTTTCAACTGGGAGACACCTTCAGTTGCCATACGCAGGCCTAGGGTAACAGTAGCTTAAAGGAGATCGGGGTTGGTTTCTTTCTCATGTTTCTAGGCTGGCCACCGGCAAGCCAACTTAATATGGCGGCCCCTTGGCATTGGGGATCTCTTCTATCTGACTGTTCTCCCATCTCAGGGTGCTGCCCTCCTTAGCGTGGGCGAGACGACTCACCGGCATGTCCACTGGGTCTGCTCTCCCACCAGTTAGAAGTGGGGAGAAGGAGCACCGGAGAAGGAGGAGGGCCAGCCAGCCACCCTCTTCAAGAGCATCCCCCAGAATGCACACGCCAAGTCTTCCCAAACACCGCTGGCCCCATCTAGCGGCAAGGGAGGCTGGGAACTGAGGTTGCTTCTGGAGGGCCACATGTCCAGCTAAAATCCTTCCGCCACGAAGGGAAGAGGGAAACATAATCAGCAGTGTGCGGCGCATAGGTTGAAACACTGAAATAGCGCAGACCTGAGGAGCAAGCATTTCTGGAGCCCCTGGCAGGCATGCACTTTGGTTCGATCCTCATGACATTGCAGATGGGGAGCGTCACCTCCTTTTCGCAGAGGAGGACCCTGGGGTGAGGGGGGCGTTAAATGACCCGCTTAGGGTCGCAAACTTAAAAGTGACAAGGTGGGGTCCAAAGTGATGGCGGCTGATGCCGGAGCCCAGGCTTGACCCGTCACACCGCACAGGAGGGAGGGATATTCCAAGGAATGAGGGACATTGCCAGTTTTCTCCACAGCTCTATTCCCGGCACTTAAACCAGTAGGGGTGAATCATTAATATTTTTGGACTTGATTGGATCTGTTCCTTTCTTTCTGTGGGTGCCTCAACTGGAGAGGAGGGACCCCCACCCTTTCTTGCCCTGAGGGAATGTGCTGACAGGGTTTCCCTCTCCTTACTTGTTCCTCCCAATGGGGGCACCTGCTCTGCATCTCCACTTTCCTCGCTGCGTGTGTGTGTGTGTGTGTGTGTGTGTGTGTTTGGGGAGGGGAGAACACATTCCTTGGCAAGGTCTGCTTTTCAAGAGGGAGAACTCAGCTGAAAAGAGTTCTTGCCACGGTCCCCTGGACCTCAAATCGTCTCTGTGCTCTCACTCTTCATAGAATACCGCCTGGGAATGGAAGCTGAGTAGCCTGGAGGGAGGCTGTGATTCTCTGGTTTCCTCCTCATTATATGGTTAAGAGCTCAGCTAACACTGAGCTAACACTCAGTCCCTTACCACGTGCCAGCTCTGTTCTACGTGCTTTATAGGTACCGCATATACTTCTCACCCGGTCCTGTGAGTCGGGTGCTCTTTTCAGTCCTATTTTATAGACAAGGAAACGGAGGCACAGAGAGGTTATATAACTTGCGTAAGCTCACACAGTAAGTGATGCAGCCAGGGTAAGGCCCAAGCCTGCACCTGTAACTCTACGCTGTAACTGTGCAACAGTCACTATGAAGTCTTCAAATACCTTACGGTTTACAAGGCTCTGTTGTAGCTGTAACCAAAACTCACTTTCTGGATAAGGAAACTGAGGCTCAGAGAGGCTAGCTACGCTCCCCAGTGGCCCAGCTTGCCTCAAGGCCTCTCCATGGCTCCATGGGGTCTCCATTTGGCAGGGGTTTACAGAAGAATCTGGTCCCGAGGTCGTGTTGGCTCTGAAGGCAGCTGTCGGGCTTGTCTGTCTCCTTTCCCTCCAGGGGAACTTCCCGGCTTTCCTCAGGGGCCCACGCCCCCCCGGCGGCCCTCTCTCCTTTCCAGCTGTTACAGCTGTGCGTGTGTAGGGCCGGGTGGTGGCGGATGGGGGGTGGGCGTTGAGTGGAGGAAGAAGGCTGTTTATTTACAATGTGACAATTTTGATGTATTTGCTAGGGGGAAAAACACCCCAGCACCACACAATTAAATTAAAAGGCTGGTGGTTGTGGGCGAAGCTCGTCTACAGCTGACTTAGAACCAAGCAGATTGGAGAAAAACAACAGAAATTGCTGTGGCTTCCTTCACTCCCTCAGCCAGGCAACCCCCCACCCCCCCCCCCACCCCCCCAGACTCCTGCAGCTCTTAGATGCTGCTCTGGGCAGATCCCAGCTTGCCTGGGTGTGTACCCCAACTAGGAGCCTGTTCAGCGGGGGCGGTGGGGGTCTTGGGGGGCAACTCTATGTGTTTGTTGGCTTTCCTGGTGTGATGGGTCTTCCCGGGGCATCATGGAACAAAAGGCGCCCGTGTTCTCTGTGGACTGCTCCTTCTTTTCTCTGTTGTCCCAAAGTGTGGCCACTGTAGCGAATGCCTGCCTCCCTCCTTTCTTCAGTTAGTCCCCTGGGAGTTCTAGCACCTTCACACCACTCCGGTCCGTCCTCTGCTCTCTCTCCTCTGCTTAGTGGGATGCTCATCCTGTGTCTCACCTGAAATACGTCAATAGCCTCCTACCTGGCCTCCCTGCCTCCACTTTTGCCCGATTAGATCTACTCTACACTCAGCTGTTAGTCTCCTGTCTGCATAGCATATCATTCAAAGCCCTTGGATTAGTCAGGCTTCTGCTATGATAACGCTGTATAACAAATAACCCCCCAAATCCCAATGGCTTACAATCGCGAACACGTATCTCACTCACGGGTCTTCAGGTGGGCTGGAGCAGTTCTGTGTTAAGCTGTAGTCTGTGACACGTAGCTCCTGTTCTGGGATCAGCAGGTGCCCAAAGCATGCTTTTCCGTGGCAGGTAGTAGAAGCACGAGATGCCATGCTGGACCACACAAGCAGATTTAAAGTCTCTGCTCACACACACGTCATTGGTCACACCCCCACGTGGCAAGCCCAATGGGGCATCTCTACCAGGAGGAGGCAAGTCACAGGCAAAAGGAGCAGATCTGTAATTCTATTACAGGGGGACTTGAAGAATTGGGACTGATAATCTAATTTGTCACGGTCCTTTACCAGTGTGGTTCTCAAAGGCAAAGTCCTGGGACTGGTGTCGTCACCCCAGACCCACCGAATCAGAAAGTCTGGGAATGAGGCCTGGTAATTTGAGTTCTAATAAGCCCTCCAAGGGATGCAGGCCATAGTCTGAGAACCACGGCTGGACACGCAGGCTGCTCCTTTTTTTTAAATCCCCGAGCCCCCTAACCTGTGCCTCCTTGGAGACTTTACCTTATCTCTCTGCCGGAATGCTCATTCCTCCTGGCAAATTCCTGCTCATGTTTTAAGGCCTGAGCCAAATGTCTCCTCCTCTGGGAAGCCTCTCCTCCACCCGTACCCCCGGCAGAATTAATCATTCCCTCCTTTGTGCCTCCACAGGACTCAAACAGACACGCTCCATACAGCAGGCCTCAGCTTGTATGACAACTTCGCGTTTGGGACAGGGCGTCCTCCAGGGTCAGGACTCTGCCTTACTGGCTATTTCACATTACGTACGTCTGGCACACCGCAAGCACTCAATAACTCTTCAGTGATTGTGTTGCTGCTTTTCTGGTGCTCTTGCTAGACGGAGGGGGAGCGATATTTCAGTGTCGGGAGCCTAGGCTTCCCAGAATGTTAGGTGGTGATTGTTGATGGAGCGAGGAGAATGGGTGAGGATGGTCAGGATGGCCCAGTCTGGGCTCTGCCCAGGCTCCAAGTGTGAGTGGGGGAGAGGTCTCGGGTCCCTGGCTATGGGCAAGAAGCAGATGAGGAGAGCATCTGGTACCCAGATGCCCAGCAGCTGTCCTTGCTTATGGCAAATTTGGTAAAGGCTCACGCAGGGACTCTGCAGCGCTGGAAAAGCTCTGATTATTTATTAGATGTTGGGAGAGCTGACCAACCTTCAGACTGGGAGATCTTGGCAGAGATGCCACCTCCATCAGACTAGGAGCTCATCTGAGGCAGGGCTATGTCTCCTCTATCTGACTGGGAGCTCCTGGGTGGCACAAGTCGTCTCTGCCCCATTGGACGAGGAGAGCCCTTCCTCTCTAGTTGGGCTGTGAAATTCCCCTCAAACTGAGGGTTCCTGGTTCAGAAGCTGCCCCCCCCCCCGCCCCACCAGACTTGGGCATCCCTGGGATGGAGAGGGGCTGTGTCCTTTTTAAAGTCCTTTGCCCAAAGAAGGAGGCAAAGAACTCTCAATTTCCTTTCTAGAGCTGAGATCCTTATAAGACTCTCCCCTATCAACCCATCCATTGCTCTGCCTTCAAACTCAGTGTGTCTCTGGACGAGCTTTCTGCTCCTTTCCGGAAACACCGAGAGAATGAGCAGCCAACACAAGGAGGAAGAGATTTCGGTGGCCCTGGGGAGGGATGGGGACCTGGGGCACCAGGTGCCGGGAGGAGGGTGGATACGGTGGGCCAGGAAGAGCCCTCTGCTTCTCTAATCTCCTTCTGGGCTGACAGGTACATTTCAAGGGAAATTGAACCTGTACATTTCAGCTTCATTTGCCCTTAACATGTCTGTTTGGCAGTGGGCAGGAGGCTTTTGATGTCTGCGTCTTGGCGCCCAAGACTTTTTAAGCTTCTTTTCTTTGAAGCCAAGGAGACTTGTGTTTCTGCCAAGGAGTAAATAGACTTGCATATCCCCCCGCGCCTTAGTCTCTAGAGAGCCAGCTCCCAAACACCCTGAGAGAGGGAGGCCCTTCTTCCTTCGCTCAGCCTGCCCACACTCATGCAGGGTGCAGTACAGGAAAGCTTTTGGAAAACTGTCTTTGGTGGCACAGGACAGAGCGAAACTGTGGGAGATTCTCACCAAGCTCCCCCTTCTAAGAAGCAACGGAGGGGGGGCCTGCATTTCTGCTAAGGCTTCTCCAGGGGCTTCAGCCTCCCCATGACTTCATCAATGTCTCCATCTCCCCACCCGCGTCCAAAGTCATCCTTAAAATGGCGTTCTCATTCTTCACAGGGGCAATTGATGATTTCTCAATCTCACGGAAAGTGTGAATAAAGCACCTTTGGAAAGCGTGGCTGTTTTTATTGATCTGAAATAATCCGTACAACCACAGCAGTCTTGCTGTGCGAAGGCAGCTTATGTCGTGGAGCTTCCTTTTGGAAAAAATTGGTGCCCCGGAGCCCCTCCTTACAGAAAATTTGCAAGAGACACAGGAAACCACCCAGGCCCCCTCTTTCCAGTCCCACAGCCTCTGTTCCCTGGCCTCCTGATCTGATCCCGGCCCCATCTCTACTCCTCCTGAGACTGAAGGGAGAGGTCCCACTCTGGGTCCTGACCTACATGAAGGCAGCTGCTGTCATTCCTCTGATCGGAGCAGTTGGCGGCTTAACCAGAAGGGGAACTGTGGCCTCTTTCCCTGATCAGCCGTGGGGGCCTCTGGACACTGGAATTCGGGGTTTTCCCGAAGTCCGGATGGTTTTCAGTGCTTTAGCGGGGCCTGGGGCATCTCTGTGTTCTGCTTCCCACTCTCTGTGCACCTAGACATCTCCATGGGGGTTGGAGGGGTTGGCACGCGGCTCCAAGAGGCTCCAGCCCAGCCTGGTGCTCCAGGGTCTGGAGGGAGGTGGAGCCTGAGCCCTGGGGATTCCCCTCTGAGAATAGAGGAGAAGCAGTGCTATGGAAAATGGGGCCCTTCTGTGTGGTTGGATGCTCACCATGGGCCTGGGGGAGGCTCCATTCTGAAAGGAAAGGCACAGCTCTTCACGGGGCCCGAGGGGGCTATTCCCAACTATACCATAGTGTCCGAAGCAGGAACAGATGGAGACCTCGGCCCCAAGGTCTGCGAGAGGTCTGAGCAACAGCATTTGAGTGACCTACAGGATGTCCTACATTTGCGCCACAGACTGATGGAGCGTCAGGAGTCACCCGCTAAGTTCCGTGACCCAGGGGTGGGCCCATAGCACGGTAGCGGTGGCATCGGGACTGGTATTTGGGTCTCCAGACTTTCAGCCTGGGGTCTTAACCCTTCCCGTTACAGGCTGAACTTGAGAAAGAACTTCCTGCCTCTGGCAGTTGACACAGACACAGAGGCATCTCGGAGTTGGCCGAGAGAGACCTCCAGGTAGCTCAGCAACCAGAGTCTGGCCTGTGAGTCAGGGAGCGTGACCCTGACCTCCAGCCACGTGCACCCACCTGGCCTGCAACTTGGAAGGGCGGCATGTGGCAAGCAGGCCTCGAGGTAGAGCCGAGGTCACTGGAGGAGGGGGGCACCTGGCACCAGCCTCCTGCTTAGAATAGACACAGAGTCATTATCCAGCAAGTACCGATCATAATCCTGGAAGATGCACGGTTCCCCTCCGGTGCCTTCCATCACCACCCTGAATGGGAGCGGAAACTCGAAGCAGGCATCAAACCCACGCAGATGGAAGCTGACAGCTCAGTCTCCAGCCTGCCCCTGCGCTCCCAGCTCAGCCTGTTTCCAGGGCTCAGGAGCACCTGATTTGTGAGGAGGCGGTGCTCTGTCCTCACCAACGCCAACGGTGGCCTGGCTGGGGGGCGTGGTGGGGGAGGAGGGAGCCTCAGCGGATGGGGGCGTGGGTGCTGGGGTCCCTGATGCGAGAACGTTGGATCCTGCTCGTGCTATGACATGTCAGGGGAGGCTCACACCCATCTGTCACTGAACACAGGGGTGCAGGAGATGACAGGCAGAGGGGCTGGAGTGCACTCAGCTCTTGATTATGGCAGTAAACCTACTATGTTCCTGGAGCTCCAGCCTCCCAGATGCTGGCTCCTGTCACCCCCACACAAACCCTGAGGAATGAATACTGCTCAGGCTTCTCAAATAGCTGGAGCCTGTAGGGGGAGGGGGCAGGGTGTGAGTGGCTTTGCCTCAGCCTCCCATGGGCCCGTGGGTTTGTTAAGTCCCGCTTCTTCTGTGCACCCCAATTTCTTCACCTGCCAAATGCAGGGAGGGTTGGCTGAGAGGGTTCCTAATGGTCCTGCAGAGGCAGGCCTCCTGGGCTCTTTGGGCCTTCCCGGGGGTCCTGGGGGTCCCGGCGTGACAGGCTAGAGGAACACTGGAGTGCCCATCATTCACTCAGACTCCCTGTCAGGAAGGAGGGATCAAGGAAGTAGTGGGGGCCGCTGGTGGCCACTTCCACGGGTCTGGTCTGCTGGGTAATTGCCAGAAAGCCCTGCCCCCTCCGCGTCGGTCCCCCGTGGGCGTGGTCTGCGTGGCTGCTGGGACATCCAACAAGGGACTTTTAACCCGAGGCTTCCACTCCGGTGGTGTGAATCTATTCTGTCACAGAAAGAATATGGGTTTGGGACCACAAAGACCTGGGTTCAAATCCCGATTCTACCCCTTGTAGGCTGTATGTCTTTAGATAAGTCCTTTCTCTTATCTGGGGCTATACAGGGTGGGGGGGCAGGGATGCCTGCCTCACAGGAATTAATTTGAGGATTAAATGCAGCCCTGTGGGTGGAACACACGCCCAGGGTTTGGTACTACTTGTTTCTCAGGAGGTAGTAATTCCCCCTCTCCCTGGCTGGCCTCACGTAGGGCCGGGCACCTGCTGTCATAGGAGTCACCCTGCCCCTGTCTTCCCAGGACCTGTGCCTTCCCTGCCTGCCTCTTGAATCCCAGCCAGCAGCCAGAAAACCCAGACATAGTGCCTCCTAGAAGCAAGGCCCAAAGGTCAGAGTTTTGGACAAAGTCATTTCTGAGGAATTTTTTTTTCCTCGGAAACATTTATTCGGGAACCCGGAATGAGGTACTGGCGGGGACCCCAGTTCCAGGAACCAGGCTGAAATGAAAGCCGGTGCTCTAGTGGCAGAACTGTGTCAGGAGAGGGTTCCAGACCCGGGGCTGCTCCAGGAGGTCTGGCTGCCAGAGCTGGGTGCCCTCCCCACCCCCTGCGGCCACCCACCCTGGGGCGTGGCAAGGGGAAGGGGAACAGCCACAGGTTCGGAGCCAGGCTGCCCTGGGCGTGACTCCCAACTCTGCCGCTGGAGAGCTGTGTGGCCTGGGGAGGTGAAGTTAACCTCTCTGAACTTTGGTGTCCTCATCTTCCAGACACAGTTCTCTGAGCAACACTGAAGTGTGGATCAAATGTGGCAAAATATGTGAACCTTCCTAGCTGAGGGCCTGATTCATAGGAGGTACTTAGTACATACTTGTTTCTTTCTTCAGTTGAGACTTACTTGTCGAACATTGATTTAAATTTTTTTAACATTTATTTATTTTTGAGAGAGAGAGAGAGAGACAGAGCGTGAGTGGGGGAGGGACAGAGAGAGAGGGAGACACAGAATCCAAAGCAGGCTCCAGACTCTGAGTCATCAGCACAGAGCCCAATGCGGGGCTCAAACCCACAAGCCGGGAGATGCTTAGAAGTTGGATGCTTGGGGCGCCTGGGTGGCGCAGTCGGTTAAGCGTCCGACTTCAGCCAGGTCACGATCTCGCGGTCCGTGAGTTCGAGCCCCGCATTGGGCTCTGGGCTGATGGCTCAGAGCCTGGAGCCTGTTTCGGATTCTGTGTCTCCCTCTCTCTCTCTGCCCCTCCCCCGTTCATGCTCTGTCTCTCTCTGTCCCAAAAATAAATAAACGTTGAAAAAAAAATTAAAAAAAAAAAAAAAAAGAAGTTGGATGCTTAACCAACGGAGCCACCCAGGCGCCCCTGTTGAACTTTAATTTAATACAATTTATTATGTTTGATACTGAGGACCCAACAAGGAGTAAGATCCAATTGCTACTCTGCAGGATGGACACAGTTTAATGGGAGGAGCCCTCCCTCCAATCTGTCCCCTCTCTCCCCCCCTGCTCCACTCTGGGGCTGCAGGTGGGGACCGGGAAAGTCACGTTGGAAGCTCAGAAGGCCTCAAGCTGGCTGCTGTTGAAAAGAGGATGCTTATAGGCCCAGGGTTTACAGGTGGTGGTTTCTGTGTCCCTAGTCCCCAGGCCTTGTCTCCTCTTAGCCTCTCTGTGGGGTGATGTCCCTTTCTAGGGCTGTTCCAGACCCCTCCTATTGTAAGCCCAGCTGAATGTAGGTGGAGTCCTGGGCCTATGGGGACCCAAACTATCTGATCTTTGCTGCCAGCATGGAGCTTCACCCCCGATCCTCCTGCTGTGTAGAACCCCGACTTCATTTCCTTAACCAAGCAGAGCTCAAGGTCAGGTTAGAGGCAAAAAGATTTGTAAAAAAGAACAGGAGCAGGTCTGGCTCCAGGGTCGGGCTGGAGCTGAGATTTTGTGTCTGCAGGGACCACTGTGTCCCTTGGAAAGGTAGGGGAGGAGGCTGGCAGGCAAACCCCAGGGGCCCATGGCCGCTGCTTGCTTTTTATTCCTTTATTTTAGCCTTGAGTAAGTCACGCCTTGGCCCTCCATTTCCTCATCTGCAAGGCGAGGTGATGTTATGGGCTCCCCCTGCGGGAATCTTTGCCACCCCCTTTATCCTGTTCGCTGTAGCCCTAGCTCTCCCAAAGAGCTCCCTCCCGGCCTCTGAACAAAGGGACTGGGGAAACCGGGGTGACCCCTTCATAGAGGGGCTGCAGGACCTCCAAGGCCCCGCCACATCTGAGCTGTGCCACACAAGGTGTGGCTGTGCCGCGGTGCGCCTGGAGTTTTTGGAGCAAAGAGACGGGACGGCCGCCCGTGTGCTGGCATTCTCTTGGGAGGCACACTACTTATTTGGTCACACTGTGTTTGCTTGGACTGTCTGGGAGGTCCCCTTTGGGAATGGCTATTAGAGTCCCTGGGAGATGGGTGGGCGGTGGTGGGGTACCGACAAAGTCCCTGCTCCAGACCAGACTTGGCTATAGTTCTTCAAATCGCACCCTGCACCTTGCAGGGGCCGAGGAGCTGGAGAGACATGCCAGCGGCACCTTGAGTCATGGATGGTGGACGGTGCCCTGGGGAAGAGGACCGGAGAGTCCCTCCCTCTCTCCCTGGTCTCTGCCCCATCCTAGCCCTCCCGCTGCTCTCCTTGCTTCCGTCCTCACCTTCTCCAGGTGTGCCCCTGCCCGCCCCCTGCTCCAGACCATCCTCGGGTAACGTTCAAACTGCTCCCTGCATGACCCTGTGAGCCTGTGGCCTCCACGTCCCCTCCACGTCCCCTCTCCCAGACCCCCATTCCAGGCCACCGCCCTACTTGCTGCTTTGTAAACTCATGTTCCATTTTCATGCTTACCTTGGTGCCCTTGTGTATGCGATTCCCTGCCAAGAATGGCTTTCTCTCCCCAGGCAGCTTCTTCTCCTTCTTTTTAAATGCTTATTTATTTTTGAGAGACAGAGAGACAGAGTGTGAGCAGGGGAGGAACAGAGAGACAGGGAGACACAGAATCCGAAGCAGACTCCAGGCTCTGAGCTGTCAGCACAGAGCCCGACCCGGGGCTCGAACTCACGAACCGCAAGGTCATGACCTGAGCCGAAGTCTGACGCCGACTGAGCCACCCAGGCGCCCCCTCCCGGGCCAGCTTCTTATTCAAACCGCAGCTCGGGCATTACCGACTCAGGATCGTCTCCCCACCCCTACCCCCCACCCCCATCTGCTCTTGTTTTCATCTGGCACAGGTCACAGTGTGGCACCTTCTCTCTGTGGGTTTCCACAGCCCGCCGCCTCTGTGAGACCGACAAGAGAAGAATTATTATTACTATTTTTATTAAATCTTTGTATCCCCAGGGCCTAGAACAAAGCTTGGCAGAACGTAAGTGCTTAACAAATAATTGTTGATGCATCTATCGACGGTGCAGGCTGGCTGGAGCCCTACTAGGATAGCGAGGAATTAATAATAAGCGTGCTTATTGAGTGTTTACTATGTGCCAGGCATTTTAATAACAACAGGTGACATATATTGTGAGTGCATACTCTGCAAGCAGAATTATATTTATTTCTCACCAGCAGAGATGGGTATTTGCAAGATCCCTCTTTTATCTAGAGATGAGGAAACTGAGGCACAGGGAAATGTCGGCACTTGTGACAGAGCTTACTCACCAACTGTGGCTGTCTGCTTCAGAGCCCAGGCTCTTTACCTGGCTCTAGGCCTACCCGTATCCAGCTAGGACGTCAGTTGCGAGGCCTGGAAACATCCTGAAGACCACTGGCCATTGTCTCTTTACATAGCCAGGGAAACTGAGGCCAGGGCCAGGAGAGGCTTGCCAGGCCTCCCCACTCCCGCTTGTTGGCCATGTCTCTTGCCTGGCTTTTCCCGCTCTTTGCCTCCTCCTCGGAAAGGGGAGAGGGGGCTCCCTCTGGTCGGACGCTGCTCGACCTCCGCCTTGTTTCCAGGCAACTTGTTTCCTGGGCAGCGCCCCCCTGGTGCGGCTATGTTGCCATGGTGACCACAGTGGGTACAGGTGCATCTTTGAGATGGTGAAGGATGCAGCTCCAGTTCCTAACTGGCCCTCGGTTCCCTCTCAGAGACTCAGGGGTGCACACGTGGGTCCTCTGACATGCAAACTCGCCAGGCACATGACAAGGGAGGGCAGGGTTAGGCTTCCGGTGTGGGTGGGTGGGGGGCAGAGACTGGAGAGGGGTGCGGGCAAGGGAACAGGACCCAGAGCCTCGTTCGCTGAGTGCAAAAAACTCCCTTCGAAATTCCTGCTTCAGAATCTGTGGTACGAGAGTGTCAGCATCTAACCTCGGGCTGCCTCTTCCTGGAGTAAGACAGAGAAGGGGATTTCATATTCTTTGGAGGAGGGGTCATCTTTAATTTTCCCTTTTTTACCTTGAAAAATATATGAAAAACACACACTGCAAGGTAAAAGTCTCCCCCACTGCCACGACATAAAATTACACAAAAATAAATTAAAACGGGCACACCCCTCCAAAGTAAGTCCTGTGGCTAGAAACTATCAACAGTTTGTGAAGTCTATTTATTAGTTATTTCTATGCTTAGGCATATATATATATATATATATCCATCTCTATATATTTATATCTGTAAAACTATTTTGTATCAAATTGGAATCATGCTCTACAAATTGGTTTACATCTTGCTTTTTTTTTTATAAGTCCACAATGTATGCTGGAGATTTTCCGTATCAGGAAGTATTGATCTATTTTGTATTGCTGAGGTGGGGATTACGAGTGGGGAAGGAAGAGGCCTGAAGCAGGGCAGCCCTGGGGGGCTCCCTGGAGGAGGGGGTGACTGATGCCCTGCGCGGAGCAAGGAGAGGGTTACAGCAAGACAGGAAAATGGTGCTTGTTATAATGATGGTGTGCGGGGTGTGGTAATCTTATCATCCCACTCCCCTCCCTCATGGTCCACAGAGGAGAGCTGATCCCTCCCACGTTTACAGATGCAGAAGTGAGTCCCACGCTCGCAAGGCTGGGATGTGGGGGAGAAACCAGGCCTTGATCACAGGCCGGCACCCACCAAGCCTGTGGGGTTTCCCCCACCTTGTGTAAGGCAAGCCGTGCATCCCCCCCGGCATGTGGGATCTGGGAGAGCCCCTTCCCCTTTCCCCAGCCCCCTCTGTCCTTTCTCTCATGGCAGGCAGAGCCAGGTGGAGCTCTGAGCGCCGTGGAGCACTTTGGAATTCATAAAATGGTAATTTATTGAACAAGCCTTTGGAGAAGGGAAGTAATGAAAACCGCTATATAAATTACGAGGCCATTGGTGTTATATGGCTGGAGCTAATGCTGTTAGTCCCCAGAAGGGTACAGGGAGCCTCCCCTGACTCCACCCTTCTTGGCCAAGATGTCAGCCCCTGGAGAAGAGCCTCGAAGAAGAAGAGGTCTGTGGGTCCACGAGCCAGACAGACAGACATATGCCTGGGCTTAGCTGGGGGGCCTCCCTGAGACTCGGTTTCCTCATCGCTACAGTGGGACAATACTGGCACCTGCCACACCCCACAGTGCTCCGTCAGTGGACAAGGGCCATGTGCGTGGGGCTGTGCGTCTGTTAGGGTTACGACCCCGACTGCTATTTCCTCAGTTCGAAGATCCCCACTATCTTTCCTTCCGACCTTTAAATTCTGGCATCCGGATGTGTCTTACACGTAGTATAATGTGGCTCCCGTTTGGGCCCCTAAAAAGCCGTTAACTTGGCTTTTGCTTAAAATCAATGGCCTTTGAGGACCGAAGACACATCACGTGGTTGTTGTTGTTATTTATCGCCATTAGAAGTTTGCAGGCTTGGATGCTACTGCCTATTCCTCATCTTGAAAGGGGAAACAGTTCCTGGGGGAAGGGCGTGTGCTGTGTGACCCTCAGCACGTGGCTTAATGCCAAGAGTGGCCCACCGTCTGGCTAGTGGGCAACTGTGGGTTTTCCCGGGATGTGGGACTTTCAGTGCTACAAAGGGGCAAGTCCCGGCAAGCCCCAGGGCAGCAGGTGGTCCTAGCGCCAGTCTCTGGGCCCTGACTTCCTTCCTCCACCTGCTGAGGACGGCGGCCAGGAGGAAGGCGTGATGGATTTGTCAGAGACAAGCAGCCTCCCTGCCATCTGGGGTCCCTCTGACGCATGTCCTTCTGGGGCAGCCATGAGATCTTAACCTGAACAACCCGGGTGGCAGCGCCTGTGAGCATGAACCCCGAGCCTGGGGGGTGGGTCATCCTCCAATCTAGTGGCCCATTTCTACATGGTCCAAGGAGCCGGCCGGTCGCCGCTTGCATTGGCCGACTGTTTATTCTCACTGGATTCTTGACGCCCCTCCAGGAAACAGAAAGTTCCCATCTCAGAGATTCAAGTGACAGAAGAAATGAGGCCCAGGGAAAGCAAAGACCTTTCCCCACAGCACATCCATGCTAGGTCCAGAAGGCAAGGGATGTGGAGCCAGGCCACTTCTTTCCTGCGAATGCCCTGCTCTAGCTTTTGGTTATTTGGGAAGTGGGGGTGGGGATGAGGAGGGGGCAGTGACTGAGAAAGCCCAGAGCCTGGCTGCTCCCTGCTAATGGCCCTCCAGGTCGAAAGGGAACTTAGACCTTTCTCTGGGCTTTTGCTGTGTGACCTGGGGCTGATTGCATACCCTCTCTGGGCCTCAGTT
This sequence comes from Lynx canadensis, assembly GCF_007474595.2. Lineage (NCBI taxonomy): Eukaryota > Metazoa > Chordata > Mammalia > Carnivora > Felidae > Lynx > Lynx canadensis. The sequence goes on along the minus strand of NC_044316.2, from coordinate 21,938,625 downwards.
TTCCCCTCTGTAAAATAAAGAATTTTGGTAAATAGAGTGCTTTCTACTTGCGTATCTGAACCACTAAGGGGAGGGGGGTTGTTAAAATACAGATCCCCGGGCCCCACCCTAGGCCAACCATGTCTGGGAGAGGGCTCAGGAACCTCTGAATTTAACCAGCTTCCCAGGCGATCCGATGCAGTTAGTCTCTGAGTTGATGTTGGGCCACGCTCGCTGGGCCTGGTGACAAGTAGCTGGGTGAGAGAAACCAGACTGCGTGGCCGTGGAAGTATTGGGATACGAGGTGGCATTACAGGCAAGTGCAGTAAGCCCAGGGCTTGGCTTCAGGACAGCTGGTTTTGTCTCATGGCTTGGTGACCTTGAGCAAGTTGCTTAACCTCTCTGAGCTTTTGTTTCCTCATCTATAAAAAGTGGGGTAATAATTCCCTGGAAGAGCCGTGGCGAGGATTAAATTACATGGTCCATGCCAAAACATTCCTGCTTCCCTCCCCAACCATGCATCGCAAATGCCAGCCTGGCCCCGTCTTGGCCCACCCCATCCTGTATCCCTGGCTGAGTCTGGCTCACATCTCTGTCCCCTAGAATCTGGGGGACCAGAGGGTGAGCCACAAGGCCAAGGACGGCAGGGGAGGGGCTTGGCTAGAGGAGGAGAAGGAGGGGAAGAGCAGAGGGAGAAGGGAGGGAGCAGGAGAAGGCGGAGGGTCCTCTGGGGACTGAAATATGGTTCCTTCATTCCGGAATGTGCTTCTTAATCAACTTAATGGGCCTCTGACTGAGCAGGGGCCTCAGAAGGTAGGAAAGATGGGGCTGGCAACAGAGACCGCCCACTCTGGGGGGCCTGAGGAGGGTCCCAGGGGAAGCCTGGAAGATGCTGGCGGTGAAGACCTTCACCATCCCCCCTCCCCACCTCCTCCCCAGCCCAGGCCTGGCTCCTCCTGGATTTGGTGGAAATTGGGAGCCCTGGACCCTGGGCTTTTGATTTCTGACCTCTGACCTAGCTCAGCAGCCTCACAGATCCAGGATGTGCCGGAGGGAAGGTGGAGAAGCCCACTATGGGGTCGGCCAGGGGTCATGGTCACGGCAGTGGCACCCAGTGGTGGCTTTTCCAGATGCCATCCATCAGAGGAGCTCCAGAAACCTCCTGCAGGCTGCGGCATTGATTCTCAGGCTGTCAGCAGTGCCAGCTTCCTGAGCAGGGGGCCTCGTGCCTCAGGGGTGCTAAGGTGGGAAGTGGCACTGCCGTGTTCTCTCTGCCTTGTCTCCTTTCTCCATCCTGGAACTACAGTCCGTGGGACAGAATCCGGCATCGTGTGTCTCCCGGCTCCTGGCTAACCATTCTGGCCCGGCGACTTCTTTCAAGCGGCTTCATTCTGAGCCTCGAGCTTCCCGACCTTAAAGTGGGGATCCCGATACCACCCTCCCGGCAGTGAGGGGAGAATGTGACCAATGAGTGAAGGGCTGAGAGCAAAGTGGGATGCCCTGTACACCTCGGTGAAATCTGATCCGCCACTCAGTGCCTTCTCCAGAGGCGGTGAGGCATCTCAGATCAGTCCAGGCAGAGGGTGAGGGGGCCAGGGTGGCAGGGTGGGGGCAGTGCGGGGAGCAGGAAGACAGAGCTCTGCCCAGGGGACCGGGCGGCGTCTTTCCCGTGTGTAGGAGCTGAGCATCGCAAGGAAGAGGGCCATTTGCATGTTTCACATGACGCTGTGCGTATGACAATCTGCCCCAGAGTCTGTTCTCAAGCAGCCTGGGGGCAAGCTGGGATCTGAGGCTGCCTGAGAGTGTCACAGCCTGAAGGGCACCTGGGCCATCCCTTTGGGGGTAGAAAGGCCAAGAGGCCAGGGGATTTTCCCAGGGCCCCACCGTGGATGAGGGACAGGGTATGAACAAAAAGCAAAATCTCTTGGTTCCTGGTCCTGCATGCGTTTTCTACCACATGATGACGATGGTAATGACGGGGATGATGATGGTGATGAGATAGTGGTCCCAGAGAACTCTTCGCAAGCATTTGTCATATGCTGGGTGCGGCTCTGAGTATTTTACCCACGTTTCACTCATTCACACCAACCCTATGGAGTAGGTGTTACACATTATTCCTGTTTGACTCCTGAGGGCACCCAAGAACAGACAGCTTAGATGACCTTCCTGAGGTTGCAACGCCGAATGTGACAGAGCTGGGATTCACACCTGGGCAGTGTAGCCCAGAGCCTGTGCTCTCGACCACCAAGTTGGGCACTGCAAGTTCACAGTGAGGTGCACTGAGGATCCCTCTTTGCCCTGACCCCCAAGCTCCTGGCCTCCGGGCCCTCTGCTGGGGTTCCTGCCCAGAGATGATTGAGCTGATTGCCTTGAGAACATTCTTCGTCTCCCTAATGTCAAGCCCAGAACTGCCGGGGAGACAATGGCTGCGGGAATCGCATTTGTTAATCTTGCATTCGTTAATTTATTTTATTTTCCATCCTCAGAATTAGGACGAGCCTCTTGAACTCAATATGCAAATGTATGCAAAGCAAGATGAACAGGCATCTTTAAAACCTTGGCACTTTTTTTTCCCTCCTTGCATTAGTGGAATTGCAGTTCACCCCAGCCTGGGGGAGACAGTCCTTGGCCACCTTCCAAAGCCAGTTTCTGTCCATGGGCTCATCTGTCCCTCCCTGGGACCCTCTGCAGTGGGTGTCGTTATTGTCTGTCCCTGTGTTACTCAGGAGGCCAATGAGGCTCCAAGCAGTGAAGTTATATGCTCACGATCACGTAGGAAGAAGGGGTGGAACTTGGGCCCAGGCTCTTTTGACTCCAAACCCCATTCTCTTTGCTCTGCACACTCACTTTCTCCTTCTGCCCACAGTGTCACCAACTCCTAGCCCTTACACAAAGGGGGCCCTGCAGCTTGGATGGTCTGGCTGGGACCCAGCTGTGCCTGGGGCCCTTAGAAAGGTGGCACCTGGGTGGCTCAGCTGGTTGAGCGTCTGGCTTCAGCTCAGGTCATGATCTCATGGTTTGTGAGTTCGAGCCCTGCGTCGGGTTCTGTGCTGACAGCTCAGAGCCTGGAGCCTGTTTCAGATTCTGTGTCTTCCTCTCTCTCTGCTCCTCCCCTGCTCGTACTCTCTCTCTCTCTCTCTCTCTCAAAAATAATAAATAAACATTAAAAAAAAAAGAAAGGTGGTGTGTTGGGAAGGACTTTTGAGGCCTGTATCGCCACCACAACCCCTACCCCCCTCTCCTCCCTGGCAGCCCTTCCTGCCGTTGGCCTTGGCCCCTTGGCCAGGAGGTGAAAAGAGGCTCTGACTGTTGTCCTTCCCACCTCCCCACGGGGCCCAGTGGAGCAGGTTATTGCTCGCCAGGTGTTCAGCAATCTCTCGGATCAGAGGTCTTGGCCTAATTGCTAGAAAAGCCTCCCTCAGCTCCCCAGGAAGCAAAACCTGACAGATTTCCCAGCAACAGTCATGTTGCTGGAGGGCACATGGAGAGAGGGAGGATGACAAAGAGAATCAGAGAGGGACAGAGAGAGAGAGAGAGAGAAGCTAGAACAGGACTTCCAGGTCTCTAGAAAGGAGGACCCTTCTTCCCTCCTCTCCTTTCCCCCTCTCCTCCTCCCCTCTCCCCTCTCCCTTAGTCTACTCAGAGCCCAGTTGCAAAGCTAACATCCTGAAGAATGAGGACAGAGCTTGTGGGGGGGGGGGTGGTGCATGGGATGGAAATGGAGAATGGAATGAGGCCCTTGGGAAGAGGCAGAGAACGTCAGGGTTCTGAAGAGAACCTCAGATTCTGAAGAGGAACCTATAAAACAAAAATAAATGGGGCGCCTGGGTGGCTAAGTCCATTGAGCGTCTGACTTCAGCTCCGGTCATGATCTTATGGTTTGTGGGTTCGAGCCTCGCGTTGGGCTCTGTGCTGATGGCTCAGAGCCTGGAGCCTGCTTCGGATTCTGTGTCTCCCTCTTTCTCTCTGTCCTTCCCCCACTCTCACTCTGTCTCTCTGACTCTCTCTCTCTCTCTCAAAAAATAAATAAATGTATAAACAAAAGAAAAAAAAATAATGGGGGCAAGGAAATGTTTCTACATTCTTTAGACCAATCTCCCCAGTGAGTTTGTGCAGACTCTAAACCTGGAGCTTGGAATAGCATCAGCCCGTGCCCTGTTTCTCAGCCAGATGGCCCCGCCCCTGCCCCAAAGCCCTCTCCTGTCCTTAGACCAAGGAGCCAAGGAGAGGGGTCATGCAGACAGACCACGGCTGCCTCCCTGGGCATCTTGCACCCGGTCCATTCCCCTACGGAGCATGTTCTAGGCTGAGCCTGTTGCTCGGGGAAATATGCCCAGGCGGAACGCAAGGCTGCAGCCTGGTGTCGAGGGAGAGGTGCCCACCATCTGTTCTGTAAAGAAACAGATACCACTGGCTCTGCCAAGTCAAACAGCCTGGATGAAATTGAAAACAGGTTCTCGCGGAATCCCAGCACCAACAGCCAGCTTCTCAGTGAGCTATCTGGGGTCTTGGGCCGAGGGAACCACAACAGCCCCGTCCCGGAGCATCAGAGAGCCTGCCCTCTCCAGCGGAAGTGGGTACCAGCAGGCCACCCACCCCCATGACACTTTCCTTCCAATCCCCTTCCCGTCATTGAATTATTCTCCAATGCCAGGTTTTACTGGGAAAGAATGAGAAGGATTTTGAAAAATAAATAAACACTTAAAAAATAAATCCATAAATAAGGGAACAGGCCCCTCTTTCCCCCTTTAATTTTTTACAGGAAAAATTAATTTTCCCTTTGCCTAAGTACCTGTCACCTTAAATTAATATCTCTGAGAGCGAAAATGATGGAGAAGTTGGGTCATTAGGCAAATTTTAATTAGAGGCTCAGATGTCCTTTACTAATAAGATGTTACATATATTTCATTCTGTTCTTGCCTCCCGACTGCGAGCACATCTTTGCAATGTGACCAAGGCCCCTGGGGGGCCAAGGAGATGGGGCCGAGGGGAGATAGAGGCTGGGGCAAGGGAGGGGAGTGGTGGGTGTTTTTTTTTCCATGGAGGGGACTGGGCAGGGCAGGGGATGGGATTGGGGAGAAAAGGGGTCCACTGTAGGGCCTAAATCAGCTTCCTTTTGCCCAGTGTGTGTGTGTGTGTGTGTGTGTGTGTGTGTGTTATGTATTGTGTGTTGTGTGTTGTATGCAGGCATGTGTGTGCAAAGAGGCAGTGTAGCAGACGGCAGAGCTGTTAAGAGGTTGGGTTCAGAAGCCAGACTACTCTAGACCCACATTTAAGCTCTACTTATCTATCCTTGAATGGTTACTTAACTTCTCTGTGCCTCAGTTTCTTTACCTGCAAAATGGGCATAATGGGTACCAGCCTCCCACAGGTGTTGAAACGGTTCAACTTGACCTAATAAACCCCTGGGAACAGGGCCTGGAGATAGTAAGCCCTCCAGGTTAGCCACACGCGCCGTGTGCTGGTGAGAGCGTGTGAGGGCACACGTGTGTGCGCGCGGCACTTTCATGGAGACCGCACTGAATTTGGACTCAACCGGCAGGACCTCAAGTCGCGTCTCTGCTACTTCCAGGCTGGGTGACTTGGGTAAGTTGCCTTACTTCTCTGAGCCTTTAAAAAACAAAGTTTATTTATTTTGAGAGAGCGAGAGAGTGAGCAGGGGAAAGGCAGAGAGAGATGGAGAGAGAAATCCCAAGCAGGCTCTACACTGTCAGCATAGAGCCCAATGCAGGGCTCGAACTCACGAACCATGAGATCATGACCTGAGCGGCAGTCAGACACTTAACTGAGTGGACTACCCAGGTGCCCCTCTTCTCTGAGCTTTTTTTAGGTTTGCCATCCACCAACAAGCTTAAAGATGAGAGCTGGGACTCTAAACGTCCCTCCCTGGGCCGGACAAGACCCAGATGAGACAAGAGGCTTATGCTGGGAAGCACCGGCAGTGGGTCAGGAGGCCTGTCTGCTTACACCCACCTACTCACCTACCTGCAGGCAGTGCGGATCAACACCCGGGGCAGGATGCGTAATGCGCCTCCAAGAAGGCGTGGAAGACTGTGGATGTGGTCAGTGACGGGATCTTTTTTTTTTTTTTTTTTTTTAGCATTTATTTATTATTGAGAGACAGAGAGAGACAGAGCACGAGTGGGGGAGGGGCAGAGAGAGGGGGAGACACAGAATCCGAAGCAGGTTCCAAGCTATGAGCTGTTAGTGCAGAGCCCGATGCAGGGCTCGAATTCACAAACCACAAGATTGTGACCTGAGTCGAAGTCAGATGCTTAACCGACCGAGTCACCCAGGCGTCCCCCTCAGGGACGGGATCTTAAAAAGTCTCCCTCCGCATTCCTCATGGGACTCCTCTCTGCTCTTCCAGATCCAGTCCTCCTCTGGCTCTGCAAATGGGCATCATTCACCCCGGCCCGTGCTGGCCACGGCACAGGCACAGAGCTGGGTGTCCCCTCCAAGGCCTGGTGGCATTCAAGGACAGCGGCAGATGCAGAAATGTAGCACATCCTACTTCTCTCTGTCCACGTCTAAAGTTCTCAGGCTCAGGGCTGGGACGTGGTTCAGCAGAAGCTGAATCTCTCATCTTGTTGTGGGAACCTGGGCCTGAGGGACCCTGTAGGCCACTCTGGGAATGTCTTGTCTGTTTCTGGTCGTCAGTTCCCTCTAGAAGCCATTCAGCACTGGCTCTGAGTCTCACCCTGGATATCCTTGGATATTCTTGCTCCCCCGGCCATGTTTGGGGAGGAAATGGAGGAAAGAAAAGTGCCCAGGCTTCGTGAATGGGTGAGGGAGGGAAATCATGCATATTAAGCACCTACTGTATTCTGGCCACTGTGTGCAGCACTTTGCCTATGCTGACCCATTTAATTCTTTAACCGCCCCAGGGATGCCATCGGTATCACCTTTTTGCAGATGGGAACTCTGAGGTTACGTCATTTCCCTAAGGTCACCTAGCTAGTGAGCTGTCATTCGAATCTAGGTCCCTCTAGTTTTAGTCTTTCCTTTGTAGATAAGCACGTAGGCTAGTGGCAGAGCCCTGGGAGTGTCAGACTGTCCCACAGGCTCTGTGTGACGGGGCGCCGGTGGCTTGGAGGTGGTAGGGCTCTGAGCGGCTGTGTGCCTTCAGATGAGGCCCTTCCCCTCTCTGGGCCTCCATCACCCTCTGGCAGCTTCTCCTGAGACCAGGTCTGGAGGACCCCCTGGAGGAGAGAAATAACGCAGAGTGTTGAGGGGCTGGTGAGGGGAGGCTGGTATGGCTGAACTGAAGTGTCACTTTCCCTGGCTCATGGGCCCTAAGTTCATCTTTGGGGCGCGAGGTATAAGTGGAGGGCAGAGCCATTGCTGGACCATTACTCACCAAGGCAACACCTCGCTGCTGCTGGCTCACTGGACCCAGCTTCCTGCGGAAAGGAATGGCAATTGTGCTCATTTTCCAGGAACAAAGAGGCCAGCTCACTGACCCTGCCTGCTTCCTCCCACCTTTGCTCTGTTCCCTGCCTCTGCGCTTGGAGCAGAGAGCTCACGAGGGCCTCCAAGTCCTCTCATCAATCCCTCCTTCCCCAGCTCACTCTGGTGGGGAGGGGGTCAGGAGCACTTAGATGATGGCAGGAAAAGTAAGGGGGGAGGCCCTATAGGGAGAGCAAATTTGCTGATGGGGTTGAGAAGGTGCTGGGGGTGGACTGCAGGTGAAGGGGAAATCCACACTAGGGAGAGAGAATTCACTTTTTGGGTCATCTGTTGTGTATGAAGCTCTTCCATGCGTGCTGCCTCATTAAATCCCCACAATACCCATCACCAGCCCATTCTAAACACTAAAACAGACTCAGAGAGGTTAAGTGATTTGCCCAAGAACACAGAGCATCTCAGAGGACAGTGTAAAGATTCAAACTCCAGCCTGGTCTGAATCTGGTCCAGATTCAAACTCAGACACCAGAGCCATTTCCACTCTCCCATGATGCCTCTCTCCTGCTTGGGAGGTGGGAGTTCTGAGTTTTAGAGATGGAATGAATGTTCTATCACTATGAAAGTCTCTCTGGGACTATATTTACCCATCTGTAAAATGAAAGATTAGACCAAATGATTTCTAAAATCTCTGAGTGCTGTCTTTGTGTGCTTAAGAGGTGAGAGTTTTCAAGTTCCCCCAAATCAGAGTTGAGAACCATAAATGGCTTGGAGTGACATCAGGCCATCAGGGCTGACCTTTGTCATCAGTGAACTAGAATGGGGTCTTTCTGCCTCTCAGGACTTGGTCATTACCACCACAGACACATAGCACTTTGGCTACAGCTTCTAGCTTTATAGACATATGGCTGCCCACAGGAAGGGGGGGGGGTGGTTTCAAGAAACAGCCCCATTTCAGGGCTCTAGTGGGCAAGAACACATGAACACTTTCTCTGTGGCACAAGAACCCACCTCTCCAAGCCACAAACCCCAATTTGCAGCTTAGCACCAAAGTTCCCAAGATGCTTTCCTGCCTTTGTATACACTGAATAATGGAGATGTTTCTGGGGCTGGGATGGGGAAGATGGGAGTAGGATGTGAACCCATAAAAATGTAGCAAGAGAGATTGCAGACTCCTGGGTGTTGCACTTCCTTCACACTTTTAAGAAGGTGTCTGGTTCCTAGAAGGACTCCTGGCCCAAGTATAATTTTCTTGTAATTACTCCATTCCTCTGAGCTCACACTATCATCATAAGTTTTGAGGAGTGAGAGAAAGAGAGAGGGCTCTACCTCCTGGGAAAGACCAGTCCTTGTCCCGTGGGAATATGAATCCAGTGAGGGAGGCATAGCTCCCAATGAGGAGGGGTGTCCAACTAACCAGGTATGATGGCTGCCTCCCTTAGGGCATGTTTGGGTTGGTGGGGAAGACAGTGTCTTGGCCTAGTGGGGGGCGGGTCTGAAGGAGCTAAGGGGACTGAAAGGGGAAAACATAAATTTCAAATGCAAAGAGAGGAAATAATGGAAAAAGCATTCAGCTTGATGCTGGAGGGAAGAGGGAGAGAGGTAAATCAACCTCAGGAAGCCCAGTGATAAAGTTGAAGTGTGTGTATGTGTGTGTGTGTGTGTGTGTGCATGTGCACGCATATGTGTCCACTTGTGCGCATGCACACATGCAATCACATGTCCAGGACAGGCACACCTTCTTTCTAATTTTGTTTGACAGAAACTGTGACAAGGAAACCTCAAGAAAAAGATTCTCTTGTCCTGTTCTCCTCATCTGGGGCAGAAAAGCTCAAATTGGAAACACGCATATAAATTTCATGCCTCCTTCTACCAAGTTGAAGGTGTTGCACTGTGTACTCTTTGTTGAGTTGTGAGAAGAAGGTCTGGAAGTCATAGGAGCGCACCTGGTTACCGAATGACTTCATAAGACCCCTTCCCCCACTCTAGGCCACACTCTGGTGGACTGAATTTAGAAACTTTCTCAGCAGAAGAGAACCTGCCATTCCTTGGGTCCTCCTCAAACCTTGAGTGTTTTACATTTATTATTTCATCCAGTCCTCAGGAGCATCCTGTGAGGGGGGATTGTTATTATCATACTAGTTTTACAGATGCGGAAGCAGAAGTCCAGAGAGATGAAACATTTCGTCCAAACTGACCAGCTAGCAAGAGGTAGGTCTTAGTCTCCAGTACAGAACCCATACTTCTTCTACTCCAAAATGAATGGCAGGCCAAGTTTAGGAACAGAATGGGCCTATAAGAATCTCTTAATGAGTCCTTTCAAATTGCTCATCTCTTTCCATCTGCACCCCTGCCTTGGTTGTGGCAGGTAAGATACCAGATTTCTTCTCAGAGTGAGTCCTCCTTCTCCCTTCTCTGGAGAGTGAAGCTGCGTGGGGTTTCTCCCTCTTTGTCCTTGCCCTCCGGGTCTCAAATATACCCCTTGGGAGAGTTTTTGTCACACTAAGTGGCTTTGCAAGATTGGAAATGTTCAAACAGCCCGCTCTCCTCCACAAGGGTCGTTTGGTGGCTCCCTAGAATAATAAATCTGCAGGTGGGATGTGTCCTGCTGGGACCAACTTTACTCACCCAATACCTCCTGCTGATGCCATTCTCTCTCCACTTCTCACCTCTACATTGTGTGTGGGGAATACGTGAATAGCAACAGTGCATTAAGGGAGAGGAGCCCCTCAAATACCCAAAGGAAAACACTTTCTTGTAAATATTGGAAATGTGATAGAATTGTCAACATTACGCGAAACCAATTGCATCAGTTGTGGAATGCAAGTCCTGATTCTGTTTGTTTTGCATCAGTGTAAAACAGTTGGTAATGTCATCAAGAAGGGAAGTAAAAGCAAAGGAATCTGGACCAAAGTCACCAGAATCCTGGGTTTTGGAGAAAACATTCAAGATCAAGTTTACAAGCATGAGTCAGAACCACGGACAGAGACAGAGCTTGTTACCCACACTCCTCTCTTCTCTCTGCTTAATGATGCTGTGCCTATGGCTAGGGTCAGGTCCTCCAACTGGCAGGCCTCCTTCTCCTGACCACTGCCTTCCCTTTGCCCTAGCTGGGGCATCTCCAGAGAGCTCTGAACAGCTGGCACTGTCCTGGCACATTTACAGGATGAACTTGCTACTTTTCAAAGCTCAGGCCTCCGACACAGAGGGCATCTGGGCTGCTCAGGCCTCCTCCCCACAGGGTAGGTGACCTTCTTCTTTGATGAAGGAGCAGGTGGGTTGGTTTGGCTCTAGTGAGGATTTTTGCTGTGACAGGTGGCCTAGAGCGATTGGACAGGAACTCTCTCCCTTCCCCCACATCCAGGAGACTCTGGCTGCAGGGTAGAAGGAGAAAAATTAAAACTACAGTTGATTATGAAATTAGGGCCATAAAACCACAGGCCACAGCAATGCAACAGCTACAACCATAAATATAGAGCCCATTCGTTCCTACACATTAAGTAGGAACACTTATGTACAGGTAACAGAGAACAACTCCTGTGCTTCTGTTTGTGGCAATGACTGGCCCGTTACGGAGTTCTTGTGGCTGCTTACTGGTGGATGGACAAAGAAGTCTGGGATGGGGTAGGTCAGTGTATAGAAAACTGTGGCCAGTATTGACTTTCATGACCAAAGAAGCCCCCAAGAAGCACGAGCCCAGTGTTCAGGTCAGATTGGTAATGCTCACTTTGGGATATAGGAAGCAGGATGTTCGGTGTTTTTTTTCTAATCATCACTTGTATTAAGTTTTGCTCTGTGGTATGCAATGAAACCATCTCTTCCATCTTTTGATTAAATCTTCAGTAAAATTGGCTTCATTTGCTAAGGTTTTATGATGTACTTGGATCATTTGTTGGGGTCTTGGCTAAAGTGCTAGGCCCTCCTTAAGGGTGGATGCAAATTGCCAACAGAGGATATTCCTGGGACTCTCAAACTGGTTTCCATTTCTAGGTAATTTAAAAATTGTTCAGTGTAAAGCAGAAACAGAAAGATCTTTTGTCTTGAAACACAATGAATAATGAAAGTCCTGTTGTGTTTTGTGAACTATCATCAAATGTGATACTGCTTTTCCGTAGGACTGGAGGCAGGTTATTTTTCCTCCTAGTCCTTCTGTTTTTCCTGGCTCCAGCCTCATCAGTAGAGTACCTCTCTCTGCTAACTCCAAAGACAATGCCAGCCTGGGCTCTTCCAATTGCCCAGGCTCAGCTTGCCACATGGAAGCAGAATGTTTTGAAGTATTCCTTGGATTTTCTTCCCCCAGTCACCCAATTTTTATTCAGTGAGTCACAGCCACTGTCAACACTCAGAACTCAGCTCTAGGTCTGGTCTTTGAGCTTAGGCTCCTCTCTTTCCATCTATTAAGGGTTTCTATGGCCTTCCCTTATCTTTCAGGGTCACAAGGCAAAAGGTGGATTTGTAGAGTAAAGATCTTTTTGTTCCCAAAAGTCTAGAAAAGGCAAAGAGGTGCAGCTGACAGCTATCCAGAAATGTCTCTAACAACAAGTGACACGTTCTAATCTCTAAATTTAACAAACAGTTGTTGGACAAAATTTTGTTGAGCATCTGGTATGCCAGGCTCTGGACACAAGGGGTGTAAAGTGAATTAGACACAATCCTTTCCTTCAAAGAGTTCCCAGGATGGTAGGGGAGTTGTGAAGGTAACAAATAAATGATAATATAGTAAGGGAAGTGAAAAATAAAATTATTGTCATGTCATTATCTGGGGGCTAATTAATGCATTGCCTGTGGATAAAATACTTTAGAAACTGGGATGTGATTCATTCCCCCAAGGGGACACATAAGAGGTGATTAGTGTATATTGAGATCTCTTTTGCGAAAGGAGAATGTCTGTGATTCCATGTTAGAGGATCCTATGTGAGCCTCTACCTGTGCCCCAACTGGAACAGCCCACCTCAACTTCTTCATCCCCACTCCAAGCTTTCTGATCCTAAGGTTAACTCCTTTCTGCATATACATGCATTACCCCCTGCCCAAATTCCAAGTCCCTTTGGAGAAGTGAGTACCTCTGGGTCCAGTGCCCCTTACCCACAGTGATCTGATAACATGTGATGGACAGTTGATGACACTTTTGTTTTATTTGTGACTCAGGTATGTCTGTGGCTTCTTTCCATGCCCCTGGGTCCCATTACTCTATTTAACTGAAATTTAGCCATTTATGCAAGCAGCAAAAGAATCCTGAGGAAGAAGTGAGCATCTTTTGCTGGAAGACTTCAGGTAGTCTTTCTGAAGGAGGGGAGATGTCTGATATGGGACTTTGAAAGATGTAGACATATATAATTATCTTGGTTTCACCTGTATGAGTGTTGTAGGATGTAGAGGCTAGTGTGGAGTAGGTAGCTGACTTACTCTGTTCCATTTCCCTGTGTCTACTCTGGGGAGGCCCTTGGCCAAGCTTATGCCATAAAGGACCCTGAACATCCTTCAACTGTCAGAAAGGACTGCAACCCAAAATTCTGTAAGTTGGCTCTTGTTTGCATTTTTTCAGAATCAGGAAATATCATACCCTTCCCAGTTCTGCTCTTTCCTGCAAAAGTCATTTCAGTGATCTATACTTCCAGGAATAATCTTAATACATTCACAGAACTTTATAGTTTATGAGGCTTTCCACTTGGGTGTAATCAAAGCCTTGTAGTACGGACAAGTTGGGAAAGATTGTCAGTTTCATTTTATAGACAAAGAGCTTGGGCCTCAGAGAGATTGAATTAGGTGGCAGAGCTGGGTCCAGAACGCAGGTTTCCTGACTCCTAGGCAGGACCTTTTAGTTCTACCAGACTTGGAGCTCTACCTCAGCCTAACCTGAATTCCTATCGCAGAACATGACTCTCATTTCTTCATTCTTGGTCTTTGAAAGGTTCCACAAGGGGGATCCCCACCTGATTTGAAATCTCCTGGGCTTAGTCCATATTTCCTGAATAATAGTGATAGCTAGCATTTATTAAATGCCATTTGCAGGCATTGTTCTAAATTCTTGGATATGTTATAGTCACACAACTCTATGAGGTAGGTACTATTATTATCCCCAGTTGACAGATGGGGGAAATTGAAGCACAGAGACATTAACTAACTTACCCAAAGTCTCACAGGTGGCAAATGGCAGCCCAGGCAGCCTGCTCCAAAGTCTATACTGTTAACCACTGCACTATGCTGTCTCTGTGGTGTGGTGTGGTGACTTTGGATGAGTCACTTGACCCCTGTGGGACTCAGTTTCCTTCATTGACAAATAACAATAATAACTCACACTCATATGGTAATTTTCAGTTTACAAAGTGCTTTGTCAGGTGCCATCTCATTTGATCCTCACAAATGACAGTGAAGATGATAATCTTGACTTTGCAGAGGAGAAAACCCATGGCTCCAGGGTCTGGCCAAGGTTACATAGCTAGTATGCACTGAAGTAAGACCTGGAACCCAAGACTTGGTGGTTTTGTTATGCGTGTCTTGGACTAAATGCTATACAAGAGTCCTGCCAGCCCATATCTTTTCTGTGCTGGGAAATTAAGAATCTGGGGTGGTCTAGTCAATTTGGGTTGCTACCGTAAATTTCCAAAGATCAGGATGACTTATAAACAACAGAAATTTATTTCTCACAGTTTTGGAGGCTGGATGTCTGAGCTCAGAGTGCCAGCTTGGTTGGGTTCTGGTGAGACCCCCCCTTGGGGTTGTAGACACAACCCCTATGTGTTGTGTCCTCACATAGTGGAAAGAGGGTGAGGGAGATCTCTTGCACCTCCTTTATAAGAGCAGTAATCTCATTCATGAGGGTTCGACCCTCATGACTTAATCACACCCCAAAGACCCCACCTCCTAATACCATTAGGCTGGAGTTTAGGATTTCAACATAGGAATTTCTTTATCTATTTATTTATTTATTTATTTACTTACTTAATTTTTAAAAAATGTTTACTTATTTTTGAGAGTGGAGGAGGGGCAGAGAGAGGGGGAGACACAGAATCCGAAGCAGGCTCCAGGCTCTGTGCTGTCAGCACAGAGCCTGACATGGGGCTTAAACTCAAGAACCGTGAGATCATGACCTGAGCCGAAGTCAGATGCTTAACTGACTGAGCCACCTAGGTGCCCCTCAACATATGAATTTTTTTTGGGGGGGGGACACAAATACTCTGTCCATAACAGGGGTAATAGTGAGCTCTTTGCTTGGGGCCAGCCCAAGCTGGCGGTACAGATAACAGCTCCTTTGTACACAGCACTCAGACATCTGAAGCTACCCTTGGCAATCCCTCACCAATCACAAGGTTTAATAGGGGCCTCCCACAGACCATCCTCCCAGTAGAAGCTAGCTTTAGAAAACTGCCGTGAAACCACCTCTCGACCTTCTCTTCCTCAGCCTGAGAAGCCTCCTCTTCCTTGCCCTTTCATTTTTTTTCAGACATCAACCCTGGGGATGGCCAGGAATCATCTCTGAGCTGAGGCTTTGTCCCCAGAGAGGCAAAGGGAAAAAGGGCAAAAATATAAAATAAAGATTATACAGAAGAATTACCCTGCATGTTTCTCCCATCTCCCTCATCTCCCCGTGTAAATTACCCTATTATTCTGCTCCCTTAGGACTCCTGATCGTCCTTATTTCTTCTTTTGAGCTAAAGTCATTCATGCAGTAAATTAGTTCTTTGCTTCGAAACAGCTCTGATTGTAGCAGTTGCCACCACCAGTAGCAGCACCACGTCCCCCGGACAGTTTCCAAAAAAAAAAAAAAAAAAAAAAAAAAAAAAGGAGAAAAAAGAAATAAAGAAAAAACCCGCAACAACCCTCCCTTCCTCCCACTCTATTCACATGTAGGGAAAGACACGGAGTGCCCATTTCCTGGGAAATGTTTTCTTCGAAAGGCAAGTACGTGTTGAGAAGGAATCCAGATGGAGTCCTGAGAAATAACTCAGATTGGACATGGCCTGAAAACTTCCACTCTGCTGTCTCCTCTCGAAAACCAACCTTGGTTTACCTTGGGTTACTGGGGAAGCAGTATAATAATATAAAGGTTAAAGACCCAGGTGTTGACGTCAGATACTCTTGGATTGAGTCCTGGATCCTGCCACTTTCTAGCTGTGTGACTTTGGGTAAGTGTCCTAAAAGACCTTCAAATATGCAAGTTTTCTCTAAACATTTTCTACGTATTCATTTTATTTTTTATATCTGACTATCCATCAGGTATTTATTTAGTGCCCACTATGTGCCAGTTTCTATTGTAGAAGCTGGGGATTCAGCAGTAAATAAAACACATAAAAATACCTGCTTTCATGCAGCTGAGACTCTAGTGGGTTAATTCCAATGTCTGAGGTCAAATGATTTGCAAGTAATTTCTCTCATTCTGTGGGTTGTCTTTTCAATTGTTTGATAATTCCTTTTGATGCCAGTACCACACTCTTGATTACTATGGCTTTGTAGTAAGTTTTGATATTGGGGAAAAGTGACTCTGACTTTGTTATTGTTTATCAAGATTGTTTGGGCTATTTAGGGTCCCCTTATAACTCCACATGAATTTGATGTTTGGCTTCTCCATTTCAGAAATAAAAGGCTATTGGAATTTTGATAAGGATTGCATTGAATCTGTGGATCACTTTGGGTAGTATAAGCATCTTAACAATATGGTCTTCCTACCTATGAATGTAAGCTGTGCTTTGTTGGGGAGAAAAATTTTTCTCTACCCTTTGAGGTTCTTTTGACTGGTCTAAGACTTATATTGACATAGATTACAGGGGGAAATCAAGTTTAATCATGCACCTATGGGAGCTCCATAAAAATATGAGACCTCTAGGCCGTCAGACAGTTGAGGCTTATATACATTCTAGAGCTAGGGAGAAGGGGGTAGGGGTCTGGGACTTCAAAGGGAAGGAAGACAATTCACAGGAGGTTGAAAAAGAGTAAAGGTTTGGTAAACAAATATTTGCTGGGCCATGCAGAAACAATGGGACACAGAGGAGTTTTAACATTACTCTGTTGGGTTCCTTTCTGTCTATGACACCTAGTTCATATTATACTGTAGTCATCTATGGTGATCGTTCCCTTCCAGGAACAGGTCCTCTGTCTAAATTCTTGTAGATAGGCAGTTAGTGGGGAGGCAATAAAGAAAAACTTCTGAGTCTTCTATTTCTTAAAAATAATCAGCCTAAAATAATCCACATGCCAAGAGATGCATTTTGGGGTGGTAAATTTTGCTCCCTGAAGTTTCCGTTTCATTAGGTTTTCTTTGATTTATTTTGGCAATCTTGTGGTCTTCAGTATATGAGTCTTTTGTGCCCCTGGTTAAGTTTATTCCTAAATATTTTAACATTTTAGATGCTATAATGAATGATTTTGTTCCCTTAACTTCCCTTTCTGTATTGCAGGTGTATAGAAACACAACTGATCTTATACCCTACAACTCTGCTGAATTGATTGCTCTAGCAGTTTCTTGTGAATTATTTGGGGTTTTGTACATATGGGATCATGTCATCTATGAACAAAGGTAGTTTTACCTCATGCTTTCCAACGTAGAAGCCTTTTATTTCTTTTTCTTGTCTAATTGTTCTAGTAACACAATGTTAAATAGCAGTGGTGAATGTAAGTATCTTTATCTGCTCCAACATTTGTCTTTTGAGTTTCCTTGCTGCTTATTACTTGTTGCCCTAGTTTCAGTAAATTTGGGGGATGGATGGGATTATTACATATTTCTCTTACTTATGTTGATCCCAGAAATGCACTTAAGTCTGTTTTTGCAGGAGCTAGTTATTTTGTAGTGAAAGACCTTTCAGGTTATTTTGTTTACTATCACTGGAAGAAGCACAGGGTGACACTTTGAAAAACTTTGGCATAGAAAATGGGAGATTAGTTCTCATGGCCTGGCTCAATGTCTCTCTCTCCATGTCACCCAGAATAATAAAAACAAACTGTATTATCATGTTAGAAGCCGAGTCCCAAAGAAAATCTGGAAAGTAATCAAACTTATAGGGGTCAGAGGTTGGGGAAAGCTCTAGGGAAACTGGCATGAAGGATGGGAGATGAGTAGATCTTGTATCCCATAGAGTAACCAAGTTTGTTCCATTTCTCAGCCAGGTGTCTAGCGTCCAATCATGCAACCCCTTGAAAAAGTGTCATGAGTTGCTAGGGAACCTACCCTTGAGAACATGAATCATACTTTAAGCTGTGCATCTGTGTGCTCATGAGGGTGGGAGAGAGAGAGGGAGGGAGAGAGAGGGGGGGAGAGAATGAGATAAGGGGGAGATATACTAGTTGTCTCATGGGGTTCTCTAAAGAAGAGAAGCAGAGAAAACACTTCTGCTCTTCCCCCTCTCTCTTTTCCTGTCTGTTCTTCCTGGAGCCTCAGCACCTTCCCCCTTTCTCTGGATATCTGGGTACACCCCACCCTTAGTTCCCGTGAGCCCAGGTGTGTGAAGGCGGATGTGCTTCCACCTGCCCAACGAGCTGTTGAGCATTGTGACCTGCTGCCAATGCCTGGGGGTGACGTTGCCCAGCTACAGTTGCTGAGGGAACCTAAGTTAGAATTTCTTCACTTTAGGGCGTGTAAAGTCTCAATCACTACAGCGAATTCATGTTGCTTTTCCCTAACTAAATGTAAAAGAGTGTCAGCTTCTGGGATGATTGAAGTTGGAGCATTCCTGCTTGGAAACTGTCAGAAACTCCTCTCTCACTCTCTGCTGAGTGCACTCAACCTGCACAGCTCAAGTGGGAATCATGGGAGAAACACAGGAAACAATTGACAGCTCTCTGAAAGGCCCCTGTCAAATGGCAGATACATCCAGGGCAGCCTTCTGATGGTGGAGTTAGTCTCCATCTTAACAGAGTTCCCAAACTGATGGAAGAGCTAACTTCTAGCCTGAGGAAGCTCACGGTGTGATGGGGAAGACCCAGGTCTTATTTAAAGTAAGTACTTAGGGGGGGCACCCGGGTGGCTCAGTTGGTTGAGCATCTGACTTCAGCTCAGGTCATGATCTCGTGGTCCGTGAGTTCAAGCCCCGTGGCAGGCTCTGTGCTGACAGCTCAGAGCCTGGAGCCTGCTTAGGATTCTCTCTCACCCTCTCTCTCTGCCCCTCCCCCACTCATGCTCTGTCTCTCTCTCTCTCTCTCTCTCTCTCTGTCAAAAATAAATAAACATTTAAAAAATTAAACTAAGTGCTTAGGGGCACCTGTGTGGCTCAGTTGGTTAAGCATCTGACTCTTGGTTTTGGCTCAGGTCATGATTTGGTGGTTGTGAGATCAAGCCCCGCGTCAGGCTCTGTACTAACGGTGTAGAGCCTACTTGGGATTCTCTCTCTCACTCTTTCTCTGCCACTCTCTCCATCTCTCTCTCTCAAAATAAACTTAAAAAAATAAAGTAAGCATTTAGTCTGTTGGGGGATACCTAGTCCCTGTCTTGGGATAATCTCCGGTCTCCTGTGGGGAGGACACTCTCTTATGGGGAGATGGAAAATGTAATGTCACCATGCTGTCCCTCAGAAGTCCTATTGGATAGGTGTGATCAGGCAGACTGGGTGTGACTGTTGGAAAAGAACGGCCAGGACACAGGCTGACTGACTTTCTGACACACAAGGGTTATAGAAACCTAGCTGAACCCTTCTTTCACCCAGGAAATTCTGACCACTCCTTCCTGGTTTCACCTCAAGGCTATTGTGAGATTTTTCCATTCTTGACCAGCTTTGCATCCCATCTTTTGACTCCCCTTTCCCCAAAGGTTTATTGCGAAATTTTAAACATGAAAAGAATTGTGAGTACTCACAATTGGCTACTCAGCAGGTAGACTCTTCAAATGTGAACATTTTGCTCTATCTCCTTCTTCAAACATCTATCCATATATCTATCCTTCAATACATCTTATTTTTGGTATATTTTTAAATAAGATATAGATCATCAGTATATCTCACTTCAAATACTTCAGCATGCATATCATTAAGCAGAATTCAATATTTGCTTGTGGTTTGTGTGTGTGTGTGTGTGTTGGGGTGTTAAATTTATATCAGTGAAATGATAAAATGCACAGAGTATAAGTATATTCTTCCAGGAGATTTGACAAATGCTTACACATGTGTAACCCAAATCCCTATCAAGATATGGAACATTTCTATCATGTAGGAAGTCTGTTCATGCCCATTTCCAGTCAATCACTGTTCTCATCTTGCAGAAGCAATCAGTTTTCATTTTTAGAGAGACCTTTTTAGAATTTCATGTGAATGGAACCGACTAGTATCATCATGTTTTGGGGATCCATCCATTTTGTTGCATGTGTTAGTGCTGTGTTCCTTTTGTATCACCCATTAACGGTTAGAATTTGTTTATCCATTTATCCATTTTTCCCATTACATGGAGTTGTTTCTAGTTAGGGGCTACCGTGAATGAAACTGCTAGGGATGTTCTTGTGCAAGTATTTTTGTGGATGTATGTTTTCTTCTCTTTTAGGGGAATACCTAGAAGTGGAGTTACTGGGTCATAGGGTAGGCATACATTTAGTTCATCCACCTTATTTTGAAATGTCTGTTCAATTCTCTTGCCCTTCTCTTTATCAGGTTGTTTGTGCTTTTCTTGTGTTTTAGTTCCTTGTATATATTTGATACAATTCCTTTAATGGAAATGTTTTACAAATATTTCCTCGTAGTCTGTGACTTGTCATCATTTTCTTTCTTGGGTAGTAAGTAGGATTTATTGGTAGGCCTAAGGAGGGGCAGTGCAGAAGCTCTCAGGAGAGCAGAGCTCACCATTTGCCCTGGGGAACCTCAATTAGGGATGTATCTGACCCCACAGCCATCCAGGATAAACTGTTTTTCAGCCATCATGTCTTCAAATTCATCTGTATTAAACTTGGTAAAACCCCACTTCTTGGAGATGTGGGCCACCTGGCCACCAGGGAACTTGAACTTGGCACTATGGAAGGCTTCAATCACATGCTTCTTGTTCTGCAACTTGGCTTGGAAGGACATGACAACTTGGCCAATGTGGACCATGACGACTGTGCCCTGGGACTTTCCAAAGACACTCTGAATACTGTCTGGAGCCTAGACTGGGGACAGCATGAGTTCAGACATGCATGTTCACTGGGAAGTGTGGTCTCTAAGGTCCCTTAGGACAACCCATACAAGCAACAGACTGCATATATTACTGAGGAAGCCACTGTTTGCAGCCATTGCACACCATTATTTTCTTAACTGTAGTTTTGATGGGCAGAAGTTTTTAATTTTTATAAAATCTGGATGACAATTATTTTTTCTTCTATTGTTTGCCTCCTACCTAAGAAACCTTTGCCCATCTGCAGATCATGAAGATATTCTCTTAAGTTTTATTCTAGAAACTTGATAATTTTAGCTTTTAGATTTAGATCTATAATTTATCTCAAATTAAATTTTGTGTATTTGCTAGATAAGAATGAGTGTTCATGTTTCTCCATATTGCAGCCAGTTTTTCCAGCCATACCTGTTAAAAGATTGCTTTATTCATAAGATTGCTTGGTTCCTCATTGTTTCTGGGCTCTCTATTCTGTTCCATTGAACTATATGTATCTCTTTATACTTCCATACTGTTTTGAAGATAGCATACCAGCCTTGTTGCAAGCCTTGAAATTAGGTAATGTTAAGTTCTCTAACTTTGTTTTCCTTTGTCAAGATTGCCTTGGATATTCTAGGTCCTTTGCATTTCCTCATAAATTTTAGAATAAGCCCATCATTTTCTACAAATAAAGTCTGCTGGGGGTGTCTGGGTGACTCAGTCACTTGAACATTGACTCTTGATCTCAGGGGTTGTGAATTCAAGCCCTACATTGGGCCCTGGGCTGAGTGTGAAGCTTACTTAGAAACAAACAAATAAACAAAAACAAACAAACAAAAACAAAGCCTGCTGGAAACTGGGATTGGGATTGTGTTGTATCTGTAGATCAAATTGGAAAGAATTGACATTTGAACAATATTGAGTCTTTGCCTACAAAAACAAAAATGTCTTCCTTAACTTATCTCAGCGTCTTTTAAGCCGTCTCCAGGGTACAGTTCTTGTACATCTTTTGTTAAATCCATTCCTAAGTATTTTTTATGTTTTTTGGCCTTATTGTAAATGAGTTTTTTTTTTAAATTTCTTTTTCCAATGGTTTGCTGCTAGTATATGGGAATGTAGTTGATTTGTGAGTGTTCTTTTATCTTGTGACTTTGCGACGTTCATTTACTTGTTCTAGTTGCTATTTTGTAGGTTACTTAGGATTTTTTACATAAAAAGTCATGTCATCTGTGCATAAAGTTTTAGTTCTTTCTTTCTGATCTCTGTGCCTTTTATTCCTTTATTTTGCCTAATTAAGCAATTTGGCTCCTGGCCAAAACCTCCAACAAAATATTAAATAAATGTAGTGAGACTGGACATCCTTGTTTTGTTCCAAATCTTAGGGAGAATGTGTATTAAAAATCATACTAAATATGACGTTAGCTGTAGGCTTTTCATAGATGTACTTTATCAGGTTAAAGGAATTCCTTCTTTTCCTAATTTGCTCAGATTAAAAAAAAAATGATGAACAGGTGTTGGAATTTATAAAAACAGTCATGGTTTTTCTTCTTTATTCTGTTAATGTAGTGAATTACATTAATGAGTTGGAGTGTTCAAATAATCTTGCATTCCTAGGATAAACCTCTTTGGTCATGATGTATATTTTTGTGTCTTGCTGGTTTTATTTGCTAACAATTTGTTACGGATCTATGTTCATGAGGGATATTGGTTTGTCTTTTCTTCTTTTTTGTAATGTTTTTGTCAGGATTTAGTATCAGGGTTAATCTGGCATTGTAAAATGCCAAGTTGGGCATGTTCATCTTCCTCTATTTTCTGAGTTTATAGAGGGTTGATATTATTTCTTTCTTAAATGTTTGATCAAATTCATAGTGAAACCATCATTATGGAGTTTTCCTTGTGGGCAAGTTTTTGATAACAAATTAACTTTATTTAATAGATATAAGGCTATTTAGATTTTTCTATTTTATCTCCTGTCATTTTTAGTAACTTTCATTTTTCAAGGAACGTGTTTGAACTAATGCTCTTGCCTCTGACTTTTCTGGAAGGTCAAGGGTGGACCTCCTAGGCCAGTCAGTTCCCCCTCCCTATTTCAACATGCCTCTACCTTCTCTTTCTTCCTTCCCTCCTACCTTAAAGGAAGAATTGTCCTTGATTCTTCCCATTTGAGCTCTCCTCTGACATCAAACCCATGGGTCCTGAACTCCCATTAGGGTTCCAACACCCCCAACACAACATTCGTCTTGATCCTTCCCTCTTTCTGTATTATGGCCCACACTACTGTCCATGCCATGGTATCTTTAGGCATCTCTAGCCTCAGCTCTGGATCTGATAGTCCCAAGTATCAGACCAACTTATAAGTCTAGAATATGTCATGTTTCACTCACTGGTATTTTTCTCATGCTGTCCCTCCATATGGAGTATGTTTTCCCTCAAAGTCTTCCTGGAGAACATTTACACAGTTCTTGAGTAACTTCCTCCTTGAAATCTAGTGAAATCAATCACCTCCTTGTTCTGCGGTCTAATTGGACTGACATTGTGGATAAAAGCATCTGTTATACTTCACTGCATGCATTGGTTGATGTCTTTGCTTCCCCTACTGATACCATAAAGTCCCTGGGGGGCAGGAACCATGTCTGTTCATATTTATATTCTTAGTGCCTGACACCATTTAGGCTCAACATATGTTTGTTGACTGAATATAGAACCATTTTGTGAAGATCAGGGTTTCCATGTGGAACCACTCACGCTTTTCTCCATCAATCCCTTCTCCTGTTCTCTCGGTTCTCCTCCCTTTCCTAAAAGTGTGAAGTCACCAGTGAGTCCTTGCTCTTCTCCATTATTTACCAACATCTGCTCTGCTGGGTCCTTTTCTTTTTCTTCCTTTCAGTCTATGTTGTCTCCACTAAATTTTGAAGCAGAATTTACATTACTCCTGAATGACACATCTCTAAATCTATCTCTTGGCCTTTCCCCTTGCCGCACTCCAATCCATCCTTCCTACCGTGCAATGATTAATTTCATTAAAACATAGCAGGAAAAATGGGACTACATCAAAATAAAAAGCTTCTGCACAGCAAAGGAAACCATCAACAAAACAAAAAGACAGCCTACTGAATGGGAGAAGATATTTGCAAATGACATATCTGATAAAGTGTTAGTATTCAGAATATCTACAGAACTTCTAACTCTCAACACTGAAAAAAAAAAAAACAAAGAAGTCAATAAAAATGGACAGAAGACATGGACAGATGTTTCTCCAAAGAAGACATTAGAGGTGACCAATAGACACATGAAAAGATGCTCAACATCACTTGTCATCAGGGAAATACAAATCAAAACCACAGTGGGATACCACCTCACACCTGTCAGAATGGCTAAACTAAAAACACAAGAAACAACAAGTGTTGGTGAGGATGTGGAGAAAAAGGAACCCTCGTGCATGGCTGGTGGGAATGCAAACTGGTGCAGCCGCTGTGGAAAACAGTATGGAGTTTCCTCAAAAAATTAAAAATAGTATTACCATATGACCCAGTAATTCCACTACTGGGTTTTTAACTGAAGGATATGAAAACACCAGTTTGAAAGGATATGTGCACCCCTGTTTATTGAAGCATTATTTATAATAGTCAAATTATGGAAGCAGCCCAAATGCCCACTGGTAGATGAATGGACACACACACACACACACACACACACACAATGGAATATTTCTCAGCTGTAAAAAAAGAATGAAATCTTGCCATTTGCAACAACATGGACAGATCTAGAAGGTATAACACTAAGTAAAACAAGTCAGTCACAAAAGACAAGTACCAGATGATTTCACTCATATGTGGAATTTAAGAAACAAAACAAATGAACAAAGAAAAAAGGAGACAAACCCAGAAACAGACTCTCAACTACAGAGAAAAAATTGATGGTTACCAGAGTGGGGGCGGGGCAGGGGGGCAATGGGTAAAACGGGTGGACGGGATTAAGAGCACACTTATTGTGATGAGCACTGAGTAGTGTATGAAATTGTTGAATCACTCTATTGTACACCTGAAACTAATATAACACTGTGTGTTGACTGTACTGGAATTTAAAAGAATATATCTATCTATCAAAAAAGATGATAGATACATGATAGATAGATAGATAGATAGATGATAGATAGATATCAGGAAAAAGATTCCCTTGTTCTTTACCACTCCCAGGACAAACCATAGCTACATTGATTGAGTACCACTGCTTTATGAGTGCTGCATAAATGTTAGCTTAGCATTACTTTTTAGGGGTGTGTATTAGTGTCCTGGTAAGGATAGGAAAACTGAGGCTTTAGAACCGTAACTTGCTCAAGGTCACTCAAGTACTAGGAGGAAACGGACCTGGGTCTCTGCTTCCCCGGGGAAGCTGGAATCTTGTTTCCCAATTCTCTTCTCCCTCATCTTCAGGCAAAGATGCCTAGAGCGTAAGCCCTGACAGTTTTTCTTTTTTTGTGATGCAAGGGCTGGCTTATGCTTTGATTGCCAAGAGATCTACTCCAAAGACTGTGACCTCACTATCTGGAATAAACACTTAGCTGGCCACAGACTGGGTAAAGACCCAGGCCACTTCCTCTAACTGAGGCTCCTTTGTTTTACAGATCCTAGCTCATTTTGATAACTCACCATTTGGGCCACTTGTCTTTTCTCTTTCTTGTGCTTTTTTTTCTTAATTTTTAATGTTTATTTATTTTTGAGAGAAAGACAGAGCATGAGTGGCAGGTGGGCAGAGAGAGAGAGAGGGAGACACAGATTCTGAAGCAGGCTCCAGGCTCTGAGCTGTCAGCACAGAGCCCGACGAGGGGCTTGAACGCACAAACCAGAGATCACGACCTGAGCCAAAGTTGGACACTTAATTGAGCCACCCAGGCACCCCCCTTCCCTGTGCTTTAAATTCCCATCTGTATATTTTATTGATTTAGTTTAAAAATTTTTTTTAATGTTTTATCTAATTTTGAGAGAGTGAGAGAGTGCGAGCCGGAGGGGCAGGGAGAGAGGGAGACACAGAATCCGAAGCAGGCTCCAGGCTCCGGGCTGTCAGCACAGAGCCTGACGCAGGGCTTGAACTCACAAACCATTAGGTCATGACCTGAGTCAAAGTCGGACATCTAACTGACTGAGCCACCCAGGTGCCCCATATTTATTTGTTTTATTATTTTTTTAATGTTAATTTACTTTTGAGAGAGTGCAAGCGTGGATGGGGGCAGAGAGGGGGACAGAAGATCCGAAGCAGCCTCTGTGCTGACAGGTAGACAGCAGCAAGCCTGATATGGGGCTCCAACTTACTAATGGCGAGATCATGACCTGAGCTGAAGTTAGACGCTTGACCCACTGAGCCACCCAGGTGCCCCCACCTTTATATTTTAAATTTACCAATAAAGAGTGAGCCTGAGACACCCGTGGCCTCCAACCTTGACCCCAATAAAAACAGAAGCCCCATCCAGATGGGCTCTGTCTCCTCCGGTGACCTCGCTGTGTGGCCCCAGGTGTGCTGTGTAATTTCCAGGACTTGTAAGTAATAAACCTTTATTTTTTAAAAGTTTCCTGACAATTGTTGCTGAAGGGTGGTAGTTGAAATCGTAACAAGAACCACAAGGGCCAATCCAGTCATAATGTTGGTTTGGAAAGGGGAGATGTCTGTGGGAAGCTCACCAGGGCCCAGGTGAGTTGCTTCTGGGCATTTCTAGCCCATTCCATTACCACTTCTAGGTTGAGACCTCACACACACACAAAATAAATTAAATAAAAAGGCCCTGTAGAGAATGTAGAGAAACTCTGGGGCCTATCCTTGTGTATCCTTCACTGTCTTCCAGAAAGGCCATGTGCTGCCACCCTGGGTCTTTGCCTTCACTGGCCCCCTTTCCAGAATGCTTCCATCCCAGCCCCCACCCCCATGTCTGGATACTTGCCAGATTCCTGCCCCTCCTTCCAGCCTCATGCAACTCTCACTTCTTCCAGGAAGCATGACTGGTTTTACCATCTGGGATATCATGACCCTTTGATAGTTTCTTCCTGAAGGTGCTGGTTGTCTAAACTCAGTGTAAGCTCTGCAAGGGCAGGTCCTCTGCGTCCTTCCAGCTAGCCTAGGGCAGCAAATACCGCAGGTCCTTACAAATGCTTCTTGTTGATGCGGGTTTCCCGTTCACCTCACGTCTGGCTCATTCACTCCTTTGATCTTTGTCCCCCCCGTCCCCCAGCTTTACTGAGATTTAATCAACATAGAATATTGTGCACGTTTAAGGTGTATAATGTGAAGATTTGATACATGTATATATTCCGAAGAGATCACCACAGTAGAGTTAGTAAACACCTGGATAACCTCACATAGTTATTTCCTTTTCATGGTGAGAACATTTAAGATCCACTCTTGGGGCACCTGAGTGGCTCAGTTAGTTAAGTGTCCGACTCTTGGTTTTGGCTCAGTTCATAATCTCATGGTTCGTGGGATCGAGCCCTGAGTCGGGCTCTGTGCTGACAGCACAGAGTCTGCTTACATTCTCTCTTTCTCTCTCTCTCTGCCCCCTCCCACTTACGCTCCTGCTCTTTCTCTTAAAACAAAATAAATGAACATCAAAAAAAAAAAAAGATCTACCCTTTTTGCAACTTTCAAGTATAGTACAGTGTCATTAATTATAGTCACCATGTTGTACATTATGTCCCCAGAACTTAGTCTCCTTTTTTTTAAATTTTTTTTTTCAACGTTTATTTATTTTTGGGACAGAGAGAGACAGAGCATGAACGGGGGAGGGGGCAGAGAGAGAGGGAGACACAGAATCGGAAACAGGCTCCACGCTCTGAGCCATCAGCCCAGAGCCTGACGCGGGGCTCGAACTCACGGACTGCGAGATCGTGACCTGGCTGAAGTCGGACGCTTAACCGACTGCGCCACCCAGGCGCCCCGAACTTAGTCTCCTTGTAACGGGAAGTTTGTGCCCTTGACTGGCATGTCCCCATTTCCCCACCTCCCAGCCCCTGGCAATCATCATTCCACAATCTGTTTCTACAAATTTGGGCTTTTAAAAATTCCACACGTAAGTGATATCATAGTCTGTCTTTCTCTGACTCATTTAACTTAGGATAATGTCCTCAAATGCCATCCATGTTGCCACAAGATTTCCTTCTTTTTTATGGCTGAGTAATATTCCATTGTGTACATATACTACATCTCCTTTATCCATTCACCCATTGGTGGACACTTACGTCGTTTCCATGTCTTGGCTTACTGTGAATAATGCTTCAGTGACCATGGGAGTACAAATATCTCTTCAAGATTCTGACTTCATTTTCTTTGGCTATATACCCACAAGTGGGATTGCTGGATCGTAGGGTGGCCTTACTCTTAATTTTGTGAGAAACCTCCCTACTGGTTTCCATAATGGCCGCACCGATTCATACTCCCACCAACAGTGTACAAAGGTTCCCTTTTCTACACATCCTTGCCAGCATTTGTTTTGTCTTGTCTTTCCCCACCACCCCAGCTTTATTGATGTGTAAATGACAAAATTGTAAGGTATTTAAAGTGTGCACGTAATGACTTGATATACATATTCATTGTGAAGGGATTTCCCCCATCAAGTTAAGTAACACATCCATCACCTCACCTCGACACTATGCTAAGTGAAGTAAGTCCAAATACTGTATGCTCTCATTCATATGTGGAATCTAAAATAAAAAGTCAGACTCCTAGAAACAAAGAGTAAAAAGGTGGTTGGCAGAGACTGACGGGGTGGGGGGGGGTGTGCAGAAATAGAAAGAGGCTGGTAGAAGTTATAAGATCCATAAGGTCTGAGGATCTAATGTATAACATGGTGACTACAGTTGATAACACTGTGTTGTGTAATTGAAACTTGCTAACAGTAGAATTTAAATGTTTTCTCCCTCCCAACAACAAAAAAAATAAAATCCCCAACAACAACAAAAAAATCCCACTTTGATCTTGGATAAGTCCTAACAAGAACCAGTCACTGGGGAGGTAAGCTAGAGCTGAGGCTGAGACTGGTGATGGTCATGACAGTGACAGTGACGTTAGCACACGGCTACTAGACCCTTGCTTTGTGCTAGGTTCTGTTCCAAACACTTTACATGGATTATAGAATTCAACCCTCACAATATGCCCATGAGGTAAGAGCTATTATTAGCCTCATTTTACAGATGAAGAAACTGAGGCGCAGAGATTATTTATTTATTTATTTATTTTTTAATGTGTATTTTTGAGAGGGCACAAGTGGGGGAGGGGTAGATAGAGGGGGCGACAGAGGATCCTTGCAAGGCAGGCTCTGTGCTGACAGCAGTGAGCCCGATGTGGGGAACTCACAACTCTCGAACCTCGAGATTGTGACCTGAGCCAAAGTCAGGCACTCAAGTGACTGAGCCACCCCAGGAGCCCCCAGAGATTTTTTTTTTTGTAAGGAAATTCTCTCCATGTAGCTACATGTGTAGTGAGCACCACTTAATGTATAGTGACGTTGAATCACAATGTCCTACAGAGATGTTGAATCACTATGTCGTACATTTGAAACTAATGTAACATTGTGTGTCAACTATACAAAAAAAAAAAAAAAAAAAGGAATCTGCCTATGCTCACATAGTGAATAGCAGATGAGGAGCCAGGCGTCCAATCCAAACAGCT
Source organism: Lynx canadensis (assembly GCF_007474595.2). Lineage (NCBI taxonomy): Eukaryota > Metazoa > Chordata > Mammalia > Carnivora > Felidae > Lynx > Lynx canadensis. Next base: position 21,909,552 of record NC_044316.2, on the reverse strand, counting down.
GGGGAACTTTCCATTCCTGTGTAGGTTTACTCATTATAAACTAATAATGATACCTGCCACTTACTGGGTACTTAACATGTGCAAGATATTATACTAAGCACTTCAGATGCTGTGTTTCGCTTTAATCCTTTCCCAAAAAATCCTGTAAGGCTGGTATTATGACTCACTTTTCACAGGTGAGGAAATAGATGTTCAGAGAAAATTAACTTGTTCAAGGTCACACAGCAAGTTGGATGCAGAGCTGGGACCTGAGCCCAGGTCTGTCTGACTCCAAAGTGCATGTTCGGAACCATCACATCTCGCTGCCTCTGCTATCACAAGATCTCAGAATTGGAAGAGCTGCCTTTAGAATCTCCTTACTTGATGGGGGAAGTTGTTCTGATAATCTCGGACCGAGGATCTTCCCAGCCCAGTCTGAATGCTCCCAGGGGTGGGGAGCTCACTGCCTCCTGGGGCAGCCCATCCGTGGTTGCACAGTGCTGATTGCCAGAGAACTCCTTTTTCCAACAAGCCCAGGAAGTCAGTCTTCCTGAGTCCGCAGAATGTCCCTTCCAGAACTGCCTGTATCTCCCCTCTTCACAACAGACTGTGTGTTCCTCTAGATTCGGGGTCAAATCTCCTGTGCCAGAGAGGGGCTGACTGGCCTAAGATTACACAGTGGGGGTGGGGAGCCAGGAAGTAGCTGGCATCCTGGGAAGAGATGTTCTGGGTCTTTCATCTTGAGTGGTTTCTGATCTGTCTGGCTGAGTGATTGCCTAGGGCCACTCCTTTTTAACATTCATGTAGATTCCAGGCTGGGCTATTGCAGGAGTAAATCACCCGGGCCTGACTTAGCCCCCCACCCAGTCCCAGCCCCGCAGGACAAGTAGCCCCCTGGTCTCCATGGCAACAGGGCCATCTGTTTCACACAGCATCCCAGGCCAGGAGAAGTTCATTCTGTCCCGACTCTGCTAAGTTATGGGTAATGCAGGAAAAAGTGGGAGAAAGAGGAGCCTTAGGGGATGGGGAGGGGGGCGCAGGCGGGCTATTGCAGTTCCTTGTGATTCCATTTAGAACAAGGCAGCCTATCAGAGCTGGCTCTAGACCTTAGAGGTCCACTGGCCCAACGCCCTCACTTTATGTATGGGAAACGGACTCTAGAGAGGAAAGTGGTAGTCACACAGCACACGAGCCACAGAGCTGGGTCTAGCGGGTAGCCAATAAACATTTGCTAAATGAATGAGTCACAGAATCATAAAGAGTTGGAGGCAGCCAGCAGATTATGCCAAAATTCTCATCCAGTGCATCAAAGTGTCCAGAAATTATACTCTACAACAGACGGTCATCCAAACTGCTTGGATGCTTGAATTGTGCTCAATCACTATCTTAACTGTTTCCATTACTGGACACTTTGAATATAGAAAAGTTCTTCTACACACCGAGGGAAAGCCTGACTGCCTGTAAATTTACCCATCAGATGCGATTCTGTCCGTTTGGAGCCACGGAGATTCCAGCCCTTCATGGGTGTTGTCTTGTTCGACCAGCTTTGGGGGAAGTCTGAGAAGAGGTGATTCCCCATCTTATAAGGGCCTCCGGGGTGAAGTAATTGACCAGAGGTCCAGAACTAGTTAAGAGCCCAGGTGTCCTGGCCCTTGAGTGGGGGCAGTTGTCTTTTATTCCTTCTGGGTGCTGCCCATTCTCTTCCCAGCTAGAGAGACTCTGTTCTACAATTTGCGGGGAGCTTGCTCCTCCAAATAGTTCCCTTGTCCTTTCTCAACGCCCCGTAGTTACCTTGTTACTAGGGTTACTTGGGGAAGGGTTTGGGGGAGGGGTGGGCTGCCAGGTACAGTTCCAAAAAGGTGGTCACCTTGGCAGACAAGGACAGAGGAATGAGTGTGTGGGGCAGGAGGCTGAGTCAGAGCTGGAAAGGGGGCAGCAGAAGGTGATTTGGGGACACCATCTTATTTTCTTCCTTCCCACCCATCTTAAATTCTGCCCTTACCACAATCAGGCTAAGAAGCTCAGATAGGTAAGGGACCATCCTTCCTGGGTCTCAGAGTGAGCTGAATGCCTGGGGGGAGTGGGGTGGGGGGGGATTGACTCCTGGATTCCCTCTGCCTGGACTGGGAACTTGCTTTCCACCACAGGGGGCAGTGGTTCAGCCAATCAGCGCAGGCATGCAAATGAGTGAATCCAGTAGCCTTTTCCCTGGCCATTCATCAGCCGAGTCACACCCCCAGCTCTGTGATTGGTCCATCAGAAGACTGTGCTTGGGCGGTCAGGCTCAGTTATTTCCTTTAATACCTGGGCCAGTGGGTAGGGGAGGGAACCCAAGAGTAGATCATTAGAACACGCAAGTACACACACACACACACACACACACACACACAATTTCGTTTTACTTTGCAATGCATTATATCAAAATTTTATATCACGTTTGACTTCAAATAATGTAATATTAGTTGACTTTTGTTAGATGGTGTGGGGGATTGGGAGAGGGTTCAGAAGAGCAGACAGGAACAAACACGGGATGGGTATGGTAGCTCTCTCTCGCCCGCCCCCCCCCCCCCCCCCGCCCAGTTACACTTCCCCTCATTATAGGCTGACTCCTGTTTGATTGGTGTCAGACCCCTCTCCGTTGCCCCCTCCCTCAGATGTGTTCACGGAGACCGTTCCAACATTTAGCACCAAGGCCTCGGGTGTGCCCTGAGTGGGGCTCTGTGTGCACAGACCAGACATGAAGATGGATTGTTCCCCGCAATAAATATCGACTGATTCATAAATCTGGTTGCCAGATTCAATCAAAATCTCTGCCTGCATAATCCAGGAGCCGTAAGACGCCAGCTAATTTTGTGCTGGGCCGGGCCAATTCCCAGCGGAAGATGTCGTATAAAAGGCAGTGTCTCTTAGCTCCATGCAACCTGGTGGGGGTTGGGGAGAACAAATTTTCTGGTGAGGACAGAGTGAGCCAAGGGGCAGAAGGTTCCACAGGGCAGAAGTGCCACCTCTCCTCCCTCACGATCCCCTGGGCTCCTCAATTTGAACCTGTCTCTACAGCAACCACCGTCAGGCTGAACCTAGGGAACGCTGAACATCTGGACAAAAAGCAGAACCAGCCAGCCCATCACCCAGATGTTTCTAAATACCTAGAGCTTTGTACAGGAAAAGAAAAAAGAAAAGAAAGAAAGACAGAAACCTTGACAATGATGATTTTTCACGTTTCATCCAGATGTTGGGTGTCAGATAAATACAGTCGTGGGGGCCCTTAATCACACTTTCCTAGAACCCCCTCTTGTTGACTTGGGGTCCCACAGCCCCATGAGGAATTTAATAGGAGAATGCAGCTGCTCTTGCTGGCACATTCCTTTTGGGTGCTTTGGGGAGGTTTCTTCTAATACCGTGGCCAGCCATGTGGCTGGCGTGGCTGGGGTTGTTTGAGGGGGAGTTAGAGGGGACCCGCCCCATCTGCTGTCCCTAATCCTTCCAGCTCTTACAACCAGTCGCCACTGACCTCCGCTCACACTCATCTCCTCATCCCCTCTGCTCTCCTCTTCTGGGCTCAGGGTCAATAATCCACACTGCTTTCCCCTCCACTGCCTATTACAGGAGGGACTCCAAGAAACCAGCCCTGCCTTGCCCAACCCCAGACAAGGCCGGGTTTCCTATGCTCCTGACAGAGGAGGGGCAGGGCTGGGAGGGCACAGGAGCTGGGCTCCATCGGGCCAGGGGCTTGGGGGAGGGCCTGAGGTAGGGACAGCTGCTAAGAATGTGGGCTAGGCTGCCTGCCGGACCATCTGGGCTCTAATCTCAGCTTTGCCACTAGCTCTGCGGCCTCGGGCTCAGTTCCCTGAGCCTCAGCGGCCTCACCTGTAAGACAGGGCTAGTAACAGTACCTGCCTCACAGGACTGTTGTGGGGTGAAATCAGTCCACGCACGTAGGAGCTGGAGCGGTGGCTGGAACAGAACATGCACTCCAGCGCTGGTGGAGATTTCCACCCTGGGCTGGATCCTTGGCATCCCACCACCAAGTATATGGAGCACCCAGAGTGTGCAGGCCACCGGTTGGTGCACGAACGCTGCAAAGATCAGTCAGAGATAGTCCCTGTCGTGCTCCTCCATGATGTCCACAACAAATACAGACAAGGGGCAGTGGGCAAATGTTCCAACTGTTTGGAGAATCAGGAAAGGTCTAATGGACAGAGAGAGAGGATGGCCTTTGGCTGGGTCACCGGGGGATGAGTAGTTATCACTGGGATGGGGGGGCACTCCGGGAGGGGACACTAGGGTGAGCAAAGGTGCAGAGGTGGGAAAGCACAGTATTTAGAGAACAGAGGACGAGAAAGGGACGGGAAAGGGAGTCGAAGCTGGGAAAGGGAAGGTGGTGCTAAATCATGGAGGGCCTTGATGATTCCGTGAGGGATTGTGCCTGATCCCGTAGGCAGTGGGGAGCCATTGAAGGGTCGGTAGGAGGGGTAACCCAAGCTGTGCTGTGATGTGGTCTTCCCTCAGGAAGTAGATGGCGGAATTTGGAACAAAACCCTCACGAATCCACAGAATGCTAGAGCTGGAGACCGTTGGAGAGATCACCTGGTCTCTTTATGTCTTTATGACCTCCTCCCTTTATGTCACAGGTGCCAGAATGAGGTCTGCAGGGGGTGGAGAGCCATCCCATTGCCACCTTGCTGGTCAGGGGCAGAGAGGGAGGAGACCCCCGCCCTCCACTGCTCCCGCCCCAACCCAGCCACTTCAATCCACTTAAAACGGAGTCAGTCCCTCACAGGTGTGCGGGCCCCCCAGGGACCAGTTAGGCACACGGGAGGGCAAGGTGAGAGGCACGCGGGCTCCCCTCAAAGAGCCCGCGCTGCAGCGGGAGAAAGAGAGCTCAGTGCATCCAAGTCCACACATGTGATCCGTGTGGCAAGAATCCCAACAGCATGAGGTGTCGCGTTCCAGCAACTGCGAGATATTCTAGGCAACTCTAGCTCTCCGGCTCACCCCCTCTGGTTTCCCGTCAGTCTGTGGCTGCCTGTTGACTCTGAATATCTTTTTCTAAATTTTCCCCTCTCATTCCCTCCCTCTTCCCCGCCCCTTCGGTGCCGGTCTGGACCCTCCTGATTGAACAGAAGCACGGAAGCCTATGCTGTCATGGGGAGAAAAGTGTGGCTATAATTACCGTGATAATTGGGACCACCCAGTGGAAATTTCCTGCCTGGCCTGGCCTGGCTCCCACTGCCCTCGCTCACGCACACTTGTTTTCACAGTTGGGTGGTTCTTCCAGGTGCCTGGATGTGACATCTTCTTGTCACTTCCAAACACCAACCCAGACTGTGGCCCAGGTGGTGCTGGTTCCCACCTTCAGAAGGTTAAAGACCTCATTCAGGGACGGTGCCCATGTGTGCCAGGAGGCATTAGACACTCTGGAGATAAAGCAAGATGGACCAAAGTCCCTGTGCTCACAGAGCTTCTGTGGGACAGAGGGACAAACACATGCATACATTCAGCATTAGGATGAAACACATTACACTAGATGGCTGGAGGTATTAAGGAGAAAGGGCGAGAAAGTGGGTTTGGGCCACGGTGGGGTTGACTTGCAACTTTAGATGGTGTTGCCGGGGGCGGGGCTCTCTGAGAGGATGATATTCCAGTCAAGACCAGAAGAAAGTGAGCCAACCATGTGATGTCTGAAGGTCGTGCAGGCAGAGGGACCCACAATTGCAAAGGGCCAGAGGCAGGAATGAGCCTGTGGTGTTTGAGGAATGGAGAGGGGGCCCATGCGGCTGGGGAAGGGTAAGCAGCAGGGACAGAAGTAGGACGTGAGGTCAGCAAGGTCACAGGGTCTGGGTCATCCAGGTCCCTGGCGGCCAGGGCAGGACTGCAGGCTTTTACTCTGGCTGAGCTCCAGTCCCATGGGGAGTGCTCCTAAGACCCAAGCTCTGAAGGAGAGCAGCGTTATTGCTCTACCATCAAGAGTCTTCTCCTCCTCCTCCTCCCTCTCCTCCTCCACCCGTCCAGGACTTTATGGGATGGGGGTGGGTCCTTCCACGGTCCTGGCACAGAGCGTTTCCATCCAGTCTACACGGGTGCCACTTAACCCCATGGCCCAGGGCTCTGGGGGTGTCCAGGTGCCTCAGTCTCAGAACGGCCAGGCTGTCCACACAGGCAGGGCAGGCCTCTGCAAGGAAAGAAGAAAGACCAGATCCCAGGCGAGCGCATTATCTGCCTGTGCTGCTGGCCGGGTTCCCTGCTCCCCCCCTCCCCCGCCGGGCTGGTCCAAGTCTGCTGACTTGCTCCGACCTAGCACTTGTGACCGACAGCGTTGTTTTTTAGTGGATGAATTGATCCCCCAGCCCTACCTCGACCCTCTCCACCTGGCTCCCTCCCAGCTTGTGGGATTTTCAAACACTGAATCTGAGGGTAGTATTAGGAAGAGCGTGGGCTCTGGGGCCAGACGGCTTGCAATCCTAGATCCACCATATGCCTGGCTGCGTGATCCAGAGCAAGTTGCTGAGTTCCTCTGAGCCTCAGCGTCCTCATCTGTAGAGTGGGCATAGTGGAGTGGAGCCCGTCTCCCGGGGTTGTGGGAGGGCTGGATGTGATGATGCGTGCAACGGGCCTGGCACATAGCAAGCCCTCAGTAAACCGTGGTTTCTGTTACGGCAGCAGCCAGAACAAGGGCAGATGCTGGGATCCTGACTTCCCTGGGGGTGCCAGGGAGACAGAGGCACCTGAGCCACTATTTGTCAGTGCCCATGGCCCTGCTTGGGGCCCAAGGGGCTCTGGAGGTGGCTGTGGTTCTAGCACCATGGGTCACTTAGGGACACACCCTGTGTGTGGCTTCTGCCTTCTCTCACGTGACGCTAGCTGGTCCAGTTACCCCCTGTTTTTCTCTTCAAGTGCATAGTTTCTGCAAGTTATAAAAAAATGGCCATCTGCAGCAGAGAGAGGAGAGAGAAATCCAGACGAGGGGCCTCTGGAAACCTGGGTTCTTACCCTACCTGTGCTATGTGGCCTTGGACAGGTCACCTCTCTTCCCTGGGTCTGAGCAATCATTTCTGTAAAAGCTCCAGGTTGGCCCAGAGGATCAGGGGTCCCTCTGGCTGGGAAAAATCTATTCTGAGGATAAAAAAAAAAAAAAAATCAAACCCAAGTTCCGGTGCCAAAGTTGAAAGCCTCTCATCTGTGAAACGAGGGTTTAAATTACCCTGTGTTTAAAAAAGAAGAAAGAGGGAAAAAATTAACGGGGCTTAGAATGGAAAGTCCAAGTGCAAAACCTGCTCTGCAGGCAAAGAGGGTGGGTGGGGGCGGGGCAGGATTATTATCTTCAGCATCTGAGCTTTTGGAGCAGGGGCTCCTGGGTGGCTCAGTCTGTTAAGTGTCTGACTTCGGCTCCAGTCATGATCTTGTGGTTTGTGGGTTCGAGCCCTGCATCGGGCTCTGTGCCGACAGCACGGAGCCTGCTTTGGATTCTGTGTCTCCCTCTCTCTCTGCCCCTCCCCTGTTCATGCTCTGTCTCTCTCTCTCAAAACTAAATACACATTTAAAAAAAGTTTTTCAGGGGTGGGGAGGGGTGGAGAAGTTCCAGATGAGGCCTTAGAAGGGCAGACGGTGTGCCCCAGAATGGGAAACTGGGGAAGGTGTGGGGGACAGCTGGGGGAATCTGACCACAGAGGTCTGGTCAGAGGGCAGAGGTGACCTGGAGGCTGGGCTGGTGAGAAATGTGCTCAGTGTAGAGAAAGGGTGAGTTTTGCTGAAGAAAACCCTGGCAAATGTCCTTTCCCAGTGAGCTAGTCTCACAGGCCTGATGGGGTCTTCAGAACTTGCATTTGCTTCCCCCTATTCAGTTTGCTTGAACATCAGCGCTGGGTCCTGGGGTCCGGGTGAGGGCTGGCATGAAGGATGTTGTGCCCCGTGCAAACTGGGGCCAGGCAGGACCCATTCAGTGTGGGGGGGAGGGGAGGACCTGGGCAGGCCACAGTGCAAGGATGGCGTATGGGGCCATCTCAAGGTGTTTGGGGGCCAAGGGCTGTTAACAGATTGGAACACTGGGGAATTCACAGAAGTTGGTGTGGACCATGAAGGACGAGATTTGTGGGCAGTGCTCCAGGTGGAGGTGTGGCATGAGTGAAGGCTCAGAGGCGGGCAAGTATAGTCTGTTTGAGGAACAAGAAGCGGCCCAATGTCAACCACTGCTTCTAGGCCCCTTGCTCAGTCTAGAGACTGGGGAACCCCCAGACAGGACAGTCTTATGTGCAAGGAACTCCCGCACTTGCCAGCACAGCTGATTGGATCAGGTGGACTCCTGGCCTATGCTGAGCCAATCAGAGCCCTGCTCCTGGGAACTGGGAACTTGGACTCTGAGAACTAGTCAGATGGATGGCGGGAAAGCTCATCATGGGAGCGGGAATTGGAGGCAAAGTAAAGCCACCTGCCAGCATGGGGTTATAGGGCCATGAGTAAGCAGAGAAAGCAGGCCTACAACGGAGGGCAGGAGAAGGGGGCAGAGAGCAGAGACAAGCCGGATAGATACCCTGGAGACCCCGTAGGAGGTATCCTGTTGCGTTTCCATGGAACTCTTCTGAGGTAGTACCAGTGGGTTTATGTTCCTGGCCACCAGCGACCCCTGGGCCAGGACCCCTGGCTTGTTACATGTTGGAACAGGTGTGCTGGGGAGGGACCAGTGCCTGAGGCATTTGGGGCCAGTTTGGACAGGCTTCCAGATCCCTTGTAACTTTGTAGGTAGTATGTGGAAGGGTGGGGGGTGGGGGTGGGCTCACTGATGTTTGCAAGTGCCCTGGAAGCCCAAATGTAGTGGAAGGGAAGGGGATGGATCCTGAAGTTAAGGCCCTGAGTGTCCCCAGACAGGGAGCCTCAAGGGCAGGAGGCAGCTCAGAGAGCCTTGCTGGGTGCTCCTTGCAAGGCCTGGGCCCAGATCCCCAGTGGATGAAGGAGGCACCTTCTGCCAGATTCCCTGGCGTGCTCCCCCTCCCCAGTAATGGCAGTCTTGAGTAACTTGCCCCCAAACCCACACACCCAGCATCCACCGGCCATCCATAGGTTCACCCCTGCCCGGCCCAGCCCACATAAACAAGACCTTTTTAAGTACATGGCTTACAATCCTTCTGTAGCATTCCATTAACATCAAATCCACACTCCACACCACAGCTCACAAAACCTTTTCCAATCTGGCCTCTGCTTTCCTTTTTGGCCTCCCCCACCCCCCCAACCACTCACACACCAGGCTTTTGTCTGGCTTTCAAACACAGTAAGCTCATTCCCGCCTCAGGGCCTTTGCACAGGCTGTACTTTCTGCCTGGAACAATCTTGCCCTTAGTGTCACATGACCAGCTCCTCATAAAGTTGCCACAAAACACTACCTTCTTGGAGAAGTCTTCCCTAGTGATGCTCTCTCTCTCTCTCTTTTTTTTTTTTTTTTTTACAGCGTGTATTATTATTTAAAATTACCAATTGCTGATTTAGTCACTTATGAACCACCTCTCCCTCTGGAACGTAGGTTCCTCGAGGGAGGGGCCTTACTTTGTTTGCCAGCCTGCATTCCTTAGTAGCTACATGAGAAACAGCACACAAGGCCTTAGTGAACATCTGTCGAAGGAATGAATCTTTCCACGTACATGTATATACATAGGTGTTCATTTAACTAAAGTGGGAACATACTGGAGGGATTTTTTTTTTCACTCAGCCCCATGATAGGGCCATTTTCTACCTTCAGTGTCACTGTTGGTTTACTTGTCTGTCACCCGCCAGGGGGAGGGGTCTGTCTTTTGATGGCTCTCCTCCTGCCACAGGCTGGCTCTGTGGCCCCAGGCAAGTTCTCTAGGAGCTTCTGTTGTCTCAGCTGGGATTTGAATGGCTCCTGCTTTCAGGCCAAGGAGAGTGAGTGATGTGTGTGTTCCAGGCCCGGCCCAGCTGGCTCAGGATACGTTCCACAAACGAGGGGTTTAGCTGGATCCCCGGCACATATAAACACAGAGGGTGGCCTTGCCCCTCTGCCCCCTTGCAGCCTTGGTCTGAGGCTTCAAGATGTGGTGGCCTCTGGCCTCCCACCTCGGTCCCCTGTAGGGTGACAGGAAGGGAAACTGAGGCCCCAGGTGGAAGAGAAAGGCTGCCCCAGAGGAGACCACACAGCCCTCAGCAGTCAGCATGGCCCACTCTCCAGCATCTGTCCCTCCTCTGGGAAAGCAAAGAACAAAAACAAACCTTGCTGTCATCAAGCAATTAAGTGGAAATCAAATAATCCCAAGAACAGAAAAGCCAATTAATAAAGGAGCAGTGAAAACTAACAGAACCACGGGGGCTGTGGAGGAAACACTACGCAAACACCCACGGAGCGGAAGCCGGAGACTGTCAGGAGAGGGCTGGGCGCTGGGCTGCCGGCCCTGTGGAGGGGGGTGGGGGGGTCTGGTCTGAAGATATCCCGACATGAGGGATCCCCTTGGGCCCAGCCCAGCTCAAGGGAGCTGCCAGGCTCACTTGAGGAGACACAGTTTCTTGCACTGGAGGTTAGAGATTTAAGTTTATTAAACCTCTGTTACATGTCAGACCCTGTGCAAGGTGTTTTTACACATTAATTCCCAAAAAGTTACTACCCTCCACTTGGCCATCGCCCATGGCTCACCAGGCCCTACCTACTGTGGCCCCCATGGCCTCTCCAAAGTCCCCACCTACAACTTGCTTCCTTTTACCATCCTAGCCTCTCTGATGCTCCTCAAGCACTATAGGCACACTCCTGCCTCAGGGCCTTTGCACTTACTGTTTCTGCCCGCCTGGAACACGTTTCCCCTAGACATTCACAAGCCTTGATCAACTCACTCCATTTTGCTCAAATGTCACCTCATCCAAGAGGGCTTTCTTGACCACTTTTCCTAATGGAGCACCCGACCCCACCCTTCAGTCCTCATTCCCTTTCCCTGCTAATTTTCCTCCATAACAATTATTCCCACCACCTGACATCTTGTATGCTGATTTGGTTCTTTTCCATCTCCGTCCTACTAGAACATATGTCCATGAGAGGAAGAGCCCTTGCTTTATCCCAAGCACTTAGACCAGCATATAGTCAGGTATTCCACGCATAGTTGTTGAATGAATGACACAGGGAAGCACAGAGAGGTTAAGTTACTTGCCTGGGGTCACCCCAGCATTAAGCGGCAGACCTCTTCACTCTGTAACCCAGAACCTTTTACCCTCATTACACTGTTTCCCAGGCTTCTGTGGCTCCTGGCCTAACGCAGGCAGACAGTGGCCTCCCAAAGATGTCCAGGGTTCACATCCTAACCTCCGGAGCTTTGAGTGTGTTGGGTTCAAAGCAAAGGGGAATTAAGGTCGCAGATGGAATTGTTTGTGAATCAGCTGACCTTAAGATAGGGGGAGCCTCCCCTGTTAGCCAGGTGGGCCCAAAGTAATCACGAGGGTCTTTAAATACAGAAGGGGAGGAGCCAGGAGGCAGACAGGATGTGGTGGCAGTGAAACAATGTGGAGGCTCCACCAGCCCTTGGAAATCTCCGGAGGCCTCGAGAAGCTGGGACAGGCAAGGAGACGGATTCTTTCTAAGCACCTCCGGAAGGAACATGGCCCTGCTGACACCTTGATTTCAACCCAGTGAGACCCTTTGCAGATTTCTGACCTCCAGAACTGTAGAACGTTAATCTATATTGGTTAGGTCACCGGATTTGTGATAATTTGTTACAGCAGTCGGGAACCTAACTATATGCCTGGAAGCTGCCTGGTCTCAGGGTGGGAGGCTGAGCAGAGGCGGTACCTGAGCCTGGGGACAGCACAGTACACAGGCCCTCAGTAAACCGGAGACCCTCAGGGCTTGGGAGCAGCCCCTGGGGAAGGGGCTGTCCTGTGGGCTGGGGTGGAGGGGAGGGAAGGGGAGAGGCAGGCAGGAGGGAGTCTCAAGTCTGCGCCTTTGGCCTGGTGGCTGCGGTGGGGGCTAGGGCGGAGAGGATTTCCAGAGCACCATGAAGCCATGCCCCTGACCCACAGTCCCTCCGTCATTGCATTCTGTCCTATTCCCTCCCCCTCCATACTTGCCTTTGGCTCACAATTAAGCACACACCTACACCAGTGGGTAGCCAGTGCGGAAGACCTCTGACCCCGCCCTGAAGCCTGGAGGATGGACACTCTCCAAGGAAAGAGAGGCCAGCTAAGAAGGGAAGTGGAGAGCAGCAAGGACAAAAGCCCTGTGCCCCTGCAACAGCCACTCTGGGGCATTGACGTCTCCTTCTCGGGTCTGAGACCCTCCCAGTCTGCCCGGCAGAGGTTACCAGGCTGGAAGGAGAAACCTGACCCAGAAGGGCCAGGTAGGAGACGTAAGGCAAAAGCCTGTAGCGACCCCTCCAAATGTGGGGGCCGGGTAAGGGCTCAGGCCCCGGACACGGATCTCAGCCTCACGTCCGGCCCTGCTCACGCTCTCCGGGTGTCCTCGGCCCCGTCCGTGGCCTGAGCCCTCTTGGCTTCTGGTTTCAGTTGCTGCATCCGTAAAATAGGGACCGTAACTCGGGCCCACATTCCGTACCTGGAATTCAGGAAGCCACCAATCCCTGAAAACAACACTGTTGTTCAAAACTCATTTGGTGGCAGACTTGACTTGAATTGACATGAGGCTGTAAACCTAGAGTTTACTTACTTTGCTTGATGCGGAAAGTCACGTGTATCACTGCAGATACGTTAATGTACTTGATTATGGGGTGCACCCCTGGAGGCTTTATAAAATAAACATTTTATGCACTGAATTACTTTTAAAACATCTGGTTCCAAGGGTTTTTTTTTTTTTAAGTTTATTTATTTTGAGAGCGCGCGAGAGAGAACAGCACAAGTAGGGGAGAGGCAGAGAGAGAGAAAGCTAGAGAACCCCAAGTGGGGCTTGATCCCACAAACCATGAGATCATGACCTGAACCAAAAACCAAGAGTCAGAGGCTTAACTGACGAGCCACCCAGGCGCCCCCAAGGGTTTTTGAAAATGGATTTGGACCTACAGCATCCATCTATGGGGCTGAGATGAAGAGGTCCTTCCGCAGCTCCTTGGATGCCGTGGGCACTCAACAGATGCTCAGACGACCCCTGTAAGGAGGCGGTGGTGTTCTCATTGTACGCGTCAGAAAACAGAGGCTCAGAATGGGTAAGTAACTTTCCCAGGGTCACCTAGCAGCTAAGACACAGAGCTGCATTCAAGCACAAAATTCACGGCCTTAGGCACTGAATTAGAATGTCCATTGTCAGGCGGTTCATTCTTCCAAGAGTCCATCCAGGAGGAATTCTATCCAGTGACTTCTGCCCTGCACACCACCCCCCCTTTGTTCCTGCTGGACACAGGGCTCAGAGAAAGGCTGGCTGGAGTTCTGGGCTCCTCCGTTTCCATCCAGTTTGAAGCAGGTAGAGTTTGGGAACCCACAACTACCACATCGCTGGCAGAGAGCTCTTAAATGCCAGCACTGGGAAACTGATCTGTCATCCGTCACCCTCCCCTCCCTGGCCATTTTTACCAAGGTCTCTGGGCATTGGAGGGGCAGACTCCCCATAATCAGAGCTGCGGCTGGGAGGGGGGTGGTGGTATTCAGGCCCCTCTGTGCTCTTTAAAGTCTGTGTGGGTTCCAAGTTCATAGAGTCAGGGAACTGTGGGTGCTCCGTGGTCAGAGAGGGCTGGCTGGAGGTGCCTTGGCACCACTGGACCACCTTGGGCCACATGGGGACATGTCCTGTGAAGCCAGGGTCCCCAGTGAGGCTCTCTGGCATGTCTAGGCAACCATGGGTGGTATGAATGGAGGGCGTGATGACAGTGGGCAGTCCAGGGAGTCAGAGCAGCCAACACATGGATCATCCCTGAGGAGTAAGCGGAGATATGGGTGCCTTGTGCCCAATAACACCTAGAGCGTCCCCAGCAGAGCTCAGGAGCCCAGCCCCCAGGGGTGGAATAGAGGCCAGAAAGGACTGGGGAATAAACTGGACGATAGAATCAGGGTCCAAGAGGATCTTGGATGATTGGAGCAAACACCAGAATCGGACAAGACGAAACTTAACAGGGACAAAGGAGACATCTGCTTTGGGTGTCCCAAGAGCCAAGGTGGGCCCCAGCAGGGGTGACGATGACCTAGGGGCTTTAGCAAATACTCAGAGGGCCTGCTGCAGGCAGCAATGATTCCTTTGGGGGGAGGTACAGATACTCAGCACAGGATACTGACAAAGTGGGATATCAGTATCCAGGGTTGCCCCCCCCCCCCACACCTAGGGTCTTGGGCCTGACACTACACATTGAGGTTTAGAGTTAGGGATGAGAAACTTCTATGTGACCGCACCCCCAGTCTGTTTTTAGACCCCTGTGACCAAGAAAACCTCAGGGGTAAAGGCTGTAAGGCATGGAAACGCAGGAGGGACTCAGGCTAGAGACAGAGGCATTTCTAAACCGTTTGGAATACCAGGCTCAGGCTTCTGTGACGACTAAGATGCCCTCCGTGTGTGGGTGGCCCACGTGCCGCGGGGGTGTCCCTTCCAGCCCTGGCCTCCCGGGCGCGGCCACTACGCCAGGGACCCGGAGGGGACAGGGGTGAAGAGCGGGGGGGGGGGGGGACCCGCTGTCTGAGACGGACTGGCTCCGAGGCCCCCGGGAGGGAAGGAGGCGGGCAGGGGCCTAGCGGAGCGCACTCTCCCTTTTAATTACCCCCTCGGCCTAATTGGTCTCCCAGCCTCCCCTCCCGCTGGTAGGAAGAGGCCTTTGTTCGCCGCCCGCCTGTTTACCAAGCAAATGGTTTTTAAAAGCTTTCACAGACACACAGAACCCATTTAGGACGCTCGGCGGATAAAATTATTTATAGAGATGAATGGTTATCGTTCCCGTGCCTTTAGGAAACCGGGAGCCATATGCCCAGGCGCGCGGCGGGCGGGGCGCCTCCGCTCGGCTCCCTGCGGGCTGCGCCCCTGCGCCCCCGCCCTCCTCCCGCCGCCCCTGCGCCTCTCTTCCGACGGTCCCGGGCTCGGCCCTTCTCTTCCGCGTCTCCTGTCAGGTTTCCTTGCCGAGTTTCCCCGTAGCTTTCTCCGCCTCGCCCTCCGCCTTCCCCCTTCCCCTCTCTTCCTGAGCTCGCTGCTCCCCGCTTCCCGCTGCCGCGAGGCCTTCTTGGGCTCTGTATTCGCTTTTCTGGGTGTTTCTCTCTGTGTTCTCTGTCATGCTGAATGGCTGGCTCTCCTCATCTCTGCTCCCGTCTTGGTAAGCCTGCGTCTCTGGCTGCCTCACTGTCTCTCCCCCATCTCTCTGTCTCTCTGCCTTTCCTCCCACTGTGTCACTCTCTCTCTCCTTTATCTCTGCCTCTCTGTCTCTGTCTCTCTGTCCTTCCTCTCTCCCTCATGTCTGGATCTCTACCCCTCTCTCCCTTTCCCCTTCTCCCTCCCATTCTCCTGCTGTATGTACCCTGTGTGTTTTGTCTGGCTGCATGTGGTGGTGGTGAGCCCCTCTCTACAAGGATCCCTTTCCATGAGCCTCCTAGGACAGTGTGAGACCATGTGAGTGGCCGCTGGGGTGCTTTCCTGAATGTCCTGGGCTGGCTGCCTCTGCTGGCCGGAGTATGTTATGGCTCCATGCGTGTGGCGCCTTGAGGGCAGGGCCCTCTGCTTCCCCTGCAGAGACAAGGCCCATTATGGAAGAGGCTTCCCCCACCGCCCCTGGCCAAGGTCACTCAGTGGAGAAGTACGCAAGCAGAGAGAGGCAAGCAGAGAGAGGCGAGGCTGGGAGCCAGTGTACCCCTCGAGCTCTTGTCCTCAGGCTCAGACTCACGGGAACAGAAGATAGGTCCTAAGGGGGCACGAGAGGCTCCCCAGGGTCAAGGATAATAGGGGAAGCTCTTAGGAACTGGGCAGAACTTTGTGAAATTTCTCTGAGATTGGGTCCACTGAAGCTCACACCAAACAGGCTCCTATCCAAACTAAGCCCACCAAGTGCACCCCAGTCATTCCCTCGGGTCTGATGTGGACCTTCAGGGATGGGAAGCCCTACTGTGAACCCACAAGTCTCTTTTCAGGCAGCTGTGCCTGAGGAAGCATCATCTCTATCTACACTGAGCCACCCCCAGTCCGTGGTATCCCAGAAAACAGCGGTCTTTGGAGTGTGGAGACAGGCTGGGCTCCAGTGCTGATTGGTACGTTACTAGCCGTGTCACTTGGTCCTTGAAAGCCTGCTTTCTTCCTCTAGAAAATGGGTTTGGTGATAATACACCTACATCTCCGGATTGATAGCAATATGACATGGTGATAAAAGCCCAAACTTGGGGTGGGGGATCACTAAAAAGCCTGTGTCCTAGGTCATATTCCCCTACTTCTTAGCTGTGTGGTGTTGTGCAAGTTACATTGTTTCTTTCTCCGTGTTTTTTTTTTAGGCAGTTTCTTTCTCTATACAATACTGATCAAAACAGTCCCTTTCCCTACTGACTGGTGAGAACAGTTCAGTGAGATTTTTACATGCACCGTGCTTAGCTAGGACAAGTCACTGGACCTCTTTGAGCCTCAGTTTCCTAGCCTGTAAAATGGGGATCGTGATAGCACTCACCTCCCACGGTGGTTGCAGGGACTAAACGAAGGAGCACCTGTAGAGCGTGTGGACCGCTGCCTGGTAAGGCGTGTGCCTCACATGAGGCTCACCTGTTATTAGCACAATGCCTGGCCTGCAGGAGGATGTGGTCCCATGTGTGCCCTGCCCCCCCCCGGTGGACACTGATCTGCTTCCTCCCATACCCCTCTGGGAGTTCCCCTTTATCCCCGTCATATCCGCTATGACTGGAAGGAGGGGGAACGGTGGGTGGGGTGGGGTGGGCTGTGGTCTCCTGGGAAGACCTCTCTCCACGTTCCTGCTCATCCGTCTGTCCATATGCAGGCTCGCGCAGCTGGAGCCTCCCGAAAGCTCTTTAATGAGCCTCCATGGGGGCCAGGAGGCCCCCTGTGCTGCTCTGTGGGCTGGTAACAGCCCAGAGGGGGTGTGGGGGGGACTGGGGTAGAGCATCCTGATGGGAAGCCCCAGGTGGGGGAGACATTCCCGCGCACCATGCGCCCTGGCCGGGGTGTCTGGAGCTCCAAGCCAGCTCCTTCACCACGCCAAGGTGGACACGGCACACTGGGCACAGGGCTCCTGGGTCTTTGTGGCATCCTTATCATTCTGCCTGATCCGCTCATTAAATAGTCCTGCCCTTTTTCCTTCCTGGGGAATTGATGAGGGGAATTCAAATCGGGGGTGTGTGTGTGGGGGGGGGTCCCTGAATCTCGTTTTCTGACTTTGTATTTGAACTTACATTTAGAGACATTTTGAATCTCCTTATCATCTGGACCTCAATTTGCCAGTTTATAGGATGGAATTAACAACCCTGACCCCACTTAGCCTTTTATGGGGGGTGGATGAATAATTAATAACCGCAGTAATACCAGCCAGCGTTTATTCAGAGTTTAGCTTTGTTGCATGGTCCTATTTACTGCTCACAACCTTATGAGTAGGGGCTAATATGGTCCCCATCCTCCACGCGGGAAAACAGGTGAAGCCCCTGGCATAAGGTCACACAGCGAGTAATTAGTGGAGGAGCTGAGGCCCCAACACTATCTGACGTGCTGCCCTGTACACTTTTCACTGAACCACACTGGGGGCTCTAGAGACCCAGGAGCTTTGGTGGAGAGAGGTGCCGATTTCCTCTCTGGGGAAGGAGGCCCCCCTGTAAGTGGAAGCTGTGGCCACTGAGGCAGGCCAGCTGCCCTGGAGTCTGGAGAGCCCTGCTTCCCACAAGAGGATCTTGGCCCACAAGAGGATCTTGGCCAGGCTTTCTTGGAGGGGTGGGGGACTGGAACATAGGGTCTCTCTGGTTCCTTAAGGGCCTACCTGATGCCAGGGCCATTTGGAACACGAATGACAGCAGGGCTGAGGCCTAGGGAAGTTGAAAGAGACCTGAAGGGAGAGCCCTCCTGGTTGGCTCTGCTCTCAGAACACTTGACAATAGCAGGTGCTCAGTTAATGTGGCTCGAATGACGGACCGAGGAGCCCAGCAAAAGATCCCAAGCTCCCTGCTTTCCAGAGTCCCCTTCTGTGAAGCCCACAGACTGGGCACAGCCGGAAAGAGGGAGGCCGCTTTCTGCTCAGAATGTGGGGCTGGGGCCTCCCATCAGGAGGGAACACTGATGTCTTTTCCACGTTTCTGTTAGCAAGAAACGTAGTGGAACAGCTGTTGGGAGAGATCACTAGAAGCCCCCCACCCCCTTGGCCAGGCCCCACAGCAGGGGAACAAGTAGTGGGGAGCAGTACTGGGACGGTTGGGGTGCACCCTGGCCCTAACCCCCACGATTCCAGTTTCCGGATGAGAAATTGCCAGCCATCTTGGGAGTATTAATAAAGGATCATTTATTTTGAAAAAGGACCATCATGACTCCCGTATAGAAATAAAATGAACATGTGTCAAGATTGTATTTAACTCAATAATTAGCGAGGGACCCCGTGAGATGTTACAACCTGTTCAAAGGAGAATTCAAAGTACCTCACATCTATAGTCCGGGAAGGTATTGCTAGAGTGAATTTACAAATAGATGCAAACACGGGCAAATCTAGTCGGTATCCGCAGAACAACAATCAATTGCATGCCTCCGAAAGTAATTTGCATTTGTATGGGCAAGCAGTATTTGCATTATTATCACTTGGGATGTGAATGACAGCAGGGCGGGGGTCCAGGGAAGGAGATGGGAAGGGCCCCGCCTTTTCCTTTGCAAAGGGCAGTCTCCCCGCTCTCGGCAGGCCCGCTCCCGGTGGGCGGAGCTCCCCGGCAGGTGCAGTGCGCCGCGCACCTGTGCGCAACCTGGAAGCGGGCTGAGCCAAGGGGCCCTTCGGAGACCTGCGTTCTACCTGCTGATGAGCAGCGTGTGGCCTGAGCACTCCACGCGGAACGGTAGAATGATTCCTGCGACCTCACGCCTTGGGGAGGGAGGTGCCCTTTCTGAGCCTCAGTGATCCTGTGCCTAAAAATGGGACCATTGCATTCCAGTAATGGCGCCCACCTCACAGGGCGGCGATAATGCCTGTAAATCCTTCAGCCCTTCAGGCCCTGGGACCTGGGCTGCACCCAATCAATGTGAACTGTTCTTATTCTACACCTCTGAGAAGGCGCATCGTCCTCTGGTCGCTGGGGCCAGCCGTATCCGTCTGCCCCACTGAGCGGGGCTGTGTCTCATTTTCTTGTGTGCCTCCAAGCCTGGTCCGGTGCCTGGACCTTAGCAGGCTCGCAGTGAATCCCAGTTGGATGCAGTGATTTTGGAAGTAAATGGCAGAAGTGGAGCGGCGGGGAAGGACCGATAGGAGGAGAGGCCCGGCTGGGCGAGGTGTGGGGGTCTGAGCTGCCAAGAGGAGCTGGCAGGGACAGTGATAATTAGCTCGGGAGGGAGGGGTGGGGCCCAACTACGGCTGGCTGCTGGTAGGAGAGCTGGCATCTGGTTGGGGACGTATCTCACAGGGCAGGAGCCCTCTGGACTTTCTCCAGGACACAGGAGCTTCCCTGGACGTGTCCAAGGATGGACGGAGATGGGTGTGTGTGTGAGAATCAAGCCTTGGCTTTCTCGAAGGGGGGGGGGGTGGGGAGGGAGAAAGAAACCTGCGGCTCATCCCAGGCGGCTCCAGCTAGGAGATGCTCTCTCCTCTCTCCCTGAGGTGGGGGTGTGGGCAGGGAGGGGCAATACCAGCCTCTTGACTAGCGCTGCCTCATAGGAACTGAGGCACAGAGAAAGTCAGCGACCGGGTGAAGGTCACACAGTAGGTTGAGCCATGTGTAAAATGCATCGTCTTGCGCGATCTCCGTTTACAACCACAGAGTGGCGGAGGTTAGGGAGGACGGAGCCGATGAGAAAACGGACACTTGAAAGAGGCGTGCACAAGCTGGGATTCAAGAAATGAGTCAGCAGTGGAGCCCTGAGCTCCAGCTCGTGACCCCAGTCTTCTGTGTGGCGTAGGGGGGCTGTCCTCGGGCCTGGGCGGGGCTGCTTGTAATCCAAGTTTGGATCCCAGAGCTTAGTGACGGGGCCGATAGGGGCTGTAACCACGGGGCCCAGGCAGGGGCGCCTCACCCCACCGGCGACTAGCTTGGCAGAGTCCCAGCCTCCCAGGCTGCTCTGGAAACGGAGGAGCCAGGCACTGCCAGGTTTGTTGGCAGTGTGGCAGCCACACCCTGGGAGTGGGGAGAAGATGGGGTTGGGGAAGCGGCCCTGGGCAGTCCGCCAGCATCCTGAGCCTGCCTCCTGCCCACCTGGATCCCAGCTGCTCTGGGCCTGTCCTGCCACCACACAGGGCCCGTCCTGGCAGCTGACTCCAAGCTCTGATGCTGCCTGGAGAAGCAGCTTCTTCCCTACCCTCAGCTACATTAAAGATGGGAACCAATGCCCCCCAGGGAACTCAGGGCCCCCGAAGCTCCAGCCTGCCTCTGCCCCCCTCGCGTCCCGTTCTAGCTGCCTGTCCGCTCTGCCAGGCTATGCGGGAGCTCTATGGCCGGGTGAGGGTGGTCAGCTCCTCTTCCACGGGGAAGAGGGGAGGGACGGGGGAGGGTAGGCGAACACCAACATTTACTCAGGGTCTGTACGTGCCTGTAGACATCATTAATCCTCACAAAGACCCTAGGAAGTAACGGTCATTGTTCCCATTGTATAGACCAGGAAACAGACTCAGAGACAGCAATTCACCTGGACAAAGGCAGCCCTCAAGCTCATCACACCACCCCCTTCCTGCCCCCCACCAGAGAACCCTCAGTGGTGGGAGGTACAGATGCGGTGACCAACGACCCCCATCTAATATGATGCAGGGAGGGAGAAGAAGGTGCCCTGGGAACTCAGGGGGCGGGGCCTGAGCTTCAGATGGGGACAGCAAGGAAGGTTGCTTACAGGGGAGGCATTTGGAGCCGGGCCTTGCTGAACGGGTAGGGACTTCTGCAGGCAGAAGAAAGAACCAGAAGGGGGCTTCTCTGGCAGAGGGGGAGGCAGCAATAAAGGCTTGAATGTCTGTCTGGAAAGTTTGGGCTGGATCCGGTCGGTTTTATCCCTTGTGCTTGTGACTATTTGATTAAGATCTCTCGTACCAATTTGTAAGTTCCAGGAGGGTAG
This sequence comes from Lynx canadensis, assembly GCF_007474595.2. Lineage (NCBI taxonomy): Eukaryota > Metazoa > Chordata > Mammalia > Carnivora > Felidae > Lynx > Lynx canadensis. Next base: position 21,888,464 of record NC_044316.2, on the reverse strand, counting down.
AGGGCACATCTTTTATTTATATCTCCTCCCCAAACTTGGCACACTGTGGGCATAACGAGATGCTCGATACTGATCAGTTGAATAAGTAGTGCCTGTTTTAGCCTAGCACTGTGATCTGTTACCTCCCACCCACCCTGAACTTTCCACCCCGGCCTCCTTGGTAAGGATTTCTCTACTGGCTCTCAGATAGCTGGAGGGTCCTTCCCTACACAGCCACTCAGGGCTGAGTCTCCTCACCCAGCCAGGCTCCTGCACTGCAGGGTGGAGGAGGCTCCCCTGCCGCTTTGGCCTCTCTTCTCTCCCTCCTTGACCCACCCATGCCTACCATCTGCGGGGCCCCAGGCAGCCATGCAAAGGGGGGCCCACACACCACACATCGAAGCGCCTCAGTGTCACGGAGACAGCTAGCAGACCGGCAAACATACCTTCGTAATGACAAAATTGCAAAGAATGTATAAGGCTTTGGTGGTAAACATCAAACAGTTTAATTACTACCGTGGCTGTCCCGGAGTCCTGTTGGTGGGTTGATGTCTGAGTGAGGAATGAAATAAAAATGTGTAAAAGAAGCTGGACACACAGGAGTAGATAATACGGGATTCTGTTCACGGGAGGTTCAAGAACAGGTCAAATCAATCTGTGGTGATAGGAATCAGAAAATCCGTTGTTTCTAGGGGGTGGGTTTCAAGGAAAAGGAATACGAGGGACCAGTCTGGGGTGTGGGGTTGTCTCATATCTAGACGGGCGTATACACCCATCCAAACTCATCCAACTCTCTACTAAAAACGAGGGCGTTGCACTATATGTAAATTATGCCTCGAATATAATAACAGAAAACTGAACATCAGAATCGTGAGAATTTTAGAACAACTCAGTGTTAAAACATCGCACAAAAATAGCTGTGCACAATGCTTCAACTATCGCATATCCACTCCCCAAAGTTTTTCTTGCCATCATGTCAGCAAAATCGCCAATCTTGTCGTTACAATCAGGATTTTTATATAATTCGTGTTCTACTTACAGGACTGAGCTAAGGCAACCCTGTCCCATAGAAATAACATGAGCCACAGATAGGAGTCGTGTGTATAATTTTCTAGCAGTCACATTTTTAAAAGTCAAAATAAATGGGTGAAATTAATTTTAGGAATACATGTTATTCAGCCCAAGGTATCCAAAATGTGATTTCAATAGGCAATCAATATAAAAAGTTATTAACGACATATTTCGCGTTCCTTTTTTCATACTAGAGCTCTGGGATTTAGTGTGCATTTTACACTTGGAGTACCTCTCAGTTCAAACTGGTCACATTTCAAGTGTTCGATCATCACATATAGAGTGGCTACTCTGTGGGACAGCTCAGCTAAAGGATGAAATCTTAACCCGAGGTGTACGAAATTTGGATATATTTTCATTAAATACCTCAGTTCAACCGATAGTCAGAAATTAAATTCTTTCATGCTTTTTTGAAAAGCATTCAAAATGGTCTATCCAAATTAAACAATGTAATTCCTATTGTAACTAAAGAAGATCAAAACTCTAAATCAAAATTATTTACACAAAGCTGAAATTTTATTCTAATTTTTTGGAAAAGATATTTAAATATTATTAAATATTTATCTAAAAAAATTTATGAGAAAACAGCATTAACTGTTCAATTTTTTGGTTAATGAAATGAATCAGTATCATGCTTTTTACATCTAGCCCTACACATATAACATGTGATTAATATGAATTGCTCAATGTAGCAAAATGTTCCTTAGCTGCTGTGCCGACTGTAGCAAATGCTACAAGTAATAACTTGGTAATTGTGGGTACTTCCAGAGCCATTAATTGGAGCAGTCAGATAGCTAGGACACTTGGCATTACTTGGAAGCGATGTTTGTTTTTCAAGAATCTATTGCATTCTTGCTATCTAAGAGCAAGGCTTTGAAAAGCTAATTAATTCTTCTTCTTGGTTACCTAAGGGCTTCTGCTGCTTTCCATGTTCCCCATTCCATCAAGTGGAGCCTGATGTCAGCCGCAGCGGGTCCCAGAAAACTTCTCAGCAATCTGCTGGTTTTTATTTTGCAAACCTGGACCAAACCTTGTGGAGGTGCACATCCCTGGGGCCCGAACAGTGTTAATCGTGAGGGTTTTTAGGATTAGGGGGTTTACCATGGCGGCACTGGGCATAGTATAGTATTCCTGAGTGATAAGAGGTGGCCTTGAGTTGTTTAAAGGGTCTGTGTGCCTGTGTGTGTGTGTGTGTGTGTGTGTGTGTGTGTGTGCGCGCGCGCGCGTGTGTGTGTGTGTGTGTGTGTGTTCCTGCATGTGTGTGATATTTGAGTTCCAGCAGACAACTACCTGGGTTCATAAATAAGCTTGTACTGCACAGAATTACCCCATTTGCTCAGGTATAGTCTGTAGCTGCTTTTTTGTACTATGAGAGAGCCCACACGGTGTGGCCGGCAAGCCTGAAATATTTGCTATCTGGTGCTTTAAGATAATGTGTCGATCCAGGGCAGGATCTTGCCTGGGTCTGAGTGGTCCTTCTCCTTGGTGGCCCTCGAACTGAGATCTCCTGTGTAGTCCAGATCCAGTCTAGACTTCTGCTGTGGTTGCGAGCCCCTTAAAGGAGGAGATCTGGGGGGCTAGGAAGGTCCCCCAAGGCAGGTCCTCCAAATTAAATTCTGAGGGCCTCAGGTGTTCTCTGCGGTGAATTTGCTGTACCCATGGCTAAGTGGTTGGGGCTGATCAAGAGAACGGTTCTCTTCCTTCCCTGCTTCTGTCAGCCACTCCCCATCCCTTATAAGAAGAGCCATGATGGAATTTCCCACAATTCTCCACTCCCTTCTCAAGGAGCAGAGCTGATACTAAGCTCGGTCTTCTGGCCCCAGTGTCCTGGATGGTGGTGGTAATGACCAAGCTATGCTGGTGAGCCGGGTGCCTTGCGTGCCTGGGGAAGCCTGATTCAGCTGCGGAGACGATGTGGCCAGAGGTAGAGGGCAAAATGTTGGGGCGGGGGGCTGCTCACCCCTATCGCAGCACTGGTCACAGAAGCATTTTGTTTGATTCTGCATCTGTCTCCTCTACTGGATGCATCGTCCTTGGTCAGCACCCTGTGGGCCTACTCAGGGCCCGCACATGGGAGCTCCACAGTCAGTACATGTGGTCAGCCATCTTGGCACGTGCCCTATGCCAGGCATAGGTACAAAAATGAATCCAAAGGGTCCATACCCCCAAGTAGCTCACTGTCCTGTGGGAGAGACAGAGAGGCCAGCAGCTTGGGCCCTGACTTTGAGGGCAGAAACCTCAAGGAAGCACTCACTCTAAGAGCTCCAAGTAGGACACCCTAATTCAGCTTGCAGGGATGGGAACGCTTGGGCAAAGGGTGACAAATTGGGCTACTTGCTGAACGAACGCATGAACAAATGAGAGATGAGGGCCTGATGCTGGAGCTGTGAGCTTTAAAAATGTGGGAAGGGATTCCTCCTGAAGTTTTAAATTGGATCCGTTTAAGAGGTTCCTAGGCTGAAACTAGGATGGGAGGAGAGGCCTGGAGGGAGGGGGCTGAACTGGGAGGGGCTTCGGGGAGCAGGGGGGACCAAGGCCAAGGAGATGGGCTCTCAGGCCTTCTGCCCAGGCTCACCCGGCAATCTGCGCAGAGCTGCGGGCCCAGGAAAGTTGTCGCTGCTGTCGTGAGAGAGATGAGCTGTCTCGGCTCGAGGACAAATCTCTTTTAATTTTGTTCTCTGGAGGAGGGGGTGGGGTCGGGCCTGTGTCGGAGTGAGAGATTGGTTCAGTGAGTAATGGCCATGCCGTCTCCGCTAACACCCCTGGTGAGGGATGAGGTGAGAAAGCCTCCCCCCCCCCCCCGCCCCCAGCCTTTCCTGGGGCTTGCCGCCAGGGACCAGGGAGAGACTGCTGTCCGCCTGGCCTCCTCCCGGTCATGCAGAAGCAGACCACGTCAGAGAGCTGAAGCTGGAAAGGTCCTTAGGAACTGTCTTACAAGAGCTTCCGAAGTGGCCTCTGTGAAGGTGTATTTTTTTTTTTTTAGTTTATTTATTTATTTTGGAGAGAGAGAAAGAGCATGAGTGGGGGAAGGGGAGGGTCAGAGAGAGAGAGAGAGAAGGAGGGAGAGAGAGAATCCCAAGCAGGCTCTATGCTGTCAGCACAGAGCCCGACGTGGGGCCCGAACTCATGACCGGAGCTGAAATCGAGTCGCATGCTCAACCCACCAAGCCACCCAGGTGCCCCTAGCTTCCATGGAGTTTTAAGGAGGGGTCCTCAGGGGTCTGTCCACCACCCCCACAGAGTGGCAGGTGAAATTTTGTATGAGGAGGAATTTATTTTAGAAAAGTGTGTGTGGTTGGGGAGGGTTCATGGTTTCTCTAAAGGGTTCATGCTCCCCACCCCAAGATCTCTCGGATTCTGCCCTCTTGCTTAACAGATGGGGAGGGAGAAGGGCTTGTCCCATGTCCTATGGCACGTGTGTGGATGGATCCGGAGGCTGGGCTGGGTTGTGTTCATCTTCATGTCCGCATGATCTCTGCTAAAGAGGGGTGCTGAGTGAGAGAATCCTGGTTTCTTGAGCCTCCCTGCATGCCTTTCTCCTTGTGAACCACAGGGTGAAGGGGCTGGTGGGGGTGGGGAGGAGGCGGAGTGAGACCAGGGGCCTCCAGCAAAGCCTCTGATGTGTGGTGTGTGCTTGGGCTGCCCTGACTGCTTCCACCAAGGTTCCTAGGGCTGGCAACCTGTGAGGACCCTTCGCCTGGGTCAGCCGATCTTGGCTCCCCCAAAAGACACCTGTGTGGGGCAGGGGGAGGGGACATAGCGCAGCTTCACTGAGGGGTGTGGAGGTCACAGGCTGCGGTGGAAGCCAGGTAGGAGGGTGTTCTAGTGGTCCTGGTGAGCCCTAGCAGGTGGGAAGGCAGAGAGAAAGAGCATTGGAGCCAGCCCTGTCCCTGCCGGTGACAAAGGGGGGAGGGGCGGATCTCATGCTGGGGCTGGGAACTTGAAAAATGTGGAAAGGAATTGCTTCTGAAGGTTCAGATTAAATCTAGTCCTCGTGTGTGCTTTGGTTTCTTGTCACTCCAGGCAAGATTTCTCTATGTGTTGGCCTCAGTTTTCTCATCTGTTAAATGGGAATCATAGTAGCAACTCTTCTTTGCAAGCAAGGCCCGAAGACAGGAGGGTGGGCATGAAAGCACTTTGATGCTTATGGAGAACCGATGTGGGACTGTTGTATAAGAAGAAGTGATGGGGGCGGGGAGTGCGGAAGGGAGAGGGAGGGCCCGAGAAGGAAGCATCAAACTCCACTCAGCATGTCTACTTGCCTTCCCGGAAGCACAATAGAATAGACAAGGGCATCTGACAGAGCCTGCCAGGAAGGAGGCAGCCTTTGACCTGGGAAGGAAATAGTGAACTTTGATTTTACATATGTTCTAGCCCAGTCCTGGGCTGCCCTGGAATACAGATAATTCACTATAGGGGAAGCGCGGGAGGACCAAGCTCAGAAATGATACAGTTGCGGGGAGCAGAAGTGGGATAAAAATTATTCAACCATTTAAAGCCAAATTTGCTCATAGGATATGTGCCAAGAGCAGTGGGAAATAAAGCTGCTAGGATCTGGGAAGGCTCCTCGGAGGAGGTGACTTGTGGGCTGGCCCCAGGTATTCCCAGGAGGGACGCGGAGAGAACACCCCATGCGGGGGACAGCACAGGCAAAGGCAGGGCTTCAGGGACAGGGGGCACCCAGCCATTTTTCTCCTGGATCCATCTCGGCGGCCAGACGGTCCATCTGACTTCCTAACTTCTGCTTCCTGAGGGTGTGTGTGGCTCCCCCGAGGGTCCCACCCCGTGGGTCTACACCTGGGAGTCCTTCCAGTCGTGGGCGCCCCGGGGAAATGAGTCCCAGTGCTTTCTCCCAGCATCCCAGCCCCTGTGGGAGGCCTGCTGAGCTGGGCTCCGCTCCAGGCTGTTCTCCGAGAGGCTTGCCTGTTTACCACTTCGCTGCAGAGCAGATAAATGGCGTGGAGGCCACATTTTTCTCCCCTAGTAGCGGGGAAAATGAATCTCACCAAGTGTTGCCGACACCATCCTACCAGGTTCCACATCCATCTTGGACCGGGGCTGCTGACAGAGCACTGGCCTATCCCTCAGCCCCGCTCTAGGGCCCAGGGGAGAGCGAGAGACAAGAGGAACATTCCTCCTTCTCTCCCGCTCTGCTGGAGGCCCGCCCTGGGCCTCCGAAGACAGAGAGAGGATGAGGTTGTGGTCAGGGGAGAGGAGATATGAGGCCCTGCATTCGGGCCTGGTAGCCTTCCCCAATCTTAAAACTTGACACAGGGCAGTCATTTCACGGAAACGCCAAAGGTCAGGTCCGCCTGGGGATGGGGCAGCTGGGAAGAAGGAACAGTGGTCTGGAGACCCAGATCCGAATCCGGCTCCTTCCGGACTCGAATCAGTGAAATTCTAGGACTTGGGGCAAATCGTTGTACCGCTCTGGGTCTTGTTTTCTTCCACAACTGGAATGGATTCCTCCCAGGGCTGGTGACAGATGATGCACTGGTGATTGAAAGATCCGATATGAATGTCCCACCACTTATTGAGCACTTACTGTGTGCCTTAGACAGTATGGAAAAGATGGCTGGTCTTCACAAGAGCACTTTAGCCCTGGTTTACACTTTGGATCACTGAGATGCTGATTTGAAGGGACTTTCGAGAAGTGAATGGCAGACCCAAGACTCAAACCCAGCCCTGTCGGCTCCACAGTCTTTATTCAATGATGTGCTCATCCCAGGGTGCGGAGACAACTGGGGGCCTGGAACTTAGGGAATTTCACGGAGAAGTAAATAATGGAAAAGCGGGTGGGGGGGGGTGGGGTGCCTGGGTGGCTCAGTCGGTTGAGCGTCCGACTTCGGCTCAGGTCATGATCTCACCGCTTGTGAGTTCAAGCCCCGTGTCCGCCTCTGTGCTGACAGTTCAGAGCCTGGAGCCTGCTTCTGATTCTGTGTCTCCCTTTCTCTCTGCCCCTCCCCCACTCATGCTCTGCCTCTCTCCCTCTCTCTCAAGAATAAATAAAAAACATTAAAAAATTTTTTTAAATAATGGAAAGGAGGGATTTGGGAGCCTTGAGAGAGCTCTGGGGGACAGCATTCCCTTTCCCAGACTCAGGTAACACCTAGTGCAACTTCAGGCCTCAGTGGGCCCCAGGATATAGCCCACACTCCTAGTCTCACCTGCCTCTTTGCTTGCTGAGCTCCGGTGGGTGGGGGTGAGGTAGGGGAGAAGGCTTCTGTGTTTCCAAATCCCTGGGTTCTCTCTTACTTCTGATCTCTTTGGAGTCTGGGTTTCCTCCCTTGCCAGCAAGAGTTCTCCTAATGTGGTTTCCAGGAGGAAATTTTGAGCTTCTCAATGCCTTTTCTATTTGGCCATTGGACTCTGTTTCACTCCCCTCTGCACCCCTCAGGAAACCCTCCGGAAGGTAGACCTGAGGCACCCCAAGGTAGAGCCTGTTTTTATAAGAGACTGAAGCACAGGTGGGGAGGGCTGAGCCTGAGGACTCGAAGGGAGGGATTCTTCCAGTCTGGTCTTTGAGCATTGCTCCTGCCATGCCTTCCTACGGGCTGTCCGTCCTGGGTGGGCCAGGAAAGGCAGGAGCCGCCCACCATGTCCCTGGGGACCAGCTGGGGCTGCCTCCCAACCTATGGGCCCCAGTGGCCGAGAAACAAACTCGCTATACATTCATTCCCTCCCAGCCTGGAGTACAGAGTGGCCCAAACAGAACCACACACCCTCTCCGGTGCAGGGTCTCATTGGGGGGCTTACTGAGATGCAGGCCTCAGGAGGGGATTGGAACTGGGAATTGGGGGTCGGGGGGAGCCATGGTAGCAGGCCACCCAGCCTGTGAGCACCACGAGAGACAGGCCAGCGGGAGATAAGCCCCCTGCTGTTGGGCTGGGCCTTATCTCCACCCTGCAGATATACATCTCCGCCTGGCTGCCTGCTTATGGCCCACAGTGGTCCTCTGAGCTCCATGCCAGCTTGAGGAGCGGGAGCAGGATCTGTGTGGCCTGGCAAGCTGCCCCCTGGCCCGCCTTAGCTGAGATCCTGCTTCTTTGAGTCGACTGTCCCTGGCCTCAGCTCCAGGGGCCTGCTCTCCTGAAGCATTCCTACTCCTGATGAGGTCACCTGGACCAAGAGAATCGAGTTACTCCACCCCTCTGCTCCCAGCACACGCAAAAGAGTCAGTTCATACCTCCTAGTATTAGAATGGCTCCAAGGAATATCAGTAGAGTCCGTCCTGAAAAATATTTTAAATGTAGGTATTCTGACGCCAGCCTGGATTCAGATCTCTTTTGGGCTCTCAGATGAATTGACTGAACTCCCCCTGCCCCAAATTAGCAAAACATCGATATCTTCCTTTTAGGGACTGCAAGCCTCCCCTCCAAATTGTGCAGGTACCCCAGAGAGGTGGTTTAACCTAAGAGGGAAGTCCCACATCTAAACACCAAGCTGGGAAAAAAAAAAATTGGGAGTATCATAGGGAGGATCAGATCAGGTGTCACATCACTTTAGAAAATTCATCTTTCCCTGGAAGATGATAAAATAATAGCTGGCATTTACTCAGGTGAGCTGTAGGCCGGACATTTTCTGTTATTCACATGCAGGAACTTATTTTATCCTTACGAGCACCCAATGAGGTTAAGTGCTATTTTACCCCCTTTCCTTGACAAGGAACTGAGCTCAGGGAGGAATCAATTCGGTTGCCTTCTGCGGCAAAGGCAGACTGGCCAGCATGGCCCCCAAGTCTCCTTGGGTGCCCTTCCCCTCCAGCCAGCCTCAGCGGGGCTCCCTCCATCCACAGGAGAAGTGTTAATCTCTGCGGATCCCTGTCCCCTTTCCCACAGAGGTTTTCCGGGACCAAGAACGTCAGCGCAGAGAACCAGGGCGCACCCTCCCCACCCCATGAGGGCTTCTGGTCCCAGGTTCTACTTCACTAGGCACGAGTCCAAAATAAATCATTTCATTAGAGTTAATAACATGGTCCCTTTAACTGCAAAGTGTTTCCAAATAGAGGGCCCTCCAGTCTGCTTTAATGAACAGATAAGAATCTTTGTAATTAACTCAGTGATGGCTTGCATGTAAATGGAAATTCCTCTAAGTGCCTGAGACTATTTATTTATTGTTTTAAGTGTGGGGTAAAGATGTTCCTGACCACCCCTCCCTCAGACAAGCTGCTCTACAGTCGACCAACCCCCCCCCCCTCCGCCCCAGGGTACTTCCACAGAGGGGCAACAGCACCCCTTCGCAGAGACCCCTTGGGGACAACTGGAGCCCAGAGTGTGCCACCTGTCTTCATTCCAGCCCCTGTTCATGAGGCCCCTGCAGACCTTCTCTCAAACTCTGGGCCTTCCTGCCTGGGGGCGGGGAGGGCCTGGAGGGTTCTGCCCCCTCAAGTGCTCAAACATTGTCTCAGTTGGTTAAGCTTCCGACTTCGGCTCAGGCCATGATCTCCCTGTCTGTGAGTTCAAGCCCTGCGTTGGGCTCTGTGCGGGCAGCTCAGAGCCTGGAGCCTGTTTTGGATTCTGGGCCTCCCTCTCTTTCTGCCCCTCCCCTGCTTGCGCTCTGTTTCTGTCTCTCAAAAATGAATAAAGACTAAAAAAAATAGTGAAAAAAACATTGGCTGCCTCTGCTTATTACTGCTCTGGGGCTATAGTGTGCACGCGCCCTATGTGTGCATGTGTGCATGTGTTTATTGTGTGTGCATGCGTGTTGGGGGGCAGTGAGTTCGGCAGGTGTGTGGATGTGCAGCGGTGCTCAGAGAGCGTGCGTTTATGTGTGCTTTGCACGCGCGTGGGGAGCGTGTGTACGCGTGATCTGCTTGCCCCGCACCACTCACCAGAGCCTGGCTCCTCATCTTTTGACAAAGGCAGTTCTCTAATCACTGGATGCTTCTGGCGCTTTGTTGTGTCTGTTCCCAGAGCCTGGTTTGCTGGGGTGGAGGGGTCGCCTCGTGACTCTGGCGTCTCTGGAGGTTTCCTTGGCTGAGCTGCAGCTGCTGGAGTGGTCTACGCTCTCCCTCCTCCCCTCTTCCCTCCCTGGAGGAAGTAGTCCCCGACCCGAGGGCCAACCACAGCCTAGCTCCCCTCCTCTGGGCCCACCCCTTCCCTGGGTAGAGAGTCTTCCCACCAAGGGACTGGGATCTGGACCAGAGCACCCGGGAGGAGAGGGGCAGAGGCAGGACCCCGTGGGCAAAAGTGTGAGAGGGAGGAGGGCCTGGAACAGCGTTCTAGCTCAGTCAGCGCTGATGAAGTGCATCCCTGGGGTGGGCTCCACTCTGTCTTGTGCAGGTGGTTGTGGGGAGTAAATAATAAGGAGGGCAGTGGGGAGGTGCCTAGGTGACCCTTCGCTTGCCTCCTTCCACTGGCTGTGGCTTTCTCCCGCCCCCCTCCCGGATAGGTCTGTAGGTGGAGGCCACTTTCAGGGCAAGTGCTGGGTGGCAGGGCGCAGAGATCCGTGCCTGGCCCTGCTCTGCTCGCCATCAGTTCTCTTGGCTGACAGGAACACTCCAGGAGGGAGTGGGAGAGCTATGGGGAGCAACCGCAGTACCCCTGCCTGAGGTCCCCTCCTACTGCCCAGGGAGGGGCTGCCTGGCACAGTGATCCCTGTGCTCGAATTGATGTATATGTGTCTGCACACGGGGCACCACGGGGCTCCTGATGGGAGGGCACAGAGGGTCAGTCCGGGGAGGGCCCTCTGATGCCATCCAGTCCAGATCCCTTGGGCCAGAGGAGGGGGCCAGAGGAGGGCCAGAGATTCATGCCAGGGCCCGTTGCGAATGGGGATGCCCAGGGGGCTGGAATCCAAGCCTGTTGGCCCCCATCCAGGCCTCCCCACTATGTGCCAGTCTCCTTTTCCTCCCCTAAGGGTGCAAAGGGTTGGGGCCCTCGCCCCTGCCTCTCCAAGGCCTGGACAGCGGCTCTCTCCCCTGCTGCCCAGGGCTTCTCCAGGGTCACCGAGGGAGGGTCACATCCTGCCTCCCCATACCTACTCTTCTTGGTCAGGACCCCGCAGGACTCCATTCCTTTCCTCCAGGAGAAATCCATCCCATCTCCCAAACCTCTGAGTGCTGGGTCCCGATTTCCCAGTCCCAGCCATCTGGTAGACCCTTCCTCACAACTCCCCTCAGGGCCACTGACACTCCCCTCTGCCTTCCTGGATGAGCTGTCTGCCTTCCATGTCCACTTCATCCCCTCTGCTCTGTGGGCTCAGTGCTTATATCTCTCTGAATGCATGATGTCCTTTCTTCAGGGTGCGACCTGTTGCCCTGATCAGACTGGGCGTTCGTCACAGGCAGGTGGCTTCCCCCCCCCCCCCAAGACCGGGAGCTCCCGTGGAACAGATTCTGGTCTCTGCCATCAGATTGGGAGCTCCCTGTGGGCAGGGGACCCTTCACGCTCTGTCTCAGCCCTGAGACCCACTGCCTGTCTGGCGCACACAGGGATAGTTACCGTTCCCACCCCCCTTTGCTCCTTCACCATGCTCTTCCCACCCCAACACGGCCAATCCAAACCCGTGCTGGCGTTGGGTAGAGGCTGGCAGAGCTTTGAGGACCGCTGAGGCCCATGACTCTCCCTTCTACCCCACAGCAGCTATCTCTATAAGGGGGTAGAGGTGGGGGAGGTGTGGCCTGGCAGGGCTGGGTGGTGCCCAGGGATTCCCACCTGAAGACACACAAAGCATCAAGACTGAAGGGACTGGAGGGACCATCTGACCCCTGGATTCTAGCTGAGGGTCCTGGCTTGTTCCACACATGGCCATGCCAGACTCATGGCTGAGAACTTGCACCAAACCCTTGGATTCCCAGCCTGGCTGTTCTTTCGGCCTCATCAGAACGATCCTCTGAAGTCCAGATGCCCGCTGAGGAGGGTGGTGCGGGGCAGCGGAAAGACCTGGAACTCGGAACCATGTAATCTGGGTTTGCATCCGGACTCTGCTGTCTATCCGTTATGTGCCACGAGGCAAGTCATAGAATTCTCTCAGCAGGCGGTACTGTTCCTCTGACGATGGCAGAGAGGTCATAGTGTTCATAATGTTCCATCTGTCCCCAGACACTTTCCATGATCTATCCATACCTTGAACGGTGGCCCCACAGGCTGCCCCCATCCCAGCCCACCAAATCTTTAGAAACCCCCTTCTTAACCTCCCCCAAATCTCTGCAACCTCTTTCCCCTTCAGTTGCCAATGGTGCTTAAGGAGGTAGCAAAAGGAGGATAGATTTGTAGCTGCCCGCCTGGTCACTTCTGAGCTGGAGACCACTGGCAAGTTACCTGCCCTCTCTGTGTTATGGTCTCTTGGAAATGGGAGTAGTAATTCCTACCTCTCTAGACTCTTTGCAGTGCTACAGGTGTTGAAACAGTTGGGGCCTTGTGAGGGAGGTCAGTGGACATGGCCTAGCAGTAGCGATTTCCATGTTTGTACAAAAGGGGAAACGGGGGCCCAGAGCTGGTGATACACTGGCTGAAGGCCACACAGCAAATGCACTGTCAGACCCAGGAGTCCTTGCCAACCTGTCTTGGGAAGAATCATCCTTTCAGTTGAGAGTTTCCTTTCTCCGGCCCATGCATTGTATTTTCAGCCTTCTCAGCGGGCTCCATGGCTTCTCCCTCTTCTCCTGAAGCCTTCTCTCAGGGGGAACGTAGTGCCTGGCACATAGTAGGTGCCTGTCAATATTTGTTGAAGGCAGGCACGGAGACACACGCAGGGCTGGTGGGGGTGGGGAGCTAGTGGTGTGGGGTGGGGCAAGGAGCTGAGCACCAGGGTGGGGACAGGCTCGAGGTGGCTTCTCTGTACCTCTGGCTCTGCCTTTGCCAGGCCTGGCTGTCTGGGAAATCTCATTTCCCTCGCAAGCTGATTCATGGGCCCGGTGTCTCAGTGCTCCCCGAGCAGCTCTCTGTCAATAACTATTCTTTACAAGGTCCCTCGATTCATTTTTGGGGTTGAAGACAAATTTTTAAAGAGAAGTTCGGTGCCAGGGCCATTCCAGAGGGGCTGTTAACTTAATGTCCTGTCTCGTTCCCTCCAAGCCTGCTCCCTCTTGAACTGCATGAGGGTCAGGGCTCGCTGTTTCTAGCAATTGCTTCTGAGTTCTCGCATCCGGACAGGGGGTGAGGGATGAACAGAAAGGGACACAAATTATAGGACAGAGCGGGAGGCAGGCCGCTGGCTCCGTTATTAAGTTTGCTGTGTGACTTTTGGCCAACGGCTCCCCTTCTCTGGGTCCTAGTTTCCCTGTCTGTGAAAGCCTGGATGCTGATAGACACCTCTGTGGAAGCTTCCACCTTGTTTTCTGGGGCAGCCTGGTCTCTGAGGTTCATTAGGGAAGGAGGTCTCGGTGGCAAGCAGTGGCTTGTGTCTCCTTTCCCTCATCCCCAGGTAGGACGACGCAGTTGACAATTCCGCAGCTGGGTGCCCCTGTAGGCGGCGTCTGGGCCTTTATACCCACTCCCTTCCCTTCCTGGAATGCCCTTGGCCCCATCCTCAGCAAACTCAGTTTGAGAAGGTCTCCTCCTCCCTCCCCTGCGTCCCACCAACCCAGGGTAAAGCTATCGTAGCATCAATCATTCCAGATAACCGTGGTCATTTGACGCGTCCATCTTCCCAGCGGGGCTGGGGCTCCTTGGGGGACAGGCCCATGATCTTGCCCCCACGCTCCCGGGGAGGGCCCAGTGCACGGCAGGAGCTTAATGTGTTGCATAAACAAATGGATCCTGAACATTGAGGCCTGAGAAACTCCATTTGTTGGGAACCTCTACGAGCAGGTGTGAGCTAGGAGCTTAGTCTCCTGCCGGGCATATGTGGTGTCATTTGGTCCTCACAACAACCCCAGGGCCACCATGATCTGTTGAGCAGAAGACTGAGGAAAGCAGGCTTCCTTCCGTGGTGGACAACAGCATGTTGGGCACAGGTGTCAATGCAGCCCTGGTTCTGAGCCAGGAGGGAGGTCCGGGCCTCCTCCCTGGTCCCTTCTGGAACAGATGTTGGTGGCTGTGGTCACCCGTCCAGGGCGCTGCAGGCTGGCCAGGCAGCCTCGGCTGGGCTCTTGCTCTGGCCAGGTCCCCTGTGCCTCTCGGGGCCGGGGCTGCTGCTAGTTCCTGGGGAGCAGTGCCCCAGGGCCGTCGGAGACCATGTGCTCACCCAACAGCCCTCGCTCTCTCCTGCCTACAGCTTGGACATGGAGACCCCGCCCCAGGCTTTCCTCATCAATCCATGCAGAAGAGAGGCCTCCCTGGGAGGTGGTGACGGTGACAGTGACAGGGAGGGACCGTCTCTGGGAGGTGGACTACAGGTGGAGAGGGAATCCAGAAGCAGCTCAGGTGTGCACACCAACCTGCTCTCACCCCTCTCCTTACTTTTCTGTGCCCCCTCACTCCCCAAGCCTTTTCTCCGGAGCCGAGGCCCTGAGGCTTGCCCCACCCTCCCGAGGCAACCTTGGCATTTCCTAGGGGAGCTACCTCTCTGTAAGGGCACATTTCTGGGCCAGCAAATCCTTCACACTGGACGTGGGCACCCCCTTCGGCAAGACAGGGCCTGAAGGGATGTGGATGTTGGAAGAAGGGGCAGCCGGGTTCAGCCAGGCGTCAATCTCTGTCATTTAGTGTGTCCACAGTGCACATGTGTGTGTGTGTGTGTGTGTGTGTGCACGCACGCACAAGGACCAGACGCAGAGCCAGCCACCATGCGCCTTCTGTTCTCCGGGAGCTGCTGCCCCGCCCCAGTCTGGTCACCCCCATTTATTTAAGAAAATCCGACACAGTGGTGGGTAGAACCCAAGAGAGAAGTGGCTGTGGGCTGGGAAGGGTAAGGGAGACGCCCGGCTCCCTGCTGCCTTTGCCCATCCCGAGGTCCTCCACAGCATCCCCTGGTGCCCCCTCCCCCTCCCACCGATTCCGTTCCCTCGGGGGATGGGTGGCTGCCCCTGCAGAGAGGGAGGAGTGGTCAGCAGAGCGAGAGGGGCGGCTAAGGCGTAGTGTTGACCTTGCTGTGGGCTTAGCAGGGGGACCGGGCCTCCCCGGGACTGCTCAGACCACAGTGCTGGGGTGTGGCTTGCTCAGGGCCGGCCCAGGGCTCCTCCCCCTCTAGGCTCCGCCCACAGCCGGTGGGGATAGAGGAGGGAGTCCTGAGACCTCAGGAAGGTGCCTGGCTTGGTCCCAGATCCCTCTGTAGGGTCAGCTCCCAGGTCCTGGGAAGGGACTGGAGGGGGGGGGGCACCCGGAAGCCAGCAGATGCTACAAGTGTCTCCCCCATCCCCCACATGTTTTGTCCACAGCAAGATCCTCCGCAGGGCGGGCAGCCGCCGTCTCCCCACCCTGCAGGACAGAAATCCCTGAATATTGGTTTGAGAAAAGTCTTTGTGCAGCTTGTGACACAAGACCCCCCCAAAGCTCCCCCACACAGGGGGAAGACAGGGGACGTGGGGGGGGGCAGGGGCGGGGCACAGTGTGGGCCCACCTCACCCCAAGCTTGGCCTCCATGCCTCACTTTTGGGGCAGGGGGTTGTCTAAGATGGGAGGAGGTTTGGAAAGAGTCGAACAAGGATTGCTTTCCTCCTAGCAAGCTCCTGAGGAAGGAGCCCTCCGCCTTCGGTGGCACAATTGGGTATGGTGCGAGGTGGCGGCGGGGAAGGCCCAGCTGGGGCAGGCGGCCGCCCAGCACAGAGCAAAGCTGCAGGGACAGGGAGTACGACATCCGCTTCGGCCAGCCTGCGTCAGTGTGAGCAGGGGTCCCGGTCGCGTCCCACACAGAGCCCACCCCCCCGGGGGGAGGGGGCGGGACGGCGCCTCTACGCCATATCTTTGATTCTGCGCATGTAATTGTGCAGGTCTGGGGGCGCGGTGGGCCGCGTGGTGCCCGCCACATCCGGGCAGCCCCAACCCAGGTCCTCTTCGTCCTCCTCGTCCTCTTCGCCGGCGGGCACCGAGTCATAGGCCAGCTCCTCCGTGGGCAGCGTGGCGAAGGTGGTGAACTTGACCCGCTTGCGCTTGGAGGTGGGCGAGCTGGCGGGGTCCTCGGCCTGGTCCCGGGCCGAGCCGCCCGACGAGCCGTCGCCCCGCCCGTGCACCTGGCTCTGCACGCTGGTCTGTGAGCTGCCGCTGCTGTGGTGGTCGCCGTGGCAGCAGGCGGGCACGGTCTCCAGCGGGTTGCCCGCGGGCGGCGACAGCTCCGCCTGCCCCCGCAGCGGCTGCCCGTTGCCCAGGAACACCCAGTGGTGAGAGTGGTCCATGCTGGTCTGGCCCTCGGGCGGGATGCGCTTGTGCCGGTAGCGCAGCACGAAGACGATGCAGTTGATGAGGAAGACGAGGATGGCGAGGCAGAAGACGCCCAGCAGCGCGTACATGCCGATCTCCAGGTCCGTGAGCCCGCGCGGCATCTGCAGGAAGCCGGTGGGCAGCGGCAGGAAGTCTTCTGTGGGCGGCACCGCGGGGCTGGCGGTGCCCGGGCCCGGGGCCTCGGCTGGGGGCAGCGCGGTGCCCGGTGGGCCGGCTCCCCGGGCCTCGTCCTCGCCCCCGCCGGGGCCCGGCTGGCTGGGCCCGGGGTAGTCGTACGTGGGGTCCTCCTCGTCCCGCCCAAAGTGCACCCGCAGGCCCACGGGGGTCGTGGCCAGCACACTCTTGCGCTTGGTTTTCTGGCAGCTCTCAGCGATGGTGAGCTCTGCACGAAGCAGTTCCCCCGCCCCCTCGGCCTGGGCCACCACCAGCGGGAAGGCCCGGTCCTGGGTCACCGTGGCCACCCGCTCATCCAGGCTGTTCACCAGCAGCCCGTAGTCCCGGGGGCTGTACAGGGAGAGTGGGGCTGTGGTGCCATCGCTGTAGGAGAGCCAGAGGCTCAGGAGGGCTTCCTGGAAGAGGAGGAGGAGGAGGAGAAGGGGACAGGAGTCAGAGAGCTAGTCCTGGCTGGCTTCACTGGGAGATACCGAGCAGATGCTGAGCTCTATGAGGACAGGGACTGGGGTACTCTGCCTCCCTGCTGTAACTCCCAGCACTGGAACTGTGCCTGACGGGTGGCAGGTGCTTAGGGAGAATTGTTGGAGGAGCAGGAAGTCTTCCTCTGGAGGTTGTGGGGAGCGTCAGGGGCTCAATATGGCCTCATACGGCCCTGAGAATTTCCTCGCCCACTTTATCCTTCGCCCCTCGATGGGCTGAACGTATGCTCTGCCTTGGGTCTACCTCAAGTCCCTTTTGCTGCAGGAGCAACCCCATATCTCCACGCCTGACCTTGGGATCATCCCCATGAGACACGTGGACATTGAGAACACACACCCCACCCCACCCCTGTCCTCCGTTAAAACATTCTGAGCACTGCCCCTCCTGCAGATGAGGAAGCAGGGCCCAGGGAGAAGGGATTGACCTGGGGTCATGGAGCGGGTTAGGGGCAGGGGACACTTGGCCCGGTGCTCAACACCAGCCTTCTGGCTCCCTGTGCTCCTGCCTGTCACCTTTGCACCTCTGTCCTGTAGCCTACGCCCCGGTGGATCTGTCGGGGTGGGGGTGGCTGTAACTGGGGCTCCAGAGATGGCTGAGGGTAATCCCTGGGGGTGGAGGCACAGGTGATGGGGGTTCTCTGAGAACCTGGGAGGGGGAACCCTCAGCAGGAGCATCTCTGGTGGCAGATGCAAGAAGCGGGACCTTGGCCAGACTCCCGGTGCAGATGGCAGGGGAATGGGGTGGGCCGGGTGTGTAGGGCACAAAGGGCAGACAGATCTTCCATTCGAGCCCTAACTTGGGGACTCATGGCCCCAGGGAAAGCTGGAGTTTCCTTCTTCCTTCCACACCCCAAGCCCCCAGATTGGCCGGCTGGGCATCCAGTTACCTGCTTGAGGAAGCTGAGGGTCTGCTGGGCGGCCGTGGTGGCCAGGATGGTGTGGCTGCTCCCTGGGCTGGGCCGCAGGGAGAGGGCGAGGCTGGCCACCACCTGGGCCTGCAGCTGTGTGATGCTGACCTTCTCCTCCGTCACTGTTAGCAGTGTCTCCCCAAGCACAGACTCCGTCAGCGGGGACACCACCTGAGGCAGAGTGGGGCAGGAATGGGAGAAGGCCAGGAGAGCACCCCCCCCCCCCAATTCCCAGCCTGGGAAGAAAAGCCAGTGCTGCAAGAGAGGCCCACCCCTGGGGGCGGGCTGGGGGGGCAAGACTCTTGGGCTCTGCCTTAGGGCTGCAACTGGAAACCAGGGTCCAGAGGCCAAGTGAGAGTCAGGGGCTCGCCAGAGCCAGGCAGGAACACGGATGAGACAGGTGGGCAGATTTTAAGGTCAACAACAGCCCCCCACAGCGATAAATAGCCATTGATGTTTGGCCTCGATGTCAGAGAGACAAAGGGGGAAGGTAGGGACCTTGGCAGATAGAACTCACGCTCATGTCAAGGAGGTACCGACCAATACCGACCAGCTGATGATTGCCAGGTGGGAATGTGGGCCTGGTATTTTGTAAAACCAGAAATCTAGATTTTGAAAAATGAGAAACCTCCCAAGATTTCAACACTGGATCCACTGCTTTACAGATAAATCACGTCTGCGGGCAGATCCTAGCCCAGGGGCCATTATTCACAACCTCTTAGATGGATGGTTTCTGCCCAGGCACCCCGCTGTAGGAGGGTCAGAGTTGAATTCCTAAGGTCCCCGAATTCCCCTTCCTGGGCCCTCTCCTCTGCCGCCTCTCCGCATCCACACCTGCTCTCAGGGAACACGCCGAGCGATCTACACGGGTGGGTAAAGGTTGATAGGGCTTGCAGGGAGAGCCTTCACCAAGGGGGCAGTGAAGGAGCTCACCTCTGGTGGGGGGGGGGCAGGGGCGAGGTGAGGGGAAGAGAGTGTGTTTTGGGGGCCGGCTGGGGTGGACCCCAGAGGCCCTAGAGATCCCGTCCTGGGAACGTCTGTGTTCTCTGCCCGCAGATCCACAGAGCTGCTGGCCTTGGCCTTGTGCCTACCTTGAAGGGTGTGGTGCCTGGCTCCAGGCCCGCCAGCGTGCTGCTGTCCACCATGCGTGCCACGCGGGGGTCGCCCACCCGCATAAAGTCGCTGACCAGGTCGGTGACCTCCACCAGCCAGTCCGGGCCCAGCATGGTGACCACCTGGTCGGTGCCCTCGGACGATGTCGTGTGGAACTGGGTGAACACCTGCAGGGTGGCGTGCTGGTACTGCAGGGTGCAGCCGCGGCTGGCGCTCTGCCTACGCTCCTCTTCCTCCTCGTCTTCGTCCTCGCTCTCCCGGGCCGACCTGGGGGGGGCAGGGCACAGGGGGGTCACTCCTCACCCTTGCGCTGTGGGTGGGAGCCGTGCAAAGGGGCAAGCCCCCTCCCTGCCCCGTTCCTTCTGTCTCTGACAAGCTTGGAGCCCGGAGTCCCCAGCCTTTCCTCTCCTAGAAAGGCACCTCCTTGACCCTCCCTTGTGCCTCCCGGCCTCTGCTGGGCACGCCCGGGAGAAGCTGATGTCAAATCCTGACAAGTGCCGTCTCTCTCTCTCTCTCTCTCTCTCTCTCTCTCAGCGCCAGGCATGCGCCTGGCCCTGTTCTCAGCTCTAAACTGGAGCGAAGGCAGCCCTTGTTACAGACTGCCAGAACGCTCGGCCAGATTGTATCCTTACAGCCGTGCGGCAAGCAGATGAACTCGGAGGTTTAGCTGGTGCGATTTCGATTTCCAAGCAGCGTGTGGAATGTGCGGCCTGGTTCCCCTTGCTGCTCATCGTGAAACTTGAGAGCAGAGAGGTGAGCCGAGGGAGGCGCTAGTAAGCAAAAGGGCGCCAGGACTTGAGGATTTGGGAAATTCAGCCTATCCAGATTGCCTAAGAGGCTAAAACCAGGAGATTTCACTGTCAGGGAAGCGTGCTCTGGAGAGAGAGCAGAGGGCGTGGCTCGTGCTTTGCTACTGCTCTGGACGCATCCAGCAACCAGAATATCCCTTCACACAGGTCTCTTGTGCCCGTGTTAATGAATCCTCACAACCATTCTATGAGGTAAGTGTTAACGTGCCCGTTTTGTGGACGAAGAAACAGGGGCACAGAGAGGTTATGTAAGTAGTCCAAGGTGGCCCAGCTAGTAAACAGCAGTTAGGATTTAAACCCAGCCTGTCTGGCTGCAGAGCTCACTCCCCCGTCATGACTCAAAGCAGCACCTAGTGGGGCGGGGGGAGGCAGGGCAGGGGCTGGTTCCCCTGCAGAAGGCCCCCTCCCAGACCTACTGGGTCAGAATCTGCATTTGAACAGGCCCTCAGGGGATTCATGTGCACATTCAAATTTGAGAGGCTCCGATCCACCGGTCCACCGGACCTTGCTTTTCCCAATCTCTACAGAACTGAGCTGAGCCCAGCTCTCCCTTGGCTGCCTGCTTCTCCCCCAGCCCCTCCCCTCCCCTCTTAGCTGCCTGCCACTCTTTCTCTCTCTGCCCTGCTGGCTTTCCTCTCCAGCAGCAATGAGGGGTGAGTGGAGGACGTGCCCCAGAGAGGCATACCCAGAGTCACCTCTTCTAGGAAGCCTGCTTGGACTTCTCCTGGAGGAAGAGGTGGCTGTCTCCTTTAGTGCCACTCGATTCCCTGCGCAGGGCTTCCCGTGTCTACCATGTTCGTGGCGTGGCCGGGTCAGGCACTGGCCACACCCACCCCATGTCTCAAGCACCCATCAGTGCCTGGCACACAGGAAGCTGCTCAATAAAAGTTTGCTGATTGCATCACCGACCTGCAGACTGTATACACCTGGGGTCTTACACACATGCGTGGATCAGACTATGTGCCAGGGCTGTGTCCACCTGTGAGTATCCCGAGTGTCCACTGTGTGTGGAGGGGCTGTACCTCCGGTCGGGGAGGATAGGTACCCTCCAGCCCTTCACTTGGCTGAGGCGTGCGTCCGAGAGTTCGATGTGCAGGGGCAGCTTGGGGACCCAGACTGTCATTTCCAGGGGGGCGTTGAGGATGTCATAGCGGAAGGTCACCCTGGCGTTCATGGACCCGCGAGACTCCTTTCCACTCACAAACACGTAGTCACAGCTGCTGGATACCTGGGGAGGGGGAGGGAGGTTGGTTGGCCTGTCTTGCCCTACAGGGGGCATCCTGTGGGCTGGAGGGGAGGTGACGAATTTATTTCCTCCGGGGGGAGACATCAGCCTCTGGTGTCCCTATTCCCACTGTTTCTCCACTGAGCATCATCTCTCAGTGGCTACTACAGGAGGTTTTTGCTCCCTGGCAAGGAGCCAGCGTGCCCATGATTTTGCACAGACCACCCCTCAGAGGAGCCTTCCGGCGGACGACCCCCCCCCCACCCCGCCCCCGGGGGCTGGCTCCCCTCCCCCGCATGACTGCCTGTGCTCTGGTGCAGGTGTCACTTGGTAGGACCCTCCACAGTGCAGAGGGGGCAGGGAGCCTGTCCTGAGCCCATGACTCCTCCACGGCCCATCTGGCCCTGTGGCCCCAGGAAAATGAGCCGCTGGTTAATTTCAGGCGCGGGGACTGCTCTAGCCCTGGGATGGAGGTGGGGGACGGGGAGAGGAAAAATCAGGACAGACAGGTGGATGGTTGCCACCGGTGGGTGCAGCTCTTACGGATGCATGCCCACCAGGACACCGGCTTATACTCCTAGAGGTCCGCTGGGTGGGCACGTGCCTGTTGAACACATCTTGGTGGACACCTGTGCCCACTCGCTGACACCTGTGCCGGTACTTCAGGGCAGATGTAGGTGGGTGTGCACGTCAAGTGTGCCCAGTATGTACCCGGCACACGCAGCAGTGAATCTTGTGTGCAACGCATTTAAGTGTTCCTGACGCTACAGGCCCCTGGGTGCCCACCCTCGCGTGCGAGGAGGGTCTAATCATGCAGCTTGCGGGCGTAGGACACTCTGGAGGCTCTGGTGGGGGCGGGGAGGGGGCCAGGGCTATGGTTCATCTGTGACGAGCCCCTGGCTCATCCCAAACTCTTGCCAGCTCCCTTAGGCATCTCAGATGGGGGGTGGTGGGACGTGGACAGCAGCCCTGCCGGAAATGTTCATTTCCCACTTCAGAAGACTGGCAAAGTCCATTCAGAGTGTTGGCCAACTCCATAAAGAACCTGAGTGTATTTCATTGAGAACGGAAACAGATTCCACTTAGCGTCTTTGCGAATTCCCCTTTGGTATCTAAGCCGTCAAGACTTTGTTCTGGTCCATTCTGCGGCCGGGGTTGGGGAGTGTGGGTGGGGGGGGCAGGGGCAGGTGCTGGGTGACAGCCTTTGAGAGCAGATCTATTTCTTCCTGACGCAGCCTGCCAGCACCGGGAAGCCCCAAGGGCCTGGGCAAGGCTTTTGCTCTGCAGGGGATGGGGCTGTGGTACCCAGCCATCTGCTCTGGCTGACTTTGAAGGCGGCATTCTTCCTGGGTGGGGAATGGGTGAAGTGAGGCTCCACCTCCCCAGACCTGGAGGGATCTGGGGCAGAATGCGGGGAGAGAGAGCGAGCACACTCCAGGCTAGCCCCAGTTAGCCAGAGGGAGAAGGACACCCACGGCCCACTCCTCCCGTTCTCCTTCACGCTGAGCTATTTACAGACACAGGGAACAGATTCTGTTGTCTGATCATCTGATTTTGGCACCTGCTGGAGGCTGGCCCAACAAACAGCTCACCCACCACACAGATACTGGGGCTGCACCCTTGTGCATCATGGCCTGTGACACCATCCAAAACCAGGGGCGGGGGCAAATCTGGAGGCCCTCTTGGGGAGGTGGCAAATTGGGAGATTTGAGTGAGACCGATGTCCTGTTTGCTGGGTTTTGAGGACCGGGGGCCCAGAGTGGGTCTCTGGGGAGGAGCTCTAGCTGGGGCGGGGCGGGGGTGGGCTTCAGGAGTTGGAGGGCTTGGGGGCGTGTGCCCTGAGAGAGTCCTTCCTTATGTGACCTTCACCCCTGGACTAGCTCTCATGTTTCTGGGGCTTCCTCCCAGAGCTGAAGCTTCTCCATTAGGTCACCAGCATCTGGGTTCAGGGCGTGTCCCTGAGGGGTAGGCTCCCTCCCTACCCCCGCTGCCTTCCCTGATGGCTGTCATGGGCAAGGGCTCAATAATCACTCGCTGGATTGGATTGAGCTCAGGCTGTCAACACTGCCTTCTTCCCTCTGCCTGCCAAATGGCCTCTTTCAAATTCCTGCAGGAAGCCCTCTAGGATAGCAGTACCCAGGGCTTTTCCTCACCCCCCTCAGGCTAGAAGTGGGATGCGAAGCTATTCTCCCCCACCCCCATTTCTCCTCCACTTGCCTACCAAGGGGAGCTGCCTGGGATGTGAATCCCCACTGGCTTGGGGCTCCGCTCCCCCTGAAGGTCTGAGGCCTCTTTCCCTGTGTGTGGGGGGCCCATCTCCAGGACGCCCACCTTGATGATGTCCTCATTGTCAGACTCGCATTCCACCAGGGCAGAGACATCTAGGACAAGTCCAGTCACCTCGATGGCGATGACCTTGACAGGGATGGCCACCGTCCTGCCCGTCAGGATAGCCGTGTTGATGATCTCTGTGTCCTGCAGGGAGGGTGGGGCCCTGATGAGCTGGGGTGCTTATGGTGGTCATTTGCTCTCCCACGACAGGCCAGCCAAGGCCCAGGCTCCTGGAGCCCCTGCTCCTCAGATGCGCGTCCTTCCCCTGGGGACACCAGCATGCATGTGCAGAGAGGGGCCTCTACCCAGTCTCACTTGCCTTCTCAGGTGCTGTGCTCACCTGGCTTCCTGCCACAGCCTTCAGGAGGCCACTGTGCCACCAGGAGACAACCCTTCGCCAGTCCCCCACCATCTTCTCTCAACATCTGACATGCTTCTCAGCGTCACATCCAACGCATTTGCTGACCATTCCAGGTGCCCTCAGGCTGGCCCAGTGACTCCAGCCTTACCACCCATGGCACCCCCCAAGTCCATTGCTCCTTAGAACAAACTACTCACTTTCCCATCACCGCACCTTTGCCCACACGATCCTCAGCCTCGAGCACCCTCCTCATCTCTGGTTATATAAGCCCTTCCTTCCAGGTTCAACTGCATGGCCGCCTCCTCCAGGAAGCAGCCTCTCCTGAGTGCCCTCTCCATGGGTGACTTCTCCCACCTCTGTCCCCGCGAGCCTCTGCTGTCCTACTCCAGCACCAGGCACAGAGCACCGCCTGCCTCCAGTGAGCGCGCGCACACACATGTGCACACCTTTACTCACAGGCACGCACTTGGCCGCAGGCTCACACGGACATGCGCTGATCTATACACACGCTCAGCTGTGCACGTGCCTGTCACACACACGCGCCCGTGACAGACGTATGCATCCACTGGCCCAGTCACCTGCCCCGCTCACCATGGCTAGGGGCAGGATGGCTTGTACATCCCGCTGGATGACCGTCAACTCGGTGACCGCCCGTTCCAGGTCAGGCAGGGGGCTGCGGCCGCGGTAGTCAATGTGCCACATGATCCTCCTCTTGACCGACTGGCTGGTAAAGTTCTCCATCTCAAAGTCCAGCTGCAGGATCTCCAGGGGCCCCTGGCCTTCCCTGCAGGGGGGAGGAAGGAAGCAGAGCCCGGGAGGAAGAGCTGGGAGCAGCTCGGGATGAGGACCCCGATGAGGACCCCGCCCTCCTTGGCATCCTGCCTCCTGGAGCTTTCTGAGCCTTTTCCAGCTACCTGAGGTGCCCCGACCCGGACCCCAGAGCCCCCACAATCCGAGCCCCAGCCCTTCTGTTGGTCTGGCTTCCTCCATCAAGAACTCCCCCACCCCTCCCAGGTGCTATCCTGCAAAGAGGTGGGCAGAGGCACCACCTCAGCTTACCAGGGGGGCAGGGGTGTGCCCTGCGCCCAGGCCACATCCACAGTGGCTGTTGAGTGCTTTGCCCCAGTCAGCAGCTCCGAGGTCACATGCCACTGACCACTCCGTGACTTGGTGCCCAGAAGGGTCACACCCTTCTTGGCCTTCACCCTGGGACAAAGTGGGAGGGAGAAGAGCGAGAGGGTCAGCCTAGGGCCCTATGGCTGCCCACCTGGCCACCCCCACCCCCTAGGCTGGGGCTAGGAGTAGGGGGAGCAGGTGAGTACATTACCCTGAGTCCTAGACTTCATGCTTGAGATGAACTTGGGGAATCTGGTGTCATGTGGCTGAAAATGCTGACCTTCAGTGGAGGCTACAATCGCTTCTACCCCATCTCTTTGCCAAGTTTTACCAAACCTCTACTTGCATACTTTAGTGACAGGGAACTCACTACTGTGCACATCCCATTCCATTCTCAGAAAGCCCTTAAGGATTGGAAACCCCATTCCTATACTTAGTCATGGGTTCTGCTGGGGCAGGAGAGAACAATCCTCCTTCGTCTCAATCGTAACAGTTCTTCAGACAGCCGGAGGGGAGCGGGTGTTCCCTGAGTCTGTCTTTTCTCCAGGCCTAAAATCTCTAGCTCCTCCAATTGTTACTTTTTGCCACAGGTTCAGGTCACCGTCCTCTGGACACTGCACACATAAGGTGTAGCGCCCTGTACTAAATACAGCACTTCAGCTATGCTCCGATTCATACTGGCTAAAGCAGAATGGTGATCACCTCCCTAATTCTACATGTTTACTCCTATTAATGTAGCCCAAGATCTGTGATGACTGATTTAACTCATATTCACATTCACGTATCAATCATTGAGTCAGGTCTCATCCCTTCCAGGAAGATCTGAACTTTAAGGTGGTACACTCAGGAGAGAGGGTAATACTTAACTCAAAGAAGTCGGAGGCTAACGGCAATGTTGTGGGTCCTATGCATAAGTGCCTGGGGTGGGGGGAATATTTTGGTGGGGCCTTTGCTACATTCTCAGAATCATTCAACATGGTTTAAATTCCATTCTGTTTTGTGAGGATGTGATATGGCTTAAGGTATTTCTGAATTTGTGGATTGTATCCTGTTCAGGGTACAGAAAAGGCTGGGACTCCTGAAAATTTTTCTCTTAATTCCAAGATTGGGCAAATGTCCTGACACATGGACACACTACTGCTCATTTCTGACTGCCAGCCAACGGGCTGCTGTCTGATCTCCATTTCTTCTCTTTGCCTTTGGTCTCCTCAGCTGCAAAATGGGTACACCGTTTTAAGTTACACCAGCTAAGGCCTAAGGGCCCTTCCAACCCCATTCTATGATTCTTGATACCTATGCTTGTGAAAACGAACATTTCTCCTTCCCCATGTCTGTGAGCTACGGAGGTAGGGCAGAAATTTTTGTTGTCATCGGGCAGATGAGAACACTGAGGCTCAAATAAGTAAGGTGCCTTCCTGAAGTAGCTCAAGTGAGAAATGGAAGAAGTCGGATTAGGGTGCTGGCTCACCCCTGCAAGCGGCCAGGTATGCATTTGACCTTGGGATGCAGGCGGACCCTCCCCCCACATGCCCCCTACCTGAGTGTGAAATGCTCCACGCTGGGGCTGGAGGGAGAGGAGGAGTTGGGGGCCAGGTAGAGGAGGACGCTGAGCACCTCGCCAGGCTTGAGGGGCCGATCAGGCAGGCGGATCATCAGGTTGCTGTCCAGCCTGTGCTCCTGCAGGGTCCTCCTGGGGGGCGGGCGGAACAGGCTGATGCTCCCGATGCGCAGCAGGGGGTGCTGGGTGGGGCTCTCTGCGCGGGCGCCTGCCCCGGGCCCGGCCCCCCGACGGGCGCCCCCGCAGCCCCCAGACGCGTCCGGGGCGTGGAGGGTGTAGTAGAGCTCAGCCTGCTGACTCTCCCCGGCCGCCTCGGGTTCCAGCCCATCCGGGGACTTGCGGCGGGCGGCGGGCGGCGCGGCGGGGGCTGGGGGCCCGAACCAGGCCAGGGGCAGCTCCGCCCGCACCAGGCAGGTGGCCAGGCCCCCGCTGAGGCGGCAGGAGCTCTTGACTTCCCGCGCGTCCCTGAAGGCGTGCAGGCGGACGCATGGCAGCCGCTCGGTGACGCCGAAGTCGTCCCAGTCGCGGCCGGCCACGTAGAACAGCACCTGGGCCTCGGGCTGCGAGGCCGGCACGCGGGCGCGGACGATGAAGGCCCGCACCTTCCAGTTGACCGTCAGGCGCTCGGGGATGTCCAGGGTGCTGGACGGCTGCAGCAGCTCCCGGGCCACCACCTGGCTGGTGCTGAAGGGCCCCAGGGAGACGTTGAGGACGGGCAGCTCCTTGGTCTGGAACACCACGAAGGGCTCGGAGCGCTGCAGGGAGCCGTTGGCCACCGCAGGCGGCGGGGGCCGCGCGTCCCGCAGGAAGAAGGCCAGCCGCGTCCGCGACAGGCGGTAGCTGACCGGCAGCACCGGGCCGGCCTGCGGGCCGGGTGGGCTGGGGCTGGCCGGGTGCGAGCGGCCCGAGGCTGGGGACAGACAGGGGAAAGAGCCCAGAGGGGTGAGCAGAGGCTGTGCTGGCACGGCAGGGCACCCCAGCCTCCCACCCCGCAGCGGGCGTCCGCGCCAAGCGCGCCCCCCTGTGCTGCTGTGTTAACCTTCCGCTCACCGTTGCCTGGTTTCTTTTGCTGCAGCGTGCGCGTAAACCGCACACTAGCGCAAAGCCCTGTGAGGCTTTAAAGAGGGTTTATCCCCCCACATCCTCATCTGTAAAATGAGGATGAAATTGCTTTCTGCCTCCAGGTGCGGTTGCTGAAGACTTCCCGAGTAGTGTGTGCGGGTAAAGGGCCGAGAGCGGAGAGGGGGCCCCCAGAAAGCGCTCTTACCATTCCAACCTGCTCCTCGCTGGCGCCACCGGCATTAGCTTATTTGATCCTCAGATGGATCCTCTGAGCTACAC
The DNA here is from genome assembly GCF_007474595.2 of Lynx canadensis. Lineage (NCBI taxonomy): Eukaryota > Metazoa > Chordata > Mammalia > Carnivora > Felidae > Lynx > Lynx canadensis. The sequence goes on along the minus strand of NC_044316.2, from coordinate 21,860,739 downwards.
AGTCTACCATTTCCACGGATTCAATCGTGTTCTGTCAACAACTTCTCTCTTTTGAGAGCTTATTCTCACATGTTACAGGTAAAGGTGCAGAATGCTTAAGCAACTTGCCCGAGCTACATGAGCCAAAGGGGCCAGCAGTAGGCTTCCAACCCAGGGCCACCTGACTCTCAAACCCAAGCCCTTTCCTGCTCCCTCTGCCTCAGACGGTGCAGGGCCCCCAGAGATCCCTTGTCTCCCCCCCCACCCCCACCCCACACCCTCTCCCCATGCACTGTATACACAGGGAATGGGACCCCACTCTCCCAAACCCAACTCAAGCCTTGGGTCTGCCATCTCTGGTCCCCTCCCCACATCCCAGCAGGACCCTGCCCAAAGCAATTCTACCTCTTGACTCTGTGAGGTGTCCTGAGCTGCCCCCTGTCCTCCATCCCCAGAACCCTGCCTTGATCCCGCTGCTATGACAACATAACACTGCCTGACTGGGTCTCCCCTCTCCCTCTAACCACCTCCCTGGCATCCACTCCCCTCCACAGCAGCAGAGAGATTTGTTTCTCCTGGACACAAATGAGACCTTGCTGGCCCCTCACCGCCAGCTCAATTCCCGTTGGACACTGTTCTGGAATAGGAAGGACCAAGCTGTGGGGGTTTGAGGTTTGAGAAGCAGCTCTGGATCTTCTCATCGGCCCTGAGTGACTTTCCTCACCTTTAAAATCAAGTTAATAATAATAGTAATTGATAATAATAATAATAATACTGGTCTTAAAGGATGTTGTGCTGTCACTTGCTCTGTTTTCGAGAATCAAATAAGAAAGAACTCTATAAATTGTGCATCGCAATGCCAATGTCTGTAAGCATTTTTATAGACTCTTTCCCTTCTGCTTACAAGACAAAATCCAAAATCACTTTGGGCCTGAGTGTGGCATTCAGGGTCCTCTACTGTGGGGTTCCAGGCTCCCCTTTGCCCCAGGACTCCCCCTCCCAAACCCGCGCTGCCAGCATGACTGGACCATCTCTGCCTGTAGCACTTGCTGATTCTGCCCCATCTCCCCTCTTTGCTCATGCTGTGCCTTCTGCATCAAATTCTCCCCTTTCCTAACTGCACGCATCCACATCGGAATCCTCCTCCGAGGTCCAGCTCCAATGCCACCTCCTCCAGGAAGCCTTCCAAGGTATGACCTCAAATCCCTGGGACTTTCCTTCTCGGAGGGGACTTCGCATCCTGTCTTGTATGGAAGTTAGTTATCTAGGAGGCCGTGCACTGAGCAAGCCTCTGACAAATCATGCCTGATTTACGCGGAGTGATTTGCAGAGACCTGTGTCCCAAGGAAGAGCCTTCTAAGCAACGCTATAGTGGTTCCTTGCAGTTTATGCCCATTTATTATTTTGCCACCATCAACGAAACCTTGATAGTTCTACAAGACCTTCACATCCAATTCCTCATAAAGGCAATGAACTAAAAATTCCCCGCTCTTGAGGCTCTGGTGCCTATGGCCTATTTTTTTTTTTTTTAATCTGTGGTTTAATTTCCTCATTCAAAAAAAGAGGCATTTGGCTTGGGGCAGGGCATAGGCCCGTGCGGCGGGCAGCCCATGCTTTAATCACCAGACTGCTCCTCCCATTCCCCGGAGAACTCTGCTCCCAGGCCACCTTCCCCACTAGATGCTCTGAACCCTGCCAGGTATGCTGGCTGCAGTGGCGGGGCGGACAGCTAGGTCCAAGACGAGGACAGGAGGATGTCTGGAGAGATGGGAAGAGCCTTCCTGGCTGCAGTCCCTGCCCCACAGTTACCCCTGGAGTCTCTGAGATGCTGTCCTTGCCATCAGGGGGAGGCTGGTCCAAGTGACACATGTTGGAGTCCAGGGGAACAGCCCGAGCCAGAGCTCAGAAACCAACCAAACTGCTTTGGAAGCGGCAGGAAGCAGGCAAACAAAGAATCCAGGACTCAGGTGCAAGGTTCTCCCCGTGACACTCATGGGCAAGATACTTCCCTTGGTTCCCATATCTAAAATTGAGATGGTGACATCAGCCCCTTCACGAGGATGTGGAGAGTGGCTAAAAGGCCAAGGGAGAGGAGGAGGGGGGCACTGCTCCGTGTGGTGGGATGTCCAGGGCTTGTGGGCACTGGGCCGAGGTGGGGAGGGGCCACCGTGCTTGTCCCGCTGGGGTTGGGGAAGGGCAGCTGCCATAGCAGTAAGTGCTCAGCATCCGGGGTGGACAGGCTGGGGACACGGAACTCATAACCACTGACCCTGCCTTGCTTGCTGTCCTCAGGAGATCCCAAAGGCTGCTAAGTAAGCACTTAGCCCCCTTTGACGACACTCTCATCGTCCCCACCCCACGGTTGGCCATCTGGACCCCTTGGAGGCACAGTGGGGGCAGGAGCCACCAGATGGGCAGAAGACTCAGAAGGGCACGGGGGAGGGGCCTGGAGGCCATGTCCGCATGCATCCCTCTGCCCTCCATAGATTTTTGTGGAATGAGCGGAATTCTCAGAACCCGACGACTGGGACGCTCTGTGGGGTACAAGGGCCTCCTCCACGAGGCATCCGAGAGGAGACCGGATGGCCGCTGAGGGGGATGGTTCTCGGTGGCAGGCAGCAACCTTGCAGATAAAGAGCCTGGGTTTCTGAAAGGGGAAGCGACTTGTGCTAAGAAAACAGCTCGCTTTCAGAAAGGAGAGCCAGAAAAGACAGTATTAGGGTGGTGCAATTTTCGTATTTGTGTCATCATGACACACGACACCCCCTCCAGTCACCACTGTGAGTCATTCTATCCTCTGAGGCCCTGAGGCCTCCTCTGTGGTGGAGGTGAGTGTTTTTGAGGCCCCAGCACTATAACCTCTGCTCTCCTGCCCACTTACTCTGGAGCATAAAGGAAGCTGCTTGATCTCTCTGGACCTCAGTTTCCCCAGGGAGGTGGGAGAGGCCCTGGAGGTGGTCTGGGGTGGGTGGGGGGCTGGTGGGGAGGAAGTTGAGGCCCGTGGAGCTGTCAGCAGACAGGTCAGGTTTTCTGGAAGGCTATCTGGGAAGGTGTGTGTGTGCTAATGTGCGCACTGGCCTGTTATCTCAGCATAAAGCAGGGCCTGGCCTTGGGAGGAAAGAGCTGCTGGCAGGTTCCCTGAATGACAACAGTCAGGGGAGGGGAGGATCTACACAGAACTGAGGTTGGTTGGGCCCAGAGGTGGGGGAGAGGTGCTGAAGGGGTGTGGCTGGGATGGACATGACAGCCTGGACTCCCCGCCCCCCCCCCGCCCTCAACACAGGGGGGCTGATCTCATGGGCTGGCGCACATCCGCCCCTCGGGCCCCACATCAGGCACCCCACAGGGTTCTTCAGGCTTGGCTTTGAACCCTGGCCACTCTTTGCCCCTCACCCTCTCACTTGCTCCCCAGAGCATTGGCCTCCAGGCTCCCAACTCCTGCTCTTGTGTTTGGGCCCAGCTCACCCTGCAGACCACCCTTTGCACTGTGTTCCTGTCAGTGGCCTTGACTCTCCCCCGGAGCAGCAGCTAGGTTCCCCTCTGTGTAAACAGCTTTGGGCCTCCGGAGGCATTTGGGTGCAGCCCTGGGAGTCAGAGTACAAGCAGGGTAGGGGCAGAAAGAGAGGGAGACACAGAATATAAAGCAGGCTCCGGGCTCTGAGCTCAGCACACAGCCCGACATGGGGCTCGAACTCACAAGCTGTGGGATCATGACCTGAGCAGAAGTTGGACGCTCAACCAACTGAGCCGCCTTCTGATAGAGAGGGCTTCTCCACATCTTCTCAGGCACATGATGGGTGTCAGGAGTTGAATTGTGACCCCCACCCCAATTCATACGTGGAAGACCTGACCTCCAGGACCTCAGAAGGTGGCCGTGTTTGGAGACAGGGTCTGTAAAGAGGTGATTCGGGTAAGATGAGGTCATCAGGGTAAAACGAGGTCATCAATCCAATACGCCTGGTGTCCCAACAAGTAGGGAGATGAGGACACGGACACACAGAGTGAAGAGCACGTGAACACACAGGGAGAAGACGACTCTTTGCAAGCCAAGGAGAGAGGCTGCGGGAGAAACCCACCCTGCTGCCACTCTAACCTTGCACTTCTGGCCTCCAGAACCGAGAAGCCAAAATCTGTTGTTTTAGCCATGCAGTCCGTGGTGCTTTGTTAGGGCCGCCCAAGCAGATGAACACATGGGGATTGGCTGTTTCTGCCCCCCCAACAGCCTCAGTTTCCCCAGTCAGGAGTGGAGACACCATCCAGGGGAAGAAGCTGGGCGGGGATCATGCTGGTTTTGTGCTCAGGGATAATGATGGCGGCTGAGGCAGACCCAGCCTTTCCCTGAGACTAGACCCAGAGTGTGACCCTTCCCAACTCAGCTGAGCCAGCTCCTTCTTCCCACAGCCCCAGAAGGCACATACAGCTCTTTACAGCTTGGTAACGAAGAATGGGGTGTCTGTGGATGCAACAGGCCTGAACTCCCATCCTCCTCGAATCTTCTCCCCCCACCCAGCTTCCCTGGGCACTGAATCTGCCCAGTCCCTTGGGGAGCACCGACCCGGGGACACTTTGGGGTTATGCTCAGCTGGGATGGGGTGTGGGGTCCCATCTTCTTTCCACGCTCGCCCTGGCTCTGCCTCCTCCTGAAGCACTCCCCCACGCCTCTCGCTAGGACCCGTGGGTGCTGCTTTGCTCTGTCCAGCTCTGGGTCCGACTGATCTGGAGCTTGGCCCTGGTCTGGGTGTAACATGCAAATTACCATCGAACTGCTTTGTTAGTCACTTCAGTGAATGCTCCCCGCAGGCAGGACGCTGGCCTATGCGCCCCTTCACCTGTGCAGAAGTCTCCCAAGCCACCCCCGACACCAGAAGGCACCTACTTATTTATGCTTTTGCTTTTCCAACTCGATGGCGACACAGGCAGACACGGGGCCTGGACCAGCTTTGCGCCGTGCAAAGGGTGGCACTCAGGGGGTGCTTAACAAGTCTCAGTTCTACCCTCTTATGAGACTCCTGCGCAGGGCCAGTGGCTGGACAGAAGCCCTCCCCCCTCCTTGTTTTTAAGTTTATAGGTTTATTTATTTTGAGAGACGGAGAGGGTATGAATGAGGGAGGGGCAGGAAGTCGGGGAGAATCTCAAGCAGGCACCAAGCTGCCAGCGCAGAGCCCGATGCAGGGCTCGAACCCACAAAACTGTGAGATCATGACCCGAACTGAAATCAAGAGTCTGACGCTCAAATGACTGAGCCACCCAGGTGCCCCACAGAGGCCCTCCCTCTTCAACTCAGTCTGGCTTTTGTGGTCTGGGAGCACAGCAGGGGCCTCTGGCCACCCCCACAAAACCTTCCCACTTTCTCCCCAGACACACAGGCCAGCCTGCCACCCCCACAAACCTACTGAAAATATAAATTAATCTACACAGAGGCTACAGCCAGGCAGGCTGGGGATGGGGGTGCCTCTGGCCATTTCCCGGCTTCTAATCAAGATCAGATGCCTCCTGCTTCTACCTCTAATTGTCCCCAAATTAAAACTAATCGCTTGCAAATCAGAAAAAAAAGATCGTCATTAGCTCTGGTGAGTTTGAGGCTGAGGGACACAGCAGGGTGTCCTAGCAGGGCCTGAGGGTGCTGGGCTGTGCTGGGAGCCGCTTGGTTACTCACCTGTGTGCGCGGGCGCACACACACACACACACACACACACACACACACAGGTGCCACACCAGATGTCAATGTTTGGGGAGCCTTTGGCACTTGCTCCTGAACTTGCCTGAATGCAAGAATCAGAGGAAGCAAGCAAAACAAAAGCAAACAGATTCTAGGGCTGGACCCAGGCTTAACACAATCGGAGTTTCCAGGGGAGAGACCTGATGATGTGTGTTTATCAAGCACCCCAGGCGCTGTTATCACAGAAGTTTGGAAAACATGGCGCCCAGCGGGAAAGGCTGGGAGACACTGAAGTGACTTGTATGACATAATTTGGTGATGCTGACAGTGGATGATGAAGTACCCAGAGCCTAGAACAGTGCCTGGCACATACAGGTGCCAAATCTGCGAAGAGATGAATGAATGAACGAATGGGAGCAAGAGATATGGTTGCTGTAGGTGGTGAGGATCCTGGGGTCTATGTGTCCACTAGCAAGAGGCCAGGGATGGGTTTGCACAGTGACCCCCCCCCCCCACAAGCTCAAACCTCCAGGCCCACAGCAGAGGTGTGAAACACCCCTGGCCCAGGAGAGCTGCAGGGGAGGAAGCTCCCCTCTGAGGGTGCCTGGAAGAGGGCTCTGGCCGGGAGGAGGGGTGCCCCAGTTCCAGTCCTGCTCTTCCTTGGCTAACGAGTAGCTCCCACCCGGGGCAAGCATGCCATTTCTGAGGACCCATTTCCCCATATCAGTAACACGGAGAATCAATCATCAACCCATATGCCAGGAACCACGGAGTGAGGTGCTGAAGTGGGAAAAACCTGTCTTGAGGAAGGTTTTTGGTTTTCATTTGTGGTTGTTTTCATTAGTGAGATCCAGTATTAGCAAGGGTTTTAAGAAACGGGGCATCTGCACGCCCTACTGTCAGAGGGTACTGTAGACAATTTTCTAGAACGCACTTTCAAGATACGTTTTAAAGGTTTTGGCGACGCTCATGCTCTTTGCCCCAGGAACTCCCCTTGGGGAATCTCGTCCATAGATATCGGCTCAGAGATTTATGTAAAAAGATATTCACTGCGATGTTACGTTTATAAGTAAAAAATATGAAACACCTAAGTGTCCAAAAGCAAGACATGGTTAAATAAAAGCAAATGCTTAAGAATGGATGTGTGCAAGCATTACAGATCAAGTTTTCAAAAAAATATTTACTCAGATGGGAAAATGCTCACAAAATAGTTTGAACTAAACAAAGAAGGGTGTGAAATTGGCTCTATGGCATGATATCAATTTTACATAAAAAGATGTAGACACCGGGAGGAAATACATCAAAATGCTAATAGTGGTTATCTCTGGGGGGTGAGGATTACGGGTGATTGTTAGTTTTTACTTTATGCTTTTATGTATTTTCCAGTTGTCTGCGATGAACATGTACTGCTTGTAAAATTAGAAAGAAAACAATAAATGTCATTAAAAATGAAGGAAAGTGTTTGAAGCTATTCCAAGACTTTTTTTAAAAAGGAAAATAAAAAAAAAAGAAAGAAAGAAAAGGAAGAAAGAACCTGTGTGGTTTGGGAGCCACACAAACTCACGTTCAAATCCCAGTTTTGACACTTCCTTAGCTGTGTGACCTTAGGCAAGTTACTTAACCTCTCTGAGCCTCGATTGCCACACCTGGGAAATGAGGATAATAGAACCTATTTCATAGGGTTGCCATGACTAAATAAACAAATTGCCTGGTGTAATTCCTGGCACAGAGTCAGTGTTCAGTGTTTATTCATTTATTCACTCAACACGTATTGGTTATTTCATTGTGAGAAGGGAGAAGTGCTGATCTGCTTTTCTCCAGCACTGGATGCATTGTTTAGCTCACAGCAGGCCCTCTGTCAATGTCTGTTGAGTTAAAAAGGACAAGTACAGAGATGACAGGCACATGAAGCACAGTGTCCCAAGGAGCTCGAAAGTGTCACCGAGGCTGAAAGGATTACTAGTTTTGGGGGCCCCTGGAATCCAGCTCAGGAAAATCTGCCGGTGGCCTGCTGAGTGAGCTGGGGCGGTTTCCTCCCCTCTCTGGACCTCATCAGGAAGAAGCGGACAGTCCCTGAGCTGCCTGCCACATGGGGGACGTAGGGGTGGGCAGGGGCCATGTGTGCAGGGAGTCTGGTGGGTTCTGGGCCAGGCAGGGGTCAGCCGGATAAAGGAGAGGTGACAGCTGGGCCCGTGGGCCCCAAACAATGCCCTCCCGTATCCCCTAAGGCAGGGCCTCTATATACTGTTAAACAGTTTGGGTCTTGCACAAAGATGCTGGGCCCAGGGAGCCAGCAGGAAATTAAACCCAGCCCCGGGCTCTGCTCACCAAGCCCAGAGCCTGGTGCAGAAATGCTTCTGCCTTTTCCCTATGTGATGCCATCCGGGCTGGTCGATATAGGTATGTCCCCACCCAAGGCTGGGGCTGTGGGGAACCACCTCTTTGAGGAGGAGCCCGGCGGAGAAATGGGTGCCTCCCTGAGGTCTGGGTCCTGAGATGTCTGTCCCCACCCTGAGCCCCACTATCCCTCCCTCCCCAGCTTCGCTCTGCCTCTTCCCAAAGCGGTTCCCTCGAGGCGAGGCTGTCTCACCATGAACCTGGCTCCTCTGCCCCCAGCACTGAGGACCCCCGTGGGCCTGTAGCCCTGGCTGGGCTGAGTGGAGCAGGAGCTCCAGGGAGAGGACCCATGGCAAGCCAAGCCTACAGTATCCCACAGCCCCCAGGAGGCTGCAAATCCTGGGGAGGTAGCCTCCCCATGCTGTCACACCCCCTGCCACACTGGGCGGGAACAAGCCGAGGGGAGGGACCAGTAGAAGGGGCACCTGTCCACTCCGCCCAAATTGCCTGCTGCCTGCGGCACTGATGATTGGCCAGGTCGCTTCCTGCATCTACCGGAGAACTCCTGGTCCCTTAGCTGTAGCGATGGCAGGATCCCTACCCTGCATTTACAGATGAGGAAACTGAGGGTCAGGAAGGCTCCCCTCAGATTGGCTGTGCCATCAATCAGCTGTGTGAGCTTGGGCAAACGGGTTAGCATCCCTCTACCTCAGTTTCCTAAAGTGTCCAAGGGGGCGATAGTCTCTCTTTCGCTGGGCTGCTCTGAGAAGGAAATGCACGTGTTATAAGATGACCTATAAAGTACTTCACCCATGCCTGGTGCACAGTCAGCCTCTTTATTTAAAAAATTGTTTTTAATGTTTATTTATTTTTGAGAGAGGGAGAGACAGCGTGAGTGGGGGAAGGCAGAGAGAGAGAGGCAGACACAGAATCCGAAGCAGGCTCCAGGCTCTGAGCTGTCAGCACAGAGCCCGACACGGGGCTCGAACCCACAAGCCGTGAGATCATGACCCGAGCCGAAGTCGGAGGCTCAACCGACTGAGCCACCTAGGCGCCCCAACAGTCAGCCTCTTTAAATGTCAGCTATGGTTTGGCAGTCATTGTCCCCATCACCGAAGGGAACCCACACAGCCTCCTGAGCCAGGGCCCAGAGAGCCTCCGAAACCCAGTGACTGTTCCCCTTCCTCACTATGTCCGAGCCTTCTGGTGCTTTGCACAGAGCCATGAACAAATGAACGACCGGGGTGGGGTGGGGGGGGGGGACCCTGGGAGGTTGTGCGTGCTGATTCACAGCCATGCACGCCCGCATGCACGCGCACACACGCAGTCTGGGCCAGTCTCCAGCTTCCAGGCCCCCTGCTCCAGCCCTATCCCGGGCCGGCATCCTGACCTGGCCACTCTTGCTCCATGAGACCAGCGGCTGCCTGCCGCTCAGCTGTGACCGGTCATCTTTGAGAACAAGGGGAGAAATCAGATGCAGGCAGAAACAGAGGGGAGGAGGAGAGTATTGGTGAATGAGAGACAGTATCAAGCTCCGCTAACTTGGGGGCTGGGAGTGCTTCTCAGGGGCCCAAAGGAGGGCCAGGGCACCGGAAGTTCGGGTAGCCGTGCCCCCCCCAGGGAGCTGCTGTGGCCCCTGTGTGCTGGCACTGACCATCTGTCCAGTCCTGCTCCTGGGCACCTGGCAGGGGACCTGAGGCCCAGGCAGGGAGGACATCCTGGGTGCACAGCAAGGCAGATGGGAGACCCGCTGGAGCCAGGGCTCTTGTTCCCCGGCTCCCTGCTGGTCCCAGGGGCACTATCTTGCTGGCCCCAGAGCCTTGCAGCCAGAGGGAAGCAATCCCAGGGCAAGACCAAGCCTGGTCCTGAGGGACTGGTTGAGCCAGGTTCACTCCCTTCCCTTCCAGCTTCTGCTCTCTCTGTGGGATGCTGTAAGCTACAGATGGCCCGGGGGTCCAGAGCCTTGGGGCCCATGAAGAGAGGGAGGGTGAGAAGCGTTAGCCCTAGAGAGGGTGATACAGACCTCTTGGGGGCAAGGACTTGAAGATGTGGGACGGTGACCTTGGGCTGGAGGAGCCTGAGCCCAGAGACAGGGTTCCTGGGCTGGGGGAGCCCAGGAGAGGAGGGACAGAAGCCCGGCCCCTTCCAGATGCCCAGTGTCCCAGGCCCCCCTCCCAGTGCCTGCTCTGTGAGCCTGCCCTTATGAGTTGTGAGTGTGTGTCTGTCTGTCAGTCTGTCTGCATCTGTGATCCCAGGATGGGGACCAGAGGCTCAGACAGGCTTGTGAGGACAAGGAGGCCTTGTATTTCCAGGCAAGCATCTCTCACCCCTGGGGAACAGCTCTTTTATTGACTTCTGAAAAGCTGGAAGGGACCCCGTCCTCACCTCTGCCCCCTGCAACAACTATCAGGGCGAGTGAAACCCTCAGTCTGCCCAGCTGTAACGGGTCTGATGTGAGGTCTCTTTTGTGGTGGAAAGGGCTGAGCGGGGGTGGGGGGTGGGGTCCAGGGTGGAGGAAGAGGGCTTGGGGGTTCATATGTGGCCAGGTCTGGTTTCCACTGGTGGCTGTGGGGCTCAGAACAAAAGGAAGCTGCTGGAAGAGCCCCTGGTTGCTGGTGAACTAATGGATACTCTTCAGCAGCCCGCTGCCCTTCCCCACCTCGGGCCACGTGAGGCAGACGGCTCCCTGCTTGGCCATTCCTGTGGGGGTCCCCACCTTCACACCCAGAACCCTAAGCCCCTAACCCCCCAAACACCCCTGTTTCTGGGATTTCAGGAAGACCCTAAGTGCATGGGGTATAGGGCAACAGAGTCATACTGCTGTGCTCATGGGAGGGGGCTTTTGGAGATCAAGCCCTGCTCTACCGGTCCAGTCCTCCAGCCTCGGGTGGGAAGAGGGGAGGGCAGCTGCAAGGAGGGCCCCTCCAAGGGAGCAGGCCTGAAGGAGGCGGGTCCCCCAGGAGGTCACAGCCTCCGCTAGAACTGCCCCCGCCTGGGGCCTGGAAACCCGGGCTTGACCTACTCTGCTGACCTTCCCAACCCAGCTTCTGGTTCAGGCTCCCAGGAGGGCAAGGGGAGGGGGAGAGCAGACATGAGGCAAGGATGAGGGAACTGGGCGGGGGGGGGGGGGGGGGTTGGTGTTGAGAAAAGGAGAGAGGAAGCTAGAGTCAGGAGAGCAGGGGGTAGGTAGAGGAAGAGGACAGAGAGAAAGAAACCAGGAGAGGGAGGGAGGAAAACCTCAGCCTGGTGGGTGCCCAGGGGGATGGAGGGGTAAGGAGGTGGGCCGAGGGCAGGGGTGGGGCGGCCTGGCACTGGAGCACGCTGGGCAGCCGGGCCTGGGAGCTGCAGCAGGAACCGCGGGGGAGGGGCTGCTCTCTGAGTTTCACTAAATGACTAGTGGGCATTATCCTAATTATAGCGGAGCAAGCTGAGCCTTCCCACTGGCGCAGCCGCCCCGCATCTCCTAATAAACAATTAGCCGCAAACAACAGAAAGAGAGAGAGAGAGAGAATGTGTGTGTGTGTGTGTGTGTGCGCCTGCCCGTGGGGGTGGGGGTGGGGTTTGGAGCTGGGCCTTGGGAAGGGAGGCTCTGGGGACAGCTGGGGAACCACCTCACCCCTGCAGCCCAGCCCAGCCCAGTCTGGGGGTCAGGGCTGCAGCGAACAGAGTGGCCCCAAAGGGCAGAGCAAGCCCGTGGGGGGCCCAGCTCATATTTAGAGGCTGCCTACGGACCGCAGGCACTAGGCTAGACTCCTGTCCCCACGATAACTCCAGGAAATAAATAACATCCCTATTTCTGCCTATGAGGGAACCAAAGCTCAGAGACGCTAAGAGGCTTGCCTAAGGCCACACAGCTGGGGTTAGGCTCCTTCAGGCCTCCTGATTTCCCTAGCTCTGCTCATTTCCTGGGAGCAATGGAAGCAGGAGACCTGGCATGCTGGACCAGTTGAGCTGTATTTCCAGAACAGCTCCGGCGGCTGGTGCTATCATGAACACAGTACTTTTCGGCCCGTCCACAGCCCAGGTCTCACGTTCTGACCACGGTCCGAGAGGTGGGCCTTCCTCTGAGCCCGTTTTAACTGAGGCTTCCTAGAGACAGGAAGGTATCTGTTCAAGATCTCAGGGGTTCTGTGGCAGAGCAGGGTTTGGAACTCAGACTCCTGGCCCCTGGGACAGGTCAGCAGGGTGGCGGTGGCGGGGGGTGGTCTGCTGGGGCTGCACAGCCAAAGCCCCATCTGGGGAGTTTCCAGCTGGGGAAGAGAGAGCCACCCAGGAAGAAGGAGAGCGCACTCCAAGCTGGTCTGGGCATCCGGACCTGGAGGAGGAGCCCATGATTGTCCTTCAGGATTGAGCCTTGCCTTGGTCTTCCTGACTCACTTACAAGCTGTCTAGTGTCTTCACTAGAGAGTCTTCTGTGGCCCCCAGCTTGGGGCCTTGGGAACTGGGTAGCTGGGGAGGGAGGCCCCTTCTTGAGCTGGCCCCTGGGCTGGAACATGTGTGTGTGAGGGCAAGTTTGGGGACCAGGGCATTGCCCCCTGCCAGGAGTGACCTGGGCCTGCAGAATGAGTAGTGCGACCAATCTGATACTGACAGTCCCCCCCCCTCTCCTGGGCAAAACACAGTTGGTCACTTTAAGAAGGAGGCTAACCATCCTTTCTCTGTCTGCCCCACAGGGTTGTCAAAGGGCGTTAAAAAGAACTAGGAAGTGTCCCGCAGGGTGACTGTAGGACCTGGGCTGGTTTCCTAGGGGTGGAGGCGGGGAGCCCTGGATGATGAGATCCGCCTGCCAGCTGGGAAGAGAGCAGAGGGTCAGCGTCACAACCTTGGATTCAAGCCACTTACTCTTTGAGCCTCAGCTCCCTCACTCACGAAATGGGGCCAAGGAAACCCACCTCTATACAGGTGTTATAAAGAACAGGTGTGGGAATCCCTACTGAGCGCTCTCATGGACTCTGGCTCACGGGTGTCCCCCTTTGGCCCCATGGAGCCTTCCGGATCTGCTCTGCCCTACCCTAACTGCCCCTCGAAGCCTAGGCCCTCTTGTGCCTGGTTTCTCTTGGCACCACAATGATTGACGGTCAGTCATCTACCTGATGCGCCATGGGCGTTTCTTTTTTTTTTTTTTCTTTTTTTTTTTTTTAAATTTTTTTCAACGTTTATTTATTTTTGGGACAGAGAGAGACAGAGCATGAATGGGGGAGGGGCAGAGAGAGAGGGAGACACAGAATCGGAAACAGGCTCCAGGCTCTGAGCCATCAGCCCAGAGCCTGATGCGGGGCTCGAACTCACGCACCTCAAGATCGTGACCTGGCTGAAGTCGGACGCTTAACCGACTGCGCCACCCAGGCGCCCCGCCATGGGCGTTTCTGATCCAGGGCTGGGGTCTTCCAGACTCTGATTGTAACCACCCACTTTACGGATGAGAAGACTGAGGTTTGGAGAACACGGACACCCTGCTCCTCCTCCTCCGCTCTGCCTCACTGCAACCCATTCCTCTTCCTTATGGGATGCTTTCTTTCCTCCTCCCGGTCCCACATCCCCACGAGTGTTTCATTCCCACAGTGCCCCGGTCGTGGGTCCTAACTTGCTCTCGAGTCACCTCCTTCCACTCCCCAGCCCACACACCTGGGTCTGGGCCACTCCAGCCATGCCCTCTGCCTCTGTGCCTTTGCACATGCTGTTCCCTATGCCTGTGGTGCTGTTCCCCACACGCTCCACCTGGTGGGTGCTCCTTGACCTTTGACTCCTCTCAAGGGTCACCTCCTCGATGATGCCCTCCTTGACCGCCCCCAAGACCGGGTTAGGCACTTCTGAGCCGCTCGCATTCACCATTCCGCATTTTTCTCTGTACAGGTTTTGCTTCCTCTTAGACCGAAGCCTTGCTGAGGGCAGGGGCTGGGCCTTTCACCTTGCAGCCCTGACCACTCAGTACAACAGTCCTCAATAAAGATATTCAACACATAAATATTTACTCAGCCCCTTCTCTGCTCAAAACCCTGCTGGGAGCTGCCAGGGAGCCAGAGATAAAGAAGATAGTTTCTGCCCGGAAGGAATTTGCAGGCTAACAGGGAGACCAGACAGGTACATAAATAACCACGCTAAAAGGTAGAATGCTGCAAGGCTCAGGAGGAGTGCAGGGTACCCTGGGTGTTCTAGGAGGAGCCAGATGCCCACATAAGAAACGCCAGGAGGGGGAGGAGGGACTGAGTGGCGGGGCCTTGGAGGAGGGTAGGAATACATCAACCGAGGAGTGTGATGAGACCCGGGAGGTGGGGGGCTTTCAGGCAGAGCGAGCGGGGGTGGGCAACGGGGCCAGGGGTGAAGGCAGCTCTGGGCTGGGTGGCATAGGGAGCTGAGGTGGACAGCAGGTGGCAGCGAGGGCGCGGGAAAGGCTTTGGTGCCGGACGGGTGAGTCTGGGGATTTTATCCCAATGGTTTTCAGACTGTATTCCCAGGGGCCCTGGGGCCCCTGCACAAGGGTCCCGGACCCTACAAGGCCTGGGGGTTCTGCAAGGGGGGTGCCGCAGAGGTCCTCGGCAGGTTTTGTAGACAGGGATTTTCACAAAGGCTTTCACGTGAATAATTGCCTTTAAAAGTTTGGGCCGTCATGCTGCGGGTGATGGGGAGCCCCTAGGGATCTGGAGCAAGGCAGGGAGGCCAGAGGTGGGGCCTGGCCTTATCTCCCAGTGCCTCCCAGGCACCCCACCCCCAACATACACTCAAGACAGCGGGCAAAAGCAGGAGACACGGATAAAACTGCTGTTCAGAGGGGCTGATGCAGGGCATGGGAAGCAAGTGCCATAATTACAAAGAATTTCCTGAGCTTATGTTAAATTGCAACAACCCGTCAGGTCAGCCTGGGCTCCAGGCATCCTGAGGTGAAGGGGCCAGACCCCGTGGCGGGCACCTGCCCTAGCCCCTCACCTCACCCCATGGCCCCCTCCGCTCACAACTGCCTTCTTCTCCCTCCTCTCCCATCCTGTCCCTGTCCCTGCCCCACTCCACACCAGTGCCTCCCAGAGGCTCTCTGAGAGAGATCTCACAGGCACCTGCCGGGAAGGCAGGAGAACTGAGCACAGGGCCCTCCCCAGACGTCCCCCCAACTCCACACCCGGAACGTGCTCGCCCCATGTCTGCTCATTTCAATCCCCAAATCCCGCCTCCTCTAGGAAGCCTGTGTGGGCTGCTGTAAAGCAAGACCGGTCAAGAAATTCTTATCCCTCCTGCAGAGGAGCCGGAGTTGAGAGTGGCTTGAATCTGAGCCCACATTCAAGGGAAGGAGAGAGCCACACGTGATGAACAATGTCTTCTGTGAGGGCCGGATGGGGGAACAGTGGCTTCTGTGTCCATCTTTAGTGTGCCTACCCCTCCTGACTCCAAGCACCCAGATGGATATTCAACTAGACATTTTTGAGGTTCCCTGCAGCCCTCAGATTCTGGGAGGGGCCATATAAGAGCAGATGACATTCTCTTCCATGCTAAGGCCACCTGCTTCCCGATCTCTGCTAAAGAGATCTGCTCAAACTCCTCTGTGGGCCTAATGCCCCCTGGTCGTTCTCAGGGCCCCGCGTCGTTGCTCATTTCCAAGAGGAAGCAACCAGAAGGGAGATAACAGAGTCACATTCTCAACAGTCTTTGCTCACACCAGAGCGTCTCAAGATGCCCTGGGGAAGAGGACAAGATGTCCTGACGCTCCAGGAAGGTGAGGACGTCTCGCAAGGACAACCATGATTCCTCCCACCCAAATGCCTGTCACCCTGTACCCTTGTCTGCCTCCCATGTGGACTGCAGCCCCTTGGACACGTGGGCAGACTCTCATCTCTGTATCCCCAGATCCTGGCTGGCATGTATGTTTTCCTAAATATTGAACTAAGATCAGTGAATGGAATTCGGTGGGGGTGGGGGGAGGAAGACTTGGAACTAAAAATGAGTTGGGAATTTCTTGGGGTCGGAGCTGCCCAATAACAGAAAGGACTGCCTTGTGGGGGTAGTGAGCTCCCCATCCCCAGAAGGATCCCAGCCACCTGAGGCTGACGATCTCCATCGGTGATACCGCACAGGCAGAGGGTTGGCCTGGATGACCTTCCAACCATGAGATTCTGGGAGGCTACCGTTCTTAGGAACTGCTGTCTGCTGTGGAAGGGCGGAGGAAAGGAAAGGAAAGGAGGAGGGGGGAAGGGGTGAGTGCGAGATGCAGAGAGGGGATAAGAGGCCCAGCGCTGTCTTTCCGGCAGGCCAGGCGCGGGCAGGGAGGGCAGATAGGACTGCAGCTGGAGAAACTGAAGCAGTCATGTCTCTGCTTGGTAGGAGAGGTCATGGGGTTGGGGTGCACACTGCTCCCCACTCCAGGTGGTCCGGTCCATCCAACACAAGCACAAACTAAGGGCATGAGACTGGGTCCCGCACCTCCCTGGGCACGTCCTAGCCCCTCCCTGGGCCTCAGTTTCTATGCCTGTGATCTCTTGGTCCCTTTCCGGCTCTGACTTGGCTCACTTTCTCCCTGGGTGGCAGATGGAATTATTGGTCTCAGTTCTTCAACGTCCTGCAGCCGTACGGTGCAGCTGTGCCCCAGCCGTGGCCTTGTGGTAGGTGGGGTATACCTCCCCAGCTCCTGATCTGGAGCTTGGCCACGGGACTTGCTTTAGCTAGTGAGATTTGAGTGAAGGAAACGCACGTAGACGCTTGAGATGTGCTTGCACGACTGGGACTTTCCATCACAAGAAGAGTAAGCCCTCAAGTAGCACCTGGTCCAAAGAGGATGTTGGGAGACATGGAGAGCCCGGGGTCCAAACAGCGGCTTGGAGTCCAGCCAGCCAAACCTGGTCTAGAATAGCCAAACCCCAGACGCCAGGCAGACTCACGAGAAATAGGCACACCTTAAGACAGATGGGGAAGTCTGTTACGCGGCATCGTCACGGCAATAGCTGACTGATAGCCTTTCCTGGATGTGTGGAATCCTGGTGCTGATGAGGGACTTTGAAAGATCCTCTCAGCCCTTCTTCTGCCAGTGGACGAGACCACGGCTTATTGGAGGCACAGCGCAGTTCCCTGTCTGTCTGCAGCCCAGGTGGGAGAGCGGGACGGGGTCAGGCCGTTCTGATGGTGGGGGTGTATTTGGGGGCTACTGGCACCTCCTGCAGGCTGGCTCTAGATGACCAAGGAAGGCTCTCCATAGGAGCTCGCCTAAAAGGGGCAGCCCCTCCTGTCCCGCGTAGCTACGGAGATGGGGGTGCCAAGCACAGCCGACCCGACCCCTTATTCTAAAAAGAGATACCTTCGCTGGGCTCCGCTGTGAAGAACCACGTGGTTCTGGAGCTGGGCTGAGCCCTCACTCATCATATGGTTCATGCTCTGAGGGCCCCAATTGCCCGTGTGACAGTCAGGGACAAGGGACCTGAGTCTGCTCACTTAGGACTTCATGGCTGATTACATACGGAAATGCAAGCCGCTCTTCAGGCAGCAGAGGACAGGCACGTCCCGCTCAGTGCTGCCCATGTAGGCACGGCCCCTCCAGGCTTGCCCCATTTTTCTGGGCCGTTCTGGGCAGCGGGAGTGCAAGCAGGGGCGGGGGTGGGGGGTTCTGCAGCTCAAGTTTGGACTCGGAGAAACCTGGCTTTGAATCCCAGCCCTGCCTCTTTCCAGCTGTGTGACCTTGAGCGAGCCACTCAACCTCGCTGAGCCTCAGCCACCTCTCCGTGAAAGTGGATGCTTCAAGGGGGTGCCGTGAGGATACGAAGCAAACTCCGCGTGTGGTGCCTGGTACAGATACGTGCTCAGTAATAAAGGCTCGCGACGGTTATTAATAATAAACCACTCTCATTAGGCTCAGGACTTGATCTTCCTGAAAACGCATCCGTTCCTTTATTTGGTCCTTCAAAGGCTTTCCATGTGCAGGTGAGGCCCAGAGAGGTCGTAACTGGATTCTAAGAGGGACAGACTCACAGGTAGCTAACTAAGCTGCCGAGGGTGCACAGAGCAGGGAATAATGGAGTCCGACGGGGACTCAGCAGGGCCCTCAGCTGGGGCCCGTGAGCGGGATTTTGCCAGGAAGGGTCAGGGATGGGCGGGTCAGCGAGGCGCTGTGGGACCTGCGGGGCTTGGGGAGTTCAGGCACCAGTGGCCATCTGGGTGGGGGGGCAGCCTGAGGGCATGTGTTCAGGGGGAGAGGGCAGAGAGGTGGGTGATGGCACAGGAGAAATAGCAAGGCCAGATCAGGGCCTCGGGTGCCACCCTGTATTCCCTCCACCCCATACATAGGCAACTAGGAAAGGTGGGAGGGTGGTGGTGACACGGTCAGACTTTCATTTTGAAAGTCCGCCCCGGACACCGGACGCAGGTGCAGCGGTCCAGCAGAGAGACGTGGAGCCCCGAGCGGGGTGGTGACAGCAAGGAAGCAGAGGCCCTTCCCAGAGAAGCCACTGTGAGGCGCAGACTCAAGGGCATATGTGCGCCTGGTCCTGGCTTCACGTTCACCAGCTGCTGTGTGGCCTTGGGTAAATTACCACCCTCTCTGGGCCCGCTTCCTTGTCTGCAAAATGGAAATAGTACTGGTACCTGCCTGAGAGGGTCATTGGGAGGATTAAATGAGTTAATATGTGCGAACCCCTTAGAAAAATGCCAGGTAATGGGTAAACACCAGTAAGTGACAACTATGGTAGCTGTCACTTTTTCTCTTTGCTTCCCTTCTCTTCCCTTCCCTTCTCTTCCCTTCCTTTCCCTTCCCTTCCCTTCCCGTCCCCCCCTCCCCTCCCCTCCCCTTCCCTCTCCTCTTCTTTTCTTTTCTCTTCTTTTCTTTTCTTTTCTTTTCTTTTCTTTTCTTTTCTTTTCTTATTGTTTAAAAAAATTTTTTTTAAATCCTCCAAGCTGGTTAACATATAGTGTTTGTTGCTGTCACTTTAAAGCAACTCGGTCAACCAGACCCAAGGCCAGGAGAGGGAGGGAGGAGGAGGAGGAGGGGGAGAGGTCTAGATGGTGGGCAGTTTGCCCACTTGGGCTTCTGGGTGGAAGGAGGGCAGTTGCAGTGAATGACGGAGGGCTCAGGGGTGACCAGGCTCGGTGGGTGACCAGAGTGAGGAAGCCGTGTGAGGAGACATGGATGATGGCTGGGTCCGGTGCCCAGGGATCTGAGCATGGCCGAGACGGCCGAGGGGGAGGGCTGCCCACCAGGGCACATGGCTGAGAGTGGCAGGCACGGACAGAAGCTGCAAGGAGGCTGAGAAGGCAGGGTCGGGGGACATGGGGACACCCGGGGGAAAGAGCTGGCCGGAGGAGGACAGTGCCACCGATCACACCCAGGGAAGGAACGGCCCCTGAGGGCTCCCTCCAAGGTCCAGGCCAAAGCCTGCTCAGCTCCGCCACCCATCTTGTCCTGTGTGTCCCCTGTCAAATGGATGCCTGTGCAGGAGTGGGCACGGCATACGTCCCTTCTTCCCACCTACCATGGCGTGGAGGTTTATTAAATAGGACCCCGAAGGCAACACTTGGCCAAGGCTGGGAGTCGTTGGCTGGCTTTCACGGAGCACGTCTACACGGCGTGCCGGCCCTGTGACCTCTCTGGGCCTCAGTCTCCCCACCAGTAACAACAGGACGAGGCTAAGCTGGCCCCTCCCTGGGTCCCTTCCCGCCCTGAAGCCTCTGTCCCGAGGCTCCAGGTGGTCTGTGAGTCTGTCGCCCTAGCCTCCTGTCCTGGGGGCCCCGATACCATAGAGGCCTGAGGTCACACACATCTGAGATGCAGCACTGGCTTTCCCTCAAAGGGAATGACCCGGGAGAGGATGCCGGGGAGGTGAGGCTCTCCCGCATTTGCCATGGTCCTGCACCTGACCCTCACCCATCCCGTCTCCCGTCGGCCAAGACGCAGCCACAAAGATGACTTCACGTAAGAACTTAGCACCAACAAACTCCCTCTGGGCCCCGCCCCGGCCATCTGGCCCTCCTCCTCTCCTGGGAGCCCGGCCTAGGCTGGGACGCATCTTACAGGACGAACTCCCGAAGGAGGCCGAGCCACTGTGTGGCCCTGTGCAGCTGGAGGTCTCCCGAGAGGGGACTCTCATCTCTCTGCAGACGGTGCACTTACCCCATCCCACTTGGACGTGCTCCCCCACCCTCTGCCCTTGGTGGAAGTGACTCTGGTCATGAGATGGGTTGAGGAAGCCACCTGGTAGGGGCTTAACGGGGAGCTCGACTCATTGCGTGCCGGACGCTGACCCTGCCTGTGGCGCCTTCCAGATTCTCTTCTCCTGCCCGCCTCCCCCGGAAACCACTGCCCCGGCTGATGCCCTCCCTCTGCCCTGAGTGTTAGGCCCAGATTGGGTCCCTGGGGATGAAATCTGAGCAGCCGCTGCCCTCAGGGGACACTGTGAACTTCTGGATCCCCCTCCTCCCTGCCAGTCCTCCAGGACTGCTCTCACCTCGACAGAATGGAAGCAGAGAGGGAGCACTCCATTTCCTTCCCCTCGACCTCCACTCCCTCTAGGAGGACTTGTCAAATGCGAGAGCCATAGGGTCCTAGCCCAATTTCCTCTTTGCTTCCGGCAATGCTACAGATGGGTAAACTAAGGCCCAGAGGAGCGAAGGGGCCTCACGAGATGCCGGGTAGCTGGAGCTGCATGTCGGGCTGGGGATCTGGCCTCTGACCCCGTGCTTGCCTAAAGTGCTGCTGTTCCCACCCCTCTTGTGGGTGAGGCCAGGTCCAGACGCTCCCAGGGCCCAGCTTCCAGGCAGCACTATCGCCCTTTCCAGAAGATGGCTGTTCTCTCCTTGGCCGGGAGGCCAAGCAGAGGCAGCTGGCTTTGCTTTGGAGACACTGATTTTTGTCCCTGCCTCCCTTTTCTTGTGGAAGGTGGAACCTGAGAGAGCGGGGAAGTGGTTTCCAAACTGTGTTCCTTGGAGCCTCTCAGGGACCATGGCAGCGGGGGCTCCCCTGGGCCTCAGGAGCACAGACTGAGCGCCTTCAGGAAATTGTAAGTCCAAATGGCCTGGGGAGAGAAGCGCTGGACTGGGCTTTGAATGCCTGGCTCAGATCTTTCTATTCCGCTAACCTGGAGTCATCTCCTCCCTGGAGGACCCCTAATTGCTCATCTGTGGGACAGGAATTAACCCTGCTTGACCTACCTTATGGGGCCCCTGCAGGGGTGATTGCCACAGAGGCCCTTGGGCAGTGCAATGGGAGGGGTCACAAGGTTCAGGAATGTCCCTGAGCCTGGGGCTTTGGGATGGGGATGGGAGAATGGCCACCAAGGCCAGGGCACTGCCTCCTCCTTCCTTTCCCGCTCCCTCCTCCCTTGGAAGCCCCAGAGGGACCGCAGCCATTACAGAGAAGGGACTTCAAGTCGACAAAGACAAATTGGCTTAATTGACCCAAATTAGCAGCAGGGAGGGCCCGGATGGCCCAGCTGCTGGTACATTTAATCACTGTCACCCTGTGTGGTCAGGGATAGCCCCCTCCCCCAAGGCCATCAGGGTCACCTCTCCTGTGAATGGCCGCCTCTCTGGAGTCCTCTGTCAGCAGGAAGTAGGGCTGGGACTTTGGGGACAAAGACAGCCTTGGGCCAGAGGTCGGAGCACCCTGCCGGGCTGAGCCTGGCTGTAGGAAAGACAGCCTGGTCCCAGATATACGGCAGCCCAGACAGCTGGGGGGCTCTCCCAAGCCCCTCATTCTGAGTTTAATGGCTGCCCCTTGGAGTGACAGCGATGCCCTGGGGACCAATGGCCAGTAGGCTGACTGTCATTCCTCCTTGGAGATGCTACCTGACTCTTGCACTTTAGAGGCTCCGGGAAGTGACACTGTTGGCCAGGCCTCTGGACCAGGCTCTGCTTCTCTCTTCTTTCCACCATATTCCTTAACGACACTGGGGTGATGGTCAAGTTGGGGTCTCCTGCAAACCCCTAGAAGGTTGTGAGCCAGAGCCCTCCTTGGTCTTTGGTGACACTCTTCCCAGGACTCTGGTCAGCTGTCACTGCCCAAATCCTGTGTCGTGGGAAGGCAGTAAGGAGACTCCTCCCCACTCCAACTTTTCCTGGGTTCTGCCTGCTTCCTGGTGGGGACTGTCCCTTCTCTCTTCCCACAGCAAACACTGTTAGAGACCCACGGTGAGCTGGACCCGGGCTAAAGCTCCAGGTCGGGGGTCCTGTGACCTCATGGCCTCCCCTTCACAGCTCCCCATCTCCAGCCATTTTTTCTACTTGGAATCTTTGATCTGTCCTTGTACCCCGTCCGCCCCCCCCCCCCCGGTGGAGGACGCCGTGTACAAAGGACCCTGACATCTGTGTCCTTCACAGCCACATCCCGGGCCCCAGCTCAGCGCTGGCCACTCTAACCCCTGCCCGTCTGCCTGTCCTGGATGTCTCAGCCCTTCTCTGACCTTCTCCTCAACCACCGCTCAGGCCCTCCTCCCTCTGACCACACTCCTCTCTGCCATCTCCATAAATGCCCACTGAGTTCAATCCGGGTACCCATATCACATCTCACTGTGGGCCCCAAGGTGGGTGAGGTCCATGCTGGGTTCACTGGGAGCAGAATATTCTCTCTCCCTCACACACACACACACACACACCAGCTTCTACATGGCTGCTCATCAAAAGTTTGCTGGAAATTGGGTATTAGAAACACATTTCAATGCCTTCCTCCATAAAGCCAGTATCATTGACAGCAGTTACATTCCCAGGCTAGCCCACCCAACAGATTTTGCCTATAAAGTGTTTATTAAATATTTTTAAAATTTTATTTGAGAGAGAGCGAGCAAGCATGAGCAAGCATGGGGGACGGGCAGAGACAGAGAGGGAGAGAGAAAGAATCTCAAGCAGGCTCCACGCTGTCGGCACAGAGCCCGATGGGGGCTCAAACTCACGAATTGTGAGATCATGACCCGAGCCGAAATCAAGAGTTGGATGCTTAGCCGACTGAGCCACTCAGGGGCCTCTCAATAAATATTTATTGGGTACCTACTATGTGTATAATGAAACTGAACAGCAGTTCTAAGAGTGTCACCTTGAGTTCTGGGTCCTGAAACAGGATCACGCGAGAGAGAGAAAGAGAAGAGAGAAAACAAAAGAAAGTTTCTCTTCAAATTACTTAAAAATAGGCCCATCCTTAACACTTTTTCTAGCCTCCTCCTCTTCCCCAGGGACCCCAGCGCCTCTGGCCCCCAGGCCCTCCAAGTGTCCCCTCCCCAGAGGACCCCAGCATGGGGACATCCCCACTGGGATCATCTAGGTTCTAGGAAGCTTTGTAAGATGCAGGTTCCCAGACCCCTCCCCAGCCACGCCAGGCGGGTGGGTCTGGGTGGGTCCTGGAAGGGGACAGTTGTCTCACTCCTCCCCGACCCCTTTTGCCCCAGTAGTGAGTCTGAAGAATCACCGGGGAGCCCATGCCGTACTCCAAGCTGGTGGCCTCAGAATCACTAGGGTTGGGACCCTAGACACCAGGAGTTATCTACAAACTCCTGAATGTGCAGCCAAGATTCAGAACTGCTCCCTGAGTTGTTCTACTTCTTTCCCTGCCCCTGAATCCACAGACACTGTCATCACACCTGCCCCTCACCCCTCCTCACCCCCATTCTTCTGGGGACCTTTGTCCCTGCCTCCACGGTGACACTTCCACGCACCTGCATTCGGACCAAGCAAGTGTCTGTGAGAACTGGGGCGAGGAGTCCACATCCTGGGTCAATCAAGTTTGGCAGCCAAATGTGACACCAGAGGGTGGAGGCCAGAGGCTGTGCTCGGGCAGCAGGGGCTGGACGGGATCCTCCCGCATCTCTCCCAGCTTTGGGGGGCGCGGTCAGGAGTTCTGTGAGTCACCACTTCCCCAGCCCCTGGAAAGCCTGCACTGCTGGGCCGGGGCTGGGTCCCTGCCTGGGTCCCATAGGGTCAGGCTGAGCATAGGCTCACGTCCCCAAGTTGGTGGAAGGTGATTTCACATTTGTAACAATTACTCACTTAATTGGGTTCCAATTAAATCGGAGAGGAAGCAGAGGGCTGTGTCTGTTTATTCTCCCCCTTTCAACTTCTGCGCATCACCAGGAGTGCAGGGAGGGTGACAAACGGGATTCATCCCATCTAGAACAATCCGCCTCCTGTCAGGGGTGGACGGGGCTGTCCTGGGGCCAGTCCCACCTGCCACCTTCTGAGTAGCTCTCATGCCAGCACTTCTAACCGGAGGCTGGACCCATTTCAGGGACCCTAGGGGGTGCTGGGGGCCCAGGCAAAAGCCAAAGTCTTCTCATGGGCTTCACCCCACAGGGGAACTGAGTGTGGTCCCAGGTAACTGGGGCCAGAGAGGTGGAAGGACTGCCCCTAATCAGGCAGCTCTAGCCAGACCCCCCCAAAGGCAGAGTGGATGGGGCCTCAGGGATGGATTAAGTAGGCCCAGAGCTTGCCAGCTGGGCTCCCTCGGGTGTCTCCAGGGCTGCCCTGGGGTGGCAGGGGAGGGTGGGGCAGATGAGCCCTCAGCGGGGGGGCACCTCTCTTCTCCATTTAACCAGTAGCTCTGCTTTGACTGCATCCTATAGTAATCGTATCATATGTAATATATAGTATATGATACATTATAGATTATGTATATCCCTGGCAATATATATTACATATTATAATATATTATGGATTATGTATTTCCCTGGTCATGGAGTCCAATTCTGTCACCTCTTAGAAAGGGAAACTGATGCCCGGAAGGGAGAAGAGACTTGTTTAAGTCCATGCCACCATTTTAGGACTTAGGTTGCTAGGATCAAGGTCTCCTGGCCCTGATCTCAGCCCCTTGTGGCCAGGAGATGGTGGGGGTGGGGGGCTTGGGGAGAGTTTATGGAGGGAAGCGGGGGGCAGGCCAGGGTCTCCTTGGAAGCACCTCCCTCCCACCCCTGGCCTCTGCTCCCCAAGAGGGGCCCCTCTCTGGTCCACCTTGGCCAAGAGGTCATCATGGTGGCTAAGGGGTGAGGCTGGGCTCATGTCCATGAGGGATGCCGCCCCGGCTGCCCCTCTGGCTGGATACTCTACCCCCAGGAGAACCAGGCCTATGTCTGGGGGTCCTGCTCATAGGAGCACCATAAAGGAGTCAACTCTGCAGAAGGGCACATGCCCAGTCAGTCTGGCACAAAGGAGGTATTTAGGAAAGCTTTGTAGAATGAATGAATGAATGAATGTGTGCATGCTTGACTGAGTCATAGAAATGGAGCCCAGTCTAAGAATCAGGGCCCAAGCTTCTAACATGGGTGAAGAAAATGAGGCTGTACAAGGCAGCTGGTTGCAGAACAAGGAGAGTTAGTCCTGCCCAGAGAGAACCCCCTGCCTGACCGGGCAGGTGCAGTCTCTCCTGGGAAAGCCTCATGTCTGATGGGGGAGGAGTCCCAGACTGAGAAGGGAGGCACAGCTCTGCCTTTGGCGGGTCCACAGGCTGGAGGGGTGGGGGAAGGGGAAGGGAGAATGTCAGTGTCTCAGGGATCTTCCTGTCTGATGGGGGATGCTCCTGCCTGAGGGAGGAGGCAAGGCGGGGTCCAGAGGCAGTGCCACCCCTTCCTGGGTTAAGGAGCAGAGGGCCCTGTGCCTGGGTGCTGGGCCTGAAGGAGCTGGGAGCTGCGGCCAGACAGGAGAGCCATCCACATTCTGGTCAGGCAGCCACTTGCTGAGTTATTATTATTTCTTTTTTTCTTTTTTTTTTTTTTTTTTGAGCTACTTAGAGCAATTTACAGAAATCATTTAGGGGCCGTTTAGGGAGAAGAGAAAAGATGAAGACTTTTAAAGGCAGGGCCCGGGGATGGTTTTATGCAGATCAGCTTTGCAGGGTTGCCAAGAAGGAGAATCTGGATTCTGAGGGGTGTGGGGAGGGGGAGGGGGCCTGCAGGGTCCCTCTCTGACAAATCTCTCAAGGCTGGGGTAGCAGCAGCCAGGGACCCAGGAAATGGATGGATGGGGAGTATATGGTGGGCGAAGAGATGTGACACATGAGGAGGGGAGCCAGCACCAGTGGATGTATGCCTTGGTTTCCCCTTTTGTAACTGGGGCACCTGCATGGGTGAGTTGATGGCTCTGGGACCAAGCTGAACGGGTGTGACTCTTCCTCTGATATTGGGGCAAGAGGCGGGGCCTTGGGCCTGGACCAAGAGACTCAGGAGATGGGGCCCAGGGGGAGCAGACGACAGTTCTCAAGAGGCAAAGGCAGCCTTCCCCTTCTACGACCTGGACCAGTCACGTCCCTTCTCTGAGCCTCAGTTTCCTCGTCCATGCAATGGGGATCAGGATTGCCAATTTCACAAGCTGGGCTTACCTGTGATGAGGTGATAGTGTGGTAGCCACTTTTGAACTGCCCAGGGTACCACACTCTTGGTCTCGGTAGGAAACGGTGGCGAACTTGAGGGATGAGAACCTGACCTTCAAACACCCCCTCCTCCTGCCCAGCCCCCCAGACAGGGGAAACTGCTCTCCCGAACAAGGACCTAAGTGACCTTGGCTGGGCTGGGATCAGAGGCCTGAATTGGGTGTCTGGAGAATGCAGGTCACGTATGTGTGCATCCATGTGCGGGCATGCGATTCGGCGGCGAGAGAAGTGGGGGCGGGGCGCGAGCGGAGGGAAAATCAGAAAACCGGTTGCACATTTAGCAAAGCCTTCCCCACAGTTCGCATTTCATGCTGTTTGTGATGTGATTATTGGAGATGGAATCTGGTTACTCGGTGTAAACACCATGCCCGCTGAGACCTACCCCCCAGATACAGCCGTAGGGGAAGCCGGAGATGGCGGGGTTACCCTGATCTGCGACTGACCAACCGGCTTCCTCCAGTGATTGCTGGCCACGCCCTCCCCTCCAACGCCCTCATGCAAAACCTCCGAAGACACCTGGCAAGCCCACTGGGCTGGGCATCAGGGACCTGGGTCTTAGGTGTGGCTTTGCCATCACAGACCGCTGTGTGAGCTGGGCCAAGATCTGTCCCTTTCTGGACCTTAGTGTCCCTATCTTTCAAATATGGATGGGAGGCATGAGAGGGGCACGTAGCTCCCATCTAGTTTCCCTGACCCAAGCTTCTCTGACCTTAAGTATCTCACCCCAATGAGCGGCCCTTCTGTGCCACGGTGCAGGTAGGACATCAGAGGACACCTGCTTTCCGTGTATTCAACACGCACTGACAGAGTGCCAGCTGCAGGCAGGGCGCTGTGTGCAGGGAGATTCACACTGTCTGCCTTCCCTCTGGCCAGTACATCAATAGCCAGGGTAATAATAGGTCTGGTCTCTCTGGTCTACACTCTGCATCCAGGCAGTGCTGGCTCCTCTACGTACATGAGCCCATCGGACCCCATGATCTAAGAGGTGGGTGTTGTTCATAACGGGGTTCTCGAACCGCTTTGCTGTACTCTCTCGAGCATGCCGCAGTCACTGGGCGGGCAAGACTGCACAGAATGGCCGCCCCAGTTGTTGTTACCGGAGCTCAAGTCACCAGTTTGCATAGCCTTTGAGAGCGGTTGTTGCAAAAGGAAGGAAGGAAGGAAGGAGGGAGAGAGGGAGGAAGGAAGGAAGGAAGGAGGAAGGAAGGAAGGAAGGAGGGAGAGAGGGAGGAAGGAAGGAAGGAAGGAAGGAGGAAGGAAGGAAGGAAGGAAGGAAGGAAGGAAGGAAGGAAGGAAGGAAGGAGGGAGGGAGGGAGGAAGGAAGGAGGGAGGAAGGAAGGAAGGAAGGAAGGAGGAAGGAGGGAGGGAGGGAGGGAGGAAGGAAGGAAGGAAGGAAGGAAGGAAGGAGGAAGGAAGGAGGAAGGAAGGAAGGAAGGAAGGAAGGAAGGAGGAAGGAGGGAGGGAGGGAGGGAGGAAGGAAGGAAGGAAGGAAGGAAGGAGGGAGGAAGGAGGGAGGGAGGGAGGGAGGGAGGGAGGAAGGAAGGAAGGAGGAAGGAAGGAAGGAAGGAAGGAAGGAAGGAAGGAAGGAGGAAGGAAGGAAGGAGGAAGGAAGGAAAGAGGGAGGGAGGGAGGGAGGAAGGAGGAAGGAAGGAAGGAAGGAAGGAAGGAAGGAAGGAAGAAGGAAGGAAGGAGGAAGGAAGGAAGGAAGGAAGGAAGGAAGGAAGGAGGAAGGAAGGGAGGGAGGGAAGGAGGAAGGAAGGAAGGAGGAAGGAAGGAAGGAGGAAGGAAGGAAGAAGGAAGGAGGAAGGAGGAAGGAAGGAAGGAAGGAAGGAAGGAAGGAAGGAAGGAGGAAGGAAAGAAGGGAGGGAGGGAAGGAGGAAGGAAGGAAGGAAGGAAGGAAGGTAGAGAGGAAGGAAGGAAGAAAAGAAAGAAGGAAGGGAGGGAGGAGGGAGGGAGAAAGGAGGGAGGAAGGAAGGAAAGCAGGCAGGAAGGGAGGGAGGGAGGCAGGGAGGAAGAAATTACTTCCCTCTGGTCTCTGTCACCCATTTAACTCCTAGATCTCTCTTCCCAGTGGCTCCCTGGGGAGAAAGGTGAGAGGAGAGAAAGAAGCAAGCTTTTAATTCTTTCCTTCCACAAATTTGTACTGAGCGTCTCTCCTGTGCCGGCCCCGAGCCAGGTGCTGGGAACATAGCAGGGAACAAAAGAGATGTGGCTCCTGTTCTCAGGAGCTTCCATTCCAAGGGCGTGTCAGTCTATGAACAAGCAGACACGTGACTACATGACCTGTCGGTGAAGGGAAACAGTGGGGGGCAGAGGGAGGTGTGGGCAGGGCCAGTTTGGATAGGGGATGGCCAGGGAGGGGCACTCCCGCAGCATGCACTTGAGTGGAGGCCTGAAGGGCGTGGGGGCATGAGTCATCCTTATCTGGGGGGAAAAGGCCAGATGGGGGACAGCAAGGGCCAAGTCCCCGAGGCTCTGTGCCTGGCGTGTATGAGGACAGCAGAGGACAGTGTGGTGGGGGCCAAGTGGCTGAGAAGGAAGATCCGGTCAGAGAGGTATTGTCGGGAAAAGTGACAGATCGTGCCAGCCTTGTCAGCCACAGTAAGGACTTTGGCCTTCACTCTCAGTGAGGTGGAGGGCTCTGAGCCGGAGAGGGACTTGGTGTGACATGTGGTTTACAGGATCTCCCGGTAGAGCGGGAAGGGGAAGCGGCCGGGAGCTGCCGGGCCCTGCATGGATGTGTCTCCAGGTCCCCCACGAATCACCCCAGGGCTGGGGCGGAACTGAGTCGACTCCACGTGGGCAGGGAATCTCCAAGGACTGCGGAAAGGACAGTGGCCCAGCTCATCAGTCCCAGGGGGCTGACTCCAGGGCTCCCCAAGGAACCTCCCAGGGGAGAACTTGGTAAGGTCCTTGGGGAGCATCTATCCCTGCACCGTCCAGGGTGGTGGCTACTCTCTAGGCTTCGCTACTGAGCCACTGAAACGCGGCTGGTTGGGATCGCGATGTGTAAGAGTTAGACACAGGGGCTTTTGAAGATTTAACATAAAATTAGAAAAAAAAAAAACCCAACAATGTAAAATAATTCCTAACTTTTGTGCTGATTACATGTTGAGATGACAACCTTTTGAATATATCGGTTAGAGTATGTTCAAAATCATTTCTCCTGTTTCTTTTCACCGTTTTCTTGCGTGATTACTAGGAAAACGTACCTTCCACATGTGGTATATTTCCATTGGGCAGCAATGATCCAATATAGCAGCCCTGATTTCAGGGACCCAGTATAGCAGCCCCGATTTCAGAGACAAGGAGAATGAACTCCAGTGGGAAGAAGGCTGTGTCTGAGGCCGGTGGTTGGCTGAGACAGCCCAGAGGCAGAGGAAGATTTGGTGGGAGGCTGGCAAGACCGGGGCCCTGAGGGCACTCCTAGGGGCTCACGATGAATAAGAAATGGTTACCGTGACCTGTACTGAGTTCTGACTGTGCTGGCAGGGTGCATAACCTCGGTTACCCTGCCCTCAACGCCCCTACAGGACGGATTTGCTTTTCTTTGTTTGCAGACGGGCAATCTGAGCCGGAGGACGGGGAGGAGGCAGCTCTGGGACCAGGGTCTCCGTGTGCTTTGGGCTGCAGGACGCATCAGAGCACGTGTTTTGGGAACCTCCCCGGCTCCGCGTCTATAACCCCAGACCCCATTTCTGGTCACCGAGCAGACCTGCCGAGAATGCAATGCAAATATCAGGAAGCCACAGCCTCACCGGCCCAGTGAGACCCAGGCAGTGCCACGGGGCCGGCTGCGGGACCTAGGAACGCCTCCCCTGGCCCCAGGCTGGAGAGGCACTGGGAACGGGGGCCGACACGGGTGGTGGCTTTCCTGGGAAGGGAAAGGAAGAGGAATGGAGGGAGGGCGAGGGGCCGGCTGCTGGCCACTGCTGTGTTTCAAACAGGCAGCATGTTGCTAGGAGGCATAAGGGTAAGAAAAATAAGACCCCAAACAAAACGAAATGAAAAAACCCAACCACCAGAAAACAGATCTCCGGGAAGTCTTTGGCACTGTCTTAACCATGCTTCCCAGCAGCGAGGCCTGGCTCCAGGCAAGAGAGGGAAGAAACAAACAGAACCTACCACATTTACTGGGCTGAGCCCTCCGGCAGGCTCACGGCTCCTGTTCCGGGCACATCCACCCTTACACCCTTGCAGCAGCCCAGCTCAAGAGAGATGATGCTATTATTCCCATTCTGCAGAGGGGGAAGCCGAGGCTTCTGGGTCACCCGGCTGCACCGAGGCAAGGGCTGAGATGCCAACCTACATTTGCATGACTTGAAAACCCACCCCCATTCTCTGACCTGACAGGGCTTCGTCTGAGAGTTCCCTGGAGCCCAAAGCTGGCAGGGACCCCTGGGATCTGTCCCCTTGGCCCTGGCTGCTAGTGGAGGTGGGAAACAGGGGGAGGCTGGGCTTTTGCTGAAAATACTGAGGGTGATCTTGCCTCTTTCCTCCTACCCAGCCACTTTCTCCAGGACTCCTGACTACCCCCCTACTCCCCCCCCCCCACCTCCCAGGGGTCATAAATGGCTGTGGGCTAAAGTGCCCTTTCTTCCGTGGGCTTTAGCTGCTAAAATAATCAAGATAGTTCCAAACACTGAGCCTTACGCTGCAGGCTCTGTACCTCACATTTGCCATCAGGTCTCACAGGTGGAAACCAAGGAGTAGAAAGAAGTCAGGCCATGGAAGAATGGCAGAGGCAGCACTCAGATCTGTCTCTCTGGTTCTACGGCTGGGCTCCTTGCCATATGGTGGTACCTCTTAGGACAGCTAGGGTCACTTACCATCCTTCCCAAGAGCCCTCACCCAACAGCGTTCTTCAGCACTGCTCCAATCTGCAGACTGCCCCCAACCAACTCATTGCTGAGAACCCTGCTTTGATCATGTCACTCCCTCACTCCAGAGCACTCAGTAGCTCCCCAGCACTCAATGGAACATGGAGTCAAAGCTCTGAGAGATCTCTAAAGATCATCCAGGTAAAGAATTCCCAACCATATACCCTGCATTTAGTCTGCCTATCCTGCTACTCCTTCCCAGGCAGCTTGGGTCTCCCTCGCTGGACTGAATTGTAGGCCAGCAACCATTTTTGCCCTGCATTTCTGTCTTCCCTAGGGTATCAGACACACAGTAGATGCTGACTGATTGGTCTTCAGGGGCGGCACTTCCTCCGTGAAGCCTCCCCTGACCTCTTGAATAGTTATGAGAGTTCTCCCTCCACAACCTACGACTTTATCCCTCCCGACAACCTACGACTGCATTTTATCACAGTCTGTGCAGACATGGTTCATTTGCTCAGGGCACCCCGTTAGAAGCCCCCCTTGGGACAGGCACCGTATTTTCTTCATAGTAACAACAATGACATTGACAACCTTCAGTTTTGGCACTTGGTATGGGCGGGCACTATTTTTTTTCAATGTTTAATTATTTATTTTGAGAGAGAGAGCCTTTGTGTGCGAGCAGGCTAGGGGAGAGGGAGAGAGGGAGGGAGAGAACCCCAAACAGGCTTCGTGCTGTCAGCGCAGAGCCCAAAGCAGGCCTCAATCTCATGAACCATGAGATCATGACCTGAGCCAAAATCAAGAGTCGGATGCTTAATTGACTGAGCCACCCAGGTGGCCCAAAGGCACTATTTTTTTTATGTTTATTTATTTTTGAGAGAGAGAGAGAGAGAGAGAGAGAGAGAGAGAGAGAGAGACAGAGTGTGAGCGGGGGAGGGGCAGAAAGAGAGACAGAGAGGGAGATACAGAATCCGAAGCAGGCTCCAGCTCTGAGCTGTCAGCACAGAACCCGACTCGGGGCTCGAACTCATGAACTGTGAGATCATGACCTGAGCTGAAGTCAGACGCTGAACCGACTGAGCCACCCAGGAGCCCCCAAGTCACTATTCCTAACATCCGACATGAAACAATGACTCATTTATCGAAACCATAACAACCCTACAAGTTGGGTACTTTTATAATCATTTGCAGATGAGGAAACCGAGGCACGAAGTGGTTCAGTGGCTTTGCCTGAAGTCACACAGGAAGTGACGACGCCGGGCAGGTTGGTTTTAGAGTCAAGCACAGGGAAAAAGTGAGGGCAGGGGAGGAGAGCTGTGGGCATCAGGGCTAAAACAAAATGGACCAAAGTCTACTCCTGGCTCCCCGGGGACAATTCCTGGTGCCCAGCTCAGGGAGTGGCATTTGGTAGGTACTCAGTTAACAGAAGTGATGAGCGAGGCAGTTAGATAATTCAACAGCTCCTCTGACACAGGCTTGTGGTCAGTGGGGGCCGCGCTGGAGGAGGGCTGCAGGCCTCTGCCCTATGCCAGTCCCCCCGCCGCATCTCACTCCACTACCTCCCCCGGCTCCTGCCTCCTCCCTCCAGCATTTCAGACCTCTCATGCATGGGGCAGGCGGCTGGCAGTGTTCCTCCTGCCGAGAACAGCCACAGAAAATTGAGATCATTTCTCTGCTGTGTTGGCAGCTGAGAAAATGGTAATTTTTCCTATTTTCAATCCAAGAGTTCTTTCCTATTGGACAAAGGCCTCCTACCACTTCTCTCTCCCCAGGAGGGGCAGGGCCCGGGAGAGTGCGGTCCCCCAACACCCACCCCGGGGGCAGGTTGCCTCCCTGCCTAAGGGGCGTGGGCTGCAGAGGTCATGCGGGTGGCAGGGGGCTGGTGGTGGAAGGAGGGGCCACCAGCCCAGCTCTTGCGGACATAAAACAGGGGCACAGAGAGAGAGGTCAAAGCAACAGGTAATCTGGAGTCACTGCAGGGTGTTCAGGGATCCAGGGAAATTGGGTTTTGCTTTCCTGGAACACAGAGCCGGGACACATCCTGGCTGTCTTCCTTCCCAAATCAGAGTGGTCTAGAAGATCTCTGTCCAAGCAAGTGCCTATAATCCGCCTGACCGCTGGAGTGGGTTTTTTTTTTTTTTTTTTTTTTTTTTTTTTTTGGTAAGGGATGATAATTAGTTAAAACAAAATCAGAATCTGTGACATAAACTGCAGCTAACTTAGCATCCCAAATGCCCCAGCTGAGATGAAGATACTGGCATCTGGCATCCATCACGGAGGCGATGGTGGGGGCCTGGCAAGAAGAGGCCGTGGAAGCATCCAGGGCTGCAGTTCCAGAGGTCCGAGCCCATCAGAGGAGGGCCGGACAGCCCCACGGCTCCTCGGCCGGGCGGGTCTGGAAATCAGCTTTGCCAATGCTTGGATCGTCTCTGCTGCAGCCTGCCCCCTCCGCACCCTGGGCCTGCCCCCGGTGGGGTGGCTGTGGGGCAGCCAGAAAGGCAGCCACAGCCGGGACTGTGAGGGTCAATGGGCCAAAGGGAGCACACAGAGGTCCCTCCCTGCGGCACCGACCCCACAGGTTCTGGGGCTCTGCAAGCCTGCAGCCCAGGTCACCCCTGCTCCAAACCCTGCTATGGCTCCCCATTTCCCTGAGCCTACAAGTCAATGTTCCTACAAGAGCCACCCGTCTGCCTCAGCTGTCCTCATCCTGCATTGTTGTGCAGCCCAGTCTCGCCTCCTTGCTGAATCTGAATGGTCAAGCCCACTCCTGCCCTAGGGTCTGCCCTCTGTAATATTCCCGTACTCGCTTCGTTTGCTTCCTACCTCCTTCAAGTGTGCTTAATGACACTTTATCAAGTGAGCATTCATTTTATACTGCACAACCCCTCCCAAAACACACACACACACACACACACACACACACACACACACACCCAATTCCCCATACCCTACCTTTTTTATTTTCCTTATAGCCCCTTTTGCCTTCTAACATATAATTCACTTATTTAATACAGTATATTTATTACTTGCTGTCTGTGTGCCTCACCACCTTCCACAAGAACACAGCCCCCACGAGTGCAGGGATTTTTGTTAAATTAAGACAAGTACCTTGAACGGCGCCTGGCCCACAGTAAGCACCGACTGAACACTCACGGAGTGACGGGGAAGATGTGTATGTACACAGGTATGTGCACGGACTCATCTGACAAATCACCAAACGCCTATTTTGTCCCAGACCTCCCAGCAGACCATGGGAATACAGCGGCCGGGAAGAGGCCACCCACTTTCCAGGTCCACTCATGCTTACGGCCAGCCGGGAGGCCACACAGCACACGCACACGGCAAATCGGCAAGGAGCTGAAGAAGGCAGTGGGTCTTTGCCCACCTGAGAATCAGGGTGGGCTTCCAAGAGGAAGTGTGGTTAGACTCTGGCCTGAAGGCTGAGCAGGAGATGGCTATGGAAGGGTGTTCTGGTCAGAGGGAACAGCATGTCCAGAGGCTCTGGCACGGAAAAGAACATTCATTCAAGGGACTGAAAGAGGTCTAGAGAGTAAGGGGAGAGGAGCTCGAGATGAGGGAGCCCACGTGTCTGTCTGTCCATGTCCGTGCTTATTCCCTGTGAGAGACAGACAGGTACGGCAAAGAAGACTTCCCTGTTCAGGGTTAGAAAGTAGAGCTGGTGTGGTGAGGATTCTGTGGAGGCTCAGTTTTGCCATCTGTAAAATGGGGATCGCAAGCGCTGCCTTCGCCCCGCCGCTGCCGTGGAACTCAGATGAGCTTGTGGACCTGAACCCCAAAGGGCTGCCTGATCTCTCAAGCATGTCTGGGTGTGCCCATGACCATGTGGGTGCACATGCGAGCGTGAGCCTGGGCCGCGAGCTCCCCGTGACACCATTCTCCTGCCGTGACAAGTCTGCTGCATCGTCTGTATCAATCCACCCAAAACACACTCGCTTCTGGCCCAGAGCCATACTCTCCAACAGCCCTGGGGGCGGCGGGGAGTGGAGGAGGAGGTCTGCAAGGTGGGGCCCCGCGCTTCTGGGTGAAGGTGGTCATCTTGTCTCTATCCGTCAGACCCTCACCGTGCAAGGGGACAAAGGCCATCTCTGAGGGCTTGGGCTGTGCCTCCTTCATTGGACTGGGGCTTCTCTGGCACGAGACCATGACGCCCCTTGTCATACTGGGCACTCCCGGGGGGTAGAAACCATTTTCCCTCTTCTCCTTTTGTCCCTCAGAAAAGCAGGGAGGTTGTCACTCAGTGCGACTGTGACTCACTCTGTTTAAGGATTGGCCACCTCTGGGACTGGGTGCCTGGGCAAGGGTTCAGGGTTAAGGGTGTCCCGGCTGCCAGGGGACTGCTCTCTAGGGTCTGATGCCATTCAGACCTGGCTTCTTGGAGAAAGATGCCTTTGAAAAGCTCAACTATTTTGAGTGTTGTCCTGTTTACCCAGCTGACCCTGGGCATATCACTCCCCAGCTCTGAGGGCCCTGAGGTAGGGGCCTAGGAAGTGGAGACAGGCTGCTAAACTCCACCAGTAAGCATGTGCCCTGCCCCCTGCCTCCCGTGTGGGCAGAACAGGAAAAGTCACTCAAGAGAAGAGAGTAAGGGGTTGCCTATCCTCACAGGCCAAGAAGGTGTGGGCGAGAATGTAGCAAGAAAGTGCAGGAAGGATTCAAGTTTAATACAAAGCAGAACTTTCCAGGGGGGCCTGGGGGCCTCAGTCGGTTTGGGCGTCCGACACCAGCTCAGGTCATGATCTTGCTACTCGGAGTTCAAGCCCTACGTCGTCCGGCTCTGTGCTGACAGCCCGGAGCCTGGAGCCTGTGCCTCCCTCTCTCTCTCTCTGCCCCTCCCCGGCTTGCACTCTCTCTCTCTCTCTCTCTTTCAAAAATAAATGCAACATTAAAAGAAAAAAAAAGCAAAACTTTCCAAAGGCAGAAAATTTAGGCCAAAAGGGATTTCCTTCAATTACCTTTTCCACCTTTTTCCGGCACCGAATTATTCATTCTTGCATTCATTCTCTCCTGCAACAACCATTGAGTAATCCAGGTAATTGCTTCCAACGTCCCATACATCCTGCTGGGTTGTCTCCAGAGCCTGGGGTGGAGGTGTGTGCATGGGGGGGCTGGGGGAGGCGGGACTGAAAGGGGCAAACAGGACAGAAGAAAGGAGAAGGGGACTTCTGGCCTCTCTGCCTGTGTCCCCAGAGAGGCTTGTGCCCTGTTATTGCACTGGCCTCCCAGAGACCAGTGTCCCATCCTTGGGGACAGCTGGAGGGCAGCAGAGCTGACTGAATTGATGGTAAGGAGGCCCCCTTTCCTTGTAAAAAGAGTAGGAAAATAGAAAAAAATTCATTTTCTTAAAAAAAAACCCACCACACCTGGCTCATTAATCTCTTATTAAAATTCTGTGTTGAGTACCGCCAAGGAAGAAGTAAGGAGAACTCTGGGGAGGGAACGGAGAGAGGGAAGGTGATCCCCTTGTTAGCATCTAATGTGGGCATCTGTGCAGGGAGGCACCGCACGGAGCAGAGACACGTTAAGGGACGAAACAGCAGGCTTGTCCATCACAACAAGAGACGTGGATGGGGGCGTGGGGGACACTGTCCCTTCATTGACAGAGAAGGAAAAAACTCAGAGAGGGAGATGGCTTCACTGCGGTTGCACAGCAAGTGGATGACAAATTCAGGATCTGAACCCCGCCTCCCTTCTCCTAGGGAATTCTGATTTCAAACTACCTTGAATTTCAGAATTTGGGCCTTTTTCTCATCTCTTCAACTGGACGCATGAAAGAGAGCTGAAGATCATGTCCGGAACCCCTCCACGTTCCCTGTTGTGCCTGGCGAGGTCTGTGAATGCCACTGGTGATTGGCTGTCTCGACTGGCTGGGACTCGAGGCTGGCTTGAGGCCAGAAGCGCGTCTTTGGACAAAGCCGGGAGATGGGGTTGGGGGGACGGCAACAGAGACGGTGGGATCCCTGCCAAGTGGCCTGGAGCAGACCGCCACTCCAGGAACTCCCTTTGGGCTCTGGTGCTAGTTCTGATTCCAGAACAAACTGGCAGGGTGACCTTGGCCAATCCCCGTCCCTCTCTGAGTGTCCGTTTCCTCATCTGCGTGAGGGCTGCAGCGGTGGCCGTGTGGTCCTTTTCAGTCACCGGTTTGGGGATGGACATCACCATGTGTAGGGCAGCAAGGTGAGCCCTCCCCTCGTCCCACCTGCCCCCCTGCCCTAGGTGGGTGGCAGGGGTTGGAGTTAGTGCCTCTAAGGGTCTCAGTTTCTGCGGCCTCACTGAGCACTCACTGCCAATCTCAGGCCTGGGGTCCGTCAGTTCCAGCCAGGCTGCCCCAGCGAGGGCCCCAGGCCCTCCCCTCATGTTCCAACGTGGCCTTGCCTCCTACAGCCAAGCACTGAGTTATCCTTAGGATTCTAATAAAGCTCATTTTCTGCCGCCAAGTTTATAACACATCCCCACCTACTGGTCTTAAACATAACAAGGCTGTGTTGTGGTGTAGGGCTCCATGTGGCCAGGATCAAGACGGGGGTGTGTGTTGGGGGGTGGGGGGAACACCATTCCTCACTCCAGGGGTCAGTGCTGACCCTCTTCTGCGGTGTCCCTCGTGCATCTCCAAAGGGTCATCGGTGGGGTGGGGCATGGCCCCAACCTACCAGGGAGGCTCGAGGTTGCCAGGCTGGGGACCAAAAGGTGAGGACGCACGCATCTGAGGTTGTGCAGTCAGATTGCCGTGGGACGCTACGTTCGTATCCTATGGAGTGCTGTTATAACATGTCACTCCAGAGACGTGTACCCTATATGTGCCCCTCAAGAGGGTGTGGGCACAGCCCTGCCCCATTCCTTTGCTCTCTTCCTGGTGTCTCTGCCTACCTCCTCCTTGTCCTGGCTTCTGCATGGCCCCCCTCCGCCTCCCACCGCCAAAGCTCCCTTTTCTTTTCTTTTTCTTTCTTTCTTTTTTTTTTTTTTTAAAGCTTTATTTATTTATTTTGAGAGACAGAGAAAGCAAAAGTTGGGGAGGAGCAGAGAGAGAGAGAGAGGGAGAGAGAGAGAATCCCAAGCAGGCTCTATACTGTCAGGGATGAGCCCAACGTGGGGCTCGAACTCACGAACCGTGAGATCACGGCCTGAACCGAAGTCGGACGCTTAACCGACTGAGCCACCCAGGTGCCCCCAGAGCTCCCTTTTCAATTGTGACTGGGAGGGCCCCTCAAGACGGGGCTGTCTTCCCACCCCATCCCTTTCTTCTGAGCACCTATCATGTGTCAAGCACTGGAGAGTGGGGCAAAAATGAAGAACACATAGCCTCTGTGCTAAATGGAAGGACGTGGGGACCAGGAGGGGTGCACACGCACAAACAGGCTCACGCACACCCTTCACACACCCACACTCCGGCGCATGAGGAGTGCTGGAAAGGCCACACAAAGAGCCAAGGCTGCACTAGAAAAAGCCATTGTTTCTGTCACAGGGTGGGGGCTGCTGGTGGGAAGCCCAGGGGTAACAGAGGCAGACTCCCTGGACTAGATGAGGTTTGACTTGGGTTCTGATGGCGACAGAGGGAGGGGCTGGTGGGGGCAAAAGCGGAGAGGCAGGAAGTGCCACTGAGGAGAAGACGTAGACCCAGACAAGATCGTGTAGGGCCTCTGATCCCTGGGGTGGGGGGGGGGCGCAAAGAGTGTATCCTTGATCCTACAGGCAGCAGGGAGCCAGTGCAGGTTACTGAGTAGGAGGCTGACATTATCAGCTCTACAACACATTTAACCAGCACCCTGCCCCCCTAAACTCCCATTCAAACTAAAAATGGAGCAGAAAGCCTCCCCAAAGACCAGATGCAGGAAAGTGGCCTTCTCTGATAGTCTCTGGCAGAAGCCTTGAGGCTAAGGGCTGCTGCCCCACAGGCTGAGCTGGGCCCTAAAAACGTAGTAGGGTTCTGTCCACACGTGGTATCTGCCCAGCGGTTCTGGCAGAATGTGAGGGGGGCAGGGCCGCGAGGGACTGCTTGTGCAAGATGGGGAGCACGAGGGAGACAGCCCAAGGTCACCCTGCCGGATGGCGCCAGAGTCAGACAGAAACCTAGGCTATCTGGCTCCCAGTCTGGCTGTGTGGTCAGAAGCCTGTGGCCTCAGTAGCCTGCCGGGCACCGAAGACTACAAGTCCCTCCCCTATCTCAGCATCTTTGGAGAGCCCAGAAATCCCAACCAACAGTTAGCTTGAAGTGAGACTAAATCCATGACCGCTTTTCTTGACAGAGGGACTGTCCGGGTGGGTGGGTGTCACACAGCCCCGAAGGAGGAAAGTCCAGGGAAGACGGGTTGTTTCTCAAGGGGGGGAGGAACTTCTGCGATTCTGGCCTTATCCAGCTCTGGAGTGGGGAGTTCCCCAAGCTTTGAGCATCTCCTGGCACCCTTCCCTGAGGATGGGGAGATTGAGGCATGGCATGGGAACTCCGGGAAGGGGCTCAGAAAGGGAGCCAGGTAACCAGGAAGGGAAACCACTTGCTCAGTGGGGGAATCCCACCCCACCTCTGCAAATAGCTTCTTTCTGATTGCTGGTCAGCCAGGGGTCTTGTGCATACTAGCACTGGCTGTGTGGAGGGACAGAGGAGAATAAGCCCACCGTTCTGTCTCCACCACTCCAGGACTAACGGGGTGCAGAAAAGACAGGGACATCTCAGGAGGAAACGAAGCAGACTGCTACCCCTCAGGAGAAGCAGGGCCAGGACGCCAAGGCCCCACTGGGGCTGGGTCTCTGGAAGCAGGCAGGATTCTAACAGGTGAGGGAGGAGAAATGATCTTTAATACCAGGCTGAGGGGTCAGGAAGCTGGGCAGTGGGAACCTAATAAGAGCGGCTGAGCTGCCCCCAGGTGGGGCCATGGCTGGGTTCTAGAAAGGAGACCCGACAATAAGACACAA
Organism: Lynx canadensis; assembly: GCF_007474595.2. Classification (NCBI taxonomy): domain Eukaryota; kingdom Metazoa; phylum Chordata; class Mammalia; order Carnivora; family Felidae; genus Lynx; species Lynx canadensis. The sequence goes on along the minus strand of NC_044316.2, from coordinate 21,820,709 downwards.
GACCGCAGGAGCGGGGCAGAACCACGCCTAGACCCAGGCCCCAGCTCAGTTTCCTCCTGCTAGGCGCCCACACTTCCTGCTCAGCAGGGACGGGTCACAGGCACAGCCCCTGCACCTCCAGTGCCCAGACGGGCACAGCCCACCTCCCCACCCCCTCCCCACCCTCAGTCTTGCACACGGAGCCGAGATTTCTGGTTCCCAGCTGCATTCCCCCTGCCCCTACCCCCCTCCCGCTGCCCTGCCCATTTTTCTTTTAAAGAACTGAGGTTAGCTGTGTCTGGTGAACTGAACTCAAACCGGCTCCCACCCAGAGTCAACCCCCCGGGGGCAGACAAGAGCCAATCTACCCTAGAGGGAGGTTGGCCTTATTCCTAACCCCAGGCCCCCAGATTCCCGGAACCCATTCCTTTCCTTCTTTCAACCTTGAGAAAGCGCCTTGGTCAGGGTGAGAGAGGCAGCTGGTTAGAGGCGGGGGGCAAGCTCAAGAGGGGCTTGGGCCGGCCCCTCAGGACTGGGCAGATGTGGGCAAACGCTGAGCCCGACACATCGAGGGTCTTCCATCAACCCGGAGAGCCCCCTGCCCTCTCCATCCAAGCCGCCTCCAGCCTGTCCAGGCTCACCCCTCAGCGTGGGGCGACAAAGCCCTCCCCACCCCCACCCCCGGTGGGGGAAATGTGTCCCAGGTCTGCTGGTTTCGTGTTGGGAGGGGGCAGGGGGCCTCTCTTCTCCATTCTCCTCCTCCGCCCCAGCTCTCTCCCTCTCCCCGCTCGGTCAGCGCCCCTCGCCTCCTGGAGCGCCTCCAGCTTGCGGAAGGCCCGCTGCAGCCTTCTCCCGTCGGCTCGGAGTTCCCACTCTGGGGAGGGGGGGGGCTGTTCAGCGACCCTCTGTCCCCTACCCGTATCCCTGCTGTCCCACTGCCAAAGCGCGCCAACGCCGGCCCCTCCCTCTCCCACCCCCTTTACCGCGGAGCCCGGGGCGAGCCTAGGGAGCAGACGCAACAGATTGCAGAACGCGAGAGCGCGGAGCCCGTCCCCTCCGCGCGCCGCTCGCCGCCCCGGCCCGCGCCCGTGGCCCAGACCCCCGCCCTCCAGGCTCGGCTAAGCCGGCCATTTAGATGCAGCTCACAGGACGGCGGGCGGCGAGCGGCGAGCCGCCGCGGCTCCCGGGGCCCCGGTCAGTCCACTTCCCTTCCCGAGGACCGCCGCAGGAAGCCAGGCGGCCGGCGGCGCGGCCCCGCACCGGCCTGCGCGCCCGCGGCGGAGAAGACAGGATCCCCGCGGACCCAAAGGCCCCCAGCCCCGCAGGTTGCGGGGGTGAAAGTGGAAGGAGGGGCGGCCCGGATGCGATCTAGCGGATCCCTTGGATCCCCATAGATCTCCGTGGGCGGACACGCCCCCAGACTCTAGGGTTTGGACCCTTCTTTCTAACCAGGAAAGGATTGGAGTGCCTACCCCCCTCCCCCCACCGCCCTTTTCGGGAGCCGGGCTCGGTCCCCAGGGCGGGGCTCGCAGCCGCCGCTCCCGCCAAAGGGCTAGGGGACTGAAGGTAACTCGAGCAGCAGCCCGAGATGCCAGGCTGGGAACCGCGGCTGCGAGTCCGGAGGGTGGGGGCTCGCCTTTCTCCAGTCTCCCCTGTGCCCCCTCCAGCGGCGCCCGCCGCATCTTCACTTCCCAATCCGCGCCGCGACACTTACCGTGGGCGAGCAGCGCCGAGAGGCAGAGCAGGGCGGCGCCGCCGCGGCCCGACATCCTTGGGGCCATGGCCGAGGCGGGAGCGGGAAGGGGCCGAGGGGGCAACAGTCCTCGACGACTTGGCCCCAGGCTGGGCTTGGTCACATCCAACTCAGGGTGGCCGTGGCGCCCGAATGTCTCTGCCGAAGCTCTGGGGGGCCAGGGAGTGCAATTCGGGGACACTTTGAGGGGAGGGGGCGTCCCAGGCGCCGCCGGCTACACCCTCGGAGCTGGTAGGGGCGCAGCTCCGGGCGGGAGGAGCCTCCACCTCCCCCGGCTGGTGCCCCCTGCAGGATCTGTGCGGCGAGGGGGGAGCCGCACGTGCGGTCCCGGAGCCCAGTGGCCACCGGCGTCTCGGGGACTGCCTAGAGCCAAGTGCTGGATTCCCCAGCCCCGAGGCCCAGCTCGAACCCGAACTCGCTCGAGGGTGCAGATTTCCGACGCAAGCCCCAGTTTCTTCGGTTTCGGTAGTAACCCCACATAGATAGCGCGGCTTCCTTCCTCCAAGCGCCCTGCAGCAGCCCCAGCATAGAAATTCCAGGTTAGGTGCAAATGAATGATTTCTTTCGCAAAGAAAGAGCAAATCCAGGCAACTTTAATCCATCTGGAGCAGGAAAAGTTTCCGTGCGGTGCTGAGACCGGCGACGCGGGTCGCCACCACCCTGGGCGACGCCGGGACAAAATGCCCGAGGCAGGCGGCCAGCAGCTCGTCCCCTCGCAGAGCTCGCTGCTCAGCTCCAGCGCGCTCTCTCCAGTCTCGACCAGGGCCCGGGCTCCACGCAGGCTGGCTCAGCGCCGCCTGCCCGGGCAGCGGCTCCGCGGCTGGGGCGAGGGTGGTGCGGCCGGAACGCGCTGCCCCATGGAGATGGGGCTCGGAGAAGCGGGGGAGCGGGACAGCCGGCTAATGCGCTCGACCCGCGCCCTCCCTGCCAGGGGTGCCGACTCCAGCCTCCCGGCCGGTAAGCCGTACTAGGATGGAGAAGGGTTCGGCCAGCCCGCCGCGGCCCCGAGCCGCTCCCCTCTCCTCCCAGGTCTCGCTGTCTCAGCAGAGGGGCACGCCGCTCCGCCTCGCTCGTCGCCTTCCCCGGGGGGACCTGCACAAACCTTGAACTTTTCGGGGGTTCAGAGTCTCCGATGTCTCCTTCTCCCCGCCGCCCCCGCCCTGCCCCCGGATACCGGCTCGCGCGCTGTCTCGGTGCAGCCAGGCATCGGCTGCCTCTCTCGGAGTCAGTTTGGGCGAGCGGAGCGCCGCGCCAGCCCAGGCTGCGGGCGGCGAGACCCGGGCGCCACGCCAGGGGCCGAGGCACCGGGCGCCCGCGCAGCCCGCGGCCAGGGAGGCGGCAGCTGGAGCCTACGGGGCCGAGCCGAGAGGAGGTGCCGGCAGGGGGGCCGGCTCCCCATGGACGTGTGTGGGGGGAGAAGAATCAAGGAGCAAAAAGCGAGAGGAGGTGGGGGGGAGCCACAGTTGCACGAAGCCACCGCCGCCGCCGCCGCTGCCTCCTCGGCGCTCGCGCCGGCTGCTCCGCCGTAAATGACTCGAGAGAGACACACACACTCGCGCCCGCCCGCCCTCCTCCCCCGTCCGGGATTCAGCGCCCACCCCGGCAGTAGCGGGCGCGGAGCCTGGCGCGCTCGCTCCCTTCCCCTCCCCTCCCAGATTCCCCGTGGTCACGTGGGCCCGGAGCGCGCGGCCCACGACTCGCGCGCCTCGGAGACACCCCCCCCCCCACCCTGCTCCCCCCACCCCGGTCCACGTGTCCATTCCGCATTCCCAGCCTGGGGGCGCGCGCGGCTCCTTAATGAGACTCGGGCCGCGGCCGACCTCGCGATTCCGCTCGCCTCTCTTTTATGTTTTATTTTTTCCTCCCCATTGTAGGCTAGCGCTGGGGCCCGAGCGGGGCCGGCCGGCTGCGGTGGCTGCATTTCCCCCGGGTAGACGCCACCGCAACCACCGATGTCCCTTTTCAAAGGAAGCACGCTCCTCGCCGGGCGCCGGAGGTGCTTTCCAGCCGCTCTGCCAGAGGCGCGGGTAGGGGGCACTCTACCCCCACCCCCTGAGTCTGTGCGGGGCTCTCGGGGGGCACTGGGTGGGAATCGACCGAGCTGCCGCGCCCTGCCCCTCCGCCGCGCTGGAACTCGTCGGCTCAGCTTCGTTTGGGATGGATCTGGGGCGCAGCTGGGGAAAAACCCGTCCGATGCTGGGGGTGGGGGGGGGGGAGGAGGGGGACGTGCCTTTCTACAGGTTGTTTTGCAAGCCTTTAAAGGGACGTGCGGGTAGTGGTTGGGATCTGCCCCTCTGGCACACTCACCAGAGCACCTGCTGACGAGGGGGAGGGGCGACGGGGGTGGCGTTCTTTCCCACCGTCAGGCCGGTTCCATTAGAGCGCAACCCAGATCAGACCCGACAAGTCAACCGTCAACCGTCAGCCAGGCGTTCGATCAATGGCAATGATTTTATAGCATCCTTGGGTGTGGGGCCCCAGCCCCCAGGGGCCGGCTCTCAATCCCACTCAGCTCGGGAGGGACGGGGTCTTCAAGCCTATGGACATACCTCTTATGGGGGGGGGGTGACTATGGGTCTTGAGGGCCACTCCGCCACACTTGTGCATGCGTCCAGAGAGTGTGGGGTGAGGTAGGTCAGAACAAGGCTAGCTGGGGTGCTCAATCTATGTCCCCCATGTGCCTGACTCTGCCCTAGACTTCTTAACCCTGTTATCCAGGAAACTGGCATTTTCTTTTTGGAAAATGGGCTTGGACGGTTCCTGGAAGCCTCCCTCCTCCCTGGCAGCCTGCTGTTGCTGTCTCAGCTTAGAACGGGGCCTGCCGAGAGCCGCTCTCGCCCCTCCCCCATGCCCACATCTGTCTGGAGCTCCGAGGCGCAGCTACCGAGGGCTGGCCAGGCACTTGGAGGCCCTGGGGATGGATGGAAGGTGCTGGAGTCATCAAGGAAGATGATTCTCATTAGGCCCCTAATGCCTCACAGCAATTAATGTCACCCAAAGGCTTATTAGCCATCCCACTGAGAGGCTAGTGAGGAGATCCGTGTATGGAAGAAAGGGGGAAAAGAAGCCACCTTCCTTTCTCCCTCCCCAAATGGAAGGGGGCACAGGGCTTGTAAAGAGTAAGTCCAGAGGAGAGACACAAGTTTGCTTTTCTGAGCTGAGGACCCACTGCCCCCAGTGATGTGGGGCAAGCCATCCTCCCCAGATGTCTGCCGCTGACGTGGGCCAGCATTTCCAGCCACTCTCCCAGCCTTCTCCGGAAACCGAGCCCAGGAGACTTCTGGTTCTTCTCTGCACCGCATCCACCCTCCCCTCCCCCGGCTCTTAGGTGAAGGGAAAGTAGCCTCCCCTCCCTCCTCCTTTCACAACACTTCGGTGAGTGACTCCAGCCCCACAGGCCCTGCTCACAACAGAGAGCAAGGTAGACCTAGCCCATCCTCATGGAACTTCCACTCTAGAGGGGAAGACAGACTTTCAGCCAATCACTGATGGCCACTGTGATAAGTTATAAGGCAACATGCATTTTGGCTCCTCTTACAGAGGAGACTGAGGCCCAGGGTCAGGAAAGGGGGGCAGCCTGCTATGTAATTTCAGTCCCAGGTTCTTCTGGTCCCCCCCCCCCCACCCCCGCCTCCACCGAAGAGTCTTCTGCCTGGTCAGCATATCTGATTATCCTCTGTTGCTCCAAGTGGCAGTTCGTTCTCCTCACCCTAGGGAGTAGAGGGCTGCTGGCAGCCCACCTGGAGAATAAAATGCCCAAGTTGTTCCAACTCCAGAGCCCCGTGGGCCTGTTACTGTTCTAGAGCTCAGGGAGAGAGCAGCGGGCAAGGGGTAGACACAGCCAGCTGCCGTAACAATCCCAATCCCGTATGTCATTTACTGGGAAAGGGGCTCACACCTTCCTGCGGTCCTTTCCTGCCACACCCACAGACTGCCCCCACCTCACCTGTGGGCTTCCTCATGGATCCCACCTGGAACCTGGGTAGGAGCCCAGACTGGAGGAAGGACCGGCATGTATGTACTCTTCTTCCCCAAATGGACGCCTTATTCATTCAGGTGGCGGCGTCTCCTTTCTGCTGTTACCAGTTTGTTCAGGGTCAGGTGTCTTTCTAGCCAGAGGGCTGGCAATGGTTGGGGATGTCCTAGATCCCCAGCTCCTGGGCGCTGCCTGGAGCAGCCCCACCTTCCTGCCAGACAGCCAAAGAGTCAGTGGGGCTCTATGTCAGGTCCCTGTGCCCTGCGTGGATGTCCCCGAGGGAGCTAGGCTGAACCAGGCACCTGGTTTCACCTCTGCCACCATGGTGGACCTGATGACATCTGCCCTATCAGCATGTCCCTGTGTTTCAGGATGCCTGCGGAGAAGAGAAGATGGACAGGCCAACGTGGGACTTCACTAAGGGGGAAGTCCCCCCATTTGGGGGGAGTTCCTGGGATTCCCCAAGAATCCTAGTCTGGCTCAGCTGGCGAGCGGCTCAGAGATTTCCTACATTAGCCCTCTCCGTTTACAGCTGCAAAAACTGAGGTCATTTGATTCATTCATTTTATTAGTTAATTCATTTTATTAAATACTTCAACTTTTTTCTATTGAGCTCTAATTACATGTGAAGCATTGTGTTAGGTACTGGAATACGTCGGTTGGATAAGACAGACAAGAGCCAGATGGGGAAGTTCAAGAGCTTAGTTCTACAAACCCATATTGAGTGCCTAGTCATATAATAGCCAACATTTATTGAGTGTTTTTGATATGCCAGGCATCGTTCTGGGCATTTTGCATGCATTATTATCTGGGTTCTTGTGACAACCCTGTTAAGTAGATACTATTACTGGGGCGCCTGGGTGGCTCAGTCTGTTGAAGCTTCCAACTCTTGATTTCGGTTCAGGTCATGGTCTCATGGTTTGTCGGTTTGAGCCCTGCCCTGGACTCTGGGCTGACAGTGCAGAAGCTGCTTGGGAGTCTCCCTCTCTCTCTCTCTCTCCCTCCCTTTCTGCCCCTCTCTTTCTCTCAAAATAAATAAATAAACTTAAAAAAAAAGTATGTACTATTATTGCTATTTTCCAGACGAGGAGACGGAGATTCAGAGAAGGTTAAGTGTCTTGCCTAAGTTCGCACAGCTAGAAAGTAGCTGAGCTCCAACTCAGGTATGTAACCCATTTAACCACTTTTACTGTGAGGTGTAAGTTCCCAAGATGCCCTGTGACAAAGCTATTGCCTCTGACTGGAGAAACTCATAGTCAGTGGGGACATTCAATGCCGGGGGTGGTGGTGGTGGGGGTGGCTGTGGAGGCAGTCCTGTGGAGGCCAGCACAGGGGTTCCCGGGGACAGGAGCCTCTGATGAGAGGGTAGTGTCCTTTGCACAGCACCGTGCTACAGCTAATTCCCCAGTGTGAATCCTCTGCCCCAGCCGGGCTAGGCCAGCCGGCACCATCACCAGGCAAGGGTCCAAATCCTGCTTAGTTACCCTGCTCAGTTTCTTTCTGTGTCCTGAGCAACCAGTCATTACTACACGGTTAATCCCTACCCTCCCCCATCCCCCCTAGTAGGGGGTCAGGTTCTCAATTAGGATTGTGATAAGAATCCACTATATTCTTATTGTATAGATAAGAAACCCGAAGCCCAGAGAGAGCTAGTGACTGGCCCAAGGTCACACAGCCAGTTATTGACAGACAGGAATATAACCCAGTGTAAGGATAAGCCTGGCACCCTGCCCCACGGTGTGGCCATCCCCAAAGTTTTACCACCTGTCTCAGTCCCGCTGTGGACTTGGGAACCAGTCTTCTCTTTGATGGAGGTATTGAGGCTCCCAGGTCGTTATTTTGGGGGTTCAACCCTCATTTGGTTCAGCTCAGACCTTAGATTCGGTTTAGTAATTGCATTTACATCCTCATTCACTTATTCCGTCTCACTTTGGACACCTCTTGCTCTCTGAAGCCTTCCTGGACACTCCCTACACCCACCCTTATTTTGTGCACTTGGGGGGGTCTTGTTTCCTGAATCCAAGCATGCATGGCATTGTGTCCATGTGTCTTCTGTCCTCCTATAATGGGGAGACCCAGGAAAACAGGCACCATGTCTCTGTTGTGCCCATTGTACACCTCTGGCCTGACACCTGTTGGGTGCTCAGTTAATGGCTATTGAATAAATGAATTCTTGACTACCTACTATGTGTCTGGAGCTAAGCTAGCTGAATCAAATGGTCTCTGCCCTCAGAGAGCTCACCGTTGTGTGGAAGAGGTAGGGATTGTGAGGTAGGGGAGCTGGGAGCACTTTCACAGAAGGAAACACAGGAGAGGTGGGGGCTGGAACAAAGAGCATCTAGTTCAGCCTCGGTCTTGGTGGTGGGAGGGCTTCCTGGAGGAGGTGAGCTTTGAGCTGCACTGAAGGAACGGCAAGCGGGGGCACATCAGGAAAGTAGGGGGGAGAGGCAGGAGAGGAGGCGGCTGTAGGAAGAGGATGCAGCTTTCCTGTGGGCTTGGAGCTGAGGAGGGGGGCGGTACAGTATGATCAGGAAACAACACAGCCGGAGCACTGAGAGCCGGGGTCACTGAGAGCCGGGGTGGCGCTGGGGACGGAGGCTGGAGAGGCAAGCAGGCACACAAAGGTATATGCCTGTGATGCCACGCACACCCACGTTATTATATTCAGTTACAACCTCACACGTACACAGGCAAAGACACTGAGATGCTTCTAAAGCGTCTTAACAAAGCATGCGTGTGCATAGCCACACACACACACACACACACACACACACACACACACACACACACGCACACTCACCAACTCTGCAAAATGAGTTGCCCCCTGAACCATCTGTTTGCGGTCTTTCTAGTTTCATTTCCCCAGAGCACTCCACCTTCGGTTCTTCCGGGCTGCACACTCCCTCCAGCCCCTACCCTCTGCCAGCCCTGACTCTAGCTGTCCCCTTTCCCTTCCTCCCTCGGGCACACACTGACAGTAAGCTAGGACCACCCCTGGGCACCCGGCCAAGGGAGCATTTGGACTCCGGCCATGCGGGCCTGGGCTCTGCTCTCCTGTCTTTTCCTCCCCACCCCCCCCCCCACATGGCTTCACTTAATTCCAGGGCAAAGTTCTGATCAAATGTGAAGCAGAGAAATGGAGAGCCAGAACCGAGGAGAGAGAGAGAGAGAGAGAGAGAGAGAGAGAGAGAGAGAGATACAGAGTGAGCGAGCACACTCTCTTTGCCACGGCCCAGCAGCTAAATGGCAGTAAACTCTTGGTTTTCCTACAACTTACTCAAGTTCTCTTTTGTTCTCCAACGTGACTGCCAGGTGCAGGAGGAGGAGGAAGAGCCCGGGGCCCAGCTTCTCCGCAGAGCCTCCCAAACCACCGTCTGTGATGCCACAGAGTTATGGAGCCAGCTCTGCCAGGCTCCTGGGCTTCGTAGCACCCGGACTCCTGCTTGGGGTGGAGAATGCCAGGCTGGGCTGCTGGGGAGGCTGAGAGGGGGACCCAGGTGTGCTGAGCGTTGGCGAGGAAGCCCTCACGCTGTAGGCTTGTACGCCTGTTCAAGGCCATCTGGGAAATCCATGAGTGCTACAGGTGGGGCCAGGAGACCCAGGACCCTGGGCGACTCGCCTGACTTCACACAGGGAGCTCCTTCAGAGCTGGGATCCAAACTGGGGTTCTCCTTTCTGCTCCTGTAAGATGGGAACCCGTGCTTTCCCTTCCCACCCCACCCCCAAATCTGATTCTCAGCTTCTTTATGTCTCATCCTTGCTATAAGGCCAGCTGCGGTGCCCCGCTGGAACAGGATTAATTCCAAATTGCCCGGATTGCCATTTAGCACTTGACACACACCTTCTCCTCACCTTTAGACACTCTTCCCCCTGACATCGGCTGTGCACTTCTCTACCTTGGGGGCACTTTGCCTGCTGCTCTTCCTGCTTAGAAGCCTCGTTCCTCCTTCCCCACCTCCTAGCGGAGCCTTATCTGCAAAGCCTTATTCATCACTCCAGATGGAATCAATCGTTGTCTGCCTTGTAGTTCGGATTCGCCTGATCTCTTAGCTTTTCCTATTCACTTATAAAATCCTTAAGGACAAAGATTATATCTTATTCATCTTCAGATCCTTCCACAACACTGAACACGGTCCCATACATGCAGCAAGTGTCCGACAAATGGTTCGTGAACAAATGAATGAATACAGGAAGGGCAGAGGGGCAATCGTGGTTTGGACACGTGTCCTGCAATGGCTCAGACACTTCCCATCCATCACCTATCTGAATCCTCACTATGTAGCTGAGTGGTATGTAAATATCACCCCCCTTGGGTGATGAGGAAGCTGAGGCCCAGAGAGGCAAAGTAACGTGCCCAAAGCTACACAGCTTAGAAAGGGGTGGGGCTGGGGTTCTGTTCCAAGCCTGTCTGTCCCTAATGCTTGGTCTTGTCACCTGCTCAGAGCATAATTATAAATGTCCTCTGAGGCTGATCTCCCCATGACTTCTCATGATTACCTCAAAATCCAAAAGCAGGGGGTGAAGAGAGTCTGGGGGTGATGGCAGTGTCTTCTTCACTTGGAGACTCCCCTCCTCCCTTCTGAAGCTAAGTGAAGGCATCCTTGTCTCCACCTTGACACCTGTCTTTCAGATCCTCATAGGCAGCTACCCGGGGCTGTCTAGTGGGTGGTTCGAACCCTAATTCCTGGAGCCAGGCTGTCTGTGCTCAAAGCTCAGTTCTGTTGCCTACTAGCTGTGTGACCTTGGGCAACTGCCTTAACCTCTCTGTGCCCCAGTGCCTCATCTCTAAAATGTGGATATTGGTAGTTACCTACCTTGCAGTGTCACGAAGGACTTTGGAGCAGTGACTGGCTCATGGTAAGTCCTGTGCCTGTCTGCTGCCGTTATTATCCACATCTGTGCCACCTCTGAGAGGCAAGCCCCAAAGGGTTTGCCTTCTCCCTTGTCTTTTGAGAAGAGTGGCCTCCATTTCTGCCTGTGCGTTCTTGACGGGCGCTCGAAACTCTCTAGGCCTCCTCTGTAAGATTAGGAAGCAAAATTGGGCAGGGAGAACAGCTCCAAGGAAAAGCCAAATCAAAGTGACTTTTGTGGTGACAAATGCTTAATAATAACTTTACAAATCCAGTTGAATTACTATGAATAACAACCCCTTTTTTTTTTCTTGTATGGATACCGCTCCCGTCTCCCAGAGAGCACACAGCTACAACCCTGAAATCCACCCAAAAGAATCATTACCAGGAAAACAAGCTAAAAATAACCCCAAAGGAAGCAGTGCCAGCTGAAAAGCAGTTCTTTGGAGGTGGGGGGTGTCCAAGGAACGGTTCTGTTGCTTCTGGGGTATAATTCTTAAATCTGGAGTTGCTTGGAGAGGTGGGGCCTGTCTCCCTGCCCCCACAGTCTAGGCCCCTAGGTCAGCTTTAGTATGGTCTTTGGGCATCTGGCCTCCTGCCATCTTCTAGTGGCCCAAGGAAGCCTGTGGCATGTTGGGGCCCTGCTTCTAGTCCTTCCGCCGGCTTGGTTACTACCTTGTGGAACCCCGGCCTCCTTTTCCCTCGAGGGCCGGGATCACTTGAGCTGGCTGGGCTGCCTCTGCCCCATCCTGCGGTGAGTTGGCCTGACCCGGAGGCTGCTGTCCTCCCCCGAGGGTTTCCCTGTGGCAGACAGCCTCACCACTTTCTCCTCAGAGCAGGCCCCATTTTCCAGGTAAAGAAAAGAGGCTCAGAGAGGCCGAGTCACTGGTTCAAAGACACACAGGAGGAAAAGCACAGAGTTGGAATTTGGACTCAGGCACGTCCGCCTAATGCCAAAGATGAGGAACGTTCCTTTAGGAAGTCCTGAAATGAGGGGCTCTTCTTCGCCAGGGCCCACAGGGTGGAGGTGCAGGGGGATGCTCAGAATATGGCTGAGGCCATGTCTGCCGTTCAGATGGGGCTTCCCAAGGCAGGTGCTTTGTGTCTGCCATCAGAAAGGGGCTCTGTTCCCCTTTAAGCCCAGGCGGGGTGTGGGGCTCCCCTAGGCAGGGACCTGTGTCACTCAGACACTCAGGGCTTTCCACAAGGCAGGGCTATGCTTCCCCCATCAGGAAAGGGGTTCCCAAGGACAGGACTCTCCACTCAGTCTGGCACATCCCCAAAAGAAGACTGTCTCCCGTCAGCCTGAAGAGGCCTTGGGGTAGGGGACCTCAGGCTCCCCCACCCGGGGCCCTGCCCTCCTCAAACTAAGTCTTTGTCATACCTTCTCCCTTTCCCCTTGCTTGCCACTTCCTTGGGATTCCAGAGGTCCCGGCTGGCCGGTGACAGCCCAACGAATGGGAAGGGCAGAGGCACAAACATGGGGCTCCCCTTGGCAGAGACCATGACTGTTTTTCTCCTCCCAGGGAGATGGATGTCTGTCCCTGGGAAGGCTGATGGCTTCTCTTCCTGAGAGTGCCGCAGTCCTCTTGATTGAACGTGTCCCTGTAGTGATGAGGCCAGCTCTGGGGATGGGGGCTTCTGGTTCCCTCTGCCTGGCCTCCAGGCTCCGTCCATCTGGGGAAGATAGATGACGTTATTCCAAGCCGAGATGATGCAACCAAGGTCAGAGTGAAGTGTTTAATTGGAATGTCAGGGGCCGGGGCCTGGCTCTGCTCGGGTGATTGATTCCTGAGCGGTGCTTGTCAGAGGCGCAACCACGGCAGGGGGAGGAGGTGCGGGCGGTGTGTGAGTGACCCTGGGGAGGCTGCCAGCCCCTGTCCGTTCTGCAATGAGGGCAACCAGTGGGCCTCTGCATCTGTCCGTGGCTATGCCTCCTGCAAAAGGGAAACTGAGGCACAAGGAGATTGGGGTGACATAACCAGAAGTGTTAGTGGTTATAAGAATGCTGGAGCTTGGAACCTCAGCCTTCATTGCTGGCAGACAGCTTTGTCTTCCTTCTGCTCTCAATTCTCCCTGGTCTCCGGATGGGTCCTGACCCCTCCGTGTGCTGAGAGGAGGGCTACAGAACAGGACGTGGTTGTCCCCTGGCACAGACGGGACACGGCCCATCCTACAGCTTCCCCTCACCCAGCCTGCTGAGGAGAGTGGTAACAGAGTTTACAAGCCCCTGATCCTCGTCCGTACTGGCAGGAAACTCTTTCATAGTCTCCAGAGACTAAGCAGTCACTCCCATGTGGCAGAAACTGAAGCAGGGGGCTGGGCTTGGGGCCACCCCACGAGCAGCCCTTATACATCCCATGGTGGTCCTGTCCCAGGAGTTGAAGAAGAGCCTTGGGTGGGCAGCAGACAGCCCTGTCCATCCTGCCTCCCATCTTAGAAAGCTTGACTGCAGGGCAGTGCTGGATGGAAGGAAGCCAAGGCAGGGGAAACGTGAGGTGTTCTGAGTATAAATAGCCATGGTGGGTGTGCTCACCCTCCTTGCTTGGGTGTTGCAGTGAGTCAAGGGAAAGAACAGGTTGGGGAGGTGGCCAGGGAAGGGGAGCCAAGGCTACAGAGAGAGAAGTGACACTTGGGCTCGGGATAGAGTGGCATCTGCAGAGGAGGGGCTGGAGGAGTTGAGAGAGCTGAAGGTTTAGAGCTTGGATCTGTGCTTTAGGGCAACTTAAAGGGGAAGTTGGGATTGGAGGTCTGGGCTGGCAGAGGGTGCACAAAAGTCCCTGGGTGTGAGCTGGAGGGGGCTGCTGTCTCCAAAGCATAAGCAGAAGAAACTGAGGCTCAGTGATGGTAAGTGACATGACCGAGGTCGAACAGCAGGCTCATTGACAAGCTGTTACTAGAACCGAGTTCTTATCCACTGGCCCAAAGCTCTTCCTACTCCACCTTGCTGCTGTGGGACCACCATTGCCTTCTCTTTCCTGCACATCCTGCTCCTACTTGGCATCAGCATGAAGTGGCAACGAAGGCTTCAGCTTTGATAAAACAAGAGAGGTTTTAGCCACAGTAGTCCAGGCTTAGGTGTACCTGGAGGCCTGTCCCTCCCCTTTATTCTAGTTTCCTCATTTCCACAAGTACATTTTGGGCCTGATGAGGTCTAAAGACTCTTTCTACCCTGTTCGTCTGTGATGGTGCCATGAGAAACATCATAGAAAGAGAGAGAGAGATAGAAAAAAACAGTGACGTGTCGATATAGACACACATAGACCAAGATAGAGATGCAGAGAGACCTAGGAAGACCCAGCTGGAAGACTCATTAAGATGCAGAAAGATATAGAAATAGACACAGAGACAGGAAGCAGGAAAGGGACTGAGAACATGTCAGTGGAGACTCAGGAGGCCAGAGCCCAGGAGGAGAAGCAGGAGGAAGCAGCTACTGCTCTGTATGGTGGTCTCCACGCCGCGCCCCTGCCTATTTCAGAGTGAGAGCTGCCCAAAGCACGGACCGCCAGGGAAGCCGAAGGTACTTCTGAGGGGCTGCGGTGGTGTCGGCAGCTCCTGCTGTTTGTGTGCCTGAGTGTGCCCCTGTGAGTGTGTCTGTGTGAGCATCTCAGTGTGTGTCTGTGCATCTCTGATGTGTCTGTGCGTGCACGTCTGAGTGTGTCTGTGTGTGCACGTCTGAGTGTGTGTCTATGTGTGCATCTCAGTGTGTGCCTGCCTGTGTGTGCATCTCAGTGTGTGTCTGTGTGCATGTCTGAGTGTGTGTGTGCACGTCTGAGTGTGTGTCTGTGCGTGCATCTCAGTGCCTGCCTGTGTGTGCATCTCAGTGTGTGCCTGCCTGTGTGTGCATCTCAGTGTGTGCCTGTGTGTGCACATCTGAGTGTGTGTCTGTGCATCTCTGAGTGTGCCTGTGTGTGCGTCTATAAGTGTGTACCTGTATGTGCATCTCTGAGTGTGTCTGTGTATGCACATCTGAGTGTGTCTGTGTGTGCATGTCTGAGTGTGTGTGCATCCCAGTGTGTGTTTGTGTGTGCATCTGAGTGTGCCTGTGTGTGTGTCTCTGAGTGTGTGTCTGTGTGTGCATTACTGAGTGTGTGTCTGTGTGTGCATCTCTGAGTGGGGTTGCAGCTTCGGAATTCTCTCGCGTGCACACCGGGAAGGGTGTTGGGACCTCTCTCACAGCTTTCTAGCTCCTTATAGCCAGGCCCCCACAGCAGTATGCTTGCTGATTGAGCCACCTCTGGCCGTGTCACAGAAATCTGGAAAAATGGGATGTGGTAGGGGTGGGGCTACAGGTGTAGGCTGCATATAAGGGGGCCGGTGGGGGGCTCCCCACTCTCTTACACAGAGTTGGTGATGGCTTCTTCCTTCGTTCAAGGCTCTTTTGTCAGCGCTCAGCTACAGAGCCTCTGCAACACCGGACTGGAGGTTGGGCTCAAGCTCAGCGTGGGCACCAACTCACGCTGATCTTGAGCAAGACTCTTGCTGCTTATGTTCATGACAGGTGGGAAGGGGTGGGTTCTGCCTCCCGCCAGTGTGGGGAATGCACTGCTTTAGCAACTAGCTTCCTTCGGGGTGCTCCGTGCCCCAAAGCCCTGCTTTAGGGGAAGATGGCCAGGGCTGCCTCGCTGCTGGTGTTCCAGCAGGCCCTACATGGCCAAGCACTTGTGGGGGCGGGGGGAGCATCGCTCGCACCTTCCCATCATCTGTTTAATTCACAAATCCGGCATTGTCACTTTTCCCCTTTAGGACCTCTTTATGGCTTCCCATTGCACCCGGAGTCCAGGTGTTTCCACTGAGACCCCTTGAAACTGCTGCAGCATTAGACCTACAAGCGGCTGGGCCGCTCCCACCTCACCCCCACCATGTTGGTTTCCTCTCTGCACAGCCCTCACTGCGGCCACAGGTTCCCCTGGGTTTCGGCTGGCTGGACCTGGGGCGGACCTAACTCCAGGGCAGGCAACCCAAGGCTGCAGGGAGCTAGAGTGCAAGACAGAGTCCAGGAAAAGGAGGTGGGGTCAGGGCCTTAAGGCATTGAGGCAGGTGAGCACAAGGGAAGAGGGGGCCTGAAGCTAGGAGGAAGCACAAACCACAGGTAGGAGGGTTGGTTGGACCTGGGCTCTGCTGGGGGATCGCCAGCAATCTCCAGCTCCCAGGTGAGACAGCTCACTTGTTTCCTGACAGTAACACCCCCATCGGCAGAGGGAGGGGCCCAGCGAAGCGACACCGAAACATGCATTCCCGGATTGCTTTGCACCCATGTCTCCCCCACTCAACTCTTTTCCTCTGGTTTCCCACCTTAGGTGTTAGCCACAGAGGACCGTGTTCTGTGAACGCGTCCTGCTGTTCAGCTGTTTTGCACACGCGGTGCCCTTTGCCTGGAGCGCCCCCTCCCAGCTGTGCCCAGGACACTCAGCCCTCAAGTTGCCTCCTCTGGGAAGTTTTCCTGATCACCCCTTGCCTCTCCTGCAAAGCTGATCACTCCCTCCCCTGCCCCATATGCCCTTTCGATTGCCCCTCCGTGCTTGGTCTCTGTCTTCCCTATTAGACTGAGAACTTGCCAAGGGCTGGGACCGTGACTTTCATCTCAGCATCCCCAGCTGCTGGCACCAGGCCTGGCATGCAGGCAGCATTGAATTTGTGTTGGACAAATGAATGGCTTCAAAAGTTCCTTCACTGACAGCGGGAAGGTGGGAGGAAGACCAGGTTGGGGTGGGCTGGGGAGAGAAGGTGAGTGAGGTTTGGCAGGCTGGCTTTCGGCTGTCTGGATTTGGACATGGAGGCACCCGGGATGAGAGGGGCATTTGGGACTGGAGCTGGGGGAGCGGGTCTGGACTGGGGAGAGATCTGGGAGCTGCACGCTATGGGTGGTAGCTGGAGCGATGGGGTGCATGCCTGTGCTCAGGGAGAAAGAATAGAGAGAGAAAATAAGGCAGCTGAGCAAGGATGGGCTGGAGGAGGACAGACTCCCCCTATCTCCAGCTACCTGAGCTGGGGGCTGCCCACCAGTCCTTTGGGGCCAGAGGCATCCAGCTTCATTTTGGGAGGAAGGAGGTGTTCGGGATGAAGGTATCTACGCAGCTCCAAATAGCTATTTCCCTCCCTCCAGTCCCTAGGTTTCAGTGGATGACAATTTTCCTTGTTAATGAGCATGCAGACGAGCCGCTGAGATTTTCTCCGGCTCACCCTCTTCCAGGTAGCCAGCACCCCCCTCTCTCTTTCCATGGGTAGGCACTACCAACGAGGGATGGGCCAGCCTCACTACAAGGCATGATGGGACTGCAAAAACCTGGTGAGGGCAGGGGGAGCCAGGGTGGAATAGACAGGGGAGGGCAAGGCCAGGCTTCGAGGCTGGGGCCACGGTGGAGGACAGGTCTTTTCAGTGCTTTAGCCCATGGGACACACAGCCACCATGTATGTAGTGCCCTCAACACGCCCAAGCACAGCAGCAGGCACGATATAGGTGCTATCTCCGTGGTGTCCTTTCTGGCAGGGAGCTTGCTGTTTTAAAGACGAAGAAACTGAGGCTCAGAGAGAATATGACTGTCCCATGGTCACGCAGCAGGAAGTTGCAGACCCAGTGTTCAAACTCAGGCCTCTGGGACTCCATAGTCCATATCCTTCTGGAAAGTCACAGTGGGAAGGGATGTTTCGCAGAACTGGAAACGCTTGTCACAGAGGCTGGATGCATCCCAGGAACTGTGACCTCAGGACAGAGTGCACCTGATGTGGCTTTTGTCTTTGGGGTCATCATTAGCACTGCTATCTGGTTATTTCCAGCTGTCCCCACTTGTCCTTTCCTACATGGTAGGATTGCACTGCCTGGTCCCCTTGCGTGGGGCTCTGTGTTAGTTCTGACCCCTGACTTGTGAGCAGAATTGACACCTGACACCTGTCACTTCCAGGCCAAGCACAATTGTCAAGGTGAGACCTTCCTTGGTAGAGGACTAGCAACAGGAAAGATGTTAACTGCTCCATCAGTCTGGGGTCCAGTGACGCCTGGGAGCAGAGCCCCCTCTTGACTGATGATGGAGATCAGCGTGAGCAAGAAATAATGTGGTTTTCAGCCACTGAGATTCAGGGGTTATTTGTTACTGAGGTGTAGTGTAGCCGATTCTGACCGATACATGCCTTTTCTTCATAGCTGTCAAGAGGTAGGTAGGCTTCCAAGGCTCTGTCCCTGCTGGCCCGGGACCGTCACTCCCTGAGCCCTTCTTCAGAAGGACTGCCGAGGTATGTGGACATTCCCACCAAAGCCAAATTGAGATCCTGATGCTGCCTTGAGTGCAGAATCTGAGAACAGGATTTCTGGGAGCTTCCCAGCTCTCCAATGCTGCCATCAATGTCTGTTGATAGTTCCAGAGCTTACAAAGACTGCTCATGTGGATTGCCTAATCTCTGTGAAGGAGCCACGGCTGTTCCCATTTCACAGATGGGCTGCCTGGGAGCCAGAGAGGTTAAGGAACTTAGCCAGGCCACAAATCCTGGGGTGGATCCAGTTATGTGGCAAGCATGCCCAGTCCCGTGAAACATTTCCTTTCTAGTGTGACTTTCTGGAAGGATATGGACTATTTGAATGACAGACCAGGAAGCAGAATTTGGCTTCTTGGCTCTATTCCCCTTGGGTTTCCCATACTGTGGACCAAGAGTAAGGCCTAGGTTCCTAGGAAGGAATGCAAACCAGAGAGGAGGGTTTGGTAGTCAGTGAGAAAGTTCCTGAAGATGGGGAGAGGAGTCCAAGGGGGAAAACCCAGTACCGCTAGAAGGTTCCAGAGTTCCTGTTGGGGGTGGCTGGTCAGCAAGTGGACCATGCGGGCAGGGCGGGGCCTACTGGACTCTACAGTGACTCTGGAGCTGCCCCTGTTTTGTCCTCATCCTGTAACTCTTTGTGCCTCATTTCCTCAAGTGTAAACTGGGGATAATAACAGAGCTTCTCTCATATGCTTGTGACGAGGATGGAAAGAGATAATGTATATAATGAAAACACAGTAGTACCTGTCTCTCTCATAAGTGCAAAATAAGCATCAGCTCCTGTGTCATCATCAGCGTCACCCTCCCCCACCCCAAACATCATCATTCTTATGACTTTGGATAAGTCACTTCTACCCTCTGGGCCTCAGCTCCCTTACTTATGGAATGAGGGCAGGACATGTGTGGGAACCCTGTGATAATTAGGGTTTATTGAGTGTTCCTCATGGGCTTGGCATTTTTTTTCTTAAATGTTTATTTTTTTAACAATTTTTTAACGTTTATTTTTTTGAGAGACAGAGACAGAGCATGAGCAGGGGAGGGGCAGAGAGAGAGAGAGAGAGGGAGTCACAGAATCCGAAGCAGGCTCCAGGCTCTGAGCTGTCAGCACAGAGCCCGACGTGGGGCTTGAACTCACGAGCTGTGAGATCATGACCTGAGGTGAAGTTGGACGCTTAACTGACGGAGCCACCCAGGCGCCCCATTAAATGTTTATTTATTTTTGAGAGAGAGAGAGAGAGAAAGAGAGAGAGAGAGAATGTGAGTCGGGGAGGGGCAGAGAAAGGGAGACACAGAATCTGAAATAGGCTCTAGGCTCTGAGCTGTCAGCACAGAGCCCTACATGGGGCTCAAACTTGGAAATGGTGAGATCACGACCTAGGCCTAAGTCGGACGCTTAACCCACTGAGCCACCCAGGCGCCCCTGCTTGGTACCATTTCTAAGTCCACTTGCTCCCTCCAATATCAGTTGGCAAACAGAAGAGCTGGGTTCTACTCCAGACCACCTGGCTCCAGGGGAGTCTTAACCACTGCCCTGCAAGCTTTAAACTTAGAGCATAAAGCCTCCCAGGTGGTGGTGGGTTGCTTGTGCAAGAAAACGTGTGATGCTGCACAATCACAATGGGTCTAGGGCCTCTGATAAATAAACTGTATTTGTAATGATGTGTAAGCTATGTTGAGTCTGTGAGTATTAAATGCCTGTGTGTGTGTGCATGCACTCCTGTGTGTAACTGACGTGCTGTTCCGTGTGCGATTGGGTCCCTGTGAGAGATCACGTGTATGTTCTGTGTATGTGTTGGTTCACCTGTGATATTGTTTAATCTATGATGACTGGTCTCTGTGTGTTTCAGTCACACGTACATTTGTGGGGGTGATGCCTTGTGAACTGAGTGTGTGTAGGTGTTATTGTGTGGGCTGTATGGGCCACTGTGGGCGTATTTGTAGTGATATGTGAGTTGTGTGGTCTGGTTGTATATGTGATACAGTGTGTGTGTGTGTG